>NC_136072.1:625702726-626364228 GCF_964261635.1 Lissotriton helveticus | reverse complement strand
AGAGGGGGATGCTGCAGCACAAACAACAGGTATGACAGATGATTCACATGACCAAAGGGCAAAACCTGTAAGGAGGGATGAAAAAGATTAACGTCGAACAACAGTTCTTAATATGAAAAGCAATATCAGCAATAGTTAAATAAGAGGGACTTATTAATTAAGAGGACAAATTGGAATCTTGAAAAACAACAGAGCAAATTACTTAATATGCAAAGAAGTGTCCATAGTCTCTGCGATACAGGAGTTATGTAAGCCTTTCAGTCCTAAATGGGTCTTCATAAGTAGTAGTGTTATTATTGTAAGTCACTTTAAAAAAGTCATGGGTAAAAAAGGCCAAAACGGGCTCAAATAGAGCGAAGACGTGGTCTTGGAGCAAGGAACTCTTTACGTCTGTCAGCAGTAGACTTTGCATAGTCCTGTGAGAGAAATAATGAGTTGCCTGACCAATAAATGCATTTGATGGATCTAGCAGCTGCCAGAACCCTGAGCAAATCTGTGTATTCTAGAAAGTACAAGATAACTCCTCTTGGTTTTCTCATATTGGAAGAAGAAGTAGCAGATGGAGGGCCCAGTCTATGAGCGCATTGGATGTTCAGAGGAGTTTCTTCTGGTAAGTTGAGAAGTTTTTGAAGGAAAGATTTGAAGAAGGCGATGGGGTCTGATCTTCTGAACACTCGGAAGACCATAAATGAAAAGATTATTTCGCCTGTTTCTATTTTCTAGGTTTTCAACCTGCCTCTGAAGCATTTACACTTGAGAATGAAGAGCCTCTACTTTAGTTTTAGAAGAGCCCATGGACTGAATGTTCTGTTCCGCAATTGTAAGCCTTTCCTCCATTAGTGGCCAAATGTCTGTTAGAGTTCGTTTCATAAACAAAAGTGTGAAGAGCTCTTATTTCTTCCAGCAGGAGGTCCAAGGATACCGATGAAGGTTGTTTAGGAGGAGAAGGAGGATCTTTCTTCAATCTTTTGCTGGGTGACTTGTTTGCAGTAGAGGGCATACTGGTGATTGATGAGGAAGCAGCTTTAGGCGATAAGTCTATTGAGTCTGCCATTAGCAAACACTTTCGACCAAGACGAAAACCAGATTGAAACTTTCAGTTCAAAAGTGCGTTGTAACAGATTCAAACCTGAGAGAGCTGGAGTAACGTGGCAAAATGTTGTCAATGGATATATAATGATAAAAGAGGAGCAGCCATCAATAAAAACAACAGGTACATAAACAAGCATTTACACTGCAATAGGTCTCGCCTTAGAAAAAGTTAGAGCTATTGGCATTGTAAATGACAAACTTTTTATTTATGGGTTGGTTTTGAAAACAGATAAATAAATGGCATTGTCATTTACAATGCCAATAGCTTAGTCTCTCGCAAATGCGAGACCTATTGCATTTGCACACACACACACAGAGCCACACACACACACACACAGAGCCACACACACACAGAGCCACACTCACACACAGAGCCACACACACACACACACACAGAGCCACACACACAGAGCCACACACACACACACACACAGCCACACACACACACACACAGCCACACACACACAGAGCCACACATACACAGAGCCAAACATACACACAGAGCCACACACACAGAGAACCACACACAGAGCCACGCACACACACAGAGCCACACACACAGAGCCACACATACACAGAGCCACAGAGCATAATTCCAAGAGCCAATGTAGGTAAAAAAATACTTGTGAAGAAACATCCTGGGCACCGTGGAGGTGCTGACAGCTCATTTGCTTACGTGCGCCCGGGGCTCCATCACTGGGTGCTGAGGTAAACACCCTGCGTCACGAGACCGCCAGAGACCTAAAAAAACTACAGGTGCCGACGAGTCCGGAGCTCGGCGGGCAAACACATATTTACATCACTTGCTGCCTCCTTTGGATTACTTTGCAATATTTGCGTGTTTGTAATAGCACTGTGTATTGATATTTAAAACGTGCCACAAACCCCGCACATCAGAATAGTATGATCCGAGCTGGCAGATCGGAGCTACGGGATTGGTAAACAAACAAGTGACACACTCTGGGGAAACACCCGGAAGTGCCGACGTGGGATATTTATTGTTCATCTGGTGCAACCGAGCCCCGACCCTGCCGCTTACTATCTTAGCCCATGATCGGGTGGACCATCAGGGTGCCCCAAGACAACCTTGAGGAGCAGAGTATGTGTGTGAGGGAGGGAGGACAATAGAGGCTAGAGGAAGAGAGAAGGGGATGAAGGGGTTAATGTAAGGGAAGAGGGGGGGAGGCGGACGCAAGGTACTGGCTGTCTGAGAGGGAAGGGGTTTGCACAGGGGGTGAGGGAAGAAGGGAGATGTCAGGTTATAGATGGGGGTAAATCAGGGCTGAAAATATAGGAATAAGGACCATGGGCAAAAGCGCTGGCGATTTAAGCTAATAAATGGTGAAAAGAAAAGGCTTCTGACGGTAGAGAAAGACATGGTAGACAAGGGAGAAAAAAAGCACAAGAAAGGTGGGAGAAACACAGTAGACGAGGAGACAGGACAAGGGCGGGGTAACAATGTGTGGTGAAGGGACACAGTAGAGGGGCAGCGGAATTGAGGAGGAACAGGTAAGAAGAAAGGGGAAAGGGTGACGAAGAGAGACTAGGGCGCACCTTCCCCTTTCTGTGTGGCCACAGTCCTTACTGGGAGTCCAACAGCGCCATGAAGACGAGTGACATTTCCTCTGCGGCAGGACATTGAGGAGCGAGGTGCTGTGTACACTGCACACGAAGATCTGTGAGGTGAATTTTAAATACAGTCCCGCCACCAGGTATTTGTAAGCACCAATTTGTGTATGTAATTTCAATAGAACGTTGCAAGACCACGTAATGTTATTGTAAATAACTACATGTCATTTAATATGCAAAAAATACAAATATTTGTTAGACAGTGACGGTACTAACAGATCGGGGTGAGCTGGAGGGAAGGGGCGAGAGAGACTCCCTGCTTGGCGACCATAAGAGGCAGACCCCCTTCCGCCAGAAACTGACAAGGGAGAAAGGCAGGTGGAGTGGTTATGGAGACAAGACCCCCCTCCCCCCCTAAGTAGCCCCAAAACACTACGCAGGCCCGTGGCCTGCTGCAGCAAGTCCCCCGAGGTGCCATCGATGACTTTGACGCTGCCCCGGATGGTGACGGCGAAGATGGTGTTGAGTGCCGTGTGGTAGCTCAAGCTGTACAGCCCTTCTCCGTCGCAGCTTAGGCAGCCGTCCCGCTCCAACAGGGTTGCTTGTCCCCCTCCGCCGCCACCTTCTTATGCTCCGCCCAAGCCCCCAGGACCCCCGACAGCAGCCATCGTCCTCACAGCACTGCTGGGGCGACCCCGTGGTGCTTGTGTGTTCCCAGCTCACGGGGGCGTGCGGGGCAGTGGTAGCCGCTACCACCACTGCAGCCCTACCGCTGCCAGTCACCATCCGGGTCCAGGAAGCCGCCACAAACACTTGGGCGAATGGGAAGTGTTGCAGAAGGAAGCCACTTGGTTACGCTCAGTACTAGCCCTGCTTCCTCGCGAGAAGGCACGCCTCTTGTGGCTCGGCATGTAGTCAGAAGATGGAGGTGGAGTCTGAGACACGAGGCGTCGTACATCTCAACAGATCCAAAACTGAAAGCAGGATCAAGTGGAGCCTCACGATTTTACCTTCTAAAATGAAAGAAATAGAAAAAACATCTATTTCTTTCATTTTGGTATAATCGCGGCACCCGCGCTTTACTTATAACATTTTAAAAGTAAAGCGCGGGTGCCGCGATTATACTAAAATGAAAGAAATTTCTCTTTTAGAGCCGTCCCATTTTCTGCTGGCGTAAAAGTTTTTATCTTCTTTATGGGGCCATCTGTTTCGCCCCATAAAGAAGATAAGAAACCTTTTACGCCAGCAGTAAGTCGGGGAAGTCCGTCCGAATGGGACGGCTCTAAAAGAGAAAAGAGTACGTGACTGTGACCTCTTTTCCAATGGCTGGCCACCGTTTAGCATGAACGGTTACGCCAGCCAATGGAAAAGAGGGCCGGGGCTTAACCCTCGCTAGTGAAAGTACCCTAAAAACATAAGATCTCGCAAGTGAGACTGCGCATGTGCAGCCTACGCTAGCCAAGACCTAAAAAGAAGTGAAAGAGTACCTTTTCAGCGGAGTGTAGCTTTAGAAGGCGCATAAAAAATTATTTTCTCTGAAAAAATGATAGAAGCACGAGCAAGTCATTAAAATGATCTTAACACTTAATATATGGCTAGTAATTTGCCTGTGAAAAACATGCCCCGAAGATATTGCTGACAGGAGGCTGCTTACATCGTGCAAGACGCTAAGTAATGAAGAAGCAGGAATAGGAACATAACGTAGAGAAAAACAGGGATAGACCTGCAATAAACAGCTTCACACCTCAGAAGCATGTTCGAACCGTGATGAACAGATGCGGCGCCGTCGAGTCATCCGTCTGATGAGGTAAGTTTCGCTGGTTACCAAAATGGCGGGCGTTGCATCGACGGAGCCGTCTAATGACGAGTGCGGTGAAAGCGGAACATTGCGTGCTGCTGAGCGAGAAAACGCTCACATCGGGGCACGCACCAAAGCAAGAGGAGTTTGTGCTAGCGAAATGAAGAACGTACAGTACCATTAGTAGGTTGTTTGCGCTGGCTCACCAGTCGCCTACCTGGGATAGTCAGAGGATCGCCGCCATCATCTGTGGGCACTAGCCATGCCCGACAGTGTTGCTTTATTGTTTGATTGTGTTTGCATGTGTTGACACCAGCTATGCAAAGGTTTCACCTCATTAGTAAGCATTATTGTGTCAAAGCTAATGTCATATACCCTGTCTCCTCTGGTCGGCTTACTCTGAAACCTTATCTATGCAACAGGAGTTTTTAGGTCGAGCCTAGCAGCAGCGCGCATGTGCTACTCACTCTGCGAGACTGCTGTAGTAGAGTATGGGAGAGAAGCTGCGCCCACACCCCTCCCATATTTTTCATTGGCTTGTGTCATTGTCTTTCGTAAATGCTGCCTTCGGATTCGTTAATAGGCTTGTTAGTCCCTCCTTAGTAAGGCCTTATCTTCATTTGTTCTATCCCATGGCGACTGGCCCTTTTACTTCAGTTGTTACACAGGATCTGTTATTTAGTCTGTAAGCACTAGTTACTTGATTGAGTTTCTCTTACTGCAGGCCGGACATGCGCTGCTTCAGCTGAAACCGCTTGTGTTTTTTTAAGCATCATGTCTGTCCTCGTAATAAGGGCGCCTGCTTTCAATCACTTAAAACCAGCATTATCTTGTGTCTTTTTCAACCCCCCAAGTAAAATGGATTTAGAAATGATTAGCAAATTAAGGGCCAGATGTTCGGTAAGTTCCAATTACCGATTCTAAAATACCGAATTTTACCGATTCGGTATTTCAGAATCGGTAAATGGTATGTAGGTAAGTATTCGGTAAATTTTACTGAATCAGTAATATTCGGTATTACCGATTCGGTATTTACCGATTCGGTAATTCCCATTCATTCCTAAGGGCCTGGAGGCCCATAGGAATGAATGGGAAGCCATTCAGTATTACCAATTTGGTAAATATCGAATCGGTAATAGGGGGAACATTCTCAAGGGTGGCAGGGTGGCACATTGACACCCTGTTGCATCCCTGAATAGTGCATGGGTGCACATGTGGCACACATACATGTATGTCTGCCACATGGCACTTTTGAAAAAGCACAATTTGCTTTTTCAAAGGTTTTTGATATTTACCACCAACTTTTATTTGGTGGTAAATACTGAATCCTTAACTATGCAATGCACTCATTTGAGTGCTACCTACATTTCAGATTCGGTAATTTACCGATTCAGTATTTTAAGGAATCGGTCCCTAAATTACCGATTTGGTAAATTACCGAATCTGACCGGTATTGGGCTACCTACATCTGGCCCTAAGTCATGTGAATTCCAGGTAGCACATAATCCTGTGCTTATGGGCTGAAACTGACAACAGCACACCTGTTACATGTCCTCTGTACTAAAGCCACCTGACCAGTTGTTTTTAAAGCCTGTTTGATTAATAACACCACCAATACCACCAGCTTCACCAATACCACCACTACCAATACCACCACCATCAATACCACCACCACCTCCACCAATACCACCACCACCAATACCCCCACAACCCCAAATACCACCACAACCACCGCCAATACCACCACCAATACCACCACCACCAGTACCACTACCACCACCAATACCACCACCGCCAATACCACCACCACCAATACCACAACCGATACCACCACCAATACCACCACAAATACCACCCCCACCAACACCACCACCATAATAATACCAACACCAACACCAATACTACCACCACCACTGCAATATCATCACCACCACTCCAATACCACCCCCACCACCAATCCAATACCACCACTACCAATCCAATACCACCACCGCCAATACCAATACCACTACCAATACCACAACCGATACCACCACCAATACCACGGAGCTGTAGTCGAGACCATCCCTCACTCCCTCCATGCCTGCCATAAAGTACAGCCTGCCCTGCACCAGGAGGTGAAGCTAGGGCCCTACTACAGCTGTGGTATTTTTTATTAGTCCCAAAATAGCAATGACATTACGCAATGCCACACTGCACACTCAAATCACGGAGAGGGCAGGAACTAGCCCCCCACCTCCCGCTCTTCCTCCTGAGCCGCAACAGTGTAATCACAGAGCGAAAGGTGTTGGAGCGCTTTGTTAGTGTTTATAACTCGGATCATATGTAACTCTCACTTCACTCTTTGTGTCTGTGTAATTTACAGCACTTGCACATCTTCTTCACTGCACTATTTATCACTACTTTGAAGACGTCGCAGCCAGTCTCTTCCTCTGATATGTACAATCTAACAAGCGATCGAGAAGGCCCTTTATTGCTATGCAATAGGTCTCGCATTTGTGAATAACAATACATTTTATTTATGTTTTAAAACCGAAAACATAAATAAAAGGCAATGCATTTACAATGCCAATAGCGCAAACTTGCATGAAGGCGAGACCTATTGCATTGCAAATGCTTGTTCCTGTCTGTCTGTCTAGGGCTTTAATCTTGTGCAAAACGTTGCTGTCGTCTTTTTCTTTCATGTAATTTGTTTTTCTTCCCAGTGCTTGTCTCTTTCATCTCCATAACAGTAATAAGGTACAACATGGTGCCAAGGACAAGGGCCTAGAGTTTTGTTTTCAAATATTGGGGATAGGCAAAGGGTTGGCTTTCATCAGTGCTTAGTTTTAGAAATCTACATATGCATTTTGATATGTGAGCAGTGTTGAGGAGCTGTGGTTTGTCTATTCTGTGTTCTACACATTACTCTGATTCTGTAGGTCGAGCTGCATTTGCAGTATCCCAGCATTTTGACTGGCTGAAGCAAAAGTTAAATACACTATGTTCACACCTGTGTATTTCTTCTGTTGGTTTATAAATAGTGTCCTTGTCTGCACACATTTTGTTTTCTCCTGAACTGGCAGGACATTAACACATTGTTGTGTCCTTGGGTTTACAGAGATTCTGTGTCTTGCTCAGCTTCCTGCAGCGGCCTGGAATGGTGCATTGGCACCTGGGAGCCTGGTTCATCCATTACTGACCAGAGAAAGGGATGGGTATTGTCTGGTCAAAACATAAATCTTTCTACTGACTGGCCTCTACTTGAAATCTTACCCTCTCACTCCTCCAGATGTCTGACAAGGGGGTCCAGATTATCACATAGAAGAGCTAATCTGGTCCCGTTGGTAATCCCACATTCTACGTCCTCTAGGCTCTGCTGCAGCTGTGTTTCTGTTCCCAGTCGCAAATCCCCATTCTAAGTCCTCAAGACAGTGCTGCTACCTGCTTCTCTGGTCTCATCAGTAATTCCTCATTCTAAGTCGTCTGCACAGTGCTGCTACCCATTTCTCTGATGTCATCAGTAATTCCTCATTGTAAGTCCTCTAGAGAGTGCTGCAGCTGCTTCTCTTTTGCCAGTGGTAATTCCTCATTCTGAGTCCTCTAGGACGTGCTGCAGCTGGTTCTCTGGTGTCAGTGGTAATTCCTCTTTCTAAGTCCTCTAGACAGTGCTGCAGCTGCTTCTCTGGTGCCAGTGGTAATTCCTCATTCTAAGTCATCTAGGCAGCGCTGTAGCTGTGTCTCTGTTCATACATCCACTACACTCCAAAACACATGGGTAAAAGACATTGCCATTTACAACACCAATAGCTTTAACTCTAAAAAAGGTGAGACCTATTGCATTTGCAATGCAATAGGTCCTGCATTTGCTGGAGATGAAACTATTGGCATTGCAAATGACAAATGTTTTTATACCTACATTAGAACCAGTTATCGTACAGCATAGTTGTATTAGATTATGAAAAAAGTTGAGCTATATAAAACCTCCCCACATACCTTATTGTGCCATTCACCCGGAAGTCAGAACTTTGCATTTCTGCATGCCCTCTGGCAAGCACTCTGTGTGTCTAAGCCCATCCCTGGTCCAGTATCTTATATACCTCTTATGCATGGAGAGAAGAAGGGTTGGCTAACGCTTGTCTCCTGTTCTATTACTCATAATATTGAACAATGCTTCCTGTTCAAAAAATAGTTATACACAGAAGCTTACTGCTAATTTTCTTTCTTTAAGACAGAATAAACAAGGACATCTCTCCTTGTAGATGTATTTCAGCTGTCCTGCTCTTGGACAGTGTGTGTAACAGAGAATAGAAAAATCGTTTTGGTACCATGGCAATTAATCACACATATATTAGCTGCATCACTCAAATAAGTAAGCCTGCTTTCTAGGTTCTGTATACACTCAAGCATTTAAATGCTCAAACACTGACCATTCTAGCATACATCTAGGCCTGTCTTGTATGTAACATTAAAAATACATATAGCCATGGCCCCCGCTTTAACAGCTAAAGCAGGGGTGGAGAGCTGTGTAAATCCTACTTAAATCAAGTCTAATCCTCGCAGCCGGCCCCAGGGTTGTAGGCTTCTGGCCGTGTATGTTTATCAAAAGTGCAATAAAGGTTTCCCCTACCTTGGGAAGATCTTGGAGAGCTATATCACAACCTGCCTTTCCACCTTCATTGAGGACAACCATCTCTTGGCCTCTCATCAAGCGGGATTCCACCCGGCCCACTCTACTGAGTCAGTGGTCCTGTCCGTTCTAGACGAGCTAAAGAGCAAGGCTGATTCCAATCTACCCCAAGCCTTGGTGCTCCTTGATCTGTCCGCTGCGTTTGACACGGTCGACCACTCCATTCTTCTCGGCCATGTCTGCGCAGCGGGCGTTCGGGGCACTGCCCTCTCTTGGCTCACCTCCTTTCTTAAAGAACGGACTCAGGCGGTCCACCTGTCTGGCTTTACTGCCCCCACCCGCTTGGTTCCTTGTGGGGTCCCCCAAGGCTCTTCCCTATCCCCTCTTCTTTTTAATCTTTACATTCACCCTCTTATACTTTCTCTTCTTGACATGTGGGTCTCCATGTACAATTATGCGGATGACCTCCAGTTAGTATTTGATCTTTCCTCTCCTTTGCACTCCCTACCTAAATTCCACTAGTTTTCATCTCTGAGTGGATGAACCACAATCAACTGAAACTCAATCTGGACAAGACTGAGTTGGTCCTGACTGGCCCCACCACCTCCCCTTGGTCGGCCGCCTTTTGGCCCTCTACATTCGGCCCCCCGCCCGTACCGGCGGCCTCTACAAAGACCTTGGGCATTAAAGTCAGTCGGGACCTCTCTATGCACGCCCAGATTAGCTCAGTTGTTTCTTCCTGTTTCCTCTCCCTCCGGATTATCCGGAAAGTGTCCCGTTTTTTTTCTTCCGATGCTCTCAAACTTATCATTTTGGGTACGATTCTCTCCCGCCTGGATTATGGGAATAGCCTCTACGTGGGCATCCCGGCCTACGAATTACGCCGTCTCCAGGCTATTCAGAATCAGGCCGCCCGTCTTATCCATCACCTCCCTAAGTCCCTTCACATCACTCCTGTTTTGAAATCCCTCCACTGGCTCCCCATTTGCCAGAGATCTCTCTTCAAGATGGGTTGTCTGGCCTTCATGGCTCGTGCCCGCACTGCCCCGGCTTTCATTAATTCCCTCATTAGTCCCTACACTCCCAATCGTGCCCTCCGCTCCTCCAATTAGTCCCTTCTCAATGTCCCGCGCTTCCGCAGATCCAAAACTGGAGGCACTAGATTCTTGGTATTAGCCCCCCGCTTCTGGAACAGCCTTTCTCTGTACATCAGATCTATCCCAGCTTACTTACAATTTTGTAAGGCCCTTAAGACCTTTCTGTTTTCCCAAGCGTACTCCGGTTGATGTCCTCATGGTACAACTCCATTCTCCCTAGTCCTCCACCTTAGCGCCAGGAAGACGCTTGGTCGCAGTGCGCTTTATCAAGAACTTTCAACTTAAAATAAAAAAAATTTAAAAAGCAGGGGTGGAGTTCTTTATGGACCTCTTCTTTCTGCAAATTCGAAGGCAGAAGCTTATAATTGTAAATGTAAATGTAAATGTATGTGTCTTGTAAAGCGCACTGCTGCCCTGAGGCGTCGTGGCGCTGTAGACCGCTGGGGAACCCGTCCTGGCTATCCCTGTGAGATGGTCCCTACTGGGTATCTCCAAGGTGAAACCAGGCATCCCCGGCGAATGTGGTGGGCCGTTGTAGAGATGAGGCAAGCTAATGCCCAGAGTTGCTGAGTGTGATCCCAGGTTAGAGTAGGCACCAAGGCGAGAATTATCGAGTCCGCTGACCCTGGTCCACCACCCTGCCGCGTCGGGAATTGAACCCTGGTCCCGGGCTGTTCTCTACTTCCGGGTCTGCCGCCTCTAACCAGTGAGCCACACCACTCCACTAACCAAAGACCAAAGAAACCCTCCTCCCCCTGTTAGCCCGTGTCAAGTCAGGATCCCCTGCCGACTCCTGCCCAGCCCACGTTTTACGCAAGATCTTTTCAGATTGCTACCTGCCCCCCCTTACCCTTCTTAATGACTCCCTTAGACTGGGCACTGTCCCCACCCCCTATAAAGCGGCCACCATTATTCGCATCCTAAAAAAGCCTGGTGCCGATCATTAACACAATGAGGAAGAAATAAAGATAGGTTGATTAAAAAAAGGGAAAGAAGGATGCGCAGATGAGTGGGTGTATGAGAGGGTAAAAGGATGGGTGGATGAAAGAATAGATGTACTGGGTGAAAGGGTGTCTGGGCGGGTAAAATGATGGATGGTTTGGTGAAAGAATAGATGGATGAGTGGGTGAAAGGATGGATTGACAGCTGAAAGGACGCATGAGTGTCGGAACGTATGGGTGGGTGACAGGATGGCAGAATAAATGGAAATCTGGGAGGGCGGATGGATGGATAGGTGGATAAAAGAATGGCAGAATAAATAGAAATTTCAGAGGGTGGGTGGGTGACTGGATGACAGGGGAAATGGAAATCTCAGAGGTTGGATGGATTGGCCAATACCACAACATGAATGGAGGACAGAAGGTAGAGGTAAAATGGTAGATTTCAGCAAGGGATGGAAGGGTGAAAGGATGAATGGATAGATGTTTGGATGGAATAGACAAGAGAGGTCTTGGAGGAAAGAAGTGGGCTCTCGTTTAGCTTGATCGGTGCCATCAGAGCTTTGGTTCAAAGTGCAGGGCATTTTACTTTTTGGGCTACTCCTATCTTGTGAGTCAACAAAAAGAGGGGAGGGATCTGGAGCTTGTTCTGGTCCAGTGTCCGTGCTCGTCAAAATAGTGATTAGATAAAACAATGGGACACTGTTCTTGGTATAGGGTGCGATATGTCACCCAACCTCAAAAGAGGAGGTAAAGACTAGGATAGGGGAGGGGTAGAGAAAGAGAGGGTGAAAAAAGAGAGAGAGGCAGAGGTTCATCCCCGTATCAAGAATCCGATCCCGAAGGGGAGGGTAAATTCTTGCCTCTTAATCGCCCTCACACACCCCAAAGGATGTCATGCTTCATCATCTGGCTTTTTTAGTGCTCCTCATCGGGCCGGCGCTGCAATGTCCGACGGGCCCCCGAAGGGTCTCTTTAGCGGAGATATTTATTGGTGTGGTACCCTTGGTAGGTTAAAAAACCAAAGAGTTAGTGAGTCACAATTAGGCGTAATGTGCCAATGTAACTCTTGTGTTTAGTTACATTAGCACATTACGCCTAATTGGGACTCACTAACCCTTTGGTTTTTTAACCTACCAGGGGTACCACACCAATAAATATCCCATTAGTGGACACCCTTAGGTAATTTTAACCACCTCCGCACGCACTTCACCACAACCTTTTTCTGGATCCCCCTCTCTCTCCCCCCCACACACCCACACTCACCAAACGGCTTTTCTCTTTAAAACATCTCCGCTAAAGGGACATTTCGGGGGCCCGTCGGACATTGCAGCGCCGGCCCGACGAGGAGCACTAAAAAAGCCCTTAGGGCGATTAAGAGGCAAGAATTTACCCTCCCTCGTTTGAGGTTGAGTGACATATTGCACCCTATACCAGGAACAATGTCCCCTTTTTTGATCTACTCCTATCTTGTCACATACATCATACCTCTCCATCAATCTAGAACAACCATGTATACCACATCCCTCCATTTAAGCATCAATTTATCCACCCACATGCATGCATTCTTTTAGTCATCAATGTATAAATTCATGTTTGTGTATTTCAGTGGTACCCATCATGTGTGAATATATGTGTGTCTGAATGTGTGTTGTCGGTTTGCACCTGTTCCTCTGCCAGTGTCGATGCAAGGGGTGAAAGGCCTTAATGCAAGCAATGAATATAGGTCCCTGAACCCAGTCACGTAGACAGCCATAATTGGTGCACAGGGAGTCCCTCGCACTAGTGGGTCACTGTGCCAATGCACCTACTAATTTAATGATGGCTCCACACATAACAATTAGGGGCTTTGTCTACAAGTAAAGGATGCAGCGCTGCGCCGCAAGCCATTTACTGCACCGTAAAGTGTCATTTTCAAAGCACAGGTTTGCATAATATTAACAACAATACGACTCAACCCTGTGCTTTCCCCTGCACTGGAGCACAGTTGGCTGCCATGCGCCAATGCAGGCACCCTTGCATCATTTTGCAAGGGTGCCTGGCTGCGGAATGATTGTTTTTGTGCAGGAAGGGGCACCTTCTTTCTCAAAATTAATCATTAATGGCATTTCCCTATTTCTATGCATCCTGCAGAATGTAGCATGCTAGAAAGAGGAAAAAACGAGGAGAAATAAACGTTTTTCTCCTCGTAGGACCATTCCGATGCCTCCCCTGGGAAGGCATAGGATTCTGATGCATTCCTAGCTTTATAAAATGTTGTAAATCTGGGAATGCGTCAGGTTCCATGGATGTTGCATGGGAACACCCTCAGCAACACCCATGGAGAGCAGAGTAATGCGTGAAAAGGGCCATATTTGCAAGGTTATGAAAAGTCACGCAAGGTGACTTTACTTGGCCTTGTGAAAATAGGCAAGCCCATTGTGCCGCTGATGCATCAAAAAAAGTGACGAACCGGCAGAGCAATGGGTTTGTAAATAAGCCTCTTCTATGTGCTGCTTTGCTGCACTTTGGCACATGTTCCTCTGTGTATCTGTTTGGATGATACCCCTGAACTGTTCAGCCCTGCGACTGTATTTGAGCATGGATATATGGTGTGTGTGTGTGTGCCTGAGAACTTCCACCTTTGACAGCTTGTGACTGCATGACATTTCTCTGTAAGCATGTTTACCTTTGTATATGTTGATTTGTGAGAGTTAATGAAGTCTGCCAATAAATAGAGCATAGTAAGAAGGGTGACAATTGTACTATAGATATATTTTTCATATACACATGCAAATATGGTGAACATAGCTTTAATACAAGAACAAAAATACATGTTTTTTGGCATAAATATTTTAAAATGCTTATTTGAAGTTTCTTTGCGATAAGCTATTACAATTTTTATGATATTTGTTAAAGGAGAAGAAAGTGGATGGGGTGTTGATATGTTATTCAGTTTCATCTCCTTAATATGAAATATATATTGTGAAAATGTGCTATGACCTCTGGCCACATTCTGTACTTACCTCACAGATCCAACAAATGTAGACGCAGCTGTACGCACTAGCATTACTTCTTGATGGACCGTGGGTTGACACCAGTATGGCTGTTCTCTGTCAGTACCACACAGGTGTAACAAATCCAGGTTGTGATATCGTGCTGCAGTTCCTACTTGATGCACCTATCTACTAAACACAGATAATGGCCTCTAACCATTGCCCATAAATGGTGAGCCTATGTGGTGCCCTCAGACTATTGCCAGTGGCCTTGCTAAAATATTCAGGGGCCAATGAAACACTGTTGAAATATGATGAGGGTAGCATTTATGAAGTTAAAAGTCAGTAGATTCGTTTTTTATGAATAAATGTTGAAGTGTAACACGACCCATACATCAATGTATTTGCCTTTGCTAGTGGCCTCAAACATGCACAAGCATATGCGCCACCATAGCCAATGTATCATTGAAGCATAGTGCATGTATAATTAAAACAGGCATAACATATGTATATATGCAAAGCCACCCATTCAAGTTCTCATATATAGTATAGAACGTACAGTGTGCAATGTTTTCTCTTTCTATTGATTGGTTCTCACTTTCAGATTCTTGTATATTTATTGGCCTGTTAATCGTGTCCTTGTGTTTTCTGCAGACATTGGAGACATTCGCCTCGTGTTTGCAAACAAGCCACTTCAAGACGATGCTGAAACTTTTGAGAAACTTGGAATCCTGAACAAGTCAAGCATTCTTATGATTCTTGGACTGCCAGGGGGCAAGTGCTAAAGGCTGTCATGGACAAGCATGTGGAGAATCAACAGTTGCACCAGGACTACAACAGCCAGATGTACTACAGCTATACTGCAAATAATCCCTACCCTACATAACCTTGAAGTAATAAATGATGAAAACTGAAGGCAATGTCAGAAGATATGAGGATATATTAATAAACTGGTCTGTTCAGTTTACTGTGGGAGGCATCAAATGGCAAATCTCTATTATCCGCACCTTGCCACCATCAGTGGCAAGATATCTGAAAGTACAAGCAACAAGCTCAGCAAAGTCCATCCAATAACTCCTTTTTCCCCAGTCATCATACATATTTTAAACATTATTTCCTAAGTATGTTTTCAGACAGTCGCCTCCATCCCTATGACTGGGGCCTTTGAAGCACTTTAGCTCCATATCCGCCCTGCAGTACTCTGCAACTGAATTAAGATACTTCACCTAGAAATCAATATATCAAATTATTCACATCGCCAAATTAGATTGGTAGTCACCTCATCTTAGTGTTTATTTGTATTAGAAATTAGTAAAATTAGTCGTAAAATAAGCTTTTAGTGCACTACCTTTATATTAGACCACGTTTAAAGTTTAGCTATGTGTATTTTCATATATTCATACTGTTATCTCTTTATCCTTGTCTTAACAACATTTATCTGTATTGTGCCGCCTCAGGCTCACACACATATTCATCTTAGTTAGTCATGAACAGATTTTGATGTGTTCTTGTGATGTTTCATCTCCATGTTTTCGTTAGACCTTAAAACAAATAAAATGCGTAAAATTCATTCAAACTTGGGAACAAGTGAGAATGTCGATTCCTTTAATTGGAAATATGATATTTGCCACCTTACCACACGTGCTCATTTTGACAGTGAGATGCATTGAAGTCCAGCCTGGCCTCAACATGGCCACTCCAGCTGCTTGTTACTGAGGGTCAGGTCCGTTTTCCCTATTCTGCTGCAGCATCTCTTCTTATCATCCTTCTCCTTGGGTCTCCAGTACTGTCACTGAAATAAGAAACACCATACCAGGCCAGCACCTTCAACTGTATATTACGTGGACCGCCAAAGGAGAAAGATGCAACCCTACAGTAATTCAGCATGAGATATACCAGTACTCTTCTTGTATGAAAGAAAATTGGAATTAGCACTCATTACTTATACATTACATTAGAGTTCATTAGAGCATCATATATCTGTGATAGTTGGTTGAAAAAGCAGGTCCAGATGATCCTTATAATCGTAAAGGGTGTTCTTTATTGATAAATATATTCAGTTGCTAAAATCCAATGGTCAAAAAATTCATTTAGCCAACTTGTTTCGTCTCATGCGAGACTTCTTCAGGGCTCAGAAATGTATATACGTTGTATGTTCGTATTCCATTAATTAAGAGAATTCTGGGAGACAAATAAATATATTGCCAAGGTAATCCTCTTAATACAATGAAAATGATGCAGACGATGGCGTTGAGCGGTAGGGTGGCCAGCTACAGTGCAATAAACGTTCGGGCTCGTAGTTTTCTTTTTCTCAATGCGCTTGATCTTCGCTCTCTACTGCGAGACTTTGCTCAAGACTGGTGTCCAAAATCTACTGTTCGTAAACACTCAGGGCCCCATTAGGATGGGGGGCGGACTTTGTCCGCCCGCCATCCCGACGTAAAACAGAACTGCCCGCCATAAGGGCGGTGGTCCCGTGGGGGTCATTAGGATGCGCCCGCCACACTGGTGGGCGCATCCCGCATTTTTAACATTGCGGCGGCGCCGCAATGCTAAAAATGCACATTGCGCACTTCAATGCACAACGTGACAGGCACCGTGCGGTGCCTTCCACGCCGTACAGTGAAGTGCAGGGGGTACCTCATGTGCACCCCGCACACCCCGGAGTCCCTGGGGGTCCGCAAAGGGCCCCCACAAGACATTCCCACATGCCTTTGCCGCCACGTAAAAGCATGTTCCCGCCCACACCCTAATATAGATGGCGGTGTCTAACAGACACCGCCACCATATGAAACCCTTTTCTGCCCGGTCAATACGTTGACCGGGCGGAGAAGCAGCGGACAGTCTTTCCGCCCGCCGCGGTCCCCCCCGCCATAGTAATATGGCAGGGGGAAATGGGTGGCGGGCGGGGAAGGATGTCGGGCGGATCGCCACCGCCCGCATATCGGTGGCAATCCGTCCGACATCCTAATGGGGCCCTCAGTCCGGCCGGAGGCATCTGTGGTATAATGTACTTCCACCTCATGTATCAAGTGGAGGTAAGCCTCTCAGTGTGATTTATTTCGGCTCCATTGTGGATTAAGATCAGTGGTATTTTTGATTGCCTATTATATTACCTGTCTCTATGGATTTCAGGTGATGCAACCAGTGGCTGGTCCATTGGAGAGCGCCATAAGGCAGATTTTGCAAAAGCTTACAGTCAGTCAATACTGTTTGCTGCAAGTTTTTGTTTCCTTACCCTTGTCCTGAGGAGGCCAAGATGCAAATGAAGGCCGAAACGCATCCGTGTCGACAGTTCATGATAGGAGGAGTCTAATTGGAAATGAGAAATGATTTCCTTGTTGGTTTAGAGCACACTATAAATAAGTTGGTTAGAGGTGTAGTAACCTTGTGTGCTGTGTTGACTACATCAAAGTGTATTGTCTTGATTTAGTGTATAAACACTGATGTGTGGTCCCAAATAAGTGGGTAGTAGGAACGTATTCTTTTCAAGAAGGAATTTTTGAACATGATTAATGTTGTTTTGTTGAATTGTGATGTCAATTGTATATATTGTTTGTATGTGTGCATATATATGTTTGTATGTTTCAAAAGAGTAACAAAAAACAATGCTTATTTTTTCTAAAAAATGTCCTTTGCGGTATGTGATTTGTTGTTTGAATATATCTCGTATTAATTATCAAAAGTATTAAGTACTGTATAATGGGTAATTTGAAGTTCCCTATAGTTTAGTAGAAACAGATTTTTTCCTCCTTGCCATGTCTTTTTTCTATCCTTGATTAGGCACATAGATTGCAGAGACGGTAACTGTGTGGTTGACTAGGTAGCATTTTGCAGACCTGCTTGACTTATCTACCAGGCTTTCTTATACTGCAGCCGATTGGATAAGTATTACCTCTCCAATATCTTACTTGCAGCAGACAAATGTACCTTTGTTCTATAGTATTTTGATCTAAACCTAGCCATGTCCCCTTTTTCAGATGTGTTTCCTGCAGAAACATTTTTACTTCCTGAAATTTCTGTAGCTTATTACATATCAGAGTTCTTTTTCTGGGTGAGTTTATATATCTGCCATTAAAGAGGAGTACCTTAATCCCCATTGTTGAGCTATGTGTTCACCCTTCTTGCTCCTCTGCCTATACTTTTTTTACCGTCCAGTTCCCACCACTACCCCTTTTATTTTGCCCACCCCCACTACTGATACTAAGTAACTAAATCACTACTGGCAACAGCCAGTAGTGATTTAGCTCTTGGAGGTTCTAGTCTTTCTGGCTCCTGCAATGAAGTTGCCATCATATAGATCAATTCCTTCACTCTCCGTCTTCATCACTATCACCACTGTGGCTTTCAGTTTAGTCTGTGCAAGACTTTAGTAGCATCTTAACTACACATCCTATCACTTGGCAAATCCAAGCTGGTCAATGCAAGTCACATGTGCTTGGCTATACAAGCTGTGGGCTCCCCCCACATGCAGTAGCCATTTCAAAGATTATGCACTCAGAATATGGCCACTCTCTGGTACGCCCTATCTTTTTTCTCACTGATTTGGATTCTGCTACTTGTCTCTACATTGCCACCGTCACCAGCATCATGTCCTCTGATGAGGTCACCCCGCTGAAGTCAGTCTCCACCTTCAGGATGCATTTCCTAGCTGCCTCCATCTTGATGTCCTGGTTTGTGCCATCTTCTTAGACCTGTATTCCACAGGGAAAGTTCCAGTGAACCCTAAGTTACTTCTTGTTAAGTTGTGCTACAATTGTTTCCTCTTGCCTATGGCCTACTGACCCAGGTCTTCCTGCTTCTCTCATCATACTTCCCTTTTGCTGGTTTGTGGTGAACGTACCCACTTTGTCTCTTGGGCCCTCGTTTATGAGAACTGAAGCCTTGCTGCGGTAAGACAGCAATGCGTCTGAAAAACAGTCTTATGGCCTTGGATACGTCATATTTCCAATACAGCACACCATGGCGTAAGGTCCCATGGTGCGTCAAAAAAGAATTACGCTTCCGTGGGACAGATACCGCAGACAAAACTGTGCATGTGCAGCAAAAGTGACTCTATGCTGCCATGCGGCACATAAAGATACTCAAATCACCCTAGCGCCACATTGGAGTGTGGCATGCATCAAAAATCGCTTAAAAAGTGAGGCATTGAAAGAAAACAACATTTTCTGACACCTCAAAAGGGAGAGATTGAACAGGCAGCAGCAGCCAGGGCAATAGCCCCAACAATGCCAGCACCAGTCAGGATGTCCAGACAGACCTCCAGAGGAAGAGGAAGAGTAATTTTAGTGAGGATGAGAATCTAATTCTGATAACAGAGGTGACAAAGTATGGCCATCTACTCTTTGTCACCTCCAAATTGCCATTAGGTAAGAAATAGTCCATTTGTCACTCCATAGTGTACAAGATTAAGTAAGTGTCGGGCAAGGTTAGAGGACGGTGCCAAAGTGCAAGAATTGCTGGCATGATTATAAGCGTAGTGCCAAGGTGAAACTGACCAAGAACCTGAAGGCAGCCATGCGGACCGGAGGAGGAAGACCAGGAGGTGCTGGACCCCTTGGAGGAGCAGGTGGCAGCAGTCATCCCAGCAGAGTTGGTGGCAGGAGTTCCCAGACAAGACAGAGCTGGCTATGAGGACCCAACAAGATATACAGGGTAAGTGATACGAAGCAAGGGACAATATGACCCAAAATGCCATGCTCGGCAGCACATCAAGCAACATTACTGCACAGTACTGAGTGTAAGGGAAAGGGCTGGAATTGCTCACATGTCCGGTCATACATCATAGAAATGTAAGTCAGACTGCCCAGTCACATGTTGCACAGCCCAGTCCAGCTCCATAACGTTTGTCCAGTCTATGTGTGATTTGCAGCACCAGACCAGGTTCACCTTGGAATCCTAGGACTTGTAGTGTAATGTATAACATTAGCGACCAGGACTACAAGTCTCACAATACAAAGCAAAAAAAGGCACTGAACACCAAATCGTGCATGGACAGTGGAACCCTACCCACCCTGCCTTGGACAATGTATGCCCTCTTTCACCCTGAGGCTAGTGTGTCTGTCTTAGGGCCATACAGGAAAATGTGGGCTGCAATTGAATGAAATGGGGTTTTCAGAGGATAAACTCCTCACCTGAGAGGGGGTCAGGTGTGGGCCATGTGAAGTATCAGCACATAGGAACATGTGAAGAGCCGCGTGTATAGTCACTAGCATGAGATTACATAGCACGCAGCTGTCCCGATGTGCGGGGTGAGAGCACACAGGTGTTGGCTGCCATGGTGGAGATCATCTTACTCTTGTCATGTGTAAAAGTCATACTGGGGGTGAGGGGAATGCAAGTGATGCACACTAGAGGACCATGTGTGTTTGTTCAAAGAACATACTATAACGTACAAAGAAAGTACTATCATAGTGCAGGTACTGACAAGTAGCAGTAACTAATGGCCAGAATTCTTCTGTTACACATTATACCTATGCTACTCAAGGATGTAGAAGCTCAGTTCAACATCTTGGATGTCATTAAGCATGAACTGCAACTGCTAAGTATTTGGGGTCCTGGGTCTAAAGATAAATGGTGTTGTAAGCCACATTGGGATAAGTAGGGACATTGTTTCCCTTTGACCCTGAGAGCCCTCACATGCATCGAGTGTGAGTGTAACCGCACATTACATCATTTATACCATATACACACATACCAACATAGAGGAGCCAGAGCACTGACCCGGGAACCAAGCTACACATCTCTAGGCTAAAAAGAACGGTCAGACAATTGTCTTCTGACTTTGCAAGTAGTTGCACAATTACACATGCAGGGAGTGCAACACTTTCCAAGTACTCAATTCCTAGGATGAATGACTTGCGGCCATGTGAGGGGCACTTTTATGGCTACTAACCAGCAAACAATGACATACTAGTACAATGCTGCAGAGATGAGTGGGTAATTGGCAGGCACCAGTGTGTGTCACAACACAGCCATGAATTGGCACTATGGGGTGACAGATCCTTCCTTACTATACATACAGCATAACTTACACACACAGTGCTACAGTAGGTGACTATCTGTGTTGGGCACACAAAGAGAAACACTTACAGAGGACAAAGATTGTTGAAGATCCCTTAATCCACTATCTGTGTTGGGCACACAAAGAGAAACACTTACAGAGGCCACAGATTGTTGAAGATCCCTTAACCCCTCCGCTGCTAGGCCTCCCCCCCCCCCTATTGTAAGCCTTTTTTGGGCTATTTGAGGTAATTCGCGCTTAGGCCCCTGTAACTTTTTGACCTCATAAGGTATCCACTCCAAACTTACGTCCTGTTCTTCAAACACCATGGGGAGTTAAAATGTACCAAGGGTTTGAGGATTCCCCTGGAGGAGACCCAGAAATTAGCCAAAATCCAGCCACATTTTGATCTTTTGGGGAAAATTTTGAAAAAAAGTGCTGCAGATGAAAGTGCCTGTTTTTTCCCTGCAAATGGTATCAACAAAGGGTTTGTGGTGCTGGAATCACCATCTTCCCAGCTTTTAGGAACTGACAGACTTTTGTCAGAAAACCAAACTTTTGTACACAGTTTTGGCATTTTACAGTTTTTGCTATTTTTTGTGCTTTCAACCTCCTTCCAGTTAATGGTAGACATGGCTATAAAAGCAATACCGGATCCTGGAAAGCTATCCATTTCAGAACAGTAGACCAAATTCTGAATTCAGCAAGGGGGCACTTGTGCAGCTCCTTCGAGCTTTTTTAATAGAAACTAACAGTTGAAAAAAAGAAAAATTGAAAAAAACGTTTTCACCTGTAACTTCTTCTAAGTATGACAGATATTTTAAAGCTGTATACCGTTACATTTGCTGGATCATTCTTGTTGTGGGTATATATAGGACTTGTAGGTTCGCCAAGAACCCAACGAGCTCAGAGTCAATAACTGAGCAGCCTCTTGCAAAGGTTTATTGTGTACCGGGTATATAGGGGAAATATAAACAGTAAAAAATCGGTATGAAAAACACCTATGTATTTCTGAAATGGGAAAAAAATATAGAGTTCAGAAACATACTTATTTGCACATCTTCGGAATTGTGAGTACCCATACAAGCATATGAATTATAGGACATTTTTCGAAGTTACTTCTTTTTTACACATTGTCTTACATTTGGAAGGCAGAAATGCATCGGAAGTCAACAGGTAATGAAGTTGCTCTACGATTCTGTATTTCCCTAAGTCTCTTGATACAAATGGTACCTCACTTTTGTGGGTAGACCTAGTGCCTGCAACAGGAAACAGCCCAAAACACAACGTGGACACACCACATTTTTATGTGAAAACTGACCCTTTTTTTGCAAAATGCCTAGAGTGCTTAGTTGTAGATCTTGAACCCTAGCTCTGCCGGAACCTAGGGAAACCTAGCAAACCTATACATTTTTAAAGACTAGATACCCAGGGGAATCCAGGATGGGGTGACTTGTCTGTCTCTTGCCAGGTTCTGTTATCCAGAATCCCTGGCAAACCTCAAAGTTATTAAAAAAACACATTTTCCTCATATTTCTGTGATGGAAAGTTCTGGAACCTGTGTGGATCCTCAAAATTCCACCCACTCCGCATTTCTCAAAGTCTTCAGGGAAAAATGGTACCTTACTTGTGTGGTTAGGTCTAGTGCCTGCGACAGCAAACAACCCAAAACGCAACTTGGACACACCACATTTTTACAGTGAAAACTGACCATTTTTTTTGCAAAGTGCCTAGCTGTAGATTCTGAACCCTAGCTCTGCCAGCACCCAGGGAAACCTAGCAAACCTGTACATTTTTCAAAACTAGACACTCGGGAATCCAGGATGTGGTGACTTGTCTGGCTCTCACCAGGTTCTGTTACCCAGAATCCCTTGCAAACCTCAAAGTTTGTCAAAAAACACATTTTTCTCACACTTAAGTGATGGAAAGTTCTGTAATATGTGTGGATCCACAAAATCCCACCCACCTTGCGTTCCGCAAAACCTTCCAATAAAAATGGTACCTCACTTTTGTGGGTAGGCCTAGTGACTGCGACAGGAAACAGCCCAAAACGCAACATGGACACGCCACATTTTTACAGTGAAAACAGACCATTTTTTGCAAAGTGCCTAGGTGTAGATTTTGAACCCTAGCTCTGCTGGCACCTAGAGAAACGTATAAAACCTATAGATTTAAAACTAGACACCCAGGGGAATTCAGGATGGTGTGACTAGTCTAGCTCTCCCCAGGTTCTGTTACACAGAATCCCTCGCAAACCTCAAACTTTGTTAAAAAATATATATATTTTCGGGGGGGGGGGGGGAGGGGCGTGACTAACTTTCAAAGAAGATGGCTACTTCTTAGAGCGGCTCCACTTCCCAACACTCATCCCCCTGTCTATCCATACACTAATCCGATGCAATTGTCCCCGAACAAATAGCCCAATAGTGGTGGGTGCTCTGGGGGGCGCGCCGAGCGAATCGCGCCCACCGAAGCTGCCTTTAAAGCTGGAAACGAACCAGGGCCTGGCAACTAACAGAAAGCCTCAGCCTTGATTGTGAGATGTGGATTTGCGGGCGACATCTGAAGACTCAAAGTGGGTGGAGTCGGGGCGAGTAAACTCTGCAGTCGTAGGCCCGGCTGGCCGATGATGCGAGGATCCTGAGAACAAGCCGCTGCGATGATCTGACCAGGATGAATGAATGAATGAATACGCATTTCTATAGCGCATGGCTATCCTAGGGCATCCCAGTGCATTTAGGACAGCTAGAACATTTCCACTACTCAAGGAAAGAGAAAGGTCTTCAACAGTATCCAGAAGAGGAGATAGTTTGGTTCAAGGCGAACAGGATCGGGAAGCCGGTTCCATAATTTTGCAGCATGGAGGGAAAAACGTCGGCCACCCATACGTGCCCGACGAATCCTAGGGACCGTCAGAAGTTTTTTTCGTTGGATCTAAGTGTCCTAGGAGCCTGATAAGGTTGCAGCATAGGCAGGATCACTGAGGGTCCATTGCCGGTGATGGACTTATGTACGGTACACATAGCCTTAAACCAAATTCTTTGTTGCACTGGAAGCCAGTGCAACTGACAGAGTGAAGACCTAGCTGAAGCGCGCCTCTAGACATTCATAAGAATTCGGGCAGCACAATTCTGGACCACTTGTAAGACATTGATAGTCCCCTGTGGAGCACCCACGTAGACCACATTGGCATAATCAAGCTGTGACAGAATAAGGGCCTGCACCAGCAGTCGTCTAGCATCAAAGGGAATAAGTGGCAGAATCTTCCTCATCAGTCTGATCAGGCCGTAGCAGGTAGCGACCACTTCGGGTGATTGTACGGAGAGTCTCAGATTGGAGTCCAACCATACACTCAAACTCTTAATTTGTTTCTTCTTTGATCATCCGCCAGTAGTGAGTACTGGCCTGAACATTAACACTCAGACCCCCAGGAGGAATGAACCCAAGCAACGGCTGTAGTCTGGTGCGGCGGGGGACTGGAGCTGTGGATCCCTACTCACGTTTACAGTTTTGGCACAATTTAAGGACCAGTCGGATACAGAGACGGCAGAGGGCCGATGAGGTGTGAATGGAGGCACAATGGGGGGCTGTGGCATCCGCAAACGGTTGTGTATGAAAAAGCCCCAGGTCCAAGCTAATGAGGGTAGCCAAACAAAAATATACCGGCGCGCAGGCTCGGGACCTGCTCGTGTTTGGGCCCCACCCCGAAACCCTGGGATTTTCAGGAGAGGATCGCGAAGGATCCAACACACCCAGGCATGGCAGCAGGGGGCTGGACAGCAAGCCGGGGCCCTGAAAAATTTGGGGAAACTTGACAGGCTGCGCAGGGTCACTACCTTCCTGTGGCAGGCGGCAGGGAGTACCTGAAGGCCCGAGCCCCACTTTTACCCCCCTCTTCACAGGTGCCTCTCTCCCAAGTGATCATGACGGGGGCCCGTGGACTGAAGGGAACAAACCAAACTATATATAGGACAAATTCGCCCTACCCAGGGGCCCATAGGGGATGGACCCTCCCGGATACCAATTGTCGGTGATGTCTCAGCAGTAAGTAGCGGGTGAACCCCTCTCACTACAAGACATCATAGCCACGATACAGGAAGTGCGAATGGCCCTAGAAGGGCGAGAGATAACATTGGAGCGGAGGTGACCCTGATACGTGCAGATCTGCGCAATATGGGTGCCCGGCTCCAAGTAGTGGAAGAAACTGCTGGGACCCTCACACAGGATACTAAAGCCCTGCAGGAAAGAGTTGGGGAGCTCCAGGCCACGACGTTCAGCTTGGAAGCAAAGTTGGAGGATTTTGAGGGCAGATCAAGGAGAAATAACGTATGTATCCTGGGACTGCCAGAAAGAGCAAACGGCCCATCCACTGACCTATTTGTCGAAGACCTCATCGTCAAGCATCTACAACCTCGGGGTCTATCAAAACTCTTTACGGTGGAGAGAGCACATAGAGTGCTGGGAGGGAGACCACGACCGGGGGCCCAACCGAGACCTATACTGGAATATCCTCCTCAATTATAGGAGTCGGGATGCTGTGCTCCAGAGCGCGAAGATGGCCCCAGCGGTCTGTTATGAGAAAGCGCAATGATTCTTCTTCCTGTACTACACCCAGAAAATGCAAAGGCAGAGGCAAACTTTCTTGGCGGTGAAGCAAAGGATTGAGGAAAAGGGAAGTGAGGTACTCAGTGATGTTCCAGTAAAAGCTCTATGTTGGGAGACGGGGGAAAATCATGTTTTTTTGAATCGGCGGAGGCATGGACCTGGATGGATGGCTGGCGTTCAGTGGGGGGCTCCCCAGCTAAACGGAACCAGGGAACAAGACCCCCAAAAACTTTCACATCCATAGACAGTGATACATTGGAGAGAGCGCACGGAGGAGGTAGCACCGCAGATCGCGATAGAGACTGAGTAGCAAGACAGATCAAGAACTAAAGGTGAGAACTACTTCGAAAGACACGCTGAAGAAATTATCTCCTTACTCGCAATTGACTGACACACCTAACAGAAGATGCAAGGTAAAATGACTCCAGACTTTGGCACAAATTTGAATTGAAAGGTTCAGGGGACAATTGCTATTCTGTACTCTGGGACATGGGAGGCTAGGACAGCAGGTAGGTACACGCTCTCCTGACTCCATGCAAATGGGGAGGGACGACAGGCGCTCTGCTGAGTTGGGGGAAGCAGGCTGGATGGGTCCGCCTGGCAGGGTATCCAGGGATGGGGGGGAGTTAGACACCATGTTGGGTGAGTTTATGCTGTAGCTTATTGTACCACTTACAAATGCAACACCATGGAAGAATCACCACACAATAACACAAACATCTGAATCTCACTTCGCTCGATTTAAGCTAGCTAGACCTAGAGAGAACAGCATTTCCTGGGCCCAACAGAAACATAACTACTTCCACTATCTTGCATGGTTCACAATGTGATGCCTGAACTCAAACTGCTGACTTGGAATGTCAATGGTTTGGGTGACAAAATAAAAAGAGGTATAGTACTCCAATTTATAAGGCAACACTCACCTGATGTAATCCTCCTGCAGGAAACCCACATGCTGGGCAATAAGTGTAGGGTGTTGGACCGATGGGGATATTAGATGGAGAGTCACGCAGGATTCCCCTCCAGCTCCAGGGGCACTGGGATACGCCTTAATAAACGATTCCCACTTATAGTTGAAAAGACATGGTCAGACAATCTGGGAAGGTGCACAGCCCTTTCAGGGAAATGGGAGGGAGACCAGCTTAATATACTCTCAGCATATGTACCACCATCACTGGCCAGTTCACCTCTTCCGGACCTGGGGAAACTACTATTAGAATTCCCGAAAGGCCACCTTATCATGGGTGGGGATTTCAATATGGCACTGGACGATACACTAGATATATATCCTTGGAGGAAGTGACATGCGGTCCAGACACAATTAGCTGACTTTCTCAGAGCTCTCGGCCTAATCGACATCTGGAGAGCCCGGAACCGGCTGAAGCGAGAATATACATTTCACTTTACGTTTACGTGATAGTCGCTCGAGGATAGACCTCCTAATCACCCCCTCCACCCACTCCCTGCCTTCAGTGAGGTGAGGCTTCTCCAACGAAGAATATTGACCACTCTCCTGTCTATTTCTAAACAAAGACCCAGGAACACAATTGCTATAAATGCTATGTACCTGCGAGACAAAAGGAAGGAGGTGGAGGAGTTGGAAAAGCGTATACTAGAATTAGAAGAAAATTAGTATGCCTAGACAATAAGGAAACAAAACACTTACTGAGCCTGAAACACCAAGAATATGAAGATCTGACGGTACATGCAGTGCAGCTTCTCAGAAAGAGACAATGCATTGCGTCTATGAGCATGGAGACAAGGCAGAAGGCTTATCGCCTGGCTCAACAAACAAGAAAGAGACAACCGATGGGTGGCCACAAGCCAGCCAGAGAGCAGGGAGCCCTCACAGATCCTCAAGATATTGTAGAGGAATTTGCTAATGACTCCGAACAAATTTACACATCCGACTCCAACATCACAACTCAAGAAGCTCTCGATCTCCTTAAGGATAGACCCCTCCCCCCACTCACACAAGAAGACATACAAGCTCTAGATGAAGAGCTAACAACTGAAGAGTTGCAGCAGGCCCTCAGGGAGGTTAAATCAGGGAAAGCTCTAGGTCCAAATGTGATACCAGTTGAACTATTCAAATCTACAGCTAAACACACTACCCCAGTTGCTGAAAATGTACGAAGAGAATTAAGTGGGAGGGAAACTACCCGTAGGTCAAAGAATGGCCTCACTTGTGGTAAACCACAAAGAAGGGAAACTAAGGGACCAGTGCGGGCATACTGACCCACCTCCTTACTAAATGCTGAGGCAAAAGTCCTTGCCAAACTATTAGTCGTCGTCTAATCACTATCATTCCTAAAGCGATACATCCAGATCAATCTAGATTTATGCTGGGCCGAAACACAGCCGAAACACAGCCCTCAACCTGCGATGTCTTCAGGGTTGATGGGTCGAGCAAGTAGAGTACAAGAAGACGCAGTGGTGCTGTCTCGCCTGCATGGCCTTTGACATGATTGAATGGCCATTTTTAATCTTGATATTAGAACATATGGGGAGGGACCTCGGTTTCGAGCATGGGTCCGACTCCTATACACGGCGGCATTGGTGCAAGTGAAGGCTAATGGGAGGGAGTCACGAGTTTTACAGCTTCACTGTGGAACCAGACAGGGCTCCCCCCTCTTGCCTCTACTAATTGCTTTGGCTCTCGAGCCACTAGCGGTCTGGATCCGGGGTGATCCGCTGATACGTAGCCTCCACTGGTTGGTTGATTGGGAAGATAAAATATCACTGTATGCCAATGATATCCTCCTATATGTTGCCTCGCCCAAGCCTCTAGCGCCAGATTCCTAAATGTCTTTGCCACCTATAGAAGTTACTCTGGATACACGATTAACTGTCAAAAATCAGTGGTCCTCATTCTACGCAGGTAGGCACCGCGAATGCCAAAAGAATGCGAGGCACAGGTGGTGACAGATGGGTTACGACACCTGGATGTCTTTGTCACAGCTAATCGCGAACTTTTTACTGCTAACAATCTACATCCCCCACTGATACGATTGAAGGAGGATGTGCAGCACTGGAAAGCGCTTCCTCTCTCCCTTTGGGTAGGGGCAACTGATTTAAAATGATGGTTCTGCCTCGCTTTCTTTACGTCCTCCAAAACACTCCCTTCCTGATGCCGGGCGCCTACTTAAAAAACATACAGGGCGAGATCAGCAAGTTGCTGTGGGATGGTGGCGCTCCAAGAATAGCTCTGAATAAACTCACTAGGGGATGGTATGACGGGGAATAGCTCTCCCTGATATCCAGAATTACAATCGAACAGCGCAACTAATGGTAGTCAATCAATGGGCTCACCTGCCCATGACAGAACCGGCATACCAGATGGACTGGCTGATGCTGTAGCCCAGAGGGGACCTATGTGCCCCAAATACCTGCCGAAGAAACTCCAACTGAAGGGCCTGACAGCTCTCACAATCCAAGCTAGGCACTCAACACTGGGTGAGATGGGATGGAAGAATAAAATCACGCAGGCGATGCCCTTATGGGAGTCCGACCTCCTTGATAACCTGGGGGAGGGACAGGGGTTTGACAAATGGGACCTGTTAGACATCTCGGCAGTGAGAGACGTGTGGAGGGAGGGGGGTGTAACACCATTCACAGAATTACAGAAAGAATACAACCTAGCCTCCACAGAGGCCTTTTGCTACCTACAACTGCGTTAGGCCCTGCAGGCAGCCCTGCCGAAGGGGAAGCCTCTCCCATAATCCTTCCCTCTTTTTTTCCTTTTTTTTATCCTCATTCACCCCAGACCACAGTGAGCAAGCGAGCCGTCCGTACCGTTACTCAATGTTGCAGAGACGTAGGCTGTTGGATGGGGACCATGAAGAAGTGCCCCGCTTACCGGTACCACAACAGGCTAGGATGACATTGGCCCCAAAATAGAGGGTGTAAGCACTCTCCAATTCAGTTCAGATGAACCTGGCGACTGTTGATGTTGACCTATGAAGGAAACTGGGGTGCCCAGCACAGTCAGAAGAGTTTCAAAGAGGCATAATCGTCTTTTAGATAAATAATTAAGTAATTAAATAATTAAAGGGGGCTTATAGATCTCCCGGGACAAAGCATTGGACCATTGTAGTTAGAACTCCCAAAATGCTTTCTTTGACCTACTCTGGGGGCTACACAGACCCATCCTAGATGTCGTGAACAACCACTCAGAGTGCAGATGTGGTGCAGCTTCTACCCATCTTTTACATATTTCCCTGTTAGCTAACAGTATAGCATAGAAAAGGAAAGATCTAGCGGGTCCCGTAATTTCACTAGATATTCCAAAAATTATCAGGATGAGATTTATTTGGATTGGGAGGCCTAGAATATCCGCAATGGTATTTCCTACTCTTTCCCAAACATCTGCTATAGCTGGGCGCTCCTTAAACATATGTACATCAGAGGCTCTCTTCAAATCACATTTTTTACAGCTAACTGGAGGCCCCTTCAACATTTTAGTCAGCCTTAACGGATATAGATAGGCCCTATGAACCGTGAACAAGTGGTTCCTCCTAATCCAGGCTGGTTTTACAGTGGCAAACAAGATGTTAAAGAATGTTTGCCACAAATAATCCCACTGTTCATTTGGTTACGAAACCCCCCACAATTCTTCGGCCAATTTAAAGTCTCCATCCATAGCCTCCTCAATGCTCCAATACAAGAAGGAGACCTCCTTCCTCCCAGCCAGTCTTACCACTAAGTGCTCCTCAAGGATGTTACTTATGCCTATGTTTTTTTTCCAGGTTTTGGGACCAACTCTGCAACTGGAGGTATTTGAACTTAGACAAACCCTCCACCACGCTGCTGCATAGTGATGACCACAGTAAAAGCAAGCCCTCATGGGCCAGGACCCCCACATCTTCAGCCCAACTACTCTAAGTCGTAATGCTAGCCTGTCCTTCAGACAGTCTGGTATGCCTGGAGAGTCCCACAGGGGGGCCAGGCTCAAGAAAGACCCGTCAGCCGTTTAATACTAGCCCATGTTCTGGCCATTCTCTGCAGGACTTTTAGCTTAATCTTTTTGAAGAATTTCAGTTCTCCAAATTTAAACAAGAAGCCCTCCTGAGATAGACCAGCGCCCTTTAGCATTGCGGAAAACATGGACCCCACCCCTGTGCTCTCTGGAATTTTTAAGAGCATCCTGGAATGCGATAGTTGGAAGGCCCATGCATAATATTGCAAGTCCGGCAGTGCGAGCCCACCCTTCTCCATCCTGCGTCTCAACTTCTTCCAGGCAATCCTAGTGCCCCTGTATGCCCAGACAAATGAGTTAACTGCCTGCCTGAGCTTAACTATAGCTGATTTGTCAAAGTGGAGTGGAATGGCATTAAAGAGGAAGGTAATTTTTGGGAGCACCACCATCTTTACCAAGTTAATCCTCCCAAGAATGGTTAGGGGAGATGGACACAGGACTTCATAAGTTTCTGGCAGCCCCTTGAAACGCTTGCCAGGTTGGTCTTTGAGATCTTATCAATATCCTGAACTATTCTAACCCTCAAACACCTCATGTCGTGCTTGGTCTGATGCTGACACTCCGCCAGATTCGAAATCATGACCTCGGTTTTCTCAGTATGTACCACGTAACCAGATACCTGCCCGAAATCTTGTGCCAACCTTATAACAACAGAAAAGGTCCTAGCGAGGTCCGCGGAGAGTATCTAAAAATCATCGGCATACAGGGCCACCTTCCTCTCCCAAACCCCATGCTTGAATGGCAAAATACTGGGCTCCTCTCTTAACCGCTGAGCAAAAGGCTCAATATACAGTTCAAAGAGGAGGGGAGAAAGAGGGCAGCCCTGCTTAGTACCCCTGGTGATCTTAAAAGGTCCGGTCAGGTTACCATTAACCAGAAGTCTAGCTGACGGATCTTGATAAATCAGCTGAATGGCTCGGCAGAACTTCTCGTCCAGGTTAAATTTCTCCATAACTGCCGACAGATACACCCAGTTGACCCTGTTGAAAGCGTTGGTGGCATCTAATGTCATTGCTGTGAGGGGATTAAATAGGTTGTGGTCAGGTCTATTGCACCCATAAGATCATAGGTGAGGTCAAATAAGTTCCTGCCTTCAACAAAACCTTTTTGATCGAAATGGAGCATGTCTCCTGCAACTGAACCCAATCTGCCCACCAGGATCCAGGCAAAGATTTTGTAATCTGCGTTCAACAGCGAAATGGGTCTATAAGAACCACAACTCACTGGATTCTTCCCTGCTTTCAAGATCAGAGTGATGGCAGCCTCTCCTCATGAGCCTGGCAGCCTTATGCCATCGTAAAAGAACTCATTAAAAAGCTGTGTCAAAATGGGAACTATCACCTCCCCAGAGATCTATAAAGTTCTATTGGCAGCCCATCCGGCCCGGCAGCTTTCCCACCTTCACAGGCAAGAATGACCTTTTTCACCTCTTCCTGAGAGGTGTCCTGCTCTAGATCTTCCTGCTGAGTTAAATTCAGGGGGGTGAGCGTGCTCCCACGCAACCACTCCAAAGCCACGGTTTTATCCACCGCACTATCTTCTTGGTACAAATCCTGAAAAAATCAAAAAAAGCACCCCCTATCTCTTTGTCTGTAGACAGAGCAGTAACCACATCCATGTTGTCAATTTGTTTGATCAAGTTACTCATCCTGTCAGACTTAGCTTTCCACGCCCAAAGCTTGCCTGCACCTTCTCCGTACTCAAAATGAGCAAGCTTACTTTTCTCCCATCTGCTTGTGACCCTTGTCCAAAAGGCTGGTGTCTAGCTGATCTTTTAGTTTACTTAATTTGGCCAAATTTTCCTGCTGTTTCTCAGAGTCGACCCCTCTGTCAGATGCAACTCTACTGCCTTCATCTCTACCTCCTTGTGGGCCACCTCTTCTCTATATTGTCTGTTCCTAAAACACACCCTACTCGTAATCATGCCTCTTAAAAAGGACTTTAAAGAGTCCCAAACCACCGAGATCACAGCCAAGCCTAAATTAACATCCAAAAAGTGCTCAGTCTCATGAGATAAATACTTCATCTCCTCACCTTCAAGAAGTAGAGTTAGATCGTTCATCCAGACTAGTAAGCTGGCCATCCGCCAAGGCCAGATCCATCCATACCCCTGAATGATCGGACAGATGAGGAGTCAAATAGCTGATGTCCTTAACTTTACCCCTCAGGCTATGACTGACCAAGATGTAGTCGATTCTCGACTTGTGGCCATATTTACTATTATAGTATGAGACTCCTAACTGATGACCCGATCTGTCTCTCCAAATGTCATAGAGTCCAGTCTGCGCCATCATAGATTGGAGGTACATCCGGGACCTAGAAGGCACCCTAGCTCAACTACTTGCCAACTTGTCCAGTTTCAAGACAATGTTGAAATCCCCAGTCATGAATACCGGGTCTGGGTAATCCAAAAGATTTGCAAAATATTTTTGAGAGAAGAGGGGTTGTCCTGGTTTTGGCCATAATAGCCCACCAAGATAAGCAGAGAGACCAAAATAATCACCTTCAAGATGACCCAACTGCCACATGGGTCAACCAGATAACCTAAAAAACAGGCTTTTACTTGTTTTTTAATTAATAAAGCAACGCCCCTTATGTTGGCACTCTGATTGGAGCAGATCAAATAGTCCACCCATTTTTGATTTTTAAATATCTCAGTGATCAAGTCCTTTAAAAGGTGAGTTTCCTGAAGGATAATGACCTGTGTGGGAGAGACTTTTATATATTGCAAAATGTTAACCCTTCTGGTTTCCACGCGAAGGCCATTAACATTCCAGGACAAGAAGTGAATTGTTTTCACGGGGGGTTTAACACGAGATCTATGAGTAGACTAAGTCTCAGAAGGAGCCAACACCAGACCAATCGCAATAAAATTAGGGCAGTCTGAACAAACAAACACCCTATGCTCCCCACCTTGTGCACCCCATTCCCCCAATGAGCTCCTCCCTGGAGAACTCCCCCCACCATTTATCTGCACAGATGTAGTCTAGATGCTGCACCCCGGAGCAGCCCGCCCTGTCTCTTTGTAAATAGGTAAAGATAAAAAAGAATAGAGGAGAAGTTTGAACCTGACCCTTAACTTCCACGGACTAAACATCCCTGTGTGGTTACCTTTATAGTTATCTCTCTAGTGCTATTTTAGAAACAGAAAGGATCAAAGTGTGGGCCTCATTTATGAGGCTCCTTGCGCCATCGGAACGTCACTTATTGTGGTGCAGAAGGTTGGGTGATATTTATCAGGCAGCACTAAGCCACTTATTTGGGCTTAATGCTGCCTGATAAATATCAGTCCCTTTAACGCAGTGGGGGCGTTCTCAGCAACATCCATGGCCTTTTGACACTGTTCCTGATTTGCGAGAAATGGTCAATTTGAGGCAGTACTGAAAGCTTACGCCTCCCCAGGGGAGGGGCAAGGGAGGCGCAATGGGGAGAAATATCTGTTATCCTCGTTTTTCCTTTTTCTATGTGTGCTGCATTCTGCAGCACACGTAGAAAGAGGAAAAGCATCTGGTGATTATTTTTGTACAGAAAGGTTTCCCCTCCTGTACAAAAATAATCATCCCCATAACGCAGGCACCCTTGCACCATTGTGCAAAGATGCCTGCTTTGGCGCAGGCAGCACATTGTGCGCCGGCGCAGGGGAAAAGGACAGGAATGCGCCGTATCTCATAAATACGGCGCATTCCTGCCCTCTTCTTTTGCCGTAGGGAAGCGCAGCAGGAAGGTCTGCTGCTCTTCCCCTATGGCAAAACCTCATAAATGAGGCCCTCTGTATTTAGAGATCCTACTGGCGAAGTCTGCTCTGTTGATCAAATAAATCAGTACCACGGATAGGTGCCCAACCACCAGGGACCAACTTGCCAACTATGCTTTGCCTTTTCCCATACTATCCAATAGCTCATCTGCCTCTTTTACTGATTTGACATTATGCATTTTATTCTTATGCATAATTTTCAGAGGTGCTGGGAATTTAAGTTGGGCCACATCACACAGCTTTTTGAAGTCGTCCAACTTACTGCCCAACTCCCATTGCCTGTCAAGGGTGGCTCGGGCAAGATTGGAACGTATTTCAAATGAGAAGTCTCTTGCCTTCAATGATTTCCCCTTTAAGGCCATATTGAGGATCTTTTCCTTCAAAGAATAGGTATGAAAGTTCATGAGAATTTTCTTGGGCTTTGTTCTATTGGGGTTCCTTCTAAAAGGGTCTCTGTGGACCCTCTGGATGCCCTTCTTCAGATCCACCTCTGATTCCTCTATCTGCAGTGATTCTTTTAAGAGTGAAACCATGTAGGATTTGAGGTCGTTCCCCTCTCTCCCCTCCAGGTCATTCAAAATACGCAGATTACTTCTTCGGGAGATGTTCTCTAACATCTCCAGCTTATCCCGAAGGGCCGCTTCCTCCTTCTTGAGAGTCAGTATGTCGGCTTTTGCTGCTCCAAGATTGTCCTTTAATTCTCCCACTGTGTTCTCCAAAGTATCTGTTCTTGTGTTTAGGAGGTCAATTATCATCTCCAATGACTCACAAATATTCCTAATCTCCCCGTGATTGGCTTCAGACACTGAGAACCCCTTCTTGATGTCCTCCGAAAGGGTGGAAAAAAGAACCTCCAGAGAAGCTACTGAAGGCCCCCTTGTTTCATGATCTTTGGAGCCGTTATCCACCTCTGCATCACACCCAGCTTCCGCACCTTGAGATGCCAAGGCCCTCTGCCCTTCAGTGTCTTTTCCTTTATCCGGGGCCCCGGTTAAACTACTTCCAGTAGTTAAAGTTGAGGTTTATACTGTAAGCTGGGGGGCTCCGGAAGCCTCCATCTTCTCCAAGATGGGTCTTGATACAAGCTGACCTACTGACCCCCTTCTGAGGGCCTCACCCTGCTTCACAACGTCTAGTACAACTGGTTGCACTTTAAAATATGACCTTAGTGAGGGGATGATCCTGACTTTAGGATCCAGGGAATTACTTTTAGCCCTACCTGCCTTTATGCTCCTACCTTTAACCTCACACTGCTGAAAGGTAGAGCAGCTACTGTCTGTGTCTTCACCAGTGGCACTACCTTTCCCTGACTCTTCCCACTACTCCCCTGGGTCACCCCTCTGCGCCTTTTGCCGTTCTTTATTCCCTTAATTAGGAGCGCAGTGCCTGGTGTTGCCTGAGGCGGTGGACTCGCCCGTACCACCTGGACCCCCTGTACCTGCTCCTGCTACTGCGAGGTAGACCACAGAGGAACGCCGCAGCCTGAATTCAGCTCCTCGTCTATCTCCCCTCCAGAGGCAGCCTTCTCCAGAATGGTGGGGACTCGACCGGTGATGCCTCTGTCGAAGCTGTCCTGCTGGAGCCTGCAGGAGCCCGCAGGAGCCCGCGAGCCACTGCTCTGCGGCCCCTCCTCAGCTCCAGGGTGGCCACCACCCACAGAGACGAGTGGAGAGAAACTGCGGGCGCCGAGACTCCAAAGCACATCCCCCGTAAAAATGAAGCCGAGCCAAGAGGAAGAAAGAGCAAGGTGATCAGCACGTTCAGGACAGCTCCAACCCGGGTGAGACGGGTCTCAACTTCACCTACTCATTAGGCACGGGACACGGGTGCCTCCAGGGAGCAAGCGCCTGCTCACCTAGTGGACGGCATGTTCTCCTGGAGAATACTTCCCACTTGAAAGCAGATTATTGGAGCAACGTATCACACAAAAGGCAATCTCACTAACATATAAGAAATTAATAAATCATACACCAGACCAGTAAAATCACTTATGGGGAAAATGATGGGAGAAAGACATCCCAGATATGCAGGAAGTGGAATGGACGGAGGCACTAGCTTCCCCTCATGAGGTTGCTATTAGGGCCTGCTTTCGCCTGGTGCGACTCAAAATCCTTCATAGGGCATACATCTCATCCACTACACTAGTAAAGATGGGGAAACAAACCGAAGCTCTCTATTGCAGGGGGCGCAGATTTGAAGGCACATTCTTTCATATAATATGGGCCTGCCCCAAAATTCAATGGTATTGGGATTCAATAATTCAATGTCTAAATGAAGCTTATGGGAGTGAGTTGCTCATTTCAGCAAAATTGTGTCTCCTTAATGTGTGGGAGGCGACGGACCTGGGAGAGGAGACCAAACAAGTGTGACTCTAGCACTTATGACTGCCAAAAGAAATATAGCACGCGCATGGGGCTCAGATCTGATGCCCTCCCTGAGGGACTGGTCTATATTAATAGAGAATGCCCCCCAAAATGGGAGAAGGTGTGGAATAAGTGGAATGACTTTAGAGGTAACCCATGGTAGGCCCCAACGCCACTGAGGAGGTGGGAGAAAATGCACAAGGAAATTGACTAATGAGAGAATAACAGATGGGACACTTCGTACAATGGTGCCAAAAAGATTGCTAGAAATGTTAAGGACATAACCAGGAGCAGTGACAATATAGTGCATATGTGGTGAATGAAACTACTTTGTTGTTTTTTTAAGTAAAAAGATCTTTTTTTTTTTTTAAACATTTTTTTCACATTTCTGTGATGGAAAGTTCTGGAATCTGTGTGGATCTACAAAATTCCACCCACCCTACATTCTCCAAAGTCTTCCAGTAAAAATGGTACCTCACTTGTAAGGGCAGGCCTAGTGCCCATGACGGAAAAGGCCCAAAACGCAACATGGACACACCACATTTTTACAGTAAAAACACGCTTTGCCGTCACCTAGGCAAACCTACCAAACTTACACATTTGTGAAAACTAGACACCCGGGGGAATCCAGGATTGGGTGACTTGTCTGGCACTCACCAGGTTCTGTTACCCAGAATCCTTTGCAAACTTCAAAGTTTGTCAAAAAACACATTTTCCTAACATTTCTGTGATGAAAAATTCTGTAATCTGCGTGGATCTACAAAATTATGTGCACCCTGCATTCCCCAAAGTCTTTGAATAAAAATGGTACCTCACTTGTGTGAATAGGCTTAGTGCCCGCGACTGGAAACGGCCTAAAACGCAACGTGGACACACCACAAGTGAAAACTGGCACTTTTTTGCAAAGCGCCTAGCTGTAGATTTTGAAACTTAGCTCTGCCAGCACCTTAGGAAACATACCAAACCTATACATATTTGAAAACTAGACACCCAGGGGAATCCATGATGGGGTGACTTGTCGGGCTTTCATAGGTTCTGTTACTCAGAATGCCTTGCAAACCTCCAACTTAGTAAAAAAAATAAAAACGCATTTTCCCCACATTTATGTGATGGAAAGGTCTGGAATGTGTGTGGATCCACAAAGTTCCACCCACCTCGCATTCCCCAAAGTCTTCCGATAAAAATGGTACCTCACAAGATTCGCAAAAATATTCCAGGATCATTATGAGAGAATTTACTCCACAGAATATCAGGTGGAGAAAACAATGATTCAGGAATATTTTGATAACCTAGAAATTCCCAAAATCTCCGATTCTCGAAGTAATCAAATTGGGTGTGAAATAAGCTCCATCGAAATTCACGACAGCATAAAGGCAACATCAGGAGCAAATACTTCCGGACAGGATGGGTTCCCTATCGAATTTTATAAGGTCTTTATTAAGGAACTTGAAGAACCTCTGAAAAAAGTATTTAATCACATTAGATTAGGTGGAAAGGTTCCTCTAGAATTCAAAGAATCCACAATTATTAGCTTCGTCACAAAGGATAAAAATCCAGAGGATGTGAATTCTTATAGACCGATCAGCTTATTAAACTCTGATTATAAGATACTTATGAAGATCTAGGCGCAAAGATTTGTGTTTGCGGCTCAGGAGGTAATCCATCAAGATCAGACGGGTTTTATTGCGGGTCGGTATATGGCAGCTAATACAGAATTTCTGATACAGGCTTTAGATTATTTTAATATTAATTCGATTTCTGCATGTATTTTAATGATTGATGCAGAAAAGGCATTCGATCTAGTTAATTGGCCAGCGCTTTTTTTTTCTCTGGGCCATTTTGGATTCCCTGCTCCAATTATTCGAATGATACACAATATCTATGAAGGGGCATCAGCCCAGGTAATTATCAATGCTAAGCCAGCTGGGAAGATTAAAATAAATCGGGGAACTAGGCAAGGTTGTCCATTGTCCCCCTTGCTTTTTACTTTCTTTATCGAACCCTTAGTTACAAGAATAAGGAACAATGTTGCTATCTTACCCCCCATCGTCGGGATGTCTAAGTTAAAATTGTTCGCCAACGATATTATCCTCTATCTGGCTCCTGAAAAAGAAAATATCACACGTCTCATGAGGGAGCTCAAGGATTATGAAAAGATTGGGGGGGTATAAGATTAATGAAAAAAAAACGGAAGTTCTTGTATTAAACACTAGTATAGATTTTCTTCCGATTTATCTTCAGCCTCAAGCAGTAAAAAGGGATCCGATTAGATACTTAGGTATATATGTGACCAGAGAGTATGAAAAACTCTTTGCCTTGAATTATATGAAAATGAAGAACAAAATAAGGAATCTGCTAGATCAATGGTGTTTCCTTCCTTTGTCATTGATTGGTAGAGTGTCACTAGTTAAAATGACTGTACTGCCATTGCTTATATTTTTGTTTAGCAATATCCCAATTAAAGTCAAAATTGTTTTTTTTAATGAACTTGAATCCATGTTGAGAGGATTTATTTGGAACAAAAAGGCCTCAAGAGTCAAGCTTTCGGTGGTCCAACTTTCTGTTGATGAAGGTGGCCTGGCACTTCCCCATTTCAAGACATATTATGAAGCAGCCTTTTTTGACATTGTGGCAGGATTATTAAGGACTAGACAGACAAGAGATAATTTATTTCTTGAAATAATGTTACAAGAAGCAGGTTCTCAAATTCCTATCTTTTTAAAAACTGCAAAGCTCTTCCTTAGAAATCAAGATACAAGACGTTGAAAGGGTATACATCAAGATTACTGCTTCTTTTTAAAAAACATGGCTCTGATGGCTCTATTTATTTGAGCTTGTCAGAATGTGCCAAAATGGGTCTTAAGATAGACTTGAATCATCTGAAAAATTGGGAATTTTCCGGGTTTTGTGAATTAAGACATCTGTTTGTACAAAATAAGGTAATTAGCTGGCATGAGGTTTTAGACAGAACAAATTCCAGGCGGCTTATGTTTTTTGAGTATTTGCAGATGGTCTATTTTATTACAAAAGAGATAGGTGGTCTGTTTATTTCTCCCACTTCCTTGATTTCAGCTCTGTACGGAGATAAAAATAAAGGCATAGGATTTTGGTATAAAAAGCTGTACTTTTCTAGATCATCTCCTGTAATTGATAGACATCTAGGGAAAATAAGCCTCTCGACACAGTGCGTTCTTACAGACAAGGATTGGGAGGTATTGTGCCATCTAGGAAATAAAGCACTCCGGGCGGCTAATTACAAGAGAATGTCTTTTTTATCACGCTGGCTGGCGTATTGTTCCCCGGAGGCCCTAGAGAGAATGTTCCCTGAAGTTGAGAATAAGTGTTTTAGATCTAAAGCTAAGGGTCAGGGAGGATGGTGTCATATTTTCTTTTCCTGCCCGAAGTTGGAATCTTTTTGGAAGGGGATATTCGCAGATATGGAGCTGGCAACAGGGAAATAATTTTTGCCGGAAGCAGAGGTGGCCCTGTTTGGCATATGTAAAGAAAGGAGCAGGTTTAACAAAACAGAAGAAGTATTTATTTTTATTTCTTGTGTAGTTGCATGGTCTTTGATTCTTCAAAATTGGAAATCCGTGGTGATTCCATCAAAGGAAAAATGGTTCAATAAAATGAGAAGAACATGTAATTTCGAAAGAGCTTATGCAGGCAGGGTGGGAGCCATTGCAAGATTCGAAAGAAATTGGAAATATTTTGAGAATCTGGAATTGTTGAAGGGAAGATGATGAGGAAGTAAAGGAGAATGTGAATATTTGCACTTTCTGTAGTAGGGGATCTCTGTGTATAGTCATAATCTAGTGAATAGTCCCGCCCATGTGCGTGGACCCAGGAGCAATCAAAAATAATCTCTTACAGTGTTAAAAAATGCAGAAAAGCATAGACACTTAAGAGAGAATTTAAAGACAGATAATGCAGCCTAAAAGGCTACACTGTCCAGTACTTCAACTAGAAATTCCACCATAAAAATCCACAAAACAGCAAAAGCCTGTACAGATTTCCATTGCTTTAACAGCAAACTCCCTCAGGAATGATAGAGAAAAGAACCTGGACAGACAAGCCCCATAGGCTGCCATTATGTGGCTCAAAACAGGATACTGTGCCTTTAAGAGAATCTTCCAGAACCTTCTCCCAGTATCCCAGAATGCATAGCAGGTCCAACTTACTTTCAGTTCTTTTTTCCGGCTCCTGCAAGCAGGACCCTGGAGCATTGAGCTCTCCCTTTTCAAGGGTTTTGTTGGTGTTTTTCACTAAATTCGATTTTGTGTACTTTTAAAGTACTTTGGTGACTTTCTTCTTGGTTTTCTGCACTCTTTTGTTGTCCATAATGCCTGCATTATTTGACAAATGCCCGGAGTGCTCCAGGAAGAAGGCCAAGTCAGACCCCCATGAGGTGTGTATCCTCTGCCTTCCCTCTTCCCACATCCCAGAGGAGTGTGTGATCTGTAGAGGCTTCTCTGGCAGGACCCTGAAGGACAGTAGGAAGATCAGACTTCAGGGACTTGAAGAAAGAAGACTGAAGGCTCAAGGTGGGTCTGGAGGGGCTTCTACTGCCCATGCTGAGGCCTCTGGGGGGCTCCCAGGGGCAGGAAGTCCAGCAAACGTCCAAGGTCTCCGTCTGGGTCGGTTGCTATGACCACGATGTCGAGAGGAAGGTCCACGGCCAGTTCCCGGTCTTCCCAGGGCTCTTGGTCGAGAAAACGTTGCCCGTCGACGTCGAGAGACTTACACAGGCCGCCGTCGAACCCGGTGTCAATTTCCTCGTCGTCGCCGTCGAGTGGACGGCATCGGAGGGCCCGGCGTCGGCGCTCGCCGTCGAGGCGACACCGCCGTTCGCCGTCGAGGGCGAGGACATCGTCGTCGTCGAGGGGATCCTCATCGTCGAGGCCGCCGTCGAGGACGGCGAGGTCGCCGTCGAGGCGGAAGAGGTCTCCAGCGCTGAAGAAGTCGACGTCGAGGCGATCGAAGAGGTCGACGTTGAGGCGATCGAAGAGGTCGCCGTCGAGGTCGCCGTCGAGGTCGCCGTCGAGGTGCCAGCGCCCGTCGTCGAGGTTTAGAGGTTCGTCCATCTGGTCGGGGTCGACGTCGAGGCATAGAAGCTGGTCGACGCCGAGGAGTGCGAAACGGTCGACGCCGAAGGGCCGCTCGACGTCGAAGGGACCACGGTCGACGTCTGAACACCGGTCTTCGATGTCAGGGGGTCGTAAGGACAGGCCGAGGACTGTGGGGGGCTCCCCTCAGTCAGAACAGGATGGTGGCTCGCCGGGAACGGCGTACTCAGAGGTGTATACACCGAAGAAGACTGTTATACAGCCTCCTCCTCCTCCTTTGCCTAGAGGGCCTCCTCCGAGGGCTTCGACCCCTCCTCCATTGCCTCCTCTACCTGCTCTTCCGTCAGGACCGCAGGCCCCGGTGCCGGGTGCTCCTCCTCCGGTTCCACCGAGATTACATAGCACGCAGCTGTCCCGATGTGCGGGGTGAGAGCACACAGGTGTTGGCTGCCATGGTGGAGATCATCTTACTCTTGTCATGTGTAAAAGTCATACTGGGGGTGAGGGGAATGCAAGTGATGCACACTAGAGGACCATGTGTGTTTGTTCAAAGAACATACTATAACGTACAAAGAAAGTACTATCATAGTGCAGGTACTGACAAGTAGCAGTAACTAATGGCCAGAATTCTTCTGTTACACATTATACCTATGCTACTCAAGGATGTAGAAGCTCAGTTCAACATCTTGGATGTCATTAAGCATGAACTACAACTGCTAAGTATTTGGGGTCCTGGGTCTAAAGATAAATGGTGTTGTAAGCCACATTGGGATAAGTAGGGACATTGTTTCCCTTTGACCCTGAGAGCCCTCACATGCATCGAGTGTGAGTGTAACCGCACATTACATCATTTATACCATATACACACATACCAACATAGAGGAGCCAGAGCACTGACCCGGGAACCAAGCTACACATCTCTAGGCTAAAAAGAACGGTCAGACAATTGTCTTCTGACTTTGCAAGTAGTTGCACAATTACACATGCAGGGAGTGCAACACTTTCCAAGTACTCAATTCCTAGGATGAATGACTTGCGGCCATGTGAGGGGCACTTTTATGGCTACTAACCAGCAAACAATGACATACTAGTACAATGCTGCAGAGATGAGTGGGTAATTGGCAGGCACCAGTGTGTGTCACAACACAGCCATGAATTGGCACTATGGGGTGACAGATCCTTCCTTACTATACATACAGCATAACTTACACACACAGTGCTACAGTAGGTGACTATCTGTGTTGGGCACACAAAGAGAAACACTTACAGAGGACAAAGATTGTTGAAGATCCCTTAATCCACTATCTGTGTTGGGCACACAAAGAGAAACACTTACAGAGGCCACAGATTGTTGAAGATCCCTTAACCCCTCCACTGCTAGGCCTCACCCCCCCCCCCCCCCCATTGTAAGCCTTTTTTGGGCTATTTGAGGTAATTCGCGCTTAGGTCCCTGTAACTTTTTGACCTCATAAGGTATCCACTCCAAACTTACGTCCTGTTCTTCAAACACCATGGGGAGTTAAAATGTACCAAGGGTTTGAGGATTCCCCTGGAGGAGACCCAGAAATTAGCCAAAATCCAGCCACATTTTGATCTTTTGGGGAAAAATTTGAAAAAAAGTGCTGCAGATGAAAGTGCCTGTTTTTTCCCTGCAAATGGTATCAACAAAGGGTTTGTGGTGCTGGAATCACCATCTTCCCAGCTTTTAGGAACTGATAGACTTTTGTCAGAAAACCAAACTTTTGTACACAGTTTTGGCATTTTACAGTTTTTGCTATTTTTTGTGCTTTCAACCTCCTTCCAGTTAATGGTAGACATGGCTATAAAAGCAATACCGGATCCTGGAAAGCTATCCATTTCAGAACAGTAGACCAAATTCTGAATTCAGCAAGGGGGCACTTGTGCAGCTCCTTCGAGCTTTTTTAATAGAAACTAACAGTTGAAAAAAAGAAAAATTGAAAAAAACGTTTTCACCTGTAACTTCTTCTAAGTATGACAGATATTTTAAAGCTGTATACCGTTACATTTGCTGGATCATTCTTGTTGTGGGTATATATAGGACTTGTAGGTTCGCCAAGAACCCAACGAGCTCAGAGTCAATAACTGAGCAGCCTCTTGCAAAGGTTTATTGTGTACCGGGTATATAGGGGAAATATAAACAGTAAAAAATCGGTATGAAAAACACCTATGTATTTCTGAAATGGGAAAAACATATAGAGTTCAGAAACATACTTATTTGCACATCTTCGGAATTGTGAGTACCCATACTAGCATATGAATTATAGGACATTTTTCGAAGTTACTTCTTTTTTACACATTGTCTTACATTTGGAAGGCAGAAATGCATCGGAAGTCAACAGGTAATGAAGTTGCTCTACGATTCTGTATTTCCCTAAGTCTCTTGATACAAATGGTACCTCACTTTTGTGGGTAGACCTAGTGCCTGCAACAGGAAACAGCCCAAAACACAACGTGGACACACCACATTTTTATGTGAAAACTGACCCTTTTTTTGCAAAATGCCTAGAGTGCTTAGTTGTAGATCTTGAACCCTAGCTCTGCCGGAACCTAGGGAAACCTAGCAAACCTATACATTTTTAAAGACTAGATACCCAGGGGAATCCAGGATGGGGTGACTTGTCTGGCTCTTGCCAGGTTCTGTTATCCAGAATCCCTGGCAAACCTCAAAGTTATTAAAAAAACACATTTTCCTCATATTTCTGTGATGGAAAGTTCTGGAACCTGTGTGGATCCTCAAAATTCCACCCACTCCGCATTTCTCAAAGTCTTCAGGGAAAAATGGTACCTTACTTGTGTGGTTAGGTCTAGTGCCTGCGACAGCAAACAACCCAAAACGCAACTTGGACACACCACATTTTTACAGTGAAAACTGACCATTTTTTTTGCAAAGTGCCTAGCTGTAGATTCTGAACCCTAGCTCTGCCAGCACCCAGGGAAACTTAGCAAACCTGTACATTTTTCAAAACTAGACACTCAGGAATCCAGGATGTGGTGACTTGTCTGGCTCTCACCAGGTTCTGTTACCCAGAATCCCTTGCAAACCTCAAAGTTTGTCAAAAAACACATTTTTCTCACACTTATGTGATGGAAAGTTCTGTAATATGCGTGGATCCACAAAATCCCACCCACCTTGCGTTCCGCAAAACCTTCCAATAAAAATGGTACCTCACTTTTGTGGGTAGGCCTAGTGACTGCGACAGGAAACAGCCCAAAACGCAACATGGACACGCCACATTTTTACAGTGAAAACAGACCATTTTTTGCAAAGTGCCTAGGTGTAGATTTTGAACCCTAGCTCTGCTGGCACCTAGAGAAACGTATAAAACCTATAGATTTAAAACTAGACACCCAGGGGAATTCAGGATGGTGTGACTAGTCTAGCTCTCCCCAGGTTCTGTTACACAGAATCCCTTGCAAACCTCAAACTTTGTTAAAAAAATATATATATTTTCGGGGGGGGGAGGGGCGTGACTAACTGGCAAAGAAGATGGCTACTTCTTAGAGCGGCTCCACTTCCCAACACTCATCCCCCTGTCTATCCATACACTAATCCGATGCAATTGTCCCCGAACAAATAGCCCAATAGTGGTGGGTGCTCCGGGAGGCGCGCCAAGCGAATCGCGCCCACCGAAGCTGCCTTTAAAGCTGGAAACGAACCAGGGCCTGGCAACTAACAGAAAGCCTCAGCCTTGATTGTGAGATGTGGAGTTGCGGGCGACATCTGAAGACTCAAAGTGGGTGGAGTCGGGGCGAGTAAACTCTGCAGTCGTAGGCCCGGCTGGCCGATGATGCGAGGATCCTGAGAACAAGCCGCTGCGATGATCTGACCAGGATGAATGAATGAATGAATACGCATTTCTATAGCGCATGGCTATCCTAGGGCATCCCAGTGCATTTAGGACAGCTAGAACATTTCCACTACTCAAGGAAAGAGAAAGGTCTTCAACAGTTTCCTGAAGAGGAGATAGTTTGGTTCAAGGCGAACAGGATCGGGAAGCCGGTTCCATAATTTTGCAGCATGGAGGGAAAAACGTCGGCCACCCATACGTGCCCGACGAATCCTAGGGACCGTCAGAAGTTTTTTTCGTTGGATCTAAGTGTCCTAGGAGCCTGATAAGGTTGCAGCATAGGCAGGATCACTGAGGGTCCATTGCCGGTGATGGACTTATGTACGGTACACATAGCCTTAAACCAAATTCTTTGTTGCACTGGAAGCCAGTGCAACTGACAGAGTGAAGACCTAGCTGAAGCGCGCCTCTAGACATTCATAAGAAGTCGAGCAGCACAATTCTGGACCACTTGTAAGACATTGATAGTCCCCTGTGGAGCACCCACGTAGACCACATTGGCATAATCAAGCTGTGACAGAATAAGGGCCTGCACCAGCAGTCGTCTAGCATCAAAGGGAATAAGTGGCAGAATCTTCCTCATCAGTCTGATCAGGCCGTAGCAGGTAGCGACCACTTTGGGTGATTGTACGGAGAGTCTCAGATTGGAGTCCAACCATACACTCAAACTCTTAATTTGTTTCTTCTTTGATCATCCGCCAGTAGTGAGTACTGGCCTGAACATTAACACTCAGACCCCCTGGAGGAATGAACCCAAGCAACGGCTGTAGTCTGGTGCGGCGGGGGACTGGAGCTGTGGATCCCTACTCACGTTTACAGTTTTGGCACAATTTAAGGACCAGTCGGATACAGAGACGGCAGAGGGCCGATGAGGTGTGAATGGAGGCACAATGGGGGGCTGTGGCATCCGCAAACGGTTGTGTATGAAAAAGCCCCAGGTCCAAGCTAATGAGGGTAGCCAAAGAAATATACCGGCGCGCAGGCTCGGGACCTGCTCGTGTTTGGGCCCCACCCCGAAACCCTGGGATTTTCAGGAGAGGATCGCGAAGGATCCAACACACCCAGGCATGGCAGCAGGGGGCTGGACAGCAAGCCGGGGCCCTGAAAAATTTGGGGAAACTTGACAGGCTGCGCAGGGTCACTACCTTCCTGTGGCAGGCGGCAGGGAGTACCTGAAGGCCCGAGCCCCACTTTTACCCCCCTCTTCACAGGTGCCTCTCTCCCAAGTGATCATGACGGGGGCCCGTGGACTGAAGGGAACAAACCAAACTATATATAGGACAAATTCGCCCTACCCAGGAGCCCATAGGGGATGGACCCTCCCGGATACCAATTGTCGGTGATGTCTCAGCAGTAAGTAGCGGGTGAACCCCTCTCACTACAAGACATCATAGCCATGATACAGGAAGTGCGAATGGCCCGAGAAGGGCGAGAGATAACATTGGAGCGGAGGTGACCCTGATACGTGCAGATCTGCGCAATATGGGTGCCCGGCTCCAAGTAGTGGAAGAAACTGCTGGGACCCTCACACAGGATACTAAAGCCCTGCAGGAAAGAGTTGGGGAGCTCCAGGCCACGACGTTCAGCTTGGAAGCAAAGTTGGAGGATTTTGAGGGCAGATCAAGGAGAAATAACGTACGTATCCTGGGACTGCCAGAAAGAGCAAACGGCCCATCCAGTGACCTATTTGTCGAAGACCTCATCGTCAAGCATCTACAACCTCGGGGTCTATCAAAACTCTTTACGGTGGAGAGAGCACATAGAGTGCTGGGAGGGAGACCACGACCGGGGGCCCAACCGAGACCTATACTGGAATATCCTCCTCAATTATAGGAGTCGGGATGCTGTGCTCCAGGGCGCGAAAATGGCCCCAGCGATCTGTTATGAGAAAGCGCAATGATTCTTCTTCCTGTACTACACCCAGAAAATGCAGAGGCAAACTTTCTTGGCGGTGAAGCAAAGGATTGAGGAAAAGGGAAGTGAGGTACTCAGTGATGTTCCAGTAAAAGCTCTGAGTGGGAGACGGGGGAAAATCATGTTTTTTTGAATCGGCGGAGGAGGCATGGACCTGGATGGATGGCTGGCGTTCAGTGGGGGGCTCCCCAGCTAAACGGAACCAGGGAACAAGACCCCCAAAAACTTTCACATCCATAGACAGTGATACATTGGAGAGAGCGCACGGAGGAGGTAGCACCGCAGATCGCGATAGAGACTGAGTAGCAAGACAGATCAAGAACTAAAGGTGAGAACTACTTCGAAAGACACGCTGAAGAAATTATCTCCTTACTCGCAATTGACTGACACACCTAACAGAAGATGCAAGGTAAAATGACTCCAGACTTTGGCACAAATTTGAATTGAAAGGTTCAGGGGACAATTGCTATTCTGTACTCTGGGACCTGGGAGGCTAGGACAGCAGGTAGGTACACGCTCTCCTGACTCCATGCAAATGGGGAGGGACGACAGGCGCTCTGCTGAGTTGGGGGAAGCAGGCTGGATGGGTCCGCCTGGCAGGGTATCCAGGGATGGGGGGAGTTAGACACCATGTTGGGTGAGTTTATGCTGTAGCTTATTGTACCACTTACAAATGCAACACCATGGAAGAATCACCACACAATAACACAAACATCTGAATCTCACTTCGCTCGATTTAAGCTAGCTAGACCTAGAGAGAACAGCATTTCCTGGGCCCAACAGAAACATAACTACTTCCACTATCTTGCATGGTTCACAATGTGATGCCTGAACTCAAACTGATGACTTGGAATGTCAATGGTTTGGGTGACAAAATAAAAAGAGGTATAGTACTCCAATTTATAAGGCAACACTCACCTGATGTAATCCTCCTGCAGGAAACCCACATGCTGGGCAATAAGTGTAGGGTGTTGGACCGATGGGGATATTAGATGGAGAGTCACGCAGGATTCCCCTCCAGCTCCAGGGGCACTGGGATACGCCTTAATAAACGATTCCCACTTATAGTTGAAAAGACATGGTCAGACAATCTGGGAAGGTGCACAGCCCTTTCAGGGAAATGGGAGGGAGACCAGCTTAATATACTCTCAGCATATGTACCACCATCACTGGCCAGTTCACCTCTTCCGGACCTGGGGAAACTACTATTAGAATTCCCGAAAGGCCACCTTATCATGGGTGGGGATTTCAATATGGCACTGGACGATACACTAGATATATATCCTGGGAGGAAGTGACATGCGGTACAGACACAATTAGCTGACTTTCTCAGAGCTCTCGGCCTAATCGACATCTGGAGAGCCCGGAACCGGCTGAAGCGAGAATATACATTTCACTTTACGTTTACGTGATAGTCGCTCGAGGATAGACCTCCTAATCACCCCCTCCACCCACTCCCTGCCTTCAGTGAGGTGAGGCTTCTCCCACGAAGAATATTGACCACTCTTCTGTCTATTTCTAAACAAAGACCCAGGAACACAATTGCTATAAATGCTATGTACCTGCGAGACAAAAGGAAGGAGGTGGAGGAGTTGGAAAAGCGTATACTAGAATTAGAAGAAAATTAGTATGCCTAGACAATAAGGAAACAAAACACTTACTGAGCATGAAACACCAAGAATATGAAGATCTGACGGTACATGCAGTGCAGCTTCTCAGAAAGAGACAATGCATTGCGTCTATGAGCATGGAGACAAGGCAGAAGGCTTATCGCCTGGCTCAACAAACAAGAAAGAGACAACCGATGGGTGGCCACAAGCCAGCCAGAGGGCAGGGAAGCCCTCACAGATCCTCAAGATATTGTAGAGGAATTTGCTAATGACTCCGAACAAATTTACACATCCGACTCCAACATCACAACTCAAGAAGCTCTCGATCTCCTTAAGGATAGACCCCTCCCCCCACTCACACAAGAAGACATACAAGCTCTAGATGAAGAGCTAACAACTGAAGAGTTGCAGCAGGCCCTCAGGGAGGTTAAATCAGGGAAAGCTCTAGGTCCAAATGTGATACCAGTTGAACTATTCAAATCTACAGCTAAACACACTACCCCAGTTGCTGAAAATGTACGAAGAGAATTAAGTGGGAGGGAAACTACCCGTAGGTCAAAGAATGGCCTCACTTGTGGTAAACCACAAAGAAGGGAAACTAAGGGACCAGTGCGGGCATACTGACCCACCTCCTTACTAAATGCTGAGGCAAAAGTCCTTGCCAAACTATTAGTCGTCGTCTAATCACTATCATTCCTAAAGCGATACATCCAGATCAATCTAGATTTATGCTGGGCCGAAACACAGCCGAAACACAGCCCTCAACCTGCGATGTCTTCAGGGTTGATGGGTCGAGCAAGTAGAGTACAAGAAGACGCAGTGGTGCTGTCTCGCCTGCATGGCCTTTGACATGATTGAATGGCCATTTTTAATCTTGATATTAGAACATATGGGGAGGGACCTCGGTTTCGAGCATGGGTCCGACTCCTATACACGGCGGCATTGGTGCAAGTGAAGGCTAATGGGAGGGAGTCACGAGTTTTACAGCTTCACTGTGGAACCAGACAGGGCTCCCCCCTCTTGCCTCTACTAATTGCTTTGGCTCTCGAGCCACTAGCGGTCTGGATCCGGGGTGATCCGCTGATACGTGGCCTCCACTGGTTGGTTGATTGGGAAGATAAAATATCACTGTATGCCAATGATATCCTCCTATATGTTGCCTCGCCCAAGCCTCTAGCGCCAGATTCCTAAATGTCTTTGCCACCTATAGAAGTTACTCTGGATACACGATTAACTGTCAAAAATCAGTGGTCCTCATTCTACGCAGGTAGGCACCGCGAATGCCAAAAGAATGCGAGGCACAGGTGGTGACAGATGGGTTACGACACCTGGATGTCTTTGTCACAGCTAATCGTGAACTTTTTACTGCTAACAATCTACATCCCCCACTGATACGATTGAAGGAGGATATGCAGCACTGGAAAGCGCTTCCTCTCTCCCTTTGGGTAGGGGCAACTGATTTAAAATGATGGTTCTGCCTCGCTTTCTTTACATCCTCCAAAACACTCCCTTCCTGATGCCGGGCGCCTACTTAAAAAACATACAGGGCGAGATCAGCAAGTTGCTGTGGGATGGTGGCGCTCCAAGAATAGCTCTGAATAAACTCACTAGATATCCAGAATTACAATCGAACAGCGCAACTAATGGTAGTCAATCAATGGGCTCACCTGCCCATGACAGAACCGGCATACCAGATGGACTGGCTGATGCTTTAGCCCAGAGGGGACCTATGTGCCCCAAATACCTGCCGAAGAAACTCCAACTGAAGGGCCTGACAGCTCTCACAATCCAAGCTAGGCACTCAACACTGGGTGAGATGGGATGGAAGAATAAAATCACGCAGGCGATGCCCTTATGGGAGTCCGACCTCCTTGATAACCTGGGGGAGGGACAGGGGTTTGACAAATGGGACCTGTTAGACATCTCGGCAGTGAGAGACGTGTGGAGGGAGGGGGGTGTAACACCATTCACAGAATTACAGAAAGAATACAACCTAGCCTCCACAGAGGCCTTTTGCTACCTACAACTGCGTTAGGCCCTGCAGGCAGCCCTGCCGAAGGGGAAGCTTCTCCCATAATCCTTCCCTCTTTTTTTCCTTTTTTTTTATCCTCATTCACCCCAGACCACAGTGAGCAAGCGAGCCGTCCGTACCGTTACTCAATGTTGCAGAGACGTAGGCTGTTGGATGGGGACCATGAAGAAGTGCCCCGCTTACCGGTACCACAACAGGCTAGGATGACATTGGCCCCAAAATAGAGGGTGTAAGCACTCTCCAATTCAGTTCAGATGAACCTGGCGACTGTTGATGTTGACCTATGAAGGAAACTGGGGTGCCCAGCACAGTCAGAAGAGTTTCAAAGAGGCATAATCGTCTTTTAGATGAATAATTAAGTAATTAAATAATTAAAGGGGGCTTATAGATCTCCCGGGACAAAGCATTGGACCATTTTAGTTAGAACTCCCAAAATGCTTTCTTTTACCTACTCTGGGGGCTACACAGACCCATCCTAGATGTCGTGAACAACCACTCAGAGTGCAGATGTGGTGCAGCTTCTACCCATCTTTTACATATTTCCCTGTTAGCTAACAGTATAGCATAGAAAAGGAAAGATCTAGCGGGTCCCGTAATTTCACTAGATATTCCAAAAATTATCAGGATGAGATTTATTTGGATTGGGAGGCCTAGAATATCCGCAATGGTATTTCCTACTCTTTCCCAAACATCTGCTATAGCTGGGCGCTCCTTAAACATATGTACATCAGAGGCTCTCTTCAAATCACATTTTTTACAGCTAACTGGAGGCCCCTTCGACATTTTAGTCAGCCTTAACGGATATAGATAGGCCCTATGAACCGTGAACAAGTGGTTCCTCCTAAGCCAGGCTGGTTTTACAGTGGCAAACAAGATGTTAAAGAATGTTTGCCACAAATAATCCCACTGTTCATTTGGTTACGAAACCCCCCACAATTCTTCGGCCAATTTAAAGTCTCCATCCACAGCCTCCTCAATGCTCCAATACAAGAAGGAGACCTCCTTCCTCCCAGCCAGTCTTACCACTAAGTGTTCCTCAAGGATGTTACTTATGCCTATGTTTTTTTTCCAGGTTTTGGGACCAACTCTGCAACTGGATGTATTTGAACTTAGACAAACCCTCCACCACGCTGCTGCATAGTGATGACCACAGTAAAAGCAAGCCCTCATGGGCCAGGACCCCCACACCTTCAGCCCAACTACTCTAAGTCGTAATGCTAGCCTGTCCTTCAGACAGTCTGGTATGCCTGGAGAGTCCCACAGGGGGGCCAGGCTCAAGAAAGACCCGTCAGCCGTTTAATACTAGCCCATGTTCTGGCCATTCTCTGCAGGACTTTTAGCTTAATCTTTTTGAAGAATTTCAGTTCTCCAAATTTAAACAAGAAGCCCTCCTGAGATAGACCAGCGCCCTTTAGCATTGCGGAAAACATGGACCCCACCCCTGTGCTCTCTGGAATTTTTAAGAGCATCCTGGAATGCGATAGTTGGAAGGCCCATGCATAATATTGCAAGTCCGGCAGTGCGAGCCCACCCTTCTCCATGATGCGTCTCAACTTCTTCCAGGCAATCCTAGTGCCCCTGTATGCCCAGACAAATGAGTTAACTGCCTGCCTGAGCTTAACTATAGCTGATTTGTCAAAGTGGAGTGGAATGGCATTAAAGAGGAAGGTAATTTTTGGGAGCACCACCATCTTTACCAAGTTAATCCTCCCAAGAATGGTTAGGGGAGATGGACACAGGACTTCATAAGTTTCTGGCAGCCCCTTGAAACGCTTGCCGGGTTGGTCTTTGAGATCTTATCAATATCCTGAACTATTCTAACCCTCAAACACCTCATGTCGTGCTTGGTCTGATGCTGACACTCCGCCAGATTCGAAATCATGACCTCGGTTTTCTCAGTATGTACCACGTAACCAGATACCTGCCCGAAATCTTGTGCCAACCTTATAACAACAGAAAAGGTCCTAGCGAGGTCCGCGGAGAGTATCTAAAAATCATCGGCATACAGGGCCTCCTTCCTATCCCAAACCCCATGCTTGAATGGCAAAATACTGGGCTCCTCTCTTAACCGCTGAGCAAACGGCTCAATATACAGTTCAAAGAGATGGGGAGAAAGAGGGCAGCCCTGCTTAGTACCCCTGGTGATCTTAAAAGGTCCGGTCAGGTTACCATTAACCAGAAGTCTAGCTGACGGATCTTGATAAATCAGCTGAATGGCTCGGCAGAACTTCTCGTCCAGGTTAAATTTCTCCATAACTGCCGACAGATACACCCAGTTGACCCTGTTGAAAGCGTTGGTGGCATCTAATGTCATTGCTGTGAGGGGATCAAATAGGTTGTGGTCAGGTCTATTGCACCTATAAGATCATAGGTGAGGTCAAATAAGTTCCTGCCTTCAACAAAACCTTTTTGATCGAAATGGAGCATGTCTCCTGCAACTGAACCCAATCTGCCCACCAGGATCCAGGCAAAGATTTTGTAATCTGCGTTCAACAGCGAAATGGGTCTATAAGAACCACAACTCACTGGATTCTTCCCTGCTTTCAAGATCAGAGTGATGGCAGCATCTCCTCATGAGCCTGGCAGCCTTATGCCATCGTAAAAGAACTGATTAAAAAGCTGTGTCAAAATGGGAACTATCACCTCCCCAGAGATCTATAAAGTTCTATTGGCAGCCCATCCGGCCCGGCAGCTTTCCCACCTTTACAGGCAAGAATGACCTTTTTCACCTCTTCCTGAGAGGTGTCCTGCTCTAGATCTTCCTGCTGAGTTAAATTCAGGGGGGTGAGCGTGCTCCCACGCAACCACTCCAAAGCCACGGTTTTATCCACCGCACTATCTTCTTGGTACAAATCCTGAAAAAATCAAAAAAAGCACCCCCTATCTCTTTGTCTGTAGACAGAGCAGTAACCACATCCATGTTGTCAATTTGTTTGATCAAGTTACGCATCCTGTCAGACTTAGCTTTCCACGCCCAAAGCTTGCCTGCACCTTCTCCGTACTCAAAATGAGCAAGCTTACTTTTCTCCCATCTGCTTGTGACCCTTGTCCAAAAGGCTGGTGTCTAGCTGATCTTTTAGTTTACTTAATTTGGCCAAATTTTCCTGCTGTTTCTCAGAGTCGACCCCTCTGTCAGATGCAACTCTACTGCCTTCATCTCTACCTCCTTGTGGGCCACCTCTTCTCTATATTGTCTGTTCCTAAAACACACCCTACTCGTAATCATGCCTCTTAAAAAGGACTTTAAGGAGTCCCAAACCACCGAGATCACAGCCAAGCCTAAATTAACATCCAAAAAGTGCTCAGTCTCCTGAGATAAATACTTCATCTCCTCACCTTCAAGAAGTAGAGTTAGATCGTTCATCCAGACTAGTAAGCTGGCCATCCGCCAAGGCCAGATCCATCCATACCCCTGAATGATCGGACAGATGAGGAGTCAAATAGCTGATGTCCTTAACTTTACCCCTCAGGCTATGACTGACCAAGATGTAGTCAATTCTCGACTTGTGGCCATATTTACTATTATAGTATGAGACTCCTAACTGATGACCCGATCTGTCTCTCCAAATGTCATAGAGTCCAGTCTGCGCCATCATAGATTGGAGGTACATCCGGGACCTATAAGGCACCCTAGCTCAACTACTTTCCAACTTGTCCAGTTTCAAGACAATGTTGAAATCCCCAGCCATGAATACCGGGTCTGGGTAATCCAAAAGATTAGCAAAATATTTTTGAGAGAAGAGGGGTTGTCCTGGTTTGGGCCATAATAGCCCACCAAGATAAGCAGGGAGACCAAAATAATCACCTTCAAGATGACCCAACTGCCACATGGGTCAACCAGATAACCTAAAAAACAGGCTTTTACTTGTTTTTTAATTAATAAAGCAACGCCCCTTATGTTGGCACTCTGATTGGAGCAGATCAAATAGTCCACCCATTTTTGATTTTTAAATATCTCAGTGATCAAGTCCTTTAAAAGGTGAGTTTCCTGAAGGATAATGACCTGTGTGGGAGAGACTTTTATATATTGCAAAATTTTAACCCTTCTGGTTTTCACGCGAAGGCCATTAACATTCCAGGACAAGAAGTGAATTGTTTTCACGGGGGGTTTAACACGAGATCTATGAGTAGACTAAGTCTCAGAAGGAGCCAACACCAGACCAATCGCAATAAAATTAGGGCAGTCTGAACAAACAATAACCCTATGCTCCCCACCTTGTGCACCCCATTCCCCCAATGAGCTCCTCCCTGGAGAACTCCCCCCACCATTTATCTGCACAGATGTAGTCTAGATGCTGCACCCCGGAGCAGCCCGCCCTGTCTCTTTGTAAATAGGTAAAGATAAAAAAGAATAGAGGAGAAGTTTGAACCTGACCCTTAACTTCCACGGACTAAACATCCCTGTGTGGTTACCTTTATAGTTATCTCTCTATTGCTATTTTAGAAACAGAAAGGATCAAAGTGTGGGCCTCATTTATGAGGCTCCTTGCGCCATCGGAACGTCACTTATTGTGGTGCAGAAGGTTGGGTGATATTTATCAGGCAGCACTAAGCCACTTATTTGGGCTTAATGCTGCCTGATAAATATCAGTCCCTTTAACGCAGTGGGGGCGTTCTCAGCAACATCCATGGCCTTTTGACACTGTTCCAGATTTGCGAGAAATGGTCAATTTGAGGCAGTGCTGAAAGCTTACGCCTCCCCAGGGGAGGGGCAAGGGAGGCGCATTGGGGAGAAATATCTGTTATCCTCGTTTTTCCTTTTTCTATGTGTGCTGCATTCTGGAGCACACGTAGAAAGAGGAAAAGCATCTGGTGATTATTTTTGTACAGAAAGGTTTCCCTTCCTGTACAAAAATAATCATCCCCATAACGCAGGCACCCTTGCACCATTGTGCAAAGATGCCTGCTTTGGCGCAGGCAGCACATTGTGCGCCGGCGCAGGGGAAAAGGACAGGAATGCGCCGTATGTCATAAATACGGCGCATTCCTGCCCTCTTCTTTTGCCGTAGGGAAGCGCAGCAGGAAGGTCTGCTGCTCTTCCTCTATGGCAAAACCTCATAAATGAGGCCCTCTGTATTTAGAGATCCTACTGGCGAAGTCTGCTCTGTTGATCAAATAAATCAGTACCACGGATAGGTGCCCAACCACCAGGGACCAACTTGCCAACTAAGCTTTGCCGTTTCCCATACTATCCAATAGCTCGTCTGCCTCTTTTACTGATTTGACATTATGCATTTTATTCTTATGCATAATTCTCAGAGGTGCTGGGAATTTAAGTTGGGCCACATCACACAGCTTTTTGAAGTCGTCCAACTTACTGCCCAACTCCCATTGCCTGTCAAGGGTGGCTCGGGCAAGATTGGAACGTATTTCAAATGAGAAGTCTCTTGCCTTCAATGATTTCCCCTTTAAGGCCATATTGAGGATCCTTTCCTTCAAAGAATAGGTATGAAAGTTCATGAGAATTTTCTTGGGCTTTGTTCTATTGGGGTTCCTTCTAAAAGGGTCTCTGTGGACCCTCTGGATGCCCTTCTTCAGATCCACCTCTGATTCCTCTATCTGCAGTGATTCTTTTAAGAGTGAAACCATGTAGGATTTGAGGTCGTTCCCCTCTCTCCCCTCCAGGTCATTCAAAATACGCAGATTACTTCTTCGGGAGATGTTCTCTAACATCTCCAGCTTATCCCGAAGGGCCGCTTCCTCCTTCTTGAGAGTCAGTATGTCGGCTTTTGCTGCTCCAAGATTGTCCTTTAATTCTCCCACTGTGTTCTCCAAAGTATCTGTTCTTGTGTTTAGGAGGTCAATTTTCATCTCCAATGACTCACAAATATTCCTAATCTCCCCGTGATTGGCTTCAGACACTGAGAACCCCTTCTTGATGTCCTCCGAAAGGGTGGAAAAAAGAACCTCCAGAGAAGCTACTGAAGGCCCCCTTGTTTCATGATCTTTGGAGCCGTTATCCACCTCTGCATAGCACCCAGCTTCCGCACCTTGAGATGCCAAGGCCCTCTGCCCTTCAGTGTCTTTTCCTTTATCCGGGGCCCCGGTTAAACTACTTCCAGTAGTTAAAGTTGAAGTTTATACTGTAAGCTGGGGGGCTCCGGAAGCCTCCATCTTCTCCAAGATGGGTCTTGATACAAGCTGACCTACTGACCCCCTTCTGAGGGCCTCACCCTGCTTCACAACGTCTAGTACAACTGGTTGCACTTTAAAATATGACCTTAGTGAGGGGATGATCCTGACTTTAGGATCCAGGGAATTACTTTTAGCCCTACCTGCCTTTATGCTCCTACCTTTAACCTCACACTGCTGAAAGGTAGAGCAGCTACTGTCTGTGTCTTCACCAGTGGCACTACCTTTCCCTGACTCTTCCCACTACTCCCCTGGGTCACCCCTCTGCGCCTTTTGCCGTTCTTTATTCCCTTAATTAGGAGCGCAGTGCCTGGTGTTGCCTGAGGCGGTGGACTCGCCCGTACCACCTGGACCCCCTGTACCTGCTCCTGCTACTGCGAGGTAGACCACAGGGGAACGCCGCAGCCTGAATTCAGCTCCTCGTCTATCTCCCCTCCAGAGGCAGCCTTCTCCAGAATGGTGGGGACTCGACCGGTGATGCCTCTGTCGAAGCTGTCCTGCTGGAGCCTGCAGGAGCCCGCGAGCCACTGCTCTGCGGCCCCTCCTCAGCTCCAGGGTGGCCACCACCCACAGAGACGAGTGGAGAGAAACTGCGGGCGCCGAGACTCCAAAGCACATCCCCCGTAAAAATGAAGCCGAGCCAAGAGGAAGGAAGAGCAAGGTGATCAGCACGTTCACGACAGCTCCAACCCGGGTGAGACGGGTCTCAACTTCACCTACTCATTAGGCACGGGAAACGGGTGCCTCCAGGGAGCAAGCGGCTGCTCACCTAGTGGACGCCAACACCAGACCAATCGCAATAAAATTAGGGCAGTCTGAACAAACAATAACCCTATGCTCCCCACCTTGTGCACCCCATTCCCCCAATGAGCTCCTCCCTGGAGAACTCCCTCCACCATTTCTCTGCACAGATGTAGTCTAGATGCTGCACCCCGGAGCAGCCCGCCCTGTCTCTTTGTAAATAGGTAAAGATAAAAAAGAATAGAGGAGAAGTTTGAACCTGACCCTTAACTTCCACGGACTAAACATCCCTGTGTGGTTACCTTTATAGTTATCTCTCTAGTGCTATTTTAGAAACAGAAAGGATCAAAGTGTGGGCCTCATTTATGAGGCTCCTTGCGCCATCGGAACGTCACTTATTGTGGTGCAGAAGCTTGGGTGATATTTATCAGGCAGCACTAAGCCACTTATTTGGGCTTAATGCTGCCTGATAAATATCAGTCCCTTTAACGCAGTGGGGGCGTTCTCAGCAACATCCATGGCCTTTTGACACTGTTCCAGATTTGCGAGAAATGGTCAATTTGAGGCAGTGCCGAAAGCTTACGCCTCCCAGGGGAGGGGCAAGGGAGGCGCAATGGGGAGAAATATCTGTATTTCTCCTCGTTTTTCCTTTTTCTATGTGTGCTGCATTCTGCAGCACACGTAGAAAGAGGAAAAGCATCTGGTGATTATTTTTGTACAGAAAGGTTTCCCTTCCTGTACAAAAATAATCATCCCCATAACGCAGGCACCCTTGCACCATTGTGCAAAGATGCCTGCTTTGGCGCAGGCAGCACATTGTGCGCCGGCGCAGGGGAAAAGGACAGGAATGCGCCGTATGTCATAAATACGGCGCATTCCTGCCCTCTTCTTTTGCCGTAGGGAAGCGCAGCAGGAAGGTCTGCTGCTCTTCCCCTATGGCAAAACCTCATAAATGAGGCCCTCTGTATTTAGAGATCCTACTGGCGAAGTCTGCTCTGTTGATCAAATAAATAAGTACCACGGATAGGTGCCCAACCACCAGGGACCAACTTGACAACTATGCTTTGCCTTTTCCCATACTATCCAATAGCTCATCTGCCTCTTTTACTGATTTGACATTATGCATTTTATTCTTATGCATAATTTTCAGAGGTTCTGGGAATTTAAGTTGGGCCACATCACACAGCTTTTTGAAGTCGTCCAACTTACTGCCCAACTCCCATTGCCTGTCAAGGGTGGCTCGGGCAAGATTGGAACGTATTTCAAATGAGAAGTCTCTTGCCTTCAATGATTTCCCCTTTAAGGCCATATTGAGGATCTTTTCCTTCAAAGAATAGGTATGAAAGTTCATGAGAATTTTCCTGGGCTTTGTTCTATTGGGGTTCCTTCTAAAAGGGTCTCTGTGGACCCTCTGGATGCCCTTCTTCAGATCCACCTCTGATTCCTCTATCTGCAGTGATTCTTTTAAGAGTGAAACCATGTAGGATTTGAGGTCGTTCCCCTCTCTCCCCTCCAGGTCATTCAAAATACGCAGATTACTTCTTCGGGAGATGTTCTCTAACATTTCCAGCTTATCCCGAAGGGCCGCTTCCTCCTTCTTGAGAGTCAGTATGTCGGCTTTTGCTGCTCCAAGATTGTCCTTTAATTCTCCCACTGTGTTCTCCAAAGTATCTGTTCTTGTGTTTAGGAGGTCAATTTTCATCTCCAATGACTCACAAATATTCCTAATCTCCCCATGATTGGCTTCAGACACTGAGAACCCCTTCTTGATGTCCTCCGAAAGGGTGGAAAAAAGAACCTCCAGAGAAGCTACTGAAGGCCCCCTTGTTTCATGATCTTTGGAGCCGTTCTCCACCTCTGCATCGCACCCAGATTCCGCACCTTGAGATGCCAAGGCCCTCTGCCCTTCAGTGTCTTTTCCTTTATCCGGGGCCCTGGTTAAACTACTTCCAGTAGTTAAAGTTGAGGTTTATACTGTAAGCTGGGGGGCTCCGGAAGCCTCCATCTTCTCCAAGATGGGTCTTGATACAAGCTGACCTACTGACCCCCTTCTGAGGGCCTCACCCTGCTTCACAACGTCTAGTACAACTGGTTGCACTTTAAAATATGACCTTAGTGAGGGGATGATCCTGACTTTAGGATCCAGGGAATTACTTTTAGCCCTACCTGCCTTTATGCTCCTACCTTTAACCTCACACTGCTGAAAGGTAGAGCAGCTACTGTCTGTGTCTTCACCAGTGGCACTACCTTTCCCTGACTCTTCCCACTACTCCCCTGGGTCACCCCTCTGCGCCTTTTGCCGTTCTTTATTCCCTTAATTAGGAGCGCAGTGCCTGGTGTTGCCTGAGGCGGTGGACTCGCCCGTACCACCTGGACCCCCTGTACCTGCTCCTGCTACTGCGAGGTAGACCACGGGGGAACGCCGCAGCCTGAATTCAGCTCCTCGTCTATCTCCCCTCCAGGGGCAGCCTTCTCCAGAATGGTGGGGACTCGACCGGTGATGCCTCTGTCGAAGCTGTCCTGCTGGAGCCTGCAGGAGCCCGCAGGAGCCCGCGAGCCACTGCTATGCGGCCCCTCCTCAGCTCCAGGGTGGCCACCACCCACAGAGACGAGTGGAGAGAAACTGCGGGCGCCGAGACTCCAAAGCACATCCCCCGTAAAAACGAAGCCGAGCCAAGAGGAAGAAAGAGCAAGGTGATCAGCACGTTCAGGACAGCTCCAACCTGAGGTAACGGGTTTTTAGGAACCCGCTGGTGTCAGGGGATAACACCCGAAGACCTCTGAGTTCTCCTTGTTCCGGACCACAGAAACACGGAGTCTTCTAGTCGCAGTCAAAGATCAAGGTTTATTGATAGCTACCAAGTAACACGTGTCCCAGAAGTACTCCACACGGAGAGTAGGTTCTTGGGAGACTGTTCGTTTTTACAGAACCAGCCTTCTCCTTATATACAAGATACATGGCTTCAAGCAAGAATTCTTGAGTTTATGGTATGGCAATATACATATTTCTACAATAATACAAAGAGCGAAGTCATGTAAGCAAGCCCATATTTTAGATGTCCAGTTTGTTGATAGATTACCCAGTTAGGCCTGGAACTCCCATCAGATATCGATGAAACCTCAATAAAGAAAGGTGTAACCTAGTCATAAACCTGGCCATAAACAAGGAACGTGGACAGGTGCATGTTTGCAGAAAGCATGGTCTGTATGTAGTGAATGGTTCGTGGAATGTTATGCATAGATGCTATCGCATTCGGCCACTGGGCGAGGAGCTGCCTAAACAGGTTTGGCCGAAGACAGTGGAGTCAGTTGGGACAGGTCAGGGGAAAGTCACGAAAGGTGGACGTGTCTATTTGGATCAAGCTCGACCTTTAATTGACTTATCATGAGGGCAAGATGCAAGATGGATGCCGTTCACAAAATGGAGTTTAAGGGATGGGACGGAAACTGTGATTTAGGGGTGTTGGCAACCCTTGATTGTAACGCAAATACATAGGAATGATGTCCTAATCATTATCGGTTCGTAGACACCAAAATCGTCTCGGTACGTTGAGGTTTCGTGACACGGGTATTGGACCTCAATATCGGGAGAACAACGGGGTCTGGATTTTGAGAACCACAGACCCTCCTTTTGCCCTCATATAAGGCAATTACTCATGCTAATCTGAGGTCAAATCGGTATGACGAAATTCGTGGAGATGTTGCTGTAGCATCATTCTGTTACTCAGCTCGTCCTGCGACACAGGCTTCCGTACACACGAGGTAGCACAGAGGCCACATAGTGCAGGAGCACACTGTATACACAAGCAAAACATGAACAGAAGTGCCAAGATCATCCCAATGAAAATCAAAGTTTTCCATCCCCAGGCAGCGATCAGTTCCCAGAACCACCCCAGCAGGGACCAATCCCCTTTCTCAACGTGAAGGGAACCAGATATTTCGTGCAGTTTGGAGATGGCCTGGTATACTGTCAGCGCGTTATCAGGGATGAATATGCAGCAACTGGATTGGATGACTCTACACACACCACCACGATCGGCGAGTATGATGTCTAAGGCAATTCGGTTCTGAAGGGTCATAAGTCGATCCGACTGAAGCTCTGTTGTCAAATTGCCAAGGGCTCCGGCCGTAGTAATCACGGCGGATTCAACTATCCTCGCTAACTGCCGAATATTTCTGCTGTTCGCCATGGGCCCCCAAAATGGCAGAAAACCCTTTGCGAAATCAGCGAATTCCTGACCCGCGGTGTCGTCTTTACTCATGACACCTCTAGCTGTCCTTGTCCGATGGTAATCTGCTTGGGCCGTGTAGGTAGGAGGCAGCAGAAATGAAATAAAACATATACCTGAGAAATCAGGGGGCAACCACGTGTAGGCTTGGTCGTGGCAAACGAAATACGTGCCTTTGGCTGCCAAGAGTATAGGGGAAGTTCGGGAAGTAAATACATATGTTTCCGTGCAAATGCTCTTTCCCAACTGTGCTGTGGGGTTCCTACCAATACCCTGTAAGCATAAGTGACCTCGGTGGGGAACTATCCAAACTGGGCGAGATTTCTGTGCTGCCTGGCTCTTGACCAGGTAAACCCCATGTTTAGTCACGTTCCGACGGGTGTAGGGACTCAGTTCGTCTTTGGGCATTGTCAGATATGTGTCGATATCCCTACTCATGTTCCTTATCCCTGCAATTAGTGCCTTGTTATTGGAATCGCTCGTAGTGGAACGGGTCGGGTATGGTTCTAGGGCGAATAAGAACATGGTCTGGAAAGCCCACAGAGAACCATAGTAGCTGAATGGCAAAATGAAGTATGGGATCCCCTTATCAGTTGTGTGTGGCATAAGTCCGCATATCCAACAGTTTGACGTGTTCATTATGGACTGGTGTTGGTGTAGAAGCTGGATGAAAGAGTTGTTTACAAATTCGAGTCTTCGGGCAGACTCGTGTTCAGGTAAAGGGTGAAAGTAGTGTGGAGAAATAGTGGGAGGAGGTGGTGGCTGGGTGTCATTCGAAAAGGTAACTTTAAAAACGAATAGTGTATAACTAGTAAAAAACACAAGTATGCTACATAACATTAAAACACATAGTATCAGGAATCTTCTTCTGGACAGTATCGTGCATAACTGTTTTCTGAAGTTCGTGAGCCTGACAGGTCTCTCTACCCTTGGAAACTCCATCCTCTAGTTGCTGCCCGCGGTGGTTGATTGATTCTCCCAGGGAGCGCGCTCTGCTCAGTCCGGGGTAACTCCCGTGGACTAATCAGAACCGTGGACCTAGAACTTCCCAGTTGCACTCCCCCGACTTCAACCGCGACCCTAGCAGCAGAACCGGATGGCGGTCCGAAAAATCTAAAATGAGCTAGTTCCCTTGGGACGAGAGAGCTGAAAATCCAAAAATAGTTCTTAGGGGGAAAAGGAAATTACATTAGATCAAACTTTTATTAGTTCTTTTGTCTAGACCGCAGGTTGTATCGTCGTTTCCCAGGTACGGTGTGATCTTCAAACAGCGTTTCAGGTTCAGTAGTGTCCAATTGCACAGATGGTGACACAAGTCCTTGCAAAATTTGATCACTCTCCTTTTCGGTACTAGTTTCTTTCAAACGGGCATCGCTGAAAGGGATGAAGCGAGGTACGGATTCTGTCTCAGAGTCGGCAAGTCCTTTGTTGACCCACCGGTCGTATGGAAGGGGTAGAGGGACTCGTTTGCAGTGGGTCCCATGTACCCAGTTCTTCTTGCCTTCCACTCGCACAGCAGATCTTGTTGAAAGTAGTACTAGGTGCGGTCCGGTCCACCTCGGTTGTCCGTTGTTGGTGCGCTGAAAATTCCGCAACAAAACCCACGAACCGGGTTCGATGAGGTGACCTGGATCGTCAGAGGCTGGTGGAGAAGAACTGTGAACCTGTTGGTGTAAAACACGCAATTTAGTTGTTAATTCGCACAAATAGTCAAGCAGTACGGGGTGTTCTATCTCGCTTAGTTTCTTGGGTCTTGGCACGCCCCAGACGTTGGCTGGGCGGCCAAACACAATCTCATGGGGGCTAAGTCCTAACCTGGAGTGGACAGTCGTCCTGGTTGACAAAAGTGCTAGAGGCAGGGCGTCAGGCCATTTAAGACCTGTACTGGCTTGGATCTTGGCTAGTTTGAGTTTTAGAGTGCCATTGTAGCACTCTACTAATCCAGCTGATTGGGGGTGATTTGCAGAGTGAAATTTTTGCTGTATGCCTAAACACTCACACACTCTCTTCATCACGCATCCTATGAATTCACTTCCGTTATCACTCCAGACGATTCTAGGCATACCGAACCTAGGGAAGAACTCTTTGACAAGGGCTTTGGCAGTTGATAAGGCGGTATTGTCCTTAAGGGGGTAAGCTTCCACCCACCTTGAAAAGGCGCAAACAACAACGAGAACGTATTTCAGATTGTTGCACCTCTCCATGTGGATGAAATCGAGCTGCAAAACCTCGAACGGGTACGTTGGAGGCACAAAATGACCAGCTGGAGTTGGGGTTCCCCTACCGGGATTGTACTTCAAACACACCATACACTTTTCGACCACATTCTTTGCACATTTTGGGATATTGCTATTCTGCCATACTGGGGCCAATAGTTTACATATTCCTCTCGAACTGATGTGTGCCATTCCGTGAGCCATCGTTACTACTGCAAGTACGTATGCATTAGGTAGTAACCATCGCTGGTGTTCCGATAATTCGACCCAACAACCATTCGCATCCAATCTACCTGTGCTTCCTCTCCATTCATTCATCTCGTTCTCAGTGGCCTCGGTTTGTATCGATTTTACGCTTTCAATGGGACCCATAACATACATCCGACTCATTGTGTTCCTTGCAGTTTCTTTCGCAACCTCATCTGCAAATGCATTCCCACGGCCAACATCATCCTGTATCTTTTTGTGTGCACTGCATTTTATAATGGCGACTTGTAGGGGCAAGGTGAGTGACTCAAGGAGCTCATTGACTAGCTGGCCATGTTGTATCTTTGCACCATGGGACGTAAGGAACCCACGTTCACGCCATAATCTCCCAAAACTGTGAGCCACACCAAAGGCATATTGGCTGTCAGTGTACACATTCACTCGCTTTCCTTTCGCCAGCACACATGCTCTAGTAAGCGCAATCAACTCTGCAGCTTGCGCAGAATTGTGGGAAACGCGTGCAGTCTCTACAATGGTGTGTAATGTCGTTACGGCATATGCTGTAGTCGTATCACCATTCGGCAACTTGAAACATGAACCATCAACACATAGAGTATCATTGCATTCGGGAAGGGGAGTGTCTTGTAAGTCTACTCTCCCTTTTGTCTCTTCCTCGGTCCTGAAACAGCAGTCATGTTTGTCAATCTTGTCTGTCTCTGTCGGGATGGGTAATAACGTAGCGGGGTTGAGTGTATCACACCTCTTTATATGGATGTGACTTGCTAGCAGGGTAAGTTCGTAACTGGATAGTCGAGCGCTAGTAAGGTGTTGTGTCTTTGTCCTATTTAGCAAAATGTCTACTGCATGCGGAACCATAACGATCAAAGTGTTATTCATGACTAATCCAGCAGACTGTCGAATGCAGACAGCTGCTGCGGCTGTTGCTCTTAGGCAACTTGGCAGTGCCTTAGCCACTGGATCCAGAGTTGCCGAAAAATACGCGCATGGGCGCTGTTTGTCCCCAAAGAGTTGCATTAAGACTGATAATGCACAACCTTCTTTTTTGTGGACATACAATGTAAAAGGCTTACTGTAGTTGGGGTTTCCCAACACAGGCGCCGAACACAATGCATCGCGCAACTCGTGGAAACTCGTCTGACAATCTTCAGACCAAGGCATAGGATTAGGCGTGTCTTTGCGGAGTAGCGACAGTAAGGGTTTGGCTAGTAGTGAGAAATTCGGTATCCATTGTCTACAGTACGATGTAATGCCCAAAAAAGCTCGAACACCTCTCTGTGTCCTTGGGGCACTTAGTTCTGTGATCGCCTGTATTCTTTCTGGTGTCAGTCTCCTTCCCTCCTTCGATAAGATGTGACCTAGGTAGGTTACTTCTTGTCGACAAAATTGCAGTTTTGAAAGGGAGACTTTGTGCTTCATGTCACATAGGTGACGTAATAGCGACAACGTAGCTTCCTTGCAAATCTCTTCAGTGTCTGCAGCGATCAGTAGATCGTCTACGTACTGAATCAATGTTGATCCATCTGGCAGTACAATTGTGTCTAGTTGTGTTTTCAGAGCCTGACTGAATATTGATGGGCTTTCGCAGTAGCCTTGAGGAGCGCATTTGAAGCGGAAGCTTCGTCCTCCTAAATTGAAGCCGAAAAGGTCTCTACTCTCTTCGGCGATCGGGACGCTGAAGAAAGCGTTCTTCAGGTCAATCACCGAGAACCAGTCTGCTGAAGCTGGAACCATTGTCAATAAAGCGGTAATGTCGGGGACCACTGGAAACTGCGGGATAACTACCTTATTTACTTCTCGGAGGTCAATAACAAACCTATACACAGGGGGCTGTGAAGGATCAGTACGTTTTAAGACCGGTAAACCTGGACTGTTACAAACGTTTCCTGTTGTTTCTTCGATAACATCTTTATCGATCAAATCATAAATGATCGTTAATAAGGCCTTCTCGCATTCGTTAGATATTTTGTATTGGGGAATACGTGGCAATCTGGTGTTTGCTTTCAAAGTTATGACATACGGTGCTATCTCTAAACGACCTACATCGTTGGAACCATTAGCCCACAGTATATCCGGAAGTGATGACAATTCGGTTGGGATACCTTCTTTTGACAAGTACATTGGAGAAATGACTTTTTTCCCTAAAGTAAGCTGTACTCCCGAGGGAGAACAGTACAAAGTCGCGTACAACCTCTTTAGTAAATCCAATCCTAACAAATTTTCACCGCAACCTGTTGTAAGAATGAGGGGTGCTTCTAATTCACAGGGGCCAACAGAAAGGGAAACTGGACTAGAGATCGGGTTTCTAACAGGGGCGCCAGAGAAGCCTACTGAGACATTCATTTCGCCAGACAAAGGTGCGCCAGGAAGTTTTGAGTGCATAATAGAACTTTTTGTAGCACCAGTATCCAGCAGAAATGGCTCTGACACTCCTGAGGTAATTACCTCGACATAAGGTCCATCCTGATCTACTGGAACTGAAACAACTCCCTCTCTTTGTCCATGGCTGTCCTAGCGATCATTACCCTCATTGTCGTGTTCGGTGTAATAGTCGTCAGCATAGTACTGAGCTGACTTGGACGATGAATTACTCTGTTGATCGAAGCTATTCATGGATTTCTGAGGCGGAAAAGAAGTTATATTCTGAGTGAAATTTCCACGGCCTCTACCTCTAGAGGCATGCTGAACACCTCTTCCTCTTACACCTTGGGCACCGTTGAAACGTCGTGCAAGAGCCGGACAATTACCTTTAAAATGACCCTCTTCTTTGCAATACGCACACTGATTCGGGCCATACGTAGGACGCTGATGGGAAAGCTCGTTTCCTCGCGCGTCTCTAGAGTACTGCTGATTCTGTTGATAATTGGGCTGGCTAGCCATACGAGGCGGATAGGCCTGTTGGAGAAGAACTTTAGTTTTCAAATCTTTCGTCTTTTTGTCTGCCTTGTCTAACTCGTCTTTACGCCTATTTTCGTAGTACTGGGCTGTTGCTAGAATCTGTGCTGACGTAGAGACAGCCCAAGCACTTTCTGAGTCTTTTAGTTTAGCACACAATTCAGGAAGCAAATTGTGTACAAACTTGTCTACAAACAGTCTTTGGCCACCCTCGGTAGCCATATCCTGACCACTATGGTCAGTGAAAGTTTCCTCAAATCTCGTGAAGAAGTCAGACACATTCTCGTCTTTCTTCTGCTTGCACGCGGATAGCTTGTCCCAGTTCACGCGTACTTCAGGCATAATTGTCTTCATGTACGCAATAATTCTACCAGGAAGTTCAGCTATTAACGGCTCTGGCTTGAAACCACCGATTTGTCTAGCATCTGTAGTCGCAATGTTCGCCCAGGAGTCACCTAATTCTCGGTCATGATCCGTATGACGTATCTTACTCCATAAACGATGTGGAACAACGTTCCCAAACAACATGTCTATATCCGCTAAATTCATTATATATGAGCTTGCAGTTTGGGACAACTCCTTATAATACCCAGTCGGGTTTTTACGGGGATCGGGTAGTGTCTGTTTGAGTGCTAAAACTTCGGATCTTTTCCAGGGGACATGTACCCATACACGCTGGAAATGAGGCAGAACCGGTGGAACTGCGTTTGCATCACCTTCCCTCCAAACCGGAGGAACCTCTCTCATGGGGTACTGTCTCGCTCTTTTCCTACTAGACGTACCACTGTCAGAGGATGACCCAGAATTACCACCCGTACTTCGATGTGATAATAATATCTCAACTGCTTTTTCAACATCGGGACCAACTATCATACCCTCCCCAAATTTAAATCGCACACTACACAACTCTTGCTGGTTGCTCTTCTGACCATTATCTTCCAAATCCTCACACAGGAAAACACACATCTGCTCAAAGACGTATCTTTGCGTTGGGTCATCCCATTGACGGAAGACGTTCATGACAGACTCTACATCATATCTCGCTGTATCCATAGCCCAATTTCGTGCTAACTTATTCAATGACTCCCTTTCCTGATAATCAGGCATTTGGCTTCGTAATTGTCTTCGTTCCGTATTAGGGGTCGTTTTAGGCGACCGAAAAAGTGGTGAAGGAAAGTTAGTAACAATGCTGGCCATTTTATGCCAGACGGAAGGTGAAAGTGGAGGAATAACTGGTAGTAGAACAGAGTCACGCAAAGCAGAAACAGAAATGTTCGTAGAACGAGTATCAGAGAGACTAGAAGGTGCGCTAGGCGAGATTTTAGAAGGCACGGTAGGAGAAATGGACGTGATCGGTGAGCCTTGAGGAGGCTGTGCCAAAGAAACAGGAGCCAGCTGAAGAGTAGCCGGTGGGTGCGGTAAAGGAGCCTGTATTACAGCTACCAAAGGTGCAACTAAAGGTTGCGGAGGTGCTGTGGCATTTTGTGCATAGGGTGGCGGAGAATTTAATAGGTGGGACATTAATGGATCTTTCTCGGATCCTTCTTTTTGACCTTTTCCTCTATCTGGCAGCATCGGCTAACATTTATCTATCGCTAGTTTCTTGCTCCTAAGCATCTGTTTGCTCTCCTGCTCTTCCTCGTTATCTCTGTATGCAACGGCAGCTTGTACCATCGACATACCTCTTTTATTCTTTTTTGCTAATCTTATTTCTTTCTGTTTGGCTTCTTTGCGCCATAAGCGGAAAGAGTCAAACATCGCCGGCCGGGCTTTCTTCTTGAACAATTTGACCTCTAAGTTATCTAATATTTCTTGGTCGAAACTACCATATTGGGGCCATTTTAAAACACCATCCTTGCGGGTGTATTTTATCCATACCTCGTTATATGTTATAGGACCTACGCCGTGCTTCACATAGAGTTCATACGTTGGAGTTCCAATTGGAGGAACCGTACAAGAATCTTCCAATTGGGAGTCCTTACTACAACCAAGACAAAACAAGTTTCCAAGTCTGCTAAAACCAGGCATCTTCGCTCACTAGTCTAGCTTCAAACTTCAAAGGTTTATCTGTTACGATATTTCTCGTGAATACACGAGTCCTTCGGCTTTGGGGCTTGCAAGTACCAAATCAAGTCGTATCTCAAGGATACCAAAAACTAAGGACAAACTAAGGACTGGGAGACGCTCCACTTATACTTAACTGAAGTATTTGAAGATCTGTGACGTCGCTAGAAGACTCGTCTATCGTTTCGCTCTACCAAGGATCACTGGGTCCAAAACAAGGCGATAGTCAGGGCAGCAGTCCTTCGTAGCCGTCGGGACGCGGGGAACCTCGCAGCAAAGACCTTCGGAACCACGTCGACATACAGGGGTCGCTGAAGTGGCTGGCCGTCCTCCGGAATTTTCACACGAAGCTCCTCACGAACATCTGGCTTGGACCGTCACCGCTTGATATCGCCCCACGTTGGGCGCCAACTGAGGTAACGGGTTTTTAGGAACCCGCTGGTGTCAGGGGATAACACCCGAAGACCTCTGAGTTCTCCTTGTTCCGGACCACAGAAACACAGAGTCTTCTAGTCGCAGTCAAAGATCAAGTTTTATTGATAGCTATCAAGTAACACGTGTCCCAGAAGTACTCCACACGGAGAGTAGGTTCTTGGGAGACTGTTCGTTTTTACAGAACCAGCCTTCTCCTTATATACAAGATACATGGCTTCAAGCAAGAATTCTTCAGTTTATGGTATGGCAATATACATATTTCTACAATAATACAAAGAGCGAAGTCATGTAAGCAAGCCCATATTTTAGATGTCCAGTTCGTTGATAGATTACCCAGTTAGGCCTGGAACTCCCATCAGATATCGATGAAACCTCAATAAAGAAAGGTGTAACCTAGTCATAAACCTGGCCATAAACAAGGAACGTGGACAGGTGCATGTTTGCAGAAAGCATGGTCTGTATGTAGTGAATGGTTCGTGGAATGTTATGCATAGATGCTATCGCATTCGGCCACTGGGCGAGGAGCTGCCTAAACAGGTTTGGCCGAAGACAGTGGAGTCAGTTGGGACAGGTCAGGGGAAAGTCACGAAAAGAGGACGTGTCTATTTGGATCAAGCTCGACCTTTAATTGACTTATCATGAGGGCAAGATGCAAGATGGATGCCGTTCACAAAATGGAGTTTAAGGGATGGGACGGAAACTGTGATTTAGGGGTGTTGGCAACCCTTGATTGTAACGCAAATACATAGGAATGATGTCCTAATCATTATCGGTTCGTAGACACCAAAATCGTCTCGGTACGTTGAGGTTTCGTGACACGGGTATTGGACCTCAATATCGAGAGAACAACGGGGTCCGGATTTTGAGAACCACAGACCCGGGTGAGACGGGTCTCAACTTCACCTACTCATTAGGCGCGGGACACGGGTGGTGCCTCCAGGGAGCAAGCGCCTGCTCACCTAGTGGACGCCATGTTCTCCTGGAGAATACTTCCCACTTGAAAGCAGATTATTGGAGCAACGTATCACACAAAAGGCAATCTCACTAACATATAAGAAATTAATAAATCATACACCAGACCAGTAAAATCACTTATGGGGAAAATGATGGGAGAAAGACATCCCAGATATGCAGGAAGTGGAATGGACGGAGGCACTAGCTTCCCCTCATGAGGTTGCTATTAGGGCCTGCTTTCGCCTGGTGCGACTCAAAATCCTTCATAGGGCCTACATCTCATGCACTACACTAGTAAAGATGGGGAAACAAACCGAAGCTCTCTATTGCAGGGGGCGCAGATTTGAAGGCACATTCTTTCATATAATATGGGCCTGCCCCAAAATTCAATGGTATTGGGATTCAATAATTCAATGTCTAAATGAAGCTTATGGGAGTGAGTTGCTCATTTCAGCAAAATTGTGTCTCCTTAATGTGTGGGAGGCGACGGACCTGGGAGAGGAGACCAAACAAGTGTGACTCTAGCACTTATGACTGCTAAAAGAAATATAGCACGCGCATGGGGCTCAGATCTGATGCCCTCCCTGAGGGACTGGTCTATATTAATAGAGAACGCCCCCCAAAATGGGAGAAGGTGTGGAATAAGTGGAATGACTTTAGAGGTAACCCATGTATGGCCCCAACGCCACTGAGGAGGTGGGAGGAAATGCACAAGGAAATTGACTAATGAGAGAATAACGGATGGGACACTTCGTACAATGGTGCCAAAAAGATTGCTAGAAATGTTAAGGACGTAACCAGGAGCAGTGACAATATATTGCATATGTGGTGAATGAAACTACTTTGTTGTTTTTAAAAAGATCTTTTTTTTTTTTAAACATTTTTTTCACATTTCTGTGATGGAAAGTTCTGGAATCTGTGTGGATCTACAAAATTCCACCCACCCTACATTCTCCAAAGTCTTCCAGTAAAAATGGTTCCTCACTTGTATGGGCAGGCCTAGTGCCCATGACGGAAAAGGCCCAAAACGCAACATGGACACACCACATTTTTACAGTAAAAACACGCTTTGCCGTCACCTAGGAAAACCTACCAAACTTACACATTTGTGAAAACTAGACACCCGGGGGAATCCAGGATTGGGTGACTTGTCTGGCACTCACCAGGTTCTGTTACCCAGAATCCTTTGCAAACTTCAAAGTTTGTAAAAAAACACATTTTCCTAACATTTCTGTGATGAAAAATTCTGTAATCTGCGTGGATCTACAAAATTATGTGCACCCTGCATTCCCCAAAGTCTTTGAATAAAAATGGTACCTCACTTGTGTGGATAGGCTTAGTGCCCGCGACTGGAAACGGCCTAAAACGCAACGTGGACACACCACAAGTGAAAACTGGCACTTTTTTGCAAAGCGCCTAGCTGTAGATTTTGAAACTTAGCTCTGCCAGCACCTTAGGAAACATACCAAACCTATACATATTTGAAAACTAGACACCCAGGGGAATCCATGATGGGGTGACTTGTCGGGCTTTCACAGGTTCTGTTACTCAGAATGCCTTGCAAACCTCCAACTTAGTAAAAAAAATAAAAACGCATTTTCCCCACATTTATGTGATGGAAAGGTCTGGAATGTGTGTGGATCCACAAAGTTCCACCCACCTCGCATTCCCCAAAGTCTTCCGATAAAAATGGTACCTCACAAGATTCGCAAAAATATTCCTGGATCATTATGAGAGAATTTACTCCACGGAATATCAGGTGGAGAAAACAATGATTCAGGAATATTTTGATAACCTAGAAATTCCCAAAATCTCCGATTCTCGAAGTAATCAAATTGGGTGTGAAATAAGCTCCATCGAAATTCACGACAGCATAAAGGCAACATCAGGAGCAAATACTTCCGGACAGGATGGGTTCCCTATCGAATTTTATAAGGTCTTTATTAAGGAACTTGAAGAACCTCTGATAAAAGTATTTAATCACATTAGATTAGGTGGAAAGGTTCCTCTAGAATTCAAAGAATCCACAATTATTAGCTTCGTCACAAAGGATAAAAATCCAGAGGATGTGAATTCTTATAGACCGATCAGCTTATTAAACTCTGATTATAAGATACTTATGAAAATCTAGGCACAAAGATTTGTGTTTGCGGCTCAGGAGGTAATCCATCAAGATCAGACGGGTTTTATTGCGGGTCGGTATATGGCAGCTAATACAGAATTTCTGATACAGGCTTTAGATTATTTTAATATTATTTCGATTTCTGCATGTATTTTAATGATTGATGCAGAAAAGGCATTCGATCTAGTTAATTGGCCAGCGCTTTTTTTTTCTCTGGGCCATTTTGGATTCCCTGCTCCAATTATTCGAATGATACACAATATCTATGAAGGGGCATCAGCCCAGGTAATTATCAATGCTAAGCCAGCTGGGAAGATTAAAATAAATCGGGGAACTAGGCAAGGTTGTCCATTGTCCCCCTTGCTTTTTACTTTCTTTATCGAACCCTTAGTTACAAGAATAAGGAACAATGTTGCTATCTTACCCCCCATCGTCGGGATGTCTAAGTTAAAATTGTTCGCCGACGATATTATCCTCTATCTGGCTCCTGAAAAAGAAAATATCACACGTCTCATGAGGGAGCTCAAGGATTATGAAAAGATTGGGGGGGTATAAGATTAATGGAAAAAAAACGGAAGTTCTTGTATTAAACACTAGTATAGATTTTCTTCCGATTTATCTTCAGCCTCAAGCAGTAAAAAGGGATCCGATTAGATACTTAGGTATATATGTGACCAGAGAGTATGAAAAACTCTTTGCCTTGAATTATATGAAAATGAAGAACAAAATAAGGAATCTGCTAGATCAATGGTGTTTACTTCCTTTGTCATTGATTGGTAGAGTGTCACTAGTTAAAATGACTGTACTGCCATTGCTTATATTTTTGTTTAGCAATATCCCAATTAAAGTCAATATTGTTTTTTTTAATGAACTTGAATCCATGTTGAGAGGATTTATTTGGAACAAAAAGGCCTCAAGAGTCAAGCTTCCGGTGGTCCAACTTTCTGTTGATCAAGGTGGCCTGGCACTTCCCCATTTCAAGACATATTATGAAGCAGCCTTTTTTGACATTGTGGCAGGATTATTAAGGACTAGACAGACAAGAGATAATTTCTTTCTTGAAATAATGTTACAAGAAGCAGGTTCTCAAATTCCTATCTTTTTAAAAACTGCAAAGCTCTTCCTTAGAAATCAAGATACAAGACGTTGAAAGGGTATACATCAAGATTACTGCTTCTTTTTAAAAAACATGGCTCTGATGGCTCTATTTATTTGAGCTTGTCAGAATGTGCCAAAATGGGTCTTAAGATAGCCTTGAATCATCTGAAAAATTGGGAACTTTCCGGGTTTTGTGAATTAAGACATCTGTTTGTACAAAATAAGGTAATTAGCTGGCATGAGGTTTTAGACAGAACAAATTCCAGGTGGCTTATGTTTTTTGAGTATTTGCAGATGGTCTATTTTATTACAAAAGAGATAGGTGGTCTGTTTATTTCTCCCACTTCCTTGATTTCAGCTCTGTACGGAGATAAAAATAAAGGCATAGGATTTTGGTATAAAAAGCTGTACTTTTCTAGATCATCTCCTGTAATTGATAGACATCTAGAGAAAATAAGCCTCTCGACACAGTGCGTTCTTACAGACAAGGATTGGGAGGTATTGTGCCATCTAGGAAATAAAGCACTCCGGGCGGCTAATTACAAGAGAATGTCTTTTTTATCACGCTGGCTGGCGTATTGTTCCCCGGAGGCCCTAGAGAGAATGTTCCCTGAAGTTGAGAATAAGTGTTTTAGATCTAAAGCTAAGGGTCAGGGAGGATGGTGTCATATTTTCTTTTCCTGCCCGAAGTTGGAATCTTTTTGGAAGGGGATATTCGCAGATATGGAGCTGGCAACAGGGAAAGAATTTTTGCCGGAAGCAGAGGTGGCCCTGTTTGGCATATGTAAAGAAAGGAGCAGGTTTAACAAAACAGAAGAAGTATTTATTTTTATTTCTTGTGTAGTTGCATGGTCTTTGATTCTTCAAAATTGGAAATCCGTGGTGATTCCATCAAAGGAAAAATGGTTCAATAAAATGAGAAGAACATGTAATTTCGAAAGAGCTTATGCAGGCAGTGTGGGAGCCATTGCAAGATTCGAAAGAAATTGGAAATATTTTGAGAATCTGGAATTGTTGAAGGGAAGATGATGAGGAAGTAAGGGAGAATGTGAATATTTGCACTTTCTGTAGTAGGGGATCTCTGTGTATAGTCATAATCTGGTGAATAGTCCCACCCATGTGCGTGGACCCAGGAGCAATCAAAAATAATCTCTTACAGTGTTAAAAAATGCAGAAAAGCATAGACACTTAAGAGAGAATTTAAAGACAGATAATGCAGCCTAAAAGGCTACACTGTCCAGTACTTCAACTAGAAATTCCACCATAAAATCCACAAAACAGCAAAAGCCTGTACAGATTTCCATTGCTTTAACAGCAAACTCCCTCAGGAATGATAGAGAAAAGAACCTGGACAGACAAGCCCCATAGGCTGCCATTATGTGGCTCAAAACAGGATACTGTGCCTTTAAGAGAATCTTCCAGAACCTTCTCCCAGTATCCCAGAATGCATAGCAGGTCCAACTTACTTTCAGTTCTTTTTTCCGGCTCCTGCAAGCAGGACCCTGGAGCATTGAGCTCTCCCTTTTCAAGGGTTTTGTTGGTGTTTTTTCACTAAATTCGATTTTGTGTACTTTTAAAGTACTTTGGTGACTTTCTTCTTGGTTTTCTGCACTCTTTTGTTGTCCATAATGCCTGCATTATTTGACAAATGCCCGGAGTGCTCCAGGAAGAAGGCCAAGTCAGACCCCCATGAGGTGTGTATCCTCTGCCTTCCCTCTTCCCACATCCCAGAGGAGTGTGTGATCTGTAGAGGCTTCTCTGGCAGGACCCTGAAGGACAGGAGGAAGATCAGACTTCAGGGACTTGAAGAAAAAAGACTGAAGGCTCAAGGTGGGTCTGGAGGGGCTTCTACTGCCCATGCTGAGGCCTCTGGGGGGCTCCCCAGAGGCAGGAAGTCCAGCAAACGTCCAAGGTCTCCGTCTGGGTCGGTTGCTATGACCACGATGTCGAGAGGAAGGTCCACGGCCAGTTCCCGGTCTCCCCAGGGCTCTGGGTTGAGAAAATGTCGCCCGTCGACGTCGAGGGACTTACACAGGCCGCCGTCGAACCCGGTGTCGATTTCCTCGTCGTCGAGTGGACGGCATCGGAGGGCCGGGCGTCGGCGCTCGCCGTCGAGGCGACACCGCCGTTCGCCGTCGAGGGCGTGGACATCGTCGTCGTCGAGGGGATCCTCGTCGTCGAGGCCGCCGTCGAGGACGGCGAGGTCGCCGTCGAGGCGGAAGAGGTCTCCGGCGCTGAAGAAGTCGACGTCAAGGCGATCGAAGAGGTCGACGTTGAGGCGATCGAAGAGGTCGAGGTTGCCGTCGAGGTCGCCGTCGAGGCGCCAGCGCCCGTCGTCGAGGTTTAGAGGTTCGTCCATCTGGTCGGGGTCGACATCGAGGCATAGAAGCTGGTCGACGCCGAGGAGTGCGAAACGGTCGACGCCGAAGCGCCGCTCGACGTCGAAGGGACCACGGTCGACGTCTGAACACCGGTCTTCGACGTCAGGGGGTCGTAAGGACAGGCCGAGGACTGTGGGGGGCTCCCCTCAGTCAGAACAGGATGGTGGCTCGCCGGGAACGGCGTACTCAGAGGTGTATACACCGAAGAAGACTGTTATACAGCCTCCTCCTCCTCCTTTGCCTAGAGGGCCTCCTCCGAGGGCTTCGACCCCTCCTCCATTGCATCCTCTACCTGCTCTTCCGTCAGGACCGCAGGCCCCGGTGCCGGGTGCTCCTCCTCCGGTTCCACCGAGATCGGTGTCGATGCCCAGACTTCCGACACCTCCAAAGAAGACTCCTAAGTCGAAGGTTCCTCCTAAGCCCAAGACGTCCGACCCGGGGAAGCCGGCGGAGCGTCCCAGACCCAGGAGATCGAGGTCACGCTCAGGGAGAAGGGACAGATCTAGGAGTGGACACGGATCCTCCTCGAGATCCAGACATCGCCATAGGAGGCATAGGTCCAGGTCCCGTTCGGCCTCTGGGACCCGTTCATATTCGCCTACATTGTCGGATTCACCGGAGACGAGGGTGTCTCCGATAATTGACATTGGCACGTTCCAGGAGGTTCTCCTGAGAGGGGCGGCGAAGTTGGGGATCAAGGTGACGGCCCCTACGCCCACAACTTCTGTGATCTTCGAGACTTTGCACACGAAGCACCTGTCTCGCCCCCTACTGCCTTTGGTGCCAGGACTGGTTGAGCCGGCTGAACAGCTCTTCCTTACGCCGGCGGTGGTGAAAGCTGCTCCCTCCAGGCTTGTCAAGAAGTACAGGGCTCCAGAGTCGGACCCGGCCTTCTTGCAGAAGGACCCAGTGCCTGATTCGGTGATTGTGACGGCGGCTCGGAAACTACATGCTACCTCCCCGTCCTCCACTGTGCCTCCGGATAAGGAGAGCCGCTGAATTGACTCAGCTGGACGGAAGGCGTGTGGGACGTCTTCCACGACGATGAAGGCCTCCAGTGACTCGGCGTTGTTGGGACGATACGACCGTGCACTGTGGGATTCCATGGAACAGTTTGCGGACCTTGTCCCACGCGACAGGAAAGAGGACTTCATGGAGATCGTCCAGGAAGGGATGCTGGTTTCAAACCAGGCCATCAGCGCCGCGGCGGATATCTCCCTGCTGGCCGCGCATGGATACTGCCACGGTATCAATCAGAGACGCCATGCTTGGCTCCGGCTGACGTCGCTCAAGCCTGAAGCGCAACAACGAGTGGCAAATCTGCCGTTTTCCGGCGACACCCTCTTCAGGAAACACGCAGATGACAAAATGGCCAGGATGAAGGCCGAGGCTGAAACCCTGACGGCTGTGGGCTTGGAGAAGCCCAAAGAAAAGAAACCCTACCGCCAGTTCCAACGACGGTTCGGGCCGCAGGGTAGAGGAAGGGGACAGTCTTCTGGGCAACAACAGCAGCAGCAACAACAGCAGCAATACAGAAGACCCTTCCAGAAACGTCAGAAGGGTAGAGGTGGACAGCAGTCCTCTACCGCGAACAAGGGCCCGGCTGGGTCTCGACCCTGAGCGGTTACTTCCCCTTCGTCCGTTACCCGCTCCGGTGGGGGGAAGCGTTCAATTTTTTCTGGCAGAGTGGAGAAAAATTACTCAGGACAAGTGGGTGCTGAATATTGTTTGCAATGGATACAGTCTTCGGTTCATCAGCCCTCCTCCATCGATTCCTCCGGTCAGCTCACAGCATCAACTGCGCGAGCTCCAGGCGGAGGCCGACATCCTTCTAAGGAAAAGGGCGATAGAAGATGTACCTCTGTCTCAAAGAGGAAGAGGACTGTACTCCCGGTTCTTTCTGGTCCGCAAAAAGGACAAGAACGAGTTCAGGCCCATTCTGGACTTGCGACAGGCAAACAAATGGATTCGCAGAGAAAAGTTTTGCATGCTGTCGTTGCATCAGATTTATCCTCAGCTGCAGCGGGGAGACTGGCTTTGCGCCATAGACCTACAGGATGCGTACTTCCATGTGCCCTTTGCACACAAACACAGGAAGTTCCTGCGATTTCAAGTCGGCACCAATCACTATCAGTACACGGTACTTCCGTTCGGGCTGAAGTCTGCGCCCCGGATGTTCTCGAAGTGCATGGCAGTGGTAGCGGCACACCTGAGAAAGAACAAGGTGTTTGTCTACCCGTACCTGGACGATTGGTTGATCAAGGCCTCCTCCTTCTCGGAAGCTCAAGCACACTTCCAGAAGACGTGCGTTCTCTTGAACAAGCTGGGGTTGCACATCAACATGTCCAAGTCTGTCCCGACTCCGGTCCAGTGCATCCAGTACTTGGGAGCCTCCATCGATACGCTGTCAGCAAGCGTGTCTCCTTCGGAAGAGCGACGTTTATCACTCCTTCGGAAGGTTCAGGCTCTCATGTCCACTCCATCCACGACAGTGAGGACGGTGTCTTCTCTGCTGGGATCGATGGCCTCTTGTATCTTCCTGACGCCACATGCGCGGCTGCACATGAGACCGCTGCAGGAGTGCTTGGAAGATCAGTGGGACCAGAGGAGAGGATCTTGGGACGACAAGATACGGCTGTCTCTGCATGCTCTTCAGTCTCTGAAGTGGTGGTGTTCAGCGGAGAATCTCCTCAGAGGGGTTCCCTTCCACAAGGACATTCCCATTCAGACTATCGTGACGGATGCTTCTCTCCTGGGATGGGGAGCGCACTCCGGAGACCTGCAGATTCAAGGGACGTGGTCCCCGTCGGAATCCACGTACCACATCAATTTCCTGGAACTCAGGGCTGTTCACTTGGCGCTGAAGGCTTTTCAACCGTCCTTCCGGACCAACTCTCTGCTTGTGCAGACGGACAATACGACCACGATGTATTATCTCAACAAGCAGGGGGGCTCGAGATCACGCACTCTGTCCCAGGAGGCGCAGGCGATCTGGCATTGGCTTCTGGCTCGAGGACTCTCGATAACGGCCACTCATCTGCCAGGTGTGCAGAATGTTCAGGCAGACGAGCTGAGCAGACTGATTCAGGAAAACCACGAGTGGGTCATAAACGACGAAGTACTAGGAGAAGTCTTCGCAAGGTGGGGCACTCCAGACATAGATCTGTTCGCCACCGCCGAAAACAGCAAATGCCGAGACTTCGCCTCCAGGTACTACCAGCCGGGGACGCTGGGGAACGCGTTATGGATCAACTGGTCGAACAGCTTTCTGTACGCTTTTCCACCCATTCCCCTGATTCCAGCGGTTCTCATCAAGCTCTCCCAATCCAGGGGGAAGATGATTCTGATTGCCCTGGAATGGCCCAGACAGTGGTGGTTCACGGACCTGCTTCACCGGTCTCTCCTTCCTCACATGAAGCTGCCGTGCAGGCCGGACCTTCTCACGAAGTTCGGGGGGCGGATGGTGCACCCCAGCCTCTCGTCTTTGAGTTTGGCGGCATGGCTCCTGAAATAGTGCAATATGGCCATTTGAATCTCCCAGAGGATTGTATGGACATACTGAAGGAGGCTAAGCGACCTTCCACTCGGACTTCTTATGCTTACAAGTGGAAGAGGTTTTGCATCTGGTGCAAGTCTAAGAACTATGACCCTACGACATGCAAGGAAGATGTCATCCTTCCATATCTGCTACATCTGGCGCAGTCTGGCCTCGAAGGCCGTTCCATTACGGTTCATCTGGCTGCTTTGACTGCCTACAGGAAATGCCCTTCACAGACTTCCTTCTTTCAGATCCCTGTGATCAAAGATTTTTTGGAAGGCTTGAAGAAAGTGTTCCCTCCTGTCAGGCTTCCTTCGCCTTCATGGGACTTGAATGTGGTGCTGTCCAGATTGATGAAGGAGCCTTTTGAACCTATTCATAAGGCTTCGTTGCAGCATCTGTCCTGGAAGGCGGCGTTCCTCGTGGCCATTACATCGGCCCGCAGGGTGAGTAAAATTCAGGCGTTGTGTTGCCAAGAACCTTATACTGTATTTCATGCTGCTAAGGTTGTTATGCGTACTCACCCTAAGTTTCTTCCCAAGGTTGTTTCTGATTTTCATATCAACCAGACTATATCTTTACCTACGTTCTTTCAGAATCCTTCATCTCCAGCGGAAAGGTCTTTGCATTCCCTGGATGTTAGGAGGGTGCTGAAATTGTATCTGGATAAAACCAGTGATATTCGTAAGTCAGACCAATTGTTCATCAATTATGGATCTGTCAGGACGGGTCTTGCGACCTCTAAGCAGTCTATCTCTAGGTGGATTGTGTCCTGCATACAGCTGTGTTACCAAAAAGCTAATAAGACCTTAGGAGGTAAGCCTAAGGCTCATTCCACCAGGGGCAAGTCTGCCACGACAGCATTGCTCCGTAATGTTCCGATTGCAGAAATCTGCAAGGCGGCCACTTGGAAGTCGGTTCATACCTTTGCTAAGCATTACTGCCTGGACTCTGATGCTAGGGCGGATGCTCAGGTTGGACAGGCTTCACTGCGTAATCTGTTCGCACAATAGTGGTGTTGATTCTCTTTTCTCCACCGCCGCTTTGGTGTGGGGATGGGCTTGCCATTCTATTCACTAGATTATGACTATACACAGAGATCCCCTACTACAGAAGGAGTAGTTTCTGTCCTGTAACTCAAGTTCTGTAGTAGGGGTATCTCTGTTATAGTCATAAGCGCCCTCCCTCCTCCCCGGTGGAGAGAGACATATTCCTTTACGGAATGCTACAGGTCTGGCGTGTTACGCCTTCAAAAAGAACTGAAAGTAAGTTGGACCTGCTATGCATTCTGGGATACTGGGAGAAGGTTCTGGAAGATTCTCTTAAAGGCACAGTATCCTGTTTTGAGCCACATAATGGCAGCCTATGGGGCTTGTCTGTCCAGGTTCTTTTCTCTATCATTCCTGAGGGAGTTTGCTGTTAAAGCAATGGAAATCTGTACAGGCTTTTGCTGTTTTGTGGATTTTATGGTGGAATTTCTAGTTGAAGTACTGGACAGTGTAGCCTTTAAGGCTGCATTATCTGTCTTTAAATTCTCTCTTAAGTGTCTATGCTTTTCTGCATTTTTTGACACTGTAAGAGATTATTTTTGATTGCTCCGGGGTCCACGCACATGGGCGGGACTATTCACTAGATTATGACTATAACAGAGATACCCCTACTACAGAACTGGAGTTACAGGACAGAAACTACTCCTTCTTTGTAAAATTGCTGTTTTATAATAGCTGTTTTTGCACTATATTGCACTAGCACTTTAAAATGGCACTTTAATGGATTATATCTCTTCTTACAGTTGCACTTTATTGCAGTTTTTGTACTTTTGCAGAGGTATTGTGTACTTAAAATTGCGTTTTTTGCACAAGGACCTTTGTAAGTTTTTATAGTGGTCTCTTTTCTTTTTAATCCTCTCTTTTTACTCCAGTTTTGTCTCTTGTAAATTGTCTAAAAATTGTCTAACTGTTAAAAATTTGATGTGAACAATGTCTTTTTTTCAATTCTGTACCAATGTCTTCCTACTGCCTTGTTCAATATTTTTTTTTATTTTATTTTAAAATGGTACCTCACTTGTGTGGGCAGGCCTAGTTCCCATGGAAGAAAATGGCCCAAAACGCAACATGGACACACCACATTGTTACAGTGAAAACTGACCCTTTTTTGCAAAGTGCCTAGCTGTAGATTTTGAAACCTAGCTCTGCCGGCACCTAGGGAAACCTAGCAAAACTATACATTTTTGAAGACCAGACACCCAGGGAAATCCAGGATGGGGTGACTTGTGTGGCTCTCACCAGGTTCTGTTACCCAGAATCCCTTGCAAACCTCAAAGTTAGTCAAAAACACATTTTCCTCACATTTCTGTGATGGAAAGTTCTGTAATCTGCGTGGATGCACAAAATTCCATCGACCCGGCATTCGCCAAAGTCTTCCAATAAAAATGATACCTCACTCGTATGGGTGAGTCCAGTACCCGTGACAGGCAAGGGCCCAAAACATATCGTGGATTACCTATCACAAAACAACCTAGTTCTGCAATGGGGGGGGGGGGCACCTGTGTTTTTGGCCCCAGGCTCAGCAACCATCTAGGGAAACCTACCAAACCCACACATTTCTGAAAATTAGACACCATGGGGAGTCCAGTGAGGTATGGCGTGCATGGATCCCCCAACTTTTCCCTACCCAGAATCCCCAGCAAACCTCAAATTTAGCTGAAAAAAAGATCACATTTTCCTCACTTTCCTGTATGGGAATGTATTGGGATCACAGGGTGTTCCTCCAGGTCTCCCGATAAAAGTGGTACCTCACTTGTGTGGATAGGCATAGTGGCTACAACAGGAAATGGCCCAAATCGTACCGTGGAGATTTCAAAATTACCTATCATAAAGCTACCTGGTTTGCAGGGGGGGCCTGGTTTTTTGGCCCTGGGCTCGCAGCCATCTAGGGAAACCCACCAAACCCACACATTTCTAAAAAAACTAGACACCCTGGGGAGACTAGTGAGATGTGGCTTGCGGGATCCTTCAATTTTTCTTACCCAGAATCCTTTGCAATCCCCCAGTGTAGAAGTTATCTACACATAAATGGTGACCTTTGTTAAAAAGTCCTCTACCATGTTCCCACACAATTTTCTCAATCACTCCAAAAGGGGACGGTCAACCAGGGGGGTCAACCCTGGAACCCCTACCAGTGTACACCCTGAAATTAGAAACATATCCAGTCCTACTGTCACCCAGCATATACATCTCAATTCCATAGCATGCCCTCTTGCCAGGAATGTATTGCCTAAAAACTAAGTGACCCTTGAACAAGACCAAAGAGACATCCACAGCTATTTCTTTCCCTGGAGCATAGATCTCAGAAAACCGATCTACAAAGTCATCAATGACAGGCAGAATCTTAACAAGACGGTCACAATCAGGGGGATTTCGAAGCAACGGCAACAAAATGCAGGATCCGAAGCAGAAGCAAATACCGATCACGACTCATGACTGCCGGAAATATAGCCGTTGCCATCAAGGGACTAGTAGACCAATACGAAGACATTGATGGTTTCCTTAGCAATCCCATCAAGAAAGTTAAACGCAAGAACTTCTTCATCTCTTCCAGATTTGTGGGATTCCACTGGGTAGCTCTAGAGTGGGTCCTAAGTCTGGCACTGTTGTCCTTCAAATACTGTTCAGCATACAAATTAGTCTGCTCTGCCAAAAATAAATCGTTCATAAACAACTGAAAAAAATGTATAGGGAAAACATTTTCAGTATCCACTTGTGAAAGGGAGGGAGAGACAGAAGGCGATCAACCAATTCCTTGGCATATTTTTGGCTCACCTGCGCACTCTCCTTTCCCTCTGTAGCCCAAACCCTTGTGATAACGCTTCAAAAGGGCAGGAAGTTATAAGAAAGGCAGACTCCGGTGTCGCTGATGCCAGGATCGATGATGCCGATCACGTGATGAACTAGGTGTCAATCATCACAAAAGGAGGGCATTTTAAACCCAGGAAACGAGAATCCTTTTTGTTGCCGGAAGGAACCCTCGAAGCAGACGACTGGGGAGAAACGCAATGGTCTTCAGCCTAAGCCCACGTACTTCCTGTACCTGGTGGGTGAAAAACCCTGTGGTTTTAATCATCCAAGTACCGCACGCAGGGGCTCCCATTTTCCCTCAGAAAGGACAGGAAAGAGAGACACAGACGCTGCTGCAGTGCTGAAGAGCCTTCAGTCCCGACTTACAGACAGCCTGTGGCGACGCGGCGAGACCAGTACTTCGCAATTTGAGTACCGCGACAGGCGTACCGCCCCGCCATGTTTCAAGAGAAACGTGGCTAAGCCAAGTATGGGGCAGAACCTTTGCTAGGTGGAAGGGGGATTCAAATAAGAATCTCTACTGTGTCTTCGTGATTCGTCACCTCCCCCCTTCTCTGGTGAAGGATTTTTTTGTTTGTTTCTTCTTTTAGTTTTTTGTTGTTATTGTGCCTAAAACTGCAGTGCGTGGACTTCAACTCCAACAGCTGTCCTATCCTTTATACTGAGGGGTACCAAGTAGAGCACTGGTGTTTTTGCTCTCTATAAAGCCTCACATTGTTACTATCGTAGTTAAAACTGCAGTGCGTGAATCTCAACGCCAATAGCTGACCTATCTTTCATCCTGAACACTAATACTGACGGGTACGAAGTAGAGCAAGGGGGTTTTGCTCTCTATAAAGCCTCACGCCTACTTTCTTTACAAGTATTTTTTTTAAACGAGTATCTTACTGTGGCATCTTCTTTGCTTTCTCTGAGGGCATCCGGATCCACGTCGCGAACTCCACTAGGACCTGAAAAACAAATAGACTAAAATCAGAAACTAAGACTTTATTTGTCCTCCAAACCAATAAAACTTTATTTGTTCTCAAAACGAGTAATTATGAATCACTTCTGATGTCTGTGCCTTCAATACAAGTAATCGGAGTCCAATAAACCAACATTCCTTTGTTCATCTACCTTGCTACTAGTCGTTAATTCCCGCAAGAAGTGACACCACCCTACACCCTGGAACACCACTAAAGTCTGGCAATGTCGCTGCACCATGCCTGGGGCAACCCAGAGGTCAGCACTTCCAATGGGAGCCTTGGAGCCCCAGGTTGCAACCCAGTTGCCTCGTGCTGCACTATCGGCACATCAATATCCTCCTCTAAGACAGGCACATAATTTGCACTAATAGTGGCTTCATCATCCGATGATTCCTTGTGTACAGAAAACTCACTGCCAGAATCTTTCACTGCCTCATCTGCTTCAGATACAGAGTTAGTCTCTGAACTATGGTCAGAGGAAGACTCAAAAAGCATACCAACAACCAGCTGAGCAGTAATCCTGCGGCTAGCCATAATCCTTACAAAGAAAGGAGACTTCACTAGCAAGACAACAACAGCCAACACTGTGCAAAATAAGTAATAAACAAAGTGTGACTTTATCACAGAGATCTACAAACTCAAAAACAAAATGACTCACTTGCCAAAGATAGCTACACTCACCAGCACCTCCTCTGCAGAGACACAGCAAATAGAAATGATATCCCACTAGAAAGAAAAAACAAAACCAATTACTCACAAGACAACAAAATACACATTAAAGCAAAAATGCAAAAAGATATTGACACTCAAAAAACAGAAGCCAAACATACTGTTATTACACCATTTGCAAAAAGCACATTCATGCAGGGAAATGAAACTCATTTAGAGTAAAAAGTACAAAAGAAATGATCTTTTCACGCTCCTTTTGGAGGAACATGGCCGCAGCAGGCTAGCTGCCACGGTACTCCGCTCTGAGCCCTAGCAGAGCGCTACACCTTTCAGCAACCACGATAGTGAGAACGGAGTTTCTGGCACACCTGATGTAACTCCATTGCTCCGTTCACTTCGTTAGGCTCCGTTTACTGTTTTCGGGAGCTTTTTCGTAAAACTACCTAAATTTGTCTAACACGGCTGGACCGGATCATGTCCTGCGGTCTTTCCTCTCTGTTCATGTGCCTGGAGAGAGGCGCGCTCCAGCATGCTCCGGAGGCTATCCCGGTAACCCAGCTGCTCCGTCCGACATCGCTGCTGCCGTGGCCGGTGTTGAGGCTGTGGCATCAGGCCGCCCTGGAGCTCCGCCGAGGGAGACGCTTGCGGTGTCTTCGTAAGGATTTTCGACCTCGCGTGCTCACGAGGCAGAAGGGATCTCCAGCAGAGGACATTACAGCGGCAGCCAGTGCAGCAGCTACAGCAGCAGCCACAGCACCCTCTGCGACATCTTCGAAGGAGGTGAAGGGGAAGCTAGGAGGGGGGGGTCCAGCTAGCAGTAAGCTGCTTGACTTGGTATTGGGTTCTGGCACGGAGCAGGAGGGGTACAGCACATCAACCACCCCACCGGTAATCTCCCTCAGTAACTCAAGTCTGTATTCAACTGAAACCCCCTCCAACCTACAGTCGCCGATAGCAAGCAGGGGTCGTAGGGGCCGTAGAGGCAATAGAGTCAACCAAGTCCAAGTCCAAAGCAAGGGGGTAAACTCACTAAGAGGAAGGAGGATAGGAGTGGGCCTCCCGTTTTGGGGGTACAGACTCCACCAAGGCTGAAATCTGGGATAACGACCCAGGGCAGTGCTGAAGGGGGGAATGAGCTGACTAAAATTACTAAAACCTCTTCTAAAATATCTTCTAAGTCACCTTCTAAAACCTCTTCATATCTTTCTACTGAGGTAAAAGCTAAACGCGCAAACAAATCTAAAAAATTAGCTAAGTCAGTCCTTGATCCCAGCTCTAGGATAACGCCATCTCTGCGCTCCTATTTCAAGGTTATTCCTCAGGTGTTAGACTTGGCTCAGAACTATCCTCCTCTAGTGCTAACCTCTCCAGGTCTATCCACGAGTACGTCTCAGTCAGACTGTTGGTTGATTCTACATCTGTTAACATGGAGAAGGCTTGCAATGAGCCTCAACCTGGGGTGGGGGGTACACCCTCTGGCCTTTCACAAACTGTTAATTCTACCTTGAATATTATTCCACCTATCAAACCCTCGGCAGAATCAAATATCAGTGTAAGAGGTTCCGCGGGGGTATCCCGCTTGGAGCTCAGTACTGCACCAGGGCAAGAGATAGCAAATTCTGGTACTCCAAGTAGTTCTGTTGAAGCTGATGAGCACAGCGATGATGTATGCCACGGAGTAGTCACGGACTGGGAGCCAGACCTGGGTCCCCCAAACCTAGAGGGTCACTCAAATCTAAATACCCAGCAGCTGACTGTTTCCAACTCATCTTCCACCTGCAATACCTCTCCCACCCCTTCTATCTCCACCGCCAGTATGCCTCCAGATCTCTCTGTGTCTTCATTAATGCTTATGTTCTCCAACCTCTCAGCTGACATCAAACGGGGGTTTGAAGAGTCGACGATAATTCAGAGAGAAATCAGATCCTATTGTGAATCTTTAGATAGCAAGATAGATGGTCTTTTTTCCAGAACGGGAGTGCTGGAAGAGACAGTTGCGGGCATGTCTCTTGAATTGGATAATGCTAAGGAGAAAATTGTCAAATTAAAAAGGGAGGACACAGCTCTGGCGGACAGGATGGAGATTTTGGAAAACAATGCGAGGCGTAGCAATATTCGCATTTTGAACATTCCAGAAGGCAGTGAAGGATCAGATATCAAGGTCTACATTATCCAGCTCCTAAAGAAGTCTCTCAACTTAGATCACTCGGAAGTCTAGCTAGCCACCGACACCCAGCGGATACATAGGGATCCCTTCAGGGGGAGCCCTCAGAGGACAAAGCCACAAAAGATCCTAGTGAACTTTCACACCTATTCACTAAAGGATTACATCTTGAACCTAGCTCTCAAGCAAAAATCCCTGACAGGGGTAGGTTTCACTTTTCAAATTAGATCAGATCTATCAAGGGCTACCTTAGATAGGCAATGGGAGCTGGGCCGGAGGATGGAGGCTTTTAGGGAACTAGGTGCAACAGTGCAGATGAGTTTTCCTGCGGCTTTGAAGATTATGCTCGACAATAAAATGCACAACATCCGCTCAGTTCAGGCTGCTGATGAACTACTGATGAGTCTTGGTGGGGCTAAGGGTGCCGAGGGGGGTTCCGGCTGAGACTATGATTGTTCTAGGATTGTTTAAGGGTATGAGGTTAGGGTTTTATAACTTCTGACTTTCCCCGACTCTCCCGACTCTCCCAGCTGCTCCGTCTCCTTCCTCCTTTTTGTGCTTTCTCCTTTCCTTTTTACATATGGTTATTTGGTTAAATGTAACAAATGTGCACAAAAAAATAATGAAAATCAGGAGATGAATAACACAACAAAGAATTAGAAATTAAAAAAAAAAAAGCACAAAGGGGAGGGTGAATATACAGGGTAAAAACACAAAAAAGAAAAAGAGAAAAAAAATCAAATAATAGAGGTGAAAATCACAAAACTAGCTACCTTGAACCTTGAGAGATTTGGTTATTTCTCTTATTTATTTATTTTTGGGTTTTTTTTGCCAATCATGTGGGGTCACATCAGGTTAACTATATTGGATTTACTATTTAGTTCTCAACCTATTAGTAGTGGCACGCTGTAGGGGCTCAGAATGGGTTAGGGGTACCACAAACCGGACATGCTCCGGTTAGACACTACAAGGGTTCCTCAAGGGTGGGGGGTGGGGCTCACTGGGGTGTGGGGGGGTGGGCAAAAAAGCATAAAATATTCCTTATTTCCGTTTTGGTTGTTGACAATTCTATTTCTATTTTTAAAGTATGGACAAGGATTGCATTTTTGATAGTGGCTAAGGGATGCATGCCCTTTGTATCCAGCCGTACCAGTCTGTCGAGTCATGAGTAACCTCAGGATTCTCTCCTGGAATATTAATGGCCTGCGCACCAAACCTAGAGCAAATAGGATTCTACAATATTTACGGGATTCTGATGCGCAGGTCATTATACTTCAGGAGACACACTTAGTTGAGGCTGAGCTGCTTGATCTGGTTAAAAAAACAGATGCATAGATCTGTCTGTCTCTACCTCCCAAACAATTAATACTAGAGGAGTGACTATCCTTTTTAAAAAAGTACTTACCACAAAATTAATTATGCAGAAGGTAGACCCCGGAGGCAGGTGGGCAATCACCACAGTGGTTATAGGTGGCTCACGTTTGACTATAGCTGGATACTATGGGCCTAATAGAGATGATCCCTCAGCCTTAGAATCTCTATTTTCTGAACTTTTGCACTTCCCAGAACCAGTCATAATAGCAGGGGATTTTAACATCGTCCTTGACCCCTCGCTATATAAGACTCCGTCTAGTCGACAACACACGTTGTCTAAATCCAGAGCTTTCTTACTCAAATGTATGTGTCAATATGGCTATTTGGATATCTGGAGAGTAAGGGCGGGTCAGAAAACGGGTTTTTCTTTCGGAATTTTAAGTACCACCATCGTTCAAGGATTGATTTTTTTCTAATAAGTAGAACTTTGCTTGACTCGGTAAAAAATGTCAGTTATTTACCATCGCACCTGTCGGATCACTCCTCAGTCTCTTTAGATCTTTTTGGCTTGATCCAATCCCCGGCTAGGTCATGGTCTTTTGATTGTTCCCTTCTTTCATCGTCGGATGACATCATACATATTAGATCAGAAGCACAAGAATTTTTGCGAATCAATATCGGCTCAGCTGGCTCTAGAATTGTGTGGGACGCATTTAAGTGTTCCCTGCGGGGGGTTATTAAGAATAAAACTGTATTCCGTAGGAGGCAGTACACTCAAGAAGTTGCATCTATAGAGACCAACTTGGCACTAATGCAAAACGAACTAGATGCCTGTAGTAATGTTCTCAATCCTACTACATTGGCTAAGCAGGAGAAGTTACTGGAACTTAAGGGGCAACTGGCTTCTGTGCTTAACCCGCGCATCCTCCAGAGATGGGAAGCTAGTAAACTCGCCCATTTTAAATTTGGAGAAGGGGCAGGCAAACTGCTGGCCTGGAAAGCTAGAACTGATCGGACACGCAATAACATTGATGCTATAATAACCAGTGCTGGGACCGTATCTTCAGATCTAGAAATAAGATTGGCCTTTAAAGATTTTTTCCAGAACATTTATCAGGAGGACAAGAACATCTCTCTCGAGAATATAAAAGAGTGGCTTAATGGTATCTCATTACCATCGCTATCTCCCGATCAAAGTGCATCTTTAGATAAGGTGATTACGGAAGAAGAGGTAGTGATGGCGATACAAAGTAGCAGGGGGGGTAAGGCGGCGGGGCCTGACGGCTTGCCGGCCGAGATATATAAGCACCTCGCGGGGGAAATTGCGCCCTTCCTCGCTGGGTTATTCAATCAAATTCTGCAGGAAGGAGCACTACCTCCAACCTCCTGGAATAACGCATCCATCACTCTTATTTTAAAACCAGGTATGGTTGCCACCGACTGCGGTTCATACCGCCCTATTTCAATTCTTAACGCCGACTATAAGATCTTTGCGTCACTCCTGGCTAAGAGGCTGGGTCAGGTTGCTCCTGCAGTCCTGTATTCCAATCAGAAGGGCTTTGTTAAGGGTCGCCAGCTCTTTGAGCTGACGTATGACCTTATAGGAGCTATAGACATGGCGACAAGTTTCTCTTTACCCTTGGCTAGCCTCACGCTGCATGCCACCAAGGCCTTTGATAGGGTCAATTGGTTGTACCTGTCGGGGGCCTTGGAAAAATGCAGCGTGGGTGGGGCTTTCCGCAGAACGGTGGAGCTCCTATATCATAATCCATCCGCATCTGTCCTGGTTAACGGAGGTTTGTCCGAACCATTCACTATCACAAGGGGAACGCGGCAGGGTTGCCCTTTATCCCCTCTGCTGTTCGATCTTTATATAGAGCCGTTTGCTCCAAAAATTTGGGAGGACAACAACATCAAGCCTTTCATATACAGGGATTGGGAAAAAAGGGTGTCCCTGTATGCAGACGACATCTTGATCATGACGTCAGAGATTAGCACTGCGTTCCCGGCAGCAATAAACCTAGCCCTGGAATTTGGGAAAATCTCAGGATATGAGGTAAACGCCTCCAAAACCGAAAATATGGCATGGAATAGTGATGTAACAGGTTTTAACGAGCAACTAAGTAAGAACTTGAGATATCTTGGATTACGAATTGTTAAAGATATTAATCTGATTGCCTCCACCTATTTTGCCATAGTTGCTAAAGACTGCCGGAAGTTAATGGGGTCTTGGGGTCATCTCCCTCTGACGGTTCTGGGTCGTGCAAACTTAGTGAAAATGTCTATTCTACCTAAGTTAACTTTTATTTTTAACACCATACCACTTTATTTTGACACTTCTCTTATAGCAAAGTTGCAGAGTGACATCTCTTCATTTATTTGGAAAAACAAAAGCGTAAGAATAGCATGGAACAAAATAAGGCGTTGTAGGGAGAAAGGCGGTTTGGCTGGTCCGGATCTTCAGTTATATGCGTGGGCCTTTCAGATGACACACGCACGGATGTTGCTGTAGATCCCATCAGACCAAGGCATAGGGACGATATTTTCGGCTCTACTACAGGGAGAAGGAGTTGGGCAGTCGGGTTTTATTTTCAAGTTTGGTGACCCTAAATTTTTTAAAAAGGTTAAATTGAAGGTGCTGCAGGGTCTAGCAAGAACTTGGTCCAATCTTAGAGCTGCAACCAAGCTAGGATATTACTCGAACAGATCTCCTTTATGGGATCTCCCCGCTGCCCCGGGTTGGGTGAACGATACTCTGGTAATCCCACTCAAAGATGCCCAAATTTCAACATGGGGGGACCTGTTTGTAGAAGGGGCTATGCTCTCTTGGGAACATCTAGCGAGTAAGGTGGGTCCTAACTTGTCCAGATTGAAATATCTGCAAATATCAAGTCGGGCTCAAGCACAGCCAGCCAGAACCCCACGTTGCTATAACATGCCTCTTGGGGGAAGCAGTCAATTGGAATCCTCCTTGCTCGACAAACCACCCGTACCTAAAGAAGTTTCCCTATGGTATAACCTCATCTTGGAAGAGATTGATGGGGAATTTCATCTTCCAGACTTACTGTGTGGTTCTTTGATGCTAACCCTGAACTTGAACGATTTATGGCAAATGTCCTGTAATGTCTTGTGGGATCTAGTCAAACCAGCCTGGCTTCGTAGAAACCACCTTTTTACCATCCATAGGGCCTACTACTCTCCGCAGAGGTTGTCTAAATTTTCAACAGGGCACCCGGTGGCATGCGCCAGGTGTGGTCTAGTGGCGGCTTCTGACGCACATATGTTCTACGATTGCCCTTACTTGTCATCTTTTTGGGATGCAATTAGCACTACACTTACGTCTTCTATTGGCTTCACAGTGGTTATGGACCTTCGGCTAGTAATCTTCGGTCTAGTGGATCAGAAGCGAAGTCCAGCCAATAATCTCTTGTTCTACTCTATTTTGGTAGCCCGTAGAGAAATCTGCAAGCGATAGAAAGAGGCTTCTCCTCCCTCTCTACATGACTGCCGTACCTCAATGCTACAAATATCAAAATTAGATCTCGCCAGGACTGGGAAACCAGATAAAAGAGCTTTTTGGCATTTATTTGACTGGTCTCACTAGCCTTACTGGGTTCCCCCCCCCCCCAGGTCCGATGATTACGAAGCCATGTTCTTTCTCCCTGCTAAACCACTTTGCCTTTTTTTTCTTTCGGCGCACCGGTGGATATAAGCAATGGTGGATGTTGGCTTATGGTTAGTATCTGTCTGATAAATTACAAGGTGCTAAGATCGGCATGGTGACGGACATAGCTGTAGGGTTAAGGCAGCTCCATTCTCCGTTTGTACCCTTACCAGTCTTTGACTGAGACAGTATGCCAGTACCACGATATGCTTTTCTTCCTTGTTCATACGTTCGGCAGATCTCAACCATGGTGGAGATGAGGACAAAAAAAAAAATTATCTTACCAAACACATGCAACTACACAAACTTCAGAACCACCAGTAACTAAAATGCAACCTGGAAAAGTCTAAAGAGCAAATGCCTTAAACTAGAATAAAAAGGAGAAATAAAACATTACAATTGCAATTCAAAAGAAATAAAACAATTAACATTATAACATGCTATCTCCAGTGGCGGCTTGTCCATAGGGGCGCCGGGGCAGCGTCGCACAAAAGAAACTGCTCACTGCAGTTCAGGCAACAGGAATGTGAGCAGACAAATTGCCAGCTTTTACAATTCATCTGTTTACATTTCTGGGCCGGCATGTGCTTCACGGGTGAAAGACTAAAGTGCGCATGTCAACGCACTGTGCACGTAGGCGAGAGCAAGAGTCCAGAAGATGGTCTGACTGCGCATGTGAATGAGGAGCGTTGCTCCTCACTCATGTTCACAAACCATTAGGTATGCTGCTTATGCCTATCGTAGTGCAGGCGTCTGGAGATAGGGTCCTGCTCGGGCGGTGATGCTTTTTTTTGCAAAGTCGCCCCATGCCCTCTCAAATGCCAGGGTCAGCCACCTGGCCCCCCGTCGCATCCAGTCAGTATTTCCTGTTGAGCGGCAAAAGAAAAGAGCGGGGAGAAGTTAGTTCCACCACGGACGTAATGCGATTCGGGACCAGGGGAGATGCCTGGTAAGTTTTATTCATTAAATTAACCCCCACACACCTCCCGTGTGTACCCCCTCTGCCCCCCAGTCATTCCGGCTGTGCGCAATGTGTGATAAGCAATTCACCCTTGTTTTGCGTGTGTACACGAAATGCACATTTCATGTCCTTGGCCACTGCTTCGACACTCTGAAAGAGACACTCACTTGTACAGGCCTGTTTGAAACTGTGTGCGCATAACTTGCAACTTACACACGTAGACTGTACCTAAGCGTGGTTTTGAGATTGACGGCAGTGTAGGCAAGTTTACATTACAGCTTTTATCAGGTTTAATGGGGTGTACCTCCCATAGACACTCTACTGTGTGCATTGATTCCAGAGTGAGAACTCTCAACACAGGTGTCAGGCTCCACCTTCTTGCTTCTTCGGGATTGTGCTGACTTGCCTATGGCTTCCCCCTCACGACGTCCCCAAGAGTCTGGAGCATATACACAGACTACTAGGATAGTCAGGCGTGGGAAGCAAAGGAAGGGGACGGCAGGGAGGGAGACCTGAAACGATAAGAGCATACACTAAGTATATTTATCCAGCAAGCACTCAGTTTAACATCAACAAGAACACTCTACTTCTGACCCCTGTACTATCCTCTTCCTACCTGTAAAGAAAAATATTGAGGGCGTAAATCAGGGATGAGTAAGTAAGTAAGTAAGTTGTTTATTGCATAGTTAATTAAAACCAGTACAAACATTTTGCATTAAAAAATTTAAAAATATAATAAAAAGTTTGATCATTTAAATCAGCATTTCTTTAAAACGTGCAGTGGAGGGCCCCAAAATGAATATCTGGCAGTCTTTTCCCGGAGCCAGGGCAGCATGCACCCTTTACAACCTAGTTGCTGTTTGCTTGTTGGTTGTGTTAATGACCGTCGATTTTTGCAGTTTTTGGCAGTCTTTGCTCTATTATAGCCAGGAACTTAACGTATCTGCAGTTCAGTTTGGTATTTGCTGGATTCAAGCAGGCGAGCACCGCTTGCCTTCGTGTGGTAGTCCCTATCTGCTTAAACTGATCCTTTAAGAGCTGTTGGCGGGCTTGTCAAAGCTCTTCGCAGAGGCAGGTCATGTGGAGTATATCTCCTTTTTCTAGGTTGCAAAGTGGGCAGGTTTCGTGGTTGTTGCTTCTGAGCCATGGTGGAATGTGTTCTCTACTGGGCAGCACCCCCAGTCTGTGTTTCAGGAACTTCAGTTTGATGGTTTTTGAGTAGCCCTGGCTGAAGTATGCTTGTGGTGACAGTGTTTTGTACGTGTTTAATGTCATCCAAGCATGGTTTCTTTTAGCGAAGGCCGCCTTGTCCTCTAGTAAGGAGAGATGTCTTACGCTTTTCCAGACCAGTTTTTTGAATGGGTTGTGCCCGAGTTGCATATCCCAGATCGCAGATGCTTTGACGGCCCCCAATGCCGCCTTCAGGTAGGAGCGTGCCTGAGATACATCCCTGCTTTGTATATCAAGCCACAGCAGTGAATTTAGTGTGTCAATTCTGGCAGCGCGGAGTTTGTGGCAACAGATGATGTAAGCTCCCTGTCTGGCGAGATCCTGTTTTTGCAAGCCAAACTCAAGCCTTAGTTGTGTGGGCGAGGTGTAGGGCGGGAGCGAAAACATTGTTCTATATGCTTTTGCCTGGGTGGTGTCTAGGTTCCTGGAATCTCTTCCTCGTAGTGCCTCGCTTCCGTAGGAAATAGAGGGGAGTAACTTAGCCTGAATGACTTTCAAGTAAGGTGTCAAAGTTGGCCCTGAGAGTTGGTTGGCTAAGTTTTTCAGTGTGACGGCTATTAGAGCTCCTCTTCTTTTTGTATCCTGCAGCTGCTGGGCAAATGAACCTTCACTGTCAAAGATGACTCCCAGGTATTTGTATTCGCTTGATGGCTCTATTTTCCGGTCGCCCAGGAACCAGGGCTTCTGATGTTTGTTCCTGTTGTTGATTGACATTGTGCGTGTTTTGCTCAGGTTTATTTTTAAGTTGTTTTGCATTGCGTAGCTATGCATTTCATTCAATAGCTTCTGTAAACCAGTATGAGTGTGGCTGAGGAGTACAACATCGTCCGCATATAGTAGGTTGCTTAGAGTTTTTCCTCCCAGCCTCGGGGAGTGGGAGTTGCATGAGTTTAATTGGCTTGATAGATCCGCCATGAATAGGTTAAATAGTGTTGGGGCCAGCACGCACCCTTGTTTGAGCCCTTTGGTGGTACGGACTTTGGATGACAGATGGGTGCCGCTTCCTAGCTTCACCCGCACCCAGGTGTCAGAGTGGAGAAGCTCCAACATATTTAAGATCGGTTGCGGTATACCCCATTGTGCTAGTTTCCCCCAAAGCCTGCCTCTCTCGATGTTGTCGAATGCAGCACTAAAGTCGATATAACACAGGTGCAGTGGCAATTTTTTTGTTTTCGCTGCATCAATAATCAAAGATATAGCCAGAATATTGGTAGCTGTTCCTGTGTTTTTGCGAAAGCCAGTCTGGTTCAATGGTATGATTTGATTTGAGTCCGTCCATGACACAATCTCCTCTAAAATCGTTCCTGCGAAATATTTTGCCTCGTTGTCGATGAGGGCAACTAGGCGGTAATTGTTGGGATCCATTTTATTGCCTTTTTTATGTATGGGAACGATTGTCGACCCTCTCCAGGACTCTGGAATTCTATTTAGGAGTCTTATTTCCATAAATAGTGGCTGCAGGATGGTTGCCCATTTTGTGTTGTTTTCCTTAAAAAGGGCCGGCGGGATGCCATTGGGGCCCGGGCTCCTTCTTTTCTGCCCTTGCAGATTTGCTTTGTGATTAGGGCTATCTCCTGTTCAGCTGATGTTTCCGAGATGGCTTCGGATAGGGTTTGCACTCTCTTAATGAGTTGCGCTGTCAATGGCGTTGTGGGAGCTTGATTTGTGGTGTTACATCTTTGTATTCCCATAGGTCGGGCGGGATCATTGAAATGGCTGCTGAGGTAGTTGATCCATGTTTCTTCTACTATATGGGATCCTGGGTCCTTGTGCTGTGGCCGTAAGATAGCGTTCACTGTTTGCCAAAAGCGAACGCTATTATTGCTTTTGATGTCATGTAGTAGCTTTGCCCATGCCTCATTTTCAGCGTCCTTTTTCATTTTCCATTTTGTGTGGTTAAGCTCTGCCCTTTGTCTTTTCAGCGTGGCTCGTAAGTGTGTGTCTTGGGGAGCTGATCTTAGCTTCCTTAGAGTCAGGTATACAATTCTTTTTTGTGACCTTATTTGTGATCTTGGTCCTTTCATTAGGCTGGTTTTGTTGCTCTCTATATGGGACTTGCTTTTGAGGACGGTCTTAGTGTCCAGATCGTTTATCAGTGATTCGGTGTATTGCTCCCAGTAGGAGATGTGCCCTACTGAGTTTGATATTTGGGTCTTGTATCTTTGAAGGGCAGTTTCGGCCAAAGTGGTTATGTTAGTTGGGGTGTATTTGAGTCTTTTCTGGTTAATTGAGTAGATCTTTCCCAATGTTTTATCTGGCCTGATTGCTGATGGCGTCTTGGATGTTTTGTGGCATTCCTGAGGGCGATGATCGCTTTCGCCTTTGTCCCCCATTCTGAACCCCTGGATGTGTGGAAATAATGCAAGGCTGGCGAATGTATAGTCCAAAGTGGAACTGGCAGATTGTGAATAAAAAGTTTCTACTGGAGGGGAATCCGTCTTGAATCTTCCGTTTAGTGCCCGAAGATTTTGATGTTCTAGATCGTATAGTAGGGTGTTGTTTTGACGCTTACGCTTGGTTAGAGGAGAGCTTTGTGCTGGTATGCTGTAGATTGTGTTTAGAGCCAGAACCTCCTCTTCTGGTGATGAACCGAGTAAGTTTTGATTAAAGTCCCCTGTCAGGATGACAAGTGGGTTTTCCAGTTGAGTGACATACTCCGCCAGTTGGTTCGAGATTGTGTTCGAATCTTTAGCTCTGTGTTTGGGGTGGACGTATGCGTTGACAAGGCATAACTCTGCTTCCTTATTGCCAAGCTGTAGCTTTATCTTTACTGTTAAAGTTGAGGATGTCAGTGAGTCCATGAGAAAAGCCGAGGATATTGTTGTAGTAGAAATATATGTTGCCAAGCCTCCTGACTGGTGTCCAAATATGTTGTTTCTGACCGCTGCTGATGAATAGCAGGTGTAGCCCGGGATGTGATGTGTGCTTGTCAGCCAGGTTTCTTGCAACATTATTATATCAAATAGGGAGATGTATTTTAGGAAGTCCGGGTCGTCCATTTTTGAGGATAGGCCGTTTATATTCCACGAGCAGATACCTATGGATGACACCCTTCCTCTTTTGTCTTCCCTGGTTTGTTGGTGGCGTCAGACCTCTTCAGGGCGTATGAAGATCGTACGAGACAGCATTTCTCTTGCTGGTGCACGGGTTTGGTGTAGTGCCTCCCTTGCGCTGGCTTCTGCCCGTTCCCCAATGCTGCGGGAGTTCGTATCTGTCATGGTGCCTCTATATAACTTGGTGGTGGTAAACGTGTGGGTCAGGTGGCCCTTTGAAGCTTGGGTACGCCTGCCCGTTGTCCACGCTGACTCGGTGCCTGTAATCGCCGGCGGTCTATCTGTTGGTCGCTGCCAGGGGCTGTTTGCCCTTGTTTTGGGTGAGCGTCCCAGGGCGCCCCTGAGTACGCTGAAGATGTTTGCCTGATGAGTTTCTGATTCTGGGCTGGTTCTCCTCAGTAGAGGCGAGGGATAGGCTGGTTTTTGTAGAGGAACCAGCTTAATGCCCCAAGTTTTGAATTGCTCTGCTTCTGCTGCGATCAAATCAGCGATATTGCTAGAGGACCAGATTGTCCTTGTCGCCTCTTGACTGTTATGGTTAGGAGCGGGCAGGAATTCGACGGATATTAGGTCCTTGGTGCTTATCCCCCCTAGGTTTGGGATGCATCCCATTAGTTTGAGGATGTTGCCTCGATTCAGCAGATCCTGCTGCCCTTGTGATGTATATTCCGGGTAGAAGATCAAGGTCTCAGTTGATTGCTGTTTGCTTCCTTCCGCCTGCTGTTCCGTTGAGGTTTGATTTACTCGAACTACTGCTCCATGACCAGGCTGGGCTTTGTGGATTGCCGGGTGTTCGTAAATCAGGGATGAGGAATGACGCGAGATCAGAGGCTCATCAACTGTAATAGAAAAGTATAAGGCAAGTGGTGAGGCTCTCCTATCTTTAGTGCAAAACAATATCTATTAGCGTATCCACAACATACCTATATGCAAATGAGTACGCGTCTTGTAGATAGATAAATCCCTCTGAGTCTCCCCCAGTTCGTCTCCCCTGTATTAGAACATAAAGATGTACAGCAAATGAAGACAACGAAAGAACATAATATCCAGCCTGGGTTAATCAATTCTTATGTACTAACAACAAGAGAGTAAGGATAATCACAGGTCACTCCCATATCCCTAGTAATATATGCAAAAAACAACTAAAGAGTGACTGGTCGGTGCTGTAGTAGAGAAGATTCATTTGTAAAACAGGCCACCAAAAGAAAATCGCACCGTTAGTGACGAAATATTAACCACAAGAGAAATATAAATAAAGAATGACTGGACAACATACAAAGAGAGAGAAAAACTTATTTTCAAATAGAACCCTCACTCACCCTAGTGGTGCATGCTTCATCATAGGGTTCCCACTGGAGGAACCGAATGTCCCTCCAGTGTGCTTCGACGCCTGAATTACAGCGAAGCTGGTTGTTGTGGGGAATTTTTTTTTTAAGTTTGGTGTTATGTGAAAGTGATTAGTGAAATTAAAAAATATTAGCTGTACCAGAACAAATTTTATTCAGTGGTCAGCTAATATTGTTAAAAACAATGTGTTGGATACTGATAAGGGTAAAATTATTAACCACTTGTATCCTTATAGATTATCGGTCGACATGTTTCAGCTGTCCAAAAATATTAATGCAGCTTTCTTCAGGACCAAAGAAGTGAATACCCCCGGTGGTCCGCGTTCGCTAAGGCGCGTCCATCCCCGGTGGATATAAAGTGTGAAAAGAAAATATATATATAAAAATATACCGGAATTTTCCATCAGCTATCCTAATTTTTCAGGAGCCAAGATCTGTGGAGTAATAAAACACAGTTTTAATGCATAAATTCATATTCATAATTATCTTTTTTTACTGGTCACACGAACCAGTACTCTCATGTTTATGCATATGTCCAACATTCTATTCCCATATCAAGGTTCGCTCCTTGGTGGTGTGGTACATTAATAACAATAATGTGCTAAACAAGGGGTGCAAATATTACGTACAGTCCCCTTAATACGAACATCACATCTCTGGATTCGTATTTATAGTGGTTAAAGATATCTTATCTAAGCAGTATTCTCAACCCACTAAGACCCAATTTTGGTACATGTGGCAGGAAAGCATGCTTTATAAGTGGTAGGCCATTCCTGACTCCCCGGTGCATCACATATCCATCTCACAGAAAAACGGAGTCCCAAAATAAAACCCTTCATAGAAGGGATAGTGGAAAAGGACTCGATTAAAAAATGGAAAACCTTAGTCCGTCTACTTACAGCACGATCCTAAGGTGCTGTCATCGTGGGCTTAGCGGTAGGGGCAGTCTTCAAGCTACAGTTTCTGTGAACACAGGGTAAAATCGGTAGCGTCGTTACAAATGTTTGCCCCTTCTCGTTACTGCTCTAATTCTGTCAGCATATCAGCTGTGAACGCCGCACTTACTTTACTCGTAGCGACTCGCCGCCATTACCCTACTCAGAGCACTGCCGCCGCCCGGAAGGTAAACTGCCCTGGCGGCGCGTCAGAGAAAAGGAGGTCAGGGGCGGGTCACGTGATCGCAATGTAACAATAATGTGCTAAACAAGGGGTACAGTCCCCTTAATACGAACATCACATCTCTGGATTCGTATTTATAGTGGTTAAAGATATCTTATCTAAGCAGTATTCTCAACCCACTAAGACCCAATTTTGGTACATGTGGCAGGAAAGCATGCTTTATAAGAGGTAGGCCATTCCTGACTCCCCGGCGCATCACATATCCATCTCACAAAAAAACGGAGTCCCAAAATAAAACCCTTCATAGAAGGGATAGTGGAAAAGGACTCGATTAAAAAATGGAAAACCTTAGTCCGTCTACTTACAGCACGATCCTAAGGTGCTGTCATCGTGGGCTTAGCGGTAGGGGCAGTCTTCACGCTACAGTTTCTGTGAACACAGGGTAAAATCGGTAGCGTTGTTACAAATGTTTGCCCCTTCTCGTTACTGCTCTAATTCTGTCAGCATATCAGCTGTGAACGCCGCACTTACTTTACTCGTTGCGACTCGCCGCCATTAACCTACTCAGAGCACTGCCGCCGCCCGGAAGGTAAACTGCCCTGGCGGCGCGTCAGAGAAAAGGAGGTCAGGGGCGGGTCACGTGATCGCAATGTAAAATGCGTGACCCACTTCTTAAAGGAACACAATGAAACGCGTTATCTTTGTACAATGTAAACTAGGAATTATGACATTTCTCATCTCAGTGTTTATGATTGTCCCGCCGTAATAACCATTTTGGGATCCTAAAAAAGGCCCTCATATCAACATACTGGAATATGCTGTTGTAAAACGGAGCCTGCCATATGTAGTCTTTCTTCACTTGATTTTTTCTGAAGAAAACTTTATTTAGATGATACCAGACAGGACCCTAACCCAATATCAAATAAGCCTACAGGTGTTAGTTTTGGCAGCGCATTCTTACGAATCAGGCGCTATAAAGGCAACACCCCAATGATTAAATACATAGATAGTGGTGCGCTTGTTATTCTTTTCTCAATAGTGGAAAAAGTTGTGAATCACAATGAATAGTTGTACATAAAGTGACAGGTCAGTGATAGAAGTGTATTAAAAATCAGTCTATTGATAGTCAATTATGAGTACCCCGTTTTTCTGGCCAGGGCATACAGATTTTTTAACGTTCACTTCTTAGTGGCTGATAGGTGGAAACATGAATAGCTAACACGTGTATAAGACTGAACTTGTTAGAAAGGGAGAGTGAGTTCCTAGAGATCATGTACTGTGAATGACTGGTTGGTAAAAGGCTTTTAACACTGATAAGTCATAAAGTAGTAGAGACCCTCTCAAGTGTGTGAACCCTGCTTGAGATCAGGTGGTCACAGCTATTTCAGAACTTATAAAGAACAGGGGTGATTCTGCTACATTTTGTTCAAAATTCTTTGTCATTGTCTTTTCATCACTGTTCCCCAAGGAATATCATCATTAAGGCCGGTTTGATGGCACAAGAGGCGATATATCCACCTTTGCTCTTTTTCGAATAATCTAGCCTCAGAGCCCTGGGCTAGTTGTTCGATAACGGTCCACTTTAATTCATCTGGTGTGTGGTTCTGCTGTAAAAAATGTGAAGTCAATTTTGTGTTACTTTTGTGACACCGGATATTACTCCGGTGCTCACCGATCCGTAGTTTCACTCGTCTTGTCGTCATTCCGATGTACCTCAACCCGCAAGGGCAGGTGATTAGATAGATGACGTTACAAGAATTACAATTTGTATGACTCCTTTGTTGCCAGACCTTTCCAAATTCCAAATTCTGGATCTTGGAGGTAGTCGTCAAAGAACACACACTACACCCTCCACATGGGAAGTGTCCTGTTATTGGGGGTAAACCCCAAGCGCTCAGAACACCTTCAGTACTGATGTTATATTGCTTTTTGGGACGGGTATGGACAAGGGCGTCCTTTAGGCTTCTTGCTCGTTTAAAGCAGAATAAAGGTTTTTCCCAATCGTGATTCGTACTTCTGAGTACTCTCCAATGTTTGTTTATGCAACGAGTTACTTCATTTGATAATGGATTGAATGTCATCACGCATGTTAGAGGAACCTCAGAAGGAACTCCTTTTGGATGGTCCTCAAGCAGGGCATCCCTATGTTGGTTTCTGACCCGCTTGCAACTTTTGTCCAGTAGACGATTAGGATAGCCCCGGCGCTGTAATTTGCCTGTCAACTCCTGGGCTTGTTCCTTGAAGTCCCTCAGGTCACTGCAATTGGGCCGTATCCGGAGATACTGACCAAAAGGCAGATTTTCCCTCAGAGCTTGTGGATGGAAACTTGCATAGTGCAATAAGTTATTCTTTGATGTAGGTTTAGAATAGGTGGTAGTACATAGTTTGTTCCCTACACGGTAGATGGTTACATCCAGGAACACAATTTTTTCTCCGTCATGGTCATGTGTGAACTTCAGATGAGGATTCAAGCTGTTCACCCAGTAAAAAAAGGATATGAGGGAACTTTCATCTCCTTTCCAATTCAACAACACGTCATCTATGCATCGTTGCCACAATAACATATTTGACGAAAAAGGATTAGTTTGTGTCAGTATGTGATCACACTCGAAACGGTACACATAAAGTCCCGCCACACTGGGCGTGAACGTGCTTCCCATGGAAGTCCCCGTTGCTTGTAAAAATAACTTCCCTTCATGTTCGAAAAAGTTACGTTTTAGTGCCAGGGTTGCACATTCCACTACAAATGATCTGGTGGTGTTGTAATCCCAGGTTGTCTGTTGTAGCCTATCTGCCACTACCTCAATTGTTGCATTCTGCGGAATGCCGGTATACAGACTCTCGATGTCAAGAGTTACCAGGAAACAGGGGTCATCAGGTAACCTGATAGTTTGTAGCATGGCCAGTAAGCTCTTTGTGTCCATGATGTAGGTGCTTGTGGACTCAATAATAGGTCTCAAAAAGAAGTCGCAATATTTTGAGAGTGGTTCAAGTATTGAACCCAAGCCCGAAACAATAGGACGGCCAGGTGGAGGTAGAATGCCTTTATGAGTCTTTGGGAGGGTATAGAAATAAGAAATTTTATCCTCGGTAGTGGTAAGAAATCCGCCTCATTCTTATTAATACTGCCATCGGATTCAGCCATAGTCACTAGTTCCAAGATTTCAATTCTTAAACTCTCAGATGGGTCTTCCTGAAGAGGGATGTAGTTGGTCTGATTACTCAACAGGCGGCGAAATTCAGTATCGTAATCTCCCCAGTCCTGTATCACTACGCCTCCTCCTTTATCTGCACTCTTGATTACAATTTTGCTGTTATTCTGTAGAGACTGAATTGCTTGAAATTCTGCTCCCGTCAGATTCTTAAAGGGAGTTGGTTCTGCAATGGACTCTCCCTCCGCCATAACTGCTTTCTCGAATGTCAGTATTTCTGGTGGTACCATATTAGGAGGTGGGGTAAAGTTAGATTTCAATCTGAACATTGTATCGCTTTGGGAGATTTGTGAGGGCTCTTGTGTTTGTTGTTGTTCAAAGAAGCTTTTGAGTCTAATCTTGCGAAAAAACTCAGTTAACTCGCAATGCAGCTTAAAACGATCTAGTCTGGGTGTCGGCACAAAACCGAGACCTTTATCCAAGGTCTGTAACTCAATTGGAGTTAGCACGACCGAAGACAAATTGGTGACTAAGATAAGATAAGATATCTTTAACCACTATAAATACGAATCCAGAGACGTGATGTTCGTATTAAGGGGACTGTACGTAATATTTGCACCCCTTGTTTAGCACATTATTGTTATTAATGTACCACACCACCAAGAAGTGAACCTTGATATGGGAATAGAATGTTGCACATATGCATAAACATGAGAGTACTGGTTCGTGTGACCAGTAAAACAAGATAATTATGAATATGAATTTATGCATTAAAACTGTGTTTTATTACTCCACAGATCTTGGCTCCTGAAAAATTAGGATAGCTGACGGAAAATTCCGGAATATTTTTATATATATATTTTCTTTTCACACTTTATATCCACCGGGGATAGACGCGCCTTAGCGAGCGCGGACCACCGGGGGTATTCACTTCTTTGGTCCTGAAGGAAGCTGCATTAATATTTTTGGACAGCTGAAACATGTCGACCGATAATCTATAAGGATACAAGTGGTTAATAATATTACCCTTATCAGTATCCAACACATTGTTTTTAACAATATTAGCTGACCACTGAATACAATTGGTTCTGGTACAGCTAATATTTTTTAATTTCACTAATCACTTTCACATAACACCAAACTTTAAAAAAAAAATTCCCCACAACAACCAGCTCCGCTGTAATTCAGGCGTCGAGGCACACTGGAGGGACATTCGGTTCCTCCAGTGGGAACCCTATGATGAAGCATGTCACCACTAGGGTGAGTGAGGGTTCTTCTTGAAAATAAGTTTTTCTCTCTCTTTGTATGTTGTCCAGTCATTCTTTATTTATATTTCTCTTGTGGTTAATATTTCGTCACTAACGGTGCGATTTTCTTTTGGTGGCCTGTTTTTCAAATGAATCTTCTCTACTACAGCACCGACCAGTCACTCTTTAGTTGTTTTTTGCTTAATCAATTCTTAACCTTGCCAGTTGAAGAAAAACAACCTTGAAAAGTCTGGTGATTTAGAGCTCCCTAACGCACTCCCAGGTTAGGAAACAAGTAGATAACTGAGTATGGCTGGAGCCCCAACCAATCCTTAATCTACTCACTTTATCACCAAATGTATTCTTTAATACTCGTTCGGCACAGGTCTCCCGATTACAAGGAGTGCTGATGGTGCCTTGTTGCTCTCCGTAACAAAACAGCGGAATGTCTGTTTTCGCCAATGGAAACCGTAGCTCTATTTCTCTCTCTTTCCTTTCCAAGAGAGAGAAAACCCCAGGTTACGTGACTTGCCCGAGACGGAGCTCCGCCTCGCCTCTCAAAAGGACTTGAGCCCAAATCCGGAACAGGAGTCACAGGAAACCATAAATGACATACACAGAGTTAGCGCTTACCGGCAGTTCAGAAACGTACAAACCACAGCCTCTGTCTTCAGCAGAATTATCGGCTCCGCCATCATCTCAGGTGCCTTGTTTTACATCCGGTATTGCGTGCCTCACGTCAAGCACGCAACGTTCTCCCCGGGCATGCCGGGAACTGTAGTTTACGGCGGTTTGTGTCCTCGCCGATGCCGATCAGTGACCCAGGAATGTTCAGGTCCTGACAAGAGGACTGCAAGAGGACAGAGGGACTCGTGAGACATATTTCGGTATACAGACATAATATCGACAATAAAAATATCGAGGTAGCTAAATATCGAGTTTAAAATATCGAGTAGACAGAATATAGATAAGACAGAATATAGACTACAAAAATATCGAATAGAATGACAATAATATTGACTCAAAAATATAGAATGGACAGAATATCGAATGGACAGAATATAGACAACAAAAATATCGAGGGACAGAATATAGACAACAAAAATATAGATGGATAGAATATAGACAACAAAAATATCGAGGGACAGAATATAGACAACAAAAATATAGATGGATTGAATATAGACAACAAAAATATCGAATTTTAGGTAAGTAAGTAGGTAAATTTATGGTATTTAATTTTTGCGTAATATAATTGTGGAGCGGGTTGTGGGTTTATAGGGGAATAGGGTGGGAAGTAATTTAATTATAATTAATTAAATATTTTAATTTATTGGTATTTATGTACAATTAATTGTTAAATAATTATTTATTGGCAAATAATTAAAATATAATTGGTAATTAACTTTTATTAATTGATTAATTGATAATTATGTTAATTTTATTTATTTATTTTCTGTAGTGGGTTATGGGTTTATAGGGGAATAGGGTGGGAAGTAATTTAATTATAATGAATTAAATATTTTAATTTTTTTATTGGTATTTATTTAAAAAAAAAATTGTAATTGGTAATTAATTAAATTATAATTGGTAATTAAATGTTATCAATTGATTAATTGATAATTATGGTAATTTTCTTTATTCTGGAGCGGGTTGTGGGTTTATAGGCGAATAGGGTGGAAAATAATTTCATTATAATTAATTACATATGTTAAATTATTTATTGCTACTTATTTACAATTAATTGTTATTTCATTTTTAATTTGTAATTAATTATTATATAATTGGTAATTAATTTTTATTAATTAATTAATTGATAATTATGTTAATGTTATGTATTTAATTTTTGTAGTGGGTTGTGGGTTTATAGGGGAATTGGATGGGAAATCATTTAATTGTAATTAATAAAAAAAATATATAAATTGGAATTTATTTTGAATAAATTGTTAATCATTTTTTTAATTTTTTAATATTTATTGTTATTGGTAAATATGTTGTATTAATAGGTAATTATTTTTAGTATTTAAATACATTTTATTATTTTTAATTGAATAATTATTAGAATATCTTAAACTGGGAATTAATTTTAATTAATTTGTAATTGGTATTATTATTTAATTTATTTTTAATTATATATGAAGTATTTACTTTCTCTACTGTTTCTCTATTTGGAGTGGGAATAGTATTTTTTACCTTCCTGCTATCCAACGCTTTCCCTACGGTTGCACTCACTGGAGTGGGAATAGTAATTCTTTCCCCTACGCTATCCAACGCTTTCCCTACTGTTGCACTCTCTGGAGTGGGAATAGTAATTTTTACCCCTACGCTATCCAAAGCTTTCCCTACTGTTGCAGTCACTGGAGTTGGAATAGTAATTTTTATTTCTACGCTATCCAACGCTTACCCTACTGTTGCACTCTTTGGAGTGGGAATAGTAATTTTTACCCCTAAGCTATCCAAAGCTTTCCCTATTGTTGCACTCACTGGAGTGGGAATAGTAATTGTTACCCCCTACGCTATCCAACGCTTTCCCTACTGTTGCACTCTCTGGAGTGGGAATAGTAATTTTTACCCCTACGCTAGCCAACGCTTTCCCTATTGTTGCACTCACTGGAGTGGGAACAGTAATTTTTACCTCTACGCTATCCAATGCTTACCCTACTCTTGCACTCTCTGGAGTAGGAATAGTAATTTTTACCCCTATGCTACCCAACGCTTTCCCTACTGTTGCACTCTCTGGAGTGCGAATAGTAATTTTTACCCCTAGGCTATCCAATGCTTTCCCTACTGTTGCACTCTCTGGAGTGGGAATAGTAATTTTTACCCATATGCTATCCAACGCTTTCCCTACTGTTCCACTCACTGGAGTGGGAATAGTAATTTTTACCTCTACGCTATCCAACGCTTTCCCTATTGTAGCACTCAGTGGAGTGGGAATAGTCATTTTTACCTCTACGCTATCCAATGCTTACCCTACTGTTGCACTCTCTGGAGTGGGAATAGTAATTTTTACCCCTACGCTATGCAACGCTTTCCCTACTGTTGCACTTTCTGGAGTGGGAATAGTAATTTTTACCTCTACGCTATCCAACGCTTTCCCTACTGTTGCACTCTCTGGAGTGGGAATAGTAATTTTGACTCTTACGCTATCCAACGCTATCCCTACTGTTGCACTTTCTGGAGTGGGAATAGTAATTTTTACCTCTACGCTATCCAACGCTTACCCTACTGTTGCACTCTCTGGAGTGGGAATAGTAATTTTTACCCCTACGCTATCCAACGCTTACCCTACTGTTGCATTCTCTGGAGTGGGAATGGTAATTTTTACCCTCTTGCTATCCAACGCTTTCCCTACTGTTGCACTCACTGGAGTTGGAATTGTAATTTTTACCCCTACACTATTCAACGCTTTTCCTACTGTTGCACTCATTGGAGTGGGAATAGTAATTTTTACCCCTACGCTATCCAACGCTTTCCCTACTGTTGCATTCTCTGGAGTGGGAATAGTAATTTTTACCCCTACGCTATCCAACGCTTTCCTTACTGTTGCACTCTCTGGAGTGGGAATAGTAATTGTTACCCCTACGCTATCCAACGCTTTCCTTACTGTTGCACTCACTGGAGTGGGAATAGTAATTTTTACCCCTACGCTATCCAACGGATTCCCTACTGTTGCACTTTCTGGAGTGGGAATAGTAATTTTTACCTCTACGCTATCCAACGCTTACCCTACTGTTGCACTCTCTGGAATGGGAATAGTAATTTTTACTCCTACGCTATCCAACGTTTTCCCTACTGTTGCACTCTCTGGAGTGGGAATATTAATTTTTACCCTCCTGCTATCCAACGCTTTCCCTACTGTTACACTCACTGGAGTGAGAATAGTCATTTTTACTGCTTCGCTATCCAATGTTTTTTCTACTGTTGCACTTACTGGAGTGGTAATACTAAATTTAACACTCTCGCTATCCTATGGTAAATAGATTGTATACTTTTTATTAATACTATGTTTATATATATATATATATATATATATATATATATATATATATATATATATATATTCACTGAAAAAACCATAGGTTATAGACCATATATAGTTAGGAATTTGCATTTACAAAACCTTGAAAATTCACTGAAAAAACCATAGGTTAGAGACCATATATAGTTAGCTGGACATTTTATTGACATAAAACCAATGAAATTCCATATATAGTTAGTTGCACTAACTATATATCGCGCACCCGCAATCCACTGCTGATGATGTCACATATTACATCATTCATGACATGGTCAGTGACATCACTGATGACATCTCAAATGACATCACTGATGACATGACTGATGACATCTCAAATGACATCACTGATGACATCATCTAGTGTCTGTGTGTTTTTGTAAAGTTTAAATATGTTTTACATATTGAAGAATGAGTGGATGTATGGAAGACTGAGTGTGTGTGTGGCTGGCTGGGAGGTGTGTGACTCTGTGCATATCAATGTGTACTTGTATCAGTGATTGTATAAGAGAGTAAGTATGTGTTAGTATATGTGTGAAAAGTATGGTGTTCTGTGTTTAATTGTATAGATGAGGAAATCGAAGTGTGATTGATTCTTCACAGGACTAACTAGGTGTATGAGTGCATATGATAGTGTTGTAATAATGAGTGACTGTATGTATGAGTGATTGTATGGGTAAATGAGTGAATGTGTGTGTAGACGTAGGAATCAGTGAGTGCGTATGTAGTAACTGGTATTGGTGTGTCATGATGTCATCAGTGATGTCATTTGAGATGTCATCAGTGATGTCATCAGTGATGTCACTGAAGTATGGTGTTCTGTGTTTAACTGTATAGATGAGGAAATGGAAGTGTGATTAATTCTTTACAGGACTGACTAGGTGTGTGAGTAACTCCATGGATGAGTGGCAGTGTGTGAGTGTCTGCATAGGTGTATGAGTGCATATGATAGTGTTGTAATAATGAGTGACTGTATGTACGAGTGATTGTATGGGTGAATGAGTGAATGTGTGTGTAGACGTAGGAATCAGTGAGTGCGTATGTAGTAACTGGTATTGGTGTGTCATGATGTCATCAGTGATGTCATTTGAGATGTCATCAGTGATGTCATCAGTGATGTCATTTGAGATGTCATCAGTGATGTCATCAGTGATGTCACTGACCATGTCATGAATGATGTAATATGTGACATCATCAGCAGTGGATTGCGGGTGCGCGATATATAGTTAGTGCAACTAACTATATATGGAATTTCATTGGTTTTATGTCAATAAAATGTCCAGCTAACTATATATGGTCTCTAACCTATGGTTTTTTCAGTGAATTTTCAAGGTTTTGTAAATGCAAATTCCTAACTATATATGGTCTATAACCTATGGTTTTTTCAGTGAATTTCATTGGTTTTTTAAAAGCTGATATCTATAGCTGTAAAATATATTCTTTATTACGTGACGTATCACGTAGCCACGTGAGACGCCTCATGACGCGTCGCATAACCGTGACGTATCGGCTCTGCAGCGCAAACAAAACCCGTAACGTAAGCGTGCCGGAGCACGCTTACAGATATATATATTTTTTTTAACCTTAATTAGACAAAATCCACACGTGCACATATCTTGAGGCCTTGCAAAGGCACATCAAACAAACAGTCCCTACAATTTTGCCAAGTTTGCTGGAAATCTATTCCCTTAATTTTTTTTTTACTGTTTCTCTTGGTTTTCCCCTTGTTACGCTTACCGGGACGCTACCCGGTACGCGAACCGGACGCTCCAAAAACACAAGATGGCGGACTACCGTTACGCTGCCGGTTAGCTGCCCGGTTCGCGTACCGGGAAGCGCCTCTACCGCGAAAGATCGCGGGGGACTTTAATATCCCCCTCATCAATCCTAGGGGGTCAGGAGGGGTTTACCTTGCCCCCTTTCCTTCATTTCCTCCTTCTTTTTTCACCACATCTTGTCTCTCGAACCTACCGAGAGACAAGATGGCGGCCGCTCCGGACTGTTTACAATGTTGACAGCTACGCTGCCGGTTAGCTGCCCGGTTAGCTGCCCGGTGAGCTGCCCGGTGAGCTGCCCGGTTCGCGTACCGGGACGCGCCTCTACGGCGTAAAATCGCAAAAAATTTTTTTTTTTTTTTTTGCCCCGCGGGGCACTTTAATATCCCCCTCCTCAATCCTAGGGGGTCAGGAGTGGTCTACCTTGCCCCCTTTCCTTCATTTCCCCCTTCGTTTTTCACCACATCTTGTCTCTCGATCGTACCGAGAGACAAGATGGCAGCCGCTCCGGACTGTTTAGAATGTTGACAGACACCGGAGAGCCAACCAGCTTCGCTTCGCGAAGTTCCGTTACGCGTCAGGTACGCGAACCGGGGCGCTAACCGGAGCGCTGTCACAGATATATATATTTTTTTAAACGTTAATTTCTCAAAATCCACTGGAGCACATATATTGAGACATAGCAAAGGCACGTCGGGCAAACCATATCTACAATTTTGCCAAGTTTCATGTAAATCTATTCAGCCGTTCGAGCTAAAAGTGAGTCCAACCGCCCTATGGAAAAATGAATGGGAAAAACGCGTTTTGGGACCCCCCTTTTTTCTCGGCCCCCCCTTGACGAAACTCCCCCAAATTTTCAGGGGATGCTCAGAAACAAAATGTGCCATTGTCCTAAAAATGTCAGCCAATTCCGTCCACAAACGCCAAAGTTATTAGACATAGAATTTTCAGAAATCCCATAGAGAAAAAATCCTAACTATATATACCCACTGGCTATCGCCAGTAGGTAATATACATATATAAACATATATAATCTGCATATCTATATAAATATAAATGCATGCATACATATACATATATGCATACATATGCATGTTATTTACATGAAAGTTTTAAAAACACCAATAAAAGCAAAGCTAAAAAGCCACCTCATTACAAACAGAATGGCTTTAACTTAAACGAGGGCGAGATCTATTGCATTTTCAATGCTTGTTTACTTTGGTTCTATCAAGAAGGCATTCAGATGTGTCACACATTTGCCATAAATTCTGAATGTTAGCACTCTAGTTGCTCATTAGATCACTGTAGTAAAGCTAGTACTCACCAGGGAAGTCTGCTGCTAATAATGGTTTGCAGCCATTTTCCCGCATTTTTTATCCCGCAGACTTTCAGTCCGCATACCATTATCCCGCAAGGTCATTGACCTCGCATACCATTATCTCGCATTTTTTCAAAACGCATGTGCATTTATCACGCATGCCTTTACAAAGAATTACGTTTTAAAGGCATGTATGGTAAATGCATTTGCGTTGTGAAAACCACGATGACGAGAGAGGTAAGTGGGTTTGTGTTAATTTTTTCGTGGGTTAGTGATTGTGTAGTGTAGTGTAGTGTTGTGTAGTGTAGTGTTGTGTTAGTGTAGTGTAGAGTTGTGGTGGTTGTTTAGTGTAGGGTCATACTGGGGGTAGTGTTTTAGGGTTTAGGGTTGTGTTGTAGTGTTTGCGTAGTGTAGGGTCATGCTGGGGGTAGTGTTTTAGGGTTTAGGGTAGTGTTGTAGTGTTTGCGTAGTGTAGGGTCATGCTGGGGGTAGTGTTTTAGGGTTTAGGGTTGTGTTGTAGTGTTTGCGTAGTGTAGGGTCATGCTGGGGCTAGTGTTTTAGGGTTTAGGGTAGTGTTGTAGTGTTTGCGTAGTGTAGGGTCATGCTGGGCGTAGTGTTTTAGGGTTTAGGATAGTGTTGTAGTGTTTGCGTAGTGTAGGGTCATGCTGGGGGTAGTGTTTTAGGGTTTTGGGTAGTGTTGTAGTGTTTGCGTAGTGTAGGGTCATGCTGGGGTGTAGTATTTTAGGGTTTAGGGTAGTTTGCGTAGTGTAGGGTCATGCTGGGGGTAGTGTTTTAGGGTTTTGGGTAGTGTTGTAGTGTTTGCGTAGTGTAGGGTCATGCTGGGGGTAGTGTTTTAGGGTTTTGGGTAGTGTTGTAGTGTTTGCGTAGTGTAGGGTCATGCTGGGGTGTAGTGTTTTAGGGTTTTGGGTAGTGTTGTAGTGTTTGCCTAGTGTAGGGTCATGCTGGGGTGTAGTGTTTTAGGGTTTTGGGTAGTGTTGTAGTGTTTGCGTAGTGTAGGGTCATGCTGGGGGTAGTGTTTTAGGGTTTTGGGTAGTGTTGTAGTGTTTGCGTAGTGTAGGGTCATGCTGGGGGTAGTGTTTTAGGGTTTTGGGTAGTGTTGTAGTGTTTGCGTAGTGTAGGGTCATGCTGGGGGGTAGTGTTTTAGGGTTTTGGGTAGTGTTGTAGTGTTTGCGTAGTGTAGGGTCATGCTGGGGGTAGTGTTTTAGGGTTTTGGGTAGTGTTGTAGTGTTTGCGTAGTGTAGGGTCATGCTGGGGTAGTGTTTTAGGGTTTAGGGTAGTGTTGTAGTGTTTGCGTAGTGTAGGGTCATGCTGGGGGTAGTGTTTTAGGGTTTAGGGTAGTGTTGTAGTGTTTGCGTAGTGTAGGGTCATGCTGGGGTGTAGTGTTTTAGGGTTTTGGATAGTATTGTAGTGTTTGCGTAGTGTAGGGTCATGCTGGGGGTAGTGTTTTAGGGTTTAGGGTAGTGTTGTAGTGTTTGCGTAGTGTAGGGTCATGCTGGGGTGTAGTGTTTTAGGGTTTTGGGTAGTGTTGTAGTGTTTGCGTAGTGTAGGGTTTCAGGTGTGCCATACCTTTGTAGTAAGTAGGACTGTTAGCACTCTAGTTGTTCTTTAGAACACTCTGGGACATTCTGTCATTGGGCTATAGTTGGGCTACATCTGGCTGATATTTGGGCTACATTTGTTTTTTTTGTCTCTGGTGGCCATCTTTGGGCTACATTGGGCTACATTGGGCTACATTGGGCTACATTGGGCTACATTTGGGCTCCAACATATATATAGCCCAATGTAGCCCAATATATATTTTTCAAAGTTAATATTCGTAAAACCCACTGGAGCCTATATCTTGAGACATAGCAAAGGCACATCGGGCTACCAGTCCCTACAATTTTGCCAAGTTTGGTGTAAATCCATTCAGCCGTTCAGGCTAAAAGTGAGGCCAACCGCCCTATGGAAAATTGCATGGGAAAAACACGTTTTGGGACCCCCCTTTTTTCTCGGCCCCCCCTTGACGAAACCCCCCCAAATTTCCAGGGGCTGCTCAGAAACAAAATGTTCCATTTTCCTGAAAATTTCAGCCAATTCTGTCCTCAAACGCCAAAGGTATTCGACATAGAATTTTCAAAAATCCCATAGGAAAAAAATCCTAACTATATATATATATATATATATATATATATATATATATATATATATATATATATATATATATATATATATATATATATATATATATATATATATATATATTACCTACTGGCGGTTGCCAGTAGGTAGTTATAGTTAGGACCTAGTTTTCATAGGAAATCTGCAACATTCTATTGGGAATACCTTTGGCACCGATTGATGAATCTTTGTGAATTTCTCAAAGGAGATGGCCCGCTCCTTCCCTGAAAGTTTTGGGGGGATTCATGAAGTGGGGGCTGAAAAAAAAGGGGGGTCCCAAAATGTGTTTTACCCATGTTATTTTCCATAGGACGATTAGACACGGCTACAGCCCGAACGGATGAACGGATTTACAAGAAATTTGGCAAAATGGTAGAGTTTGATTCGCAGATCGCCCTTTTGTTTAAATGGTGTAAATCCCTCCAGTAGTTGTTGAGAAAATCGAAATTGAAAAAATGTATATATCTATAAGCACGCACCGTGCGCGCATGAGCAGAATTCTAATTTGCTGTTAGACGTCTGTCAACGTTCCAATAGGTCGAAATCAGGAAGTGTTGGCCGCCATTTTTTGTCCGAGGCAGAGGCCAAAAGTGGAAAGCGCGAAAAGGGGGCAGGGTAGAGACTCCCTGACCCCCTAGATGTTCTCAGGGGGTCCCTGAAGGACCCCTGAAGGCCAAACAAATATATATATATATTTTTTTTTTAAATCGCGAGGTGCACGCACCTCGAGGCAGAAGTGTGTAAAAAATAATAGTGGGGAACGTGGAAAAGGAGGCAGTGAAGAGACTCCCTGACCCCATAGGCATCCTCAGAGGGTCCCTGTAGGACCTCAAAAGGCAAAAAAATATATATATATATTTTTTTTAATTTGTGAGGGGCGCGCAACGTGCAGCCGCCATTTTGTGTAGTTTCAGAAGAGAGTGAAAAACGAAAGCGGAGAACATGGAAAAGGAGGCAGGGTAGAGTCTCCCTGACCCCCTAGGCCTTCTCAGAGGGTCCCTGAAGTACCCCAAAAGGCACAAAAAATTGCGAGGTGCGCACACGTGGCCGGCACCCTCGAGGCAGAAGTCACTCAAAAACAATAGTGGAGAACGTGAAAAGGAGGCAGGGTAGAGACTCCCTGACCCCCTAAGGTTTCTCAGGGGGCCCCTGAAGGACCCCAAAAGGCAAAAAACCCAGTTTTTTTTAGAAAACAAATCACGAGGTGCGCGCACGGTGCACGCACGTTGAAAAAATCACAAAAAAAGGTAAATAACAAATTTGAGTGTTTATTCTTGATTGAAGATGTAGACTATACTGTTCAACTTTAACCAAATCATAAAAATTAGCTGTGCCATTGCATATTACTGGATATTGTCAATCTATTATAATATACAAAGGCAGTTTGTGAAAAATAAATATATAAAAAATATAAAAATTGATACAGTAATGAGCATGTTAAAAACTTTGGAAATTTACTGAACAAAACATATGTTTCAGACCAGATATAGTTAGAAATTAGCGTTTAAAAAACCTTGCAAATTCACTGAAAAAACTATATGTTTCACACACGTTATAGTTAGGTATTAGCATTTAAAAAACCTTAGAAATTCACTGAAAAAACCATAGGTTTCACACACGTTATAGTTATCTGGACATTTCACTCATACAAAACCTTTGAAATTCCCCCGTTATAGTTAGTTCAGCTAACTATAACTTGCGCGACCGCAATGCACTGCTGATGACGTCATATATTACATCACTCATGACATGGTCAGTGACATCACTCTTGACATCACTGATAACATCTCAAATCTGTCCGGAACAGTAAAGGGCAACCAGATTCTGAAAGGGTGGGTCTCTCCTTCACCGTCGTTAATGTCCTATTACTTACCGGAAATCTTCATTACTCCGGGTCCCATAGTCCTCAACACCTTCATAAACAAAGTGAGATTATCTATCTCACTGACAGAAAAAAAGACGAAGGAATGCTGGACCTACCCTCCCCCTCCCGCCGGGAGTACATAAGCGTACAGGTCCCAGCATTCCCTCTGAAATACCAAGCCAAGGATGAAGGCCGGCATGTCGGGAGGGAGGGAATCCATGAAGGTGTCGAGGACTACGGGACCCGGAGTAATGAAGATTACCGGTAAGTAATAGGACATTACCCCCAAATCCCTCCGTCCTCGACACCTTCATAAACAAAGTGAGAAATACCAAAGCAGACCCCGGCATTCATCCAGAAAAAACACAACAAACCACCAGGACAGCAAACGAAAACACAGAGGTTTATGGAGAAAACAGAAGAATCAAGGGTGAACATAACCCAACACCCCCAAAGCAAAACCGCCCTCATCACCAAACAAGTTGAGAAGGCGGTAATGTCTGATGAAAGTATTGGAAGAAGCCCAAGTGGCCGCCCTACAATCTCAGAGAGAGGAACCCCCCGGACCTCAGCCCAAGAGGCCGCCACCCCCCTAGTAGAATGACCCTGAACACCCACAGGAGGAGGAGACCCAGACAGCGAGTAGGCCAAAGAAATAACCTACTTCAGCCAACGACCGATAGACACAGAGGAAGCCCTACGCCCACGGGAAGCAGCCCCAAAGGAGACAAAAAGGGAATCAGTCACACGAAAGGCCGCCGTGCGCTCACGATAAACGCGCAAAGCCCGGCACGCATCCAACAAGGACCAACAGGGACCACCAGGGGAATCCAGAACAGAACCCAACTCAGGCAAGACCAACTCCTGGCACCTGTGAAACTGAGAAGCAACCTTCGGCACAAAGGAAGAATCAAGGCGAAGCACCACCCCATCCTCCGAACAGGACAAGAAAGGCTCACGTGCCATCAAAGCCCCCAACTCGCCAAGGCGACGAGCAGAGGTGATGGCCACCAGAAAGACAACCTTGAAAGTAACGAACTTCAAGTCCACCTCCGACATGGGCTCAAAAGGAGGACCAATCAAAGCCCGAAGGACCAAGGATAAATCCAACAGGGGAAAAGAAGGCCGGGACATGGGACGAGAAAGAGAAAAGCCGCGGAGCAGATGAGAAACCAAGTCCTCACCATCAGAAAGGTTACCCCACGGGGAACGAAAAGACCGAACAGCCGCCCACTGAGCACGCAAAGTGGACACAGCCCAACCCTTCTCGAAACCTTCCCTCAAAAACTGTAGCAAAGCCTGCAAAGAACAGTGCAAAGGGGAAAGGCCCAACGCCGAGCACCAATGACTGAAATTACCCCAATGCCGATCATAAGACCTGAGGGTAGAAGGCCTACGGGAACCCTGAAGGGCCACCGCTAAATGTTCCGGGAAACCACGCCGCCGCCACCCCTACCTCTCAACCTCCACACCGACAGCCGCAATTGGAGAAGAGACAGGAACGGGGATGACCTCAGAGGAGACGGGGACAGGGGGAGAAACCAAGGGCCCGCACCGCCAAAAAGACGAACCGTCGGAAACCAAGACCTCCGAGGCCAAAAGGGCAGGACCACAACCACCTCCCGTTCTTCCAGACAAAGGCGGGACAGAAACCGGGGAATCAGCACCAGAGGAGGAAAGGCAAACAGGAGGCGGGATGGCCAAGGGATCGACAGGGCATCCATCCCCCAACAACCCTCCTGCAGAAACCGGGAGCAGAAGCGGGGAAGCTGTGCATTGTGCCGGGAGGCAAAGAGGTCCAGAAAGGGCCGCCCAAACCTCCCGCACACAAGCCGAAATGCAACCCGGGTGAGAGACAACTGCAGAGTACCCGGAAAGCAACGACTCAGGACATCCGCCACACAGTTGTCCACTCCCCTGATATGAATCTCAGTCAGAGACAGCAGATGACCCTTCACCCAACAGAACAGGGGAATGACCACCGCGTTCAGAGAGGCCAAACGGACCCCCACCCTGATGATTGAGATAAGCCACAGCCACCATATTGTCTGACCTCACCAGAACGAGCCGGCCGAGCAACTGGCCCCGAAACCCCATCACAGCACGTGACACAGCCGTCAACTCCCTCCAGTTGGAAGACCGGCGACTTTCCAGGACGGACCAACGACCCTGAAGGGACCGGGACCCCAAGGTTGCCCCCACCCCAAGGAGCTGGCATCTGTCGTCAAGACCAGCTATGGAGAAGGCTGCAAAGGGAGACCTCGAGACAGATGGAACCGCGTCGATCACCAAATAAGAGACGGAGAACAACAGGAGACACCGGTAGAAGAAACTCCAAATCGCGGGACAACGGATTCCAGTGGGACAGAAGATACCCCCACAGGGGGCGCAGGTGAAAATGAGCCCAGGCCAACGTAAATACAGTCGCTGCCATTAGACCCATAGGTTGCAACCAGAGGCGCACCGGAAAGGAACCCCCCGCCCCGAATCGCCGAGCAAGGGACACCAGGTTCACAATCTGAGGATCGGCCAGGAACACACGGTTGAGATCTGTACGAAACCGAGCCCCAATGAACACCAGGTCCTGAGACGGAGTCAGCTGGCACTTGGGCAAGTTGATCAGAACCCCGTGCTGACTCAACGCAGAACACACCAACTCCCTTGCCTCCAACAACAACAGGACCCGAGATGGAACATGGATCAACCAGTCGTCTAGGTAGGGATACACCATCACCCCCTGAAGATGAAGCCAAGTGACCAAGGGAGCCACCACCTTGGTAAAGACCCTCAGGGCAGAACAAAGACCGAAGGGCAAAACCCGGAACTGATAGTGACGCCCCCAAACACAAAACCTGAGGAAAGCGACGGGACCGAGGATGTACCGGGACATGGTAATACGCGTCCTGAAGATCCAGGGTACACATGAAGTGGCCCGGAAGCACCAAAGGAATCACCCTTTGCAAAGTCTCCATCCGAAAGGGAACCTGCATCACCCACCGGTTCATCACCTTTAAATCCAGAACCAGGCAGAAACCCCCCGTAACCTCCTGAACGGCAGAGATCCGCCACCCCTTGAGAGAGATGAGCCCTCCTGGAATGGCAAGCAGGCCAGGGAGTCGGGCGAACGCCGGAATCTGGAGGGGGAACAGAGAACTCCACCACGTATCCCACCGAAGAACATCCAACACCCAGGCGTCGGAACAGGACTGAACCCAGGCATCCAGGAAGAAGTGCAGCCGCCCTCCTACCAACAACCCAGGAACCACAGCCAAAGAGTCAGGAGCGCGGCTTAGAGGGAGGAGGGACCTAGCCTTACGATCCCGACCACGGCCAGAAGCAAACCTCCCCTTGCCCTTCCCAAACTGCCTACGATAGGAAGAACGAAAGAAAGACTTAGTCTCGGAAGGGACAGCAGCAGCAGAAGAACCCTTAAAAGAAGAAGAGTGTTTCTTTTCTTTAAACAGCTTATGCAATTTGGACTCCAACTCCCCCCCAAACAGCATAGAACCCTGGAAGGGCAAACGCAAAGCATAAGCCTTCTGAGCAGAGTCAGTCTTCCAGTCTTTGAGGACAAGACTGCGACGCGCCACCACACAAGCCCCACTGGACAGTGCAGTCGCACGCACAACATCAAAAGAGACATCCGACAGAAGCTCCACCTGACGCTCAATGTGCTCAAGAAGACTGGAAGAGTCAGTGGCATCGTCCATCGACTGATATAGACACTTAGGGCCCGATTCCGATCCGGTAAAATTCCCGTCCGTACAATTCGCATCCGGAGCTGTTTCCGTACAACTCGTACACACACCGTACGACTCGCCGAGTACGATCCGGACCGGGGTATCAGGACGCGATTCGTACGGTCCACGTCAGGTAAGGGCGATTCGTACGGAAAAGTGCACATTCACATACACACCGAACGGTGCGTACACCTCCATGATCGCAGGGGTACGCGCCGTACCCCTGCGATCATGGGGGGTACGCACCGTACACCCAGCAGACATGGGGTACGCACCGTACACCCAGCGTACATGGGGTACAGTGTGTACACCCCAAGATCGCGGGGTACGGTGCGTACACCCAGTGACCGCAGGGGTACGGTGCGTACCCCTGCGATCATGGGGGGTATGCACCGTATCAGGAGGGGCCGTGCCGTGCCTGTTTCGGGGCGAACTCTGCTTTTACGGCTGTTTTCAGCTCCCGTAGAAAAAGGGTCATGTGGTGCGTAAGCAACACGAATCGTACTTGCTGGTTCGGAAAAAGCAGCCGCGAACCGTACAGATGTCGCGTACAGCGGGTTCCAAGGGAGATTCGTACGGGGATTTCATTCATACGGTCCCTGTACGATTCGTACGGAGTCCAGCTCCCGGTACGGATCGTACTTCATCGTACGTACGGGGGACGTTGCAGGGTACGATTCATACGGGAAAACCGCTATGAACAGCAATTCAGAGCGCTTTTTACTGGATTGGAATCGACCCCTAAATGTCAGACAGCAGAGATTGCGAAACATAAGTGCCTTAAACACCGGCCCGTAAGGCCAGGTGGAAACCGGAATAAACCTTCCGGAGGGCAACATCCGCCTTTTTATCCACCGGATCCTTCAGCACGGCGTCCTCAGCCAGGGAAGTGCGACCCACCAAACTAGCCACAAAGGAGTCAATAGGGAGTTCAGTAGCCATATCTTGCAGAGGATACAGGCGAGCCATAAACCTAGGAACCAAAATGCGATCCGGATCAGCCCACTCCCTCTTCAGGACATCCTTGATGAAGGGATGCACTGGCACATCCACCGTGGCCGAACTCTGGAACTGACGCAATAAAGGTCCCCTAGAGGTACTTGGAACAACCTCATCCGGGAAACCCATGTTCTCCTTCACATGCTTCAAAATGCCAGGCAGTGCGTCCTTATCAATATATTTGCCCTTCAGATCAGCGTCCCCAGCCAGGCAGACTCATCTTCAGAAGACTCAGAAGACAACGGAGCCGGGCCCCTGTGCCTGGCCCCAACATCACCCAACTCCGACAAAGTCTTCCTGATCAAGCGCTTAAGTTGCACATCCTTCCCCCCACCATGGCGCCTGGACCGGGCAGGGGACGAGACCGGGAAGACTCAGAGGGGGAAGAGGAAGACCGGTCACGATGATGCCGTTTTCTTGAACATTTCCCCATCGCAAACAACAGTAGGAGAATGAAACACCAAAGCAACAACTTCCCAGCAAGCAACCAGTGAAAAAAATGCTACGCGGTACTCACCCCACCGCCCCGGTTTTTAAATGCAGGAAAAACCGCCGGGACCGAGGCGCCTGACCCACTCCCAGGACGGAAGCAAGGCACCCGAAAACTGGAAGGCGTCATCACCAGCAGCCAATCCGGGAACACAGGGAGAGGCCGCGCCCGCCAGCAAGCCTGGCAGACCAGTAGGGACGGCTGACTGGCAAATATGGAGCCCACGCGGTATTACAACCGCCGCGCGGCTCAGGGAATCCTCCAGGCAGCCCGTGCCACTCCCCTCAAGCTCGGCAGGGAGGGAGGGCGAAACATCAAGGGACCGAACACCAGCCCCAAACGTAAGTCGGATATTCCACAGGAGCTCACACGCTCCTGTCACGTCAAGAACTCTGTCAGAATGACAGAAAAAAAGAACAGAGGGAATGCTGGGACCTGTACGCTTATGTACTCCCGGCAGGAGGGGGAGGGTAGGTCCAGCATTCCTTCATCTTTTTTTCTGTCAGTGAGATAGATAATCTCACTTTGTTTATGAAGGTGTCGAGGACGGAGGGACCTGGGGGTAATGCTGTTGTGTTTCATATAGTTTATGCCACATAGTGGCCAGCAAGCTGGGAGTGGAATGGTGCGCTGTTTAGTGATGGGTTAAGTACAGAATACCCGTCTACATCTTAGAATGGTGATGGTTGTAGCATTATTTTTTGTAAAGCTGGGTTACTGTGCTATAATCCCACATGTGGGAAACCCCTCCAGCCCAACAGTAAACCCCGATTGAATATATAGAAAGTGTACAGCTGTCCTAAATTTTCCACCACCTCGATCACAGCAGTACATGCGAGAATGCAACCTGGTCATATCATTACTACTACTGTACACTTTATTTATATATTTCACAGCGAGTTGAAGCCACCATGCTCAAACCTTCAGCATTCTGCAAGTGTCAAGTATGAATCCTGGTTAGGCAGATGTGGCTTTTTTTATCCCTTCCATCTTGGTAAAGTAGCATTTGGGTAATAGTATAAGTATAGTATAATTTATTTAAACTACACTTTCACAGTTGCCTTATTAACCTTCTTACTCTCTCAAATTTGCTTAAAAATGCACCATTTGCCCCCCACTCTTTTTTCTAAATTTTCTATGACGGAGAACCCCGCCAAACACCCCTTATGACGGTCGCACTAGCTCACCACAGGTCACTCATCCAGATCTTTTACGCCTCTCCGCTTTCAAATGTCACCAGCCGCTACTGGCTATGTCACTACCCAAATGTTTAATCTGCCAGATGACCCTTCAAATAGGGTCGAGAAAAACGGGGGGTGATCTTGCCCAAGGGATCGATGGCGTTTTCTGCCTGGCCGATCTGTCCCCCAGGTGGGGCAGAAAACAGCAGACAGAAATGTGCCCCACTTACAAAAAAATAGATCCTTGGTGCCTAGTAGGGTTTCTGTCTTCCCCCTCCCACCTACAGGCAGAAAGGCCAAAAAACCGGACAGATCAGTCCCGGGGGGGTACAGAAAAAACATAAACATGGAAGCAAGCCTTGCCCAAGGGGTTGCTTCCATTACTCACAAAACAGAATCCCTGGTGCCTAGTGGAGTTTTCTACCCCCCTGGGGCAGAAAGGTTAAAAAATGGGCTGATCTGCTCTTGGGGGGCAGAAAAAACATGCACTTAAATTCCCCGGCTTGGAAGTGACCCTTGGCCAAGGGGTTACTTCTAGTACTCAAAAAAACAAAATCCTACGTGCCTTGTGGGGTTTTCTGCCCCCCCCCCCCCCCCGGAGGGCAGAAAGGCCAGAAAAAGGGCCGATGGGGGGGCAGAAAAAAACATGCACATTAAATCACCCCAGTACACAAAAAAGAAAATCCCTGGTGCTTAGTGGGGTTTTCTGCCCCCCTGGGGGCAGAAAAGCCAAAAAAAGGGCACATTTACATTAAATCAGCCCCTTGTAAGTGACCTTTGCCCAAGGGGTCGCTTCCATTACATAAAAAAGAAAATCCCATGTGCCTAGTGAGGTTTTCTGCCCCCCCAAAAGGCAAACAAAAATGGGCCAATCAAAAATCATGTATAAAGTTTCCCCCCTTTGGAAGCGGCCCTTGCCCAAGGTGTCGCTTCCAATACAATTAAATAAATCCCTGGTGCCTAAGGGGGGATTTCTGCTGTGCGCAATCGTGCAGCAGAAACTCTTTCCTCTCCCTCATGCCTCTGCGTGTGAAGGGAGCCCCCTCCAGGAGCAAGTTAACCTACCTTTCTCCATGGACGCCTGGAAGCTAATGGCTTCCAGGGCGTCCGGGGCTTCCTGGTGACTTTGGTGCGCAGTGTGCCCTGACGTCATGGGATTCCCGTGGGGGGGTCGGGTGGCAGCGGAAAGTCTTCCGCTGCAATCCCCCTTTGTGGGAAGTGATTGGGCTGTCCACGGGGGGAGTACCAGCGCTTCCCTCATGGATGGGTGCCATGACAGAGCGATTCCGTCATGAGCACACACCCACAGTGGCTCATGACGGAACCGCTCCGTCATGAGCATGGAAGGGGTTAAGACACTCCATTTCAACATTGACTGACTCATGTCCATAGGTATCTGACAAAATTACATATATCTACAAACAATGCAGGGAATTCCAACATGTCCTCATAACACCCTAAGCAAAAATGACAACTCCTATGCAGTAAACCCTTGAGCAGTCATGAAAGTAGAAAAAAATGTGTATGGCATAAATTATTATTCACAACAACTAAAATTACCTAACCCACCCTACCTAACTAACACTATCTAATCTAAGCCTCAACTAATTTAGCCTATCGTAATTTAACACTAACTTAACCAATCTAAACCTAGCCTAATCTGTGCTACACATTTACCACAACAGACAGGTAAAACATCAGCCACCCACCCCTCTTAACACACACAGGCATCCAATATAAACATTCGTTACACCTATACATAAACTAACTACACATTAAAATCTAAACATATATATTTTGGTATTCATTTTTTTAATTTTTTCATTTTTTTTAACAAAGTCTAAACAGTAACCCCCACCCACTAACACATTATAAACCTGAAAAATCTAAAGCTATAAAAATACTAAACATATCGAATCTAGACTTATACTATCTAATGACTACCTAAAAAAACCTACAATATACACAAAAATAGGACACACATTCAAAAGTTCACAGTAGGTGAGAAATCTGCTCAACGGCCTCCTCCAGGTTGCTCAGGCAAATGCTCTGCCGGCCCTGCTCCTCACAGATGTCATCCAGTTTCCGGTTCCGTTTCTTTAGTCCCCGGATAATGGTGTTGTGGAATACTGATTGCTGTTGAGGTTGCCTTGTGGACAGCGTGGCTGCTGGGAGAGCTGGTATAGGAAATTATTTTGCTGGCTGTGCCTGGCTTGGGGTTGCTCTGGGCTTGCTTGGTTCTGCTCAGGTGTAGCTTAGGCCTGGTCTGTCCATGCAAGGGGGTGAGGTTGGCGCAGCAGGTTTTGTTGGCTGGGCAATGTTCCAGGGCACAGCTGCTTTTGCCTGCACAAACAGTTTTTGCAATTTTTTGAAAGCCTTCGCTATGTTCTGAACATGACAGTAACATTCCTGACGGAGTTCAAATGTGTGGGTCTCAACTGTCATTCTATCTAGGGTGCAAATAGAAATAATCCGTTACCAAAGGCAGTACATGTACAGTACATCTAAGATATATAGTCTGACATTGAAACACATATCAAATCTTTCTGACCGGAACTAAACCAGTAACGAGGATAGATACATGGTCAACATGTCGTCACTACATATACATCCCCTACATGAACCTGGAAAAGTGTCATCTGTGTTGGAGAACAAAATGTAACAGTACTCACAATGAGATGGATACCATATCATACAGGACAAATATTCACACCCATGAAGATTTCCTGATCTACATGATTAGACGATTATTTAAAAGATAAAATATTACAACAGGTAAAGCCTCTTTAAAGACAAACATGGGAATGAAGAAAAAATCTGAGAATTGTATGTCACCAACTTTACAAAAATGAGTATTTAAAATCAAGAACTTAGTAAAGTGAAATTGGTCACTTTTCAAATGTAGCAGGGGGTGAACAACTACAGAAACTCATGTTTGCATAACAGAGAAATAAAACAATCAGGAATCATGTAGCACACATGTATAGAGAAGTAAAAGATGCACAACAAATCAGCATAAGAGATGGGTCCAAACGTATGGGGCTCATGCACCAATTGCAACATGGTCATTAAGCAAAACAAGGTAAAACTAAATGGAAAAATAACATGGTGAATTGCAGAACAAAAATGTGGTTTACCGGGCACTGTTGCCCCACACCTACTTCGAATGTACTCCGATAGCCTGGAGATGGGTGAATTGCCGCTCGATCAGCGGTTAGCTACTATAGTGGCAATTTCTAAACCAGGGAAACCTACGGTAGAATGTACCTCATACCGCCCGATATCGCTGATAAACACGGAAGCTAAAATCCTCGCGAAATTACTGGCGATTAGGCTAAACACCGCATCTTATGACCCTAATACATCGGAACCAGTCTGGGTTTATGCTGGGCAGAAATACGGCACTGAACTTGAGGCGCTTACATGGGGTAATGGCCCGAATCCCATATCTTCAAAAGCCAGCTGTCAAACTATCCTTGGATGCATGGTTGGCTTTCGATATGGTTGAGTGGCCCTTCTTATTCGGAGTGCTTCACCATCTGGGCTTTGGCCCCAGGTTTTGCATGTGGATTCGCCTCCTGTACACTAAACCAATAGCACACGTTACGGCCAACGGGCACATTTCTGATGATTTTCCACTTGCAAGGGGGACATCCAGGGCTGTCCCCTGTCTCCGCTACTCTTTGCCCTGGTGTTGGAGCCACTGGCAGCGTGGATCAGATGGGAGCCAATGATAAGGGGCCTCAGGTGGACAGATAGGTGGGAAGACCGCATCTCCCTGTACGCGGATTAAGTATTGTTATACTTGACCTCCCACAGGCGCTCAATACTGGTTCTCCTTAATATCTGTGAGATTTTTGGAAGAGCATCGGGGTACACCATAAAATAATAATAAAAGCCTTTTATATAGCGCCTGGTTACACTAGGGAAACATTGTGTCCCCGTGCTTTTTGAACAAGGACTGTATTGATGGACGGAAACTGGGGGAAAAATTTATGAAGGGAATCTGAGAAGGAGGCTCATACTTTCGGGAACAGGTAGGTTTTCAATTTTTGACGAAAGATTCTTTCTGAAGGTTCCATTCTGAGCTCAAAGGGAAGTGAATTCCATTGTTTACTGGCCAGGTATTTGAAGGATCTACCCCCAATGCGTGCCCGATAGATTCTGGACACTTGGAAGAGCATAAATCCCTGAGATCTTAAGAGTCTTCTGGGTTGATACTTGGTCAGTAATTTTTGAAGGTATTTTGGTCCTTTTCCTTGGGCGATCCGGTGAGTCATACACATTGTTTTGAATGTAATGCGCTCACGTATAGGGAGCCAGTGAAGAGTGGCTAAAGCGCTTTTCCCCGACAATCTTCTTGATAGATTAAGTGCCAAGCGGGCAGCTGCGTTTTGGACACATTGCAAACGCTGAAGACCTTTTTTACTCAAGCCTATATACAGAGAATTGCTGTAATCCAGGTGGGGTGTTACTAGAGCATGGATTAGGGTTTTCCTATTTGTAGCAGGAAGGGAATGCAGAGTTTTACGTAAAGTTTTAAGGATTCCGTAGCATTTGCCAGCAATCCCCCTAGTGTGGTGTTCGAGGGATAGAGTAGAATCTAGTCTGACTCCTAGATTTTTCACCTGTTCAGAGGGCTTTGGTATGGCACCAAGTTCAGGGGGCCACTATGCAGACGACCAAATGGATGAAGTTTTCCCCAAAACAAGGAGCTCTGTTTTATTTGCATTTAGGCATAGACAGTTGGTATTCATCCATCGAGCTAGGTGGCTGAGGCATGCTGAGAAGTTAGCCGAGGGGCCTCGGGAGGTCGGGACAGTGTCACCACTAGCTGAGTGTCATCTGCGTATGACACTATCTCGACCCCATATGTCTCAACTATCCCAGCCAGGGGGGCCATATAAAGGTTGAATAATGTGGGGCTCAGGATTGAGCCCTGCGGCACCCCATGTCTAAGTGCTCGAACTTCAGATTTAAAAGGGGGGCAGTTGATTTGGAATTGTCTATTGGCTAAGAATGTAGGCATCCATTCAAGAGCTAGACCATCAATTCCCGCTTCGCTGAGACGTGATAGTAGTATGGGGTGGGAGACGGTGTCAAATGCCGCGCTCAGATCTAATAAAAGGAGAGCAGCTGTCCTTCCCTCATCTACTCTGCTCCTTAACAGCTCCGTGGAAAAAAGAAGGGCCGATTCAGTAGAGTGGTATGTTCTGAATACTGACTGCGAGGAATGGAAATGGTGTCCTTCTTCAAGGTGTTTTATCAGTTCAATATTAACTATCTTTTCCACTACCTTGGCACAGAATGGTAGGAGCGATATGGGACGGTAGTTGTCCAGTTGGGTGATACTAAGATTAGCCTTTTTTTTTATAGGAATGACCTGAGCTGTTTTCCAATCCTGTGGTATATGGCTTGTTTGGAATGATAGTTTGGCCATATGGCTTATGTGATTTACCAATAGCTCAGCCTGGTTTTTAAAGACCTTAGGGCAAGATACGTCTTTAGGGGAGCCTGATTGTATGCTGCGGATGATTCTTAACATTTCCATATTATCTGGCACAGTAAAATGATTTAAATGGCTGATATCAGCGGGTTCGTTATTAATGGCATGATTAGTAGCCATATCATCCATTTTCTTCGGGAAGGTTTTGTAGATATTCTCTACTTTTTGGACGAAAAAATCCGCTATCGCTTCGCAAATAGCTGTAGAATAAGCTATCGTCCTATCAGCTGAGGTAAGCTCCTTGTAAATGACGAAAAGTTCTCTACTAGCATTATCGGCTGATTCGATTCTTCTACTAAAGAAGTTTCATTTGGCTATTCTGATCTTTTTATGATAATTTTTTATGATAATTTTGTATTCATGTTTGGCTACTTCATAATATTTATTACGTCAGATACCTTCTAGCTTTTTACATTTTGATTTGATAGCTTTTAGCTCGGTGTCAAACCATTGTGCCGATTTAAGACGTCTTACAGGAGTTTTAGTGGTCCAAGGTATAGTATCATCTAGTGCTTTTGTAAGCCAGTTCTCATAGTCTAGCCACGCTTCCGCTATATTTTCTTTCAGAGGGGGGCAATTGGTCTTGAGAGCAAGTTCTAGATCAGTTTGTTTAAGTTTCCCCCATTGTCTGCGCTTAGATGTTGTCTGCTTGGTTTGTTGAATTTGTTTATCTTCTCCAGGGATAGTAAATTTAATCAAGAAATGATCAGACCATAATAACTGGATAGGTGGTTGGACCATCACTCCCTCCCAGTTCGCAAAGATCGGGTCAAGTAGATGACCCGCCTTATGGGTGGGTTTTAGAGATTGCAATTTAAGTTTTAACATTTCTAGAGATGCAAGAAATCCTTGGGCATCATTATTGTTTTCGTCTTCGAGATGGAGATTTAAGTCTCCTAAGATAAGTAATTTGTTATAGCGTAGAGCAGACTGGGTAATTGTCTCTGTCAGACTTTCTATAAAGTTTGTAGCCCCTCCTGGTGGGCGATAGATTAGATAGCCATTGAAGGTTATATTAGTTCTATATTTAATTGCGAATAAAGCGGCTTCACTGTCTTTAATCCTAACCTTTTGCAAAGTGCATATTAATTCAAGTTTATGAATGATGGCAATACTCCCACCTGTTTGTTTTTCTCGGTCGCATCTCAGTATGCCATAGTTGTTGGGTAGGGATTCTAAAATATCTGGGGTGGACTCTTCGTCAAGCCATGTCTCCATTAAAAAAGGACTTCTGGTTGTTGTTCTGTTAGTATATCAAATATTTCCAGCTTATGTTTTCGTAGTGAGCGACAGTTAATCTGAACCATTGCCAAAGATTTCGGCTTATGTTTGTTGTCATTGTTGTTTTTAGAATATTGAAGACGAGTCGTGCATCTTAGGGGCATCCTGTCGGCCCTCCATGAGTGTTTACATGATTTCCTCATAGGTAGGCACATACTTTCTAGCTGCTCTTTGGTGTATGTTATCGTTTTAGGGGGGTCTAGAGGAAATTGGGCAGGGATTTGTGCCCCTGTCCCCATTCGGCCACTGACGGGCACAGACGGGCTTGCCTCTGGCGCGCCTCGGCGCGCACGCTGCGCCCGTCCGCTGAGCGCACGGGAAAGGGTGATCATTTTATGGTGTCTAGGCCCAAATCGCCCAGACACTAGAGCGCTGTCTTTACTCTCTCCCAATATGGCGCCCGAAGTCTACGTCAGAGGGTAGTGAGGGCGATAATCACCGGGAGCCCGCAAATCGGCTTCCTAAGGTTTCCGAGAGCTTTAATGGTAAGATACGGCAAGTGACGGCCGTGTGGAGAGGGTTTAAAATGGTGAAAGTCAATTTCAAATGGTGCTGTAAATATCGGCGCAAATAATACAAATACAATTTATTTTTAAAATAGAGAGTCCTAAACTCCCGGCTTCCGCCTCAGGAGTCCTCAATCAAAGTAATGGGCTGATTTACAGAGTGCTCTTTTATGGTGTCTAGGCCCAAATCGCCCAGACACTAGAGTGCTGTCCTTACTCTCTCCCAATATGGCACCCGAAGTCTGCGTCAGAGGGTAGTGAGGGCGATAATCACCGGGAGCCCGCAAATCGGCTTCCTAAGGTTTCCGAGAGCTTTAATGGTAAGATACGGCAAGTGACGGCCGTGTGGAGAGGGTTTAAAATGGTGAAAGTCAATTTCAAATGGTTCTGTAAATATCGGCGCAAATAATACAAATACAATTTATTTTTAAAATAGAGAGTCCTAAACTCCCGGCTTCCGCCTCAGGAGTCCTCAATCAAAGTAATGGGCTGATTTACAGAGTGCTCTTTTATGGTGTCTAGGCCCAAATCGCCCAAACACTAGAGTGCTGTCCTTACTCTCTCCCAATATGGCGCCCGAAGTCTGCGTCAGAGGGTAGTGAGGGCGATAATCACGGGAGCCCGCAAATCGGCTTCTTAAGGTTTCCGAGAGCTTTAATGGTAAGATACGGTAAGTGACGGCCGTGTGGAGAGGGTTTAAAATGGTGAAAGTCAATTTCAAATGGTGCTGTAAATATCGGCGCAAATAATACAAATACAATTTATTTTTAAAATAGAGAGTCCTAAACTCCCGGCTTCCGCCTCAGGAATCCTCAATCAAAGTGGTCCAAATCTGTTTTGTACGTATTACATGGCCCCCCACCACAACTCCCTGCTGACTGCCCGCTCCAGGTCACGGACGACACATTTAAATATCTAGGCATCCACATTACAGCAAATCCAGATGACTTCTTCTCAAGAAATCTGGTGCCCCCACTGAAGCGTCTAAAGAGAGATGTTACACACTGGGAATCGTTGCCGCTGACGTTGCTGGGAAAAGCAGCACTTTTTAAAATGATGGCACTTTCCCGGTTTTTATATGCACTAGAGAACACACTGTTCCCCGTATCCCCAGGATATTTCAAGAAGATCGCAGCCCAAGCATCCACCCTGTTATGGGGTAACAAACCGGCGCGCATAGCGCAGAATAAGTTGACCCGTGGGGTGGTACGATGGTGGGATAGCACTCCCAAATATACAACTGTATTTTTGGGCGGCGCAATTAAAGGTCATTAATCAGTGGATGCATGCCCCGCAGGCAGACCCCGCATACAGAGCGGACAGGTTTCTATTGGGATCAGGAAATATGCTCTCTGCACTTTACAATAAGGGACTTACCTCTACGGTAATAGGGCGCACAAAACACACAGTCACCATATGGCATGCGGCGCAGGCAAAATTGGGCTGGCAGGGGGTCTTTACCCAACTTACTCCTCTCTGGGACACTAAGCGGTTGGGGCGACTTCGGAATAGCAAGGGCTATGAGCAATGGGATACCATAGGCATTTCCACGGTGGGTAACATATGGTCTAAGGGGGACGTAGTCACATTTAAACATCTCCAACAACAATACGAACTTGCACCTTTAGAAATTTTTCGCTACACACAGATTAAACATGCACTGCTCACGGCCATACCGCGCGGTACCGAGGTGCCTGAGGGCTTCCCCCTTGGAGACAGGCTGCTGACGGACTGCATGCAAAAGCGGGCTACATCATTCACTAATCGGAAATTAGTTAATAACCTCCCGGATTCCACGGTATCACTCAGGGACAAATGGACCCGCGACGTAGCCGACCTTGATGACACAGAATGGCAGCAAGTGCTGTCCTCGCCAAGAGAGGTGGGCATACCCTCGCGACTCAAACTAATACAGCTTAAAATCCTGCATCATACCTACTACACTAGATACAATCTATGCAAGATGGGTAGAACATCACCTCCATATTGCCTTGGAGGATACGGGGAGGAGGGTACCTTCTATCATGCCATATTTCACTGCCCTAAAATCGCTGACTACAGGAAGAAAATATTGAGAACAATATCACAGACTGAAGGGGTGTCATTAAGTGCCGGAACCTAAGAGGTGCCTTTTGAACATGTGGGAACCAAATGACCTTGCTCATCAGGCGCAGTCCTGGGTCACGCTGGGGTTGATGGTAGCTAAGCGCATTATAGCGCAAAAGTGGGGGGCGGCGGAGGTGCCGTCTTTGGCCGCGTGGTGCAAGGACAGGGACAGGGCTATGGTGGCTGAAAGGACAGTATTTATTAATCGGGCTGCCCCCAGAAATGGAGCAAGGTGTGGGGAGCGTTAAATAAGTTCAGGGGAGACATATGTGAGCCGCCGACGGAGCGTATTGTAGACAGTTTGGAGGCGGAACAATAAAGAGGGTAACAGGGTATATACGGGGGGGATTGATTGTAGAGTCGAAAGATCTAAATGAGAATGTACACATGATGATTGCGTTGCTGATATGGGACTGTGTACTAATGTTATATTGTAATTGTAATCAACCTGAATTCTTTGCCAATGCTGATAATGAAAATAATAAAAAATGTGGTTTACCTTGTAATTTGTCCATGCAGGAAAGAAGATATAGGAGAAACAGGTAGTGAGGTTAGAAAAAGATGGAACAAACTTAGATCTGTAATAAGGACAGGAAGAAAAAATGCCCCATTAGCTGAGCACTAACTGATACAAACATAAGGAGGAAGACTTGAAATGGTTCACCTTGGAAAAGATACAAGAGACAGCAATGGGAGGCAATTTAGACAAAAAAAGGAAAACAAGAGAACAATATTTTATGTCAAAATTCAGTACATATAACCATGGACTGAATAATAGAGAAGAATGGGAAAGACTAATAGGTTAACCTGTTTAGGGATAAGATATGGATACCACCATTATTATCGAGTAGTTCCCAACAGTGCTCGAATGGTAGTCCCTTCCCAAGAATATATAGGAATGTTGTTAACATCATAAAATTTGAGCAAGTAAAGCTAGCTGACATTTAGAGATGACTATGTAGGACATATGTAGCCATAAATCGACGGCCTTGCAGCAAAGGTTACAAACTGACTTCATTACAACTAGCGTGTTCCGTATACTTAGTCCCATCTGAAAAATAGTGAGGAAATGCAAAAATAACTTCCACAAACATCTATATTCTGGTAATATGGGGTAACAGATCCTTCCTTACTATGCATAATAATGTTAAAATAATCAAATTACATGAAAAACGCAAATGATGCTAAATGACACAAAAGTACCTAAGTATATGCAATCAACCTGCAAGATGGATGGCTGTGCAGGAAGCACAAACAGTCAGAATGGGCTAATTAGTTATGCAAGTACAAACAGTACAATGGGCAAATCAACTGGAAAAAGTGCACTAAAGGAGTCCTATTTAAGAGAACGGAATCCCATTACCCACCGAAGTGGCATGCTTCATCATCTGGGATCTCCTCTTGGCCGCAGACCTAGTGCAGCCAAGGAGCTACAACTCCTTGAATGTGTTTAGGAGGAGCTTGCGGATGTTTTAGAATGATCCTAATGGTTAGATCTCCTAAGATCAAATAGAGCATGGAACAGTGTGGTGAAAATGTGTGATGCAGTGTGTAAAATGAGTGATTAAAAGTGACTACCAGGAGAGAACAACTTTATTGGGTATCCCGTGGTGTAAGCGCCGTCTGATGAGATGTGCGAGCACACTGGTTAAAGCAAAAAGAGGGTCTACATGTTTTAGCCAATCTTGATCATACATCAATCATGGCCTTCCTCAGGACCTAGTTGTTACTACGTCTGCAAAATATAGGTGAGTAAGAATTTGCACAACAAATAAACAAAATGATTGGAATAATACAACCAACTAATATCTGTGTAATACTTTAGTAGTCACTACAGGAATGTTTGGTGAACTGTGGAAAAGTAAATTTTGCCATGTTATATGTGCCTACGTGTTCCCCATGTTATGCCATATGTGCATGATCGATATGCATGTATTCCCCTCTGATCGATTAAAGACGCAATTACAGTTGTATCCATCTCTAGTATGTCAGTTTCCAGTCCTCGTGAATACAACGAATATCAGGCCTATGTAATCCTACGTTGCCACGTTTTACAGTGTGCACGTTAATTCATTGAATTGTCCCCGTTTCTAGGCCTCAAAAGGGCCCGGACTCAGATTCAGCTCCTGTTTCCTGAAACCTCTCTGAGGAGCGATACAGCCCCCACCTGTATCCCTGACCCTTAGCTTACTTTCATGCCTCGCAGTGCCCGGCTCGGCCTGGCTCTGCCTCTCAGTCTGCCAAGAGTATGTTATGTTTCTAGTTATCAGTCCAGCCCTCCTTCTCTGCATTCCTAAGCTACTGAATCGCATCAATAGTTTCCGTCATGGTCTAGCCTTTATGTCTCCATGTAAGAGAAATACTGTATTAATATTCATAGAATATTCCTCGCACATGCAATACATTTAGAATAATGCATGCACCAGTCTTAGTGTCTGTTAGCCTTTACTCTGATAACTCTTGGATTCTATCAACATGTTCTCTAAACACGAGATACCAGATAGGCTTTAGGTACAAGTCGCTCTGACACTCCAGACTTTCGTCTCCTCTTCTAGCGCAGAAGTCATAGCCCCCCAGTTCTCCCTAGTAACACGTCATTGCCAGTTTGCGCGCACCACTAGGTTAAAGGTCCCAGCTGCTTAGGTAGCCCCCTCCATGTTTCCGCCCCTTTTATGACATATTCTGTTACGTTTGCATCACATGTCTATGTATCCGCCTTGTACACACCTCTTGTTACACCCACTTTATGCCTTATCTTTCGCGACTGCTACAAACTCCGCCTACTGCTACGCCTATTGTATTGAATGCCATGTAAATGTTTTAACTATATATACTTGTGCACTGTTATTAAAAGCTAGCGCTCCTTTGTCCCTGCCCCAGGCAGCTGCCATCCCATCCCCGTACAGGCTGTCCTGTTCCAGTCCTTTATGCTTGATTAAAGCCTGTATACTCCAGCTACCTCGTATCTTGACTCTTATTTATTGAGCTAACCGTTTATTAATTATAGTCAAAAATAGTACCGGTAATTAATTATTTATTTACCACATAATGGCGCCCGAACAGGGACTTGCCCTTTCCCCACGCGCCGGAGAAGCCACGCAAGCCCCCTGATCCTCTGCAGCCGTGACGGAACCATCCTGCGCACCGGCAGATATTTCTGCTTTAAGTATCCCTCAGGTCCACGGAGGAGACGGAGGTTGCGGTCCAGCATCCAGACGAGGCGGTGGAGGAACGCGGCGAGTCCCGACCAGAGCCCAAGCCGAGAGTCCAAGGTCCGAGGTATCCGGAGGCCCACCTGTAACTGAAGTCCGAAGTTCGTCCGTCCGTCGTCGTAGCAGTCCAGTCCAGTCCGAGGCCTTCCGTTCTTGCTGCCCGGTGAGTACCGTTGCTGGGGTAGTATCTAGACAGGGTCAATTAATTTGTCTCTGGTCCGTGGGTTTGGGTACGCAAATCCAACACGAAGTGTCCACCTAGGTGGATGCGGGTCCTGACGTGTCTCTTTATGAGACCGGTATGTTTCGTACTGTTTCAGCAGTGCATCTAAGTAATTCTAGTAAGTTCTGTTCTCGAGAAATTCATGTGTTTCTGTTCTCAGTATTCCAGGTAATATTCTGTCCGAACTGTCATTTTAAATGTTATTTCAATGTGTATTCAATGTCGTGGTATGAGTGATTTGTTTTTAAAGTTATTATTGTGTTTATCGTGTATTGTATTGTGTCCAGATTCCAGTCTTAGTTATGCCTCTGTTCTCTAAGTTACGTCAGTTAAAAACTAGAAAAGGGCTGCTCGAGGAAGCAGTTCCTGTCCCGCCTAGGGACAGTCCAGGTCATTTTATGTATCATAAACATGGCATAAGTGCCATATTATATCTAGATTTATGGGTGGAGTACACCAAGGAATTAGAGGAAAAGTATAGATGGCCCGTATCGGGTACATGGGATGCCGAGTGCATCATGCGAATAGAAGAAGCATTATGGAAAAAGAAAGCCAGACAGTCCCAGAAAGATGCCATCGAGTTATGGCGCAAAGAATCTCATAGAAGAACAGAGAAAGAAATCAGAAAGTCAGAATTAAGTAGAGAATCCTCAGAAAGAGCCCAAGAAAGGGAATTGATCGAAGTAGGTGAACGAGTTAAAGCCGAACAGTCAGACAGACAGAGAAATGCCCTCATTAAGGGTATGTATCCTCTTCTTGCCGAGGGCTTGCCAAAAGCAACCCCGGAAGCACCATGTAATTTCCCGCCGCCATTAGTTCCGATTAAGCTACGTCACAAACCGACCGCAGCTGATATTTTTCTCTCGTCCTATTTGGACGACACAGTCCCAGAGTATGCAAATTCTGTTCCGCCAGCTCCTGTAAATAATGTAATACCTGTTCCTCCAGCCACCGGGGCACCTGTTACAGCACCTGTTACGGTACCCCCGGTCCAGCCCATAGTACAAGTTCCCGCTACATCAGTCACTCTGCCAGCACGAAGAGTATCAGTCGATGATTCCAGTTTAGGGGCCGCGGGGGGAGGTCCTCCTGGTACCCCGCCGCCACATAAACGTGTAACATTAGTCGAGTTACATGAACGTGCGTTACAGCGTACGCCCAAACATCAGTCCGTTGCAGATATCAGACGAGCTCTTACCGAATGCCGTTATGATCCAGTCCCAGGCGATGATAATATGGTTATATATTCATTGCGTGTAAGACGGGTGACCGAGTATTTGGACACCCTACCGAATATGAAAGAAGATCTAGACAGAATGTATTGTTTCATCCGTACAGGGGATGATCCAGAAAGTATTGGCGAAATCATGTCTCTAAGGAAAGCTGAGACCCAGCTCATGCTATTAAAGTTTCTAATTAATTGTTTAATAAGGGAACAAGATTGTCCGACTAAAGATCCGACCGAAATGAAAGTTCTGACAAGGTGGAGTGATAATATAGCCGAGGGTAGACACAAGACCCTCAGTAGTATAGAGAGTATGTACAAGAAAATTCGCAAGGAAATAATAAGGTTACACGTGCAACGTAAAACAGCACAAGTAAGCGAGAAAGAAAACGACTCTTCTACTGAAGAGGTAGACGACGAGAATCCTTCCAGAATAGCGTATGTAGGTAGAACTAGACTTTCCGACCGACATTCACGTCTAGAACACAAGAAAGTTTTTCCTTCTCCAGTACCAGAACAGTGTTCCCTCGAACAAGTATTCCAAGCTACCGATCACATTCTGAAATCACGAATCGGTTATAGTGAACTTAGTACCATGCATGAACAAGAACTAGCCCGATCAGCAGTCCGATGGATTACTGATTCTACCACTTTTCCAGACGAAATAGTGGCACAAATGTTTCTGAAACTGCCCCCAGCCGAGCAGCGACTGGTGGGTATGTATATGATCCAGTACCTCATTACACTGTATGAGGGTCAACATTCTGATCCAGGTCCGTTACATGATATCCTGAACGAGTTACTCCAGTATAAATGGAAAGGTTTAGGTACCGATTTAATTAGTGTCATTCTAGAACAACGCCACAAATATAGAACGTTTCTGAACCCGCATTTTGTTCACGTCTCACCCCCAGAAAGTAAACGAGTATTTGTTTACACCCCTGTCACAAAGATGGAACTCTTAGAGATGAAGAAATTAATTCCCTGTCACGACAAAGATCCAGCAGGGTTCCATCGAGAATTAAAAGACATGCTCCGTATGGGAGAATACACGTATCCAGATATTATTAAAATGTTAAAGGTCCTGTTGCCCGCAGGGGTATATGAAAAACTCAAGGAAAAAGAATGGGAGGTGGGAGAGAAAAAGATTGATAGGACAGCTCTAGAAGCTGAAGACAAAATACGAGTACCAGGTACCGGTCTTGGGGACAAATGTAAAGAATTGCCAGAGTTATTGATTCAGGTTTTGCCAAGATTACTAGCCACGAAAAAGGAAGACTGGGATGCCATCTCAGCCTGTAAACAGAAACAGGATGAAGATACTAGTGATTTTTATTCTAGATTCGAGAAATGCTTTATCATCAACAGTGGTTTGAAGACAGGTAGCGAGTCATACCCTCATCTTTTTGTTACTAAACTAGTCGAGAATTCAAGTCCACAAGTTAAAAATCGAGTTTTGAAAGTCGAAAGTACCTGGCAAGCTAATACTCCGTCCCAAATGTTACAGATGCTCCAGTATCACCAGAATAGAATCAGGGAAGAGCAAGAACACGAAAGGAGACGTATGAAAGACACGAAAATGAAAGTACTAGTTGCACAATCTGTTCCACAAGACAGTCAGAAGAGGGGTCCGAATCAAGCCAGTCATTCTGCAGCTCCTGTTAAAGGGACATGCAATTATTGTAAACAGCCAGGTCATTTTATAAACGAGTGTGCAGTTCTGAAACACAACATAGCCACTGGTAAGACTAAAGAAAGACCACGTCCGCCTAGACAAGAACAAGTTTCGCAGACTTCTCAGTCACCACAGAATGCACTACAGACAGCTCCAGCACCGCAGCCTATCGCTGCAACACAGCATGTTACACAGCAGATGTACCAGTATGCTCAGTCAGAGTATCCAGAGTATCAACAGTATTCATGAAACAGCCTAGAGAGGGAGGTAGGCTTGCCTCTCATCGAGATACCTGTAGATCAAGAGGGTCCCTATGTACACAGTCAAGTATTAGGGAAAGACAGAAAGTTTTCGATTGATACAGGGGCAAGTAGGACTACTATCAGTCATGACGAGGTTCCAGGGGCTCCGCTCTCAGGCTCTAGAAATGTTTCCCTTGGATTTTCAGGAAAGCCTATTGTAAACGAGATATCAAATCCAGTTACTCTAGAAGTTGGTCCATTGTCCCGAACTACTGATTTGTTACTTACGAAATCATGTCCAGAAAATGTGTTAGGTATTAGGACATTGAAAGAATTAGGTGCAGTAATTTGCTGTTCCCCAGAAGGAATACGTATGTTTTTGTGTGACTTTAAAGGTCACTATGTATTACGAGATTTTGATCCAAGATTGTCAAATGTACCGCAGCATTTATGGGCGCAAGGTCCAACTGATGTAGGTTTTATGCGAATCACACCCCATCGTGTGACTCTCAAGCAAGGTATAGTCTTGCCACGAATCAGACAGTACAGATTGCCACCTGAGGCTGTAGCAGCCTTATCCAAAATTATTGACAAGCTTATTGCTCAAGGAGTGGTTGTAGAAACTGACTCCAATATATGTAATTCTCCTATCATTCCAGTCATGAAACGTACTGATCCAAATGCACCTCCAGTATATCGATTGGTGATTGACCTTCGAGAACTTAATAAATGTATCATACCCCAGTATCCAGTAGTCCCAGATATTTCATCCCTATTGACAGCTATTGATTCTGAAGCTGTATTTTTTACAGTAATAGACCTCAAGAATGCATTTTTCAGTGTTCCAATTCATCCAGACAGCCAGTACCTTTTCGGTTTTTGTTTAAATGGAAGGAGCTATAAATTCACACGAGCTCCTCAAGGTTTCACAGAAAGTCCTAGCATTTACAGTCAAGCACTTAAACGACAACTTGACAATATTCACATGCCAACTGACACTGCCCTGCTCCAGTATGTCGATGATCTACTGATCACAGCCCGTTCTGAGCGAGCTTGCGAGCGAGCGTCACTTACAGTTCTGTATTTCCTAGCCGAGATGGGGCACAAGGTGTCCCCTTCGAAGCTCCAGTTCTGTGTCCAGCAAGTGATCTACTTAGGCCACTTACTGTCCAAGTGGGGTAGGCAGTTGACACCAGACCGTATCCAGTTAATAGCGAGTCTTCCACAGCCCAAGACACAGAAGGAGGTACGTGCTTTTATCGGCCTTACTTCTTACTGTAGACAATGGATTCCTCAGTATGCATTTCTAGCTAAGCCACTGATACAGTTACCGACACAGGAGGCAGCCGTATCGACTGTTCTCCCTTGGACATCTGAACATACACTTAGTTTTAATGAGTTAAAGAAAGCCTTATGCCAAACACCTGTTCTAGCTACACCGAACTACAGTAAGCCTTTTACACTTTTTGTCACAGAACGTGATGGTACTGCATTATCTGTTCTCACACAAGATCAAGCAGGACAGTACAAGCCCTGTGCTTATTTTTCGAGCACATTAGATCCAGTAGCCCAGGCTCTGCCTGCGTGCCTCAAGTCAGTTGCAGCCACAGCTCTAGCTATCAGACAAAGTGATTCCATAGTGTTAGGACACTCCCTGACAGTACAAGTCCCACATTCCGTGGAAGTTCTTTTGAACCGAACACAGACACAGCACTTGACTATTGCACGTTTAACAGGTTATGAACTGACACTGTTCCAGCCACACATAGAAATCAGACGCTGCAACGTTTTAAATCCTGCTACACTGTTACCGTCAGTTACTTCAAATCCTGCCACACATGACTGTGTGGAAGTCATTAACACTATGACTAAGCCAAGACAAGACCTGACAGACATTGCATTACCTAACCCCGACCTGACACTTTATGTGGATGGTTCATGTATGAGAACAAGTACAGGAGAACTAGTAGCCGCGTATGCAGTGACTACTGAAACTGAAGTTATAGAGACACACCGTATTGACACCCTGTCTGCTCAAGCAGCAGAGCTAGTTGCTCTGACCCAAGCCTGCATACGTGCCAAGAACCTGAAAGTAAACATATATACAGATTCACGTTACGCATTCGGAGTTGTACACGACTTCGGAGTGCTCTGGCAGGAGAGAGGTTTCATGACTTCTCATGGAACCAAGATTCAGCATGGTCTCCTCATTCAAGCTCTGTTAGATGCAATACATTTACCGACAGCTATTGCTATCATGAAGTGCAAGGCACATACGAAAGTTACTGACATCATTTCCCAAGGTAATGATCTAGCAGATCGAACAGCCAAGCTTACAGCTCAGACACCAGACATTCCAGTTAACAAGACACCGACATTCATTCCAGAACAGACTACTTGTATGACAGTTAAGGACCCTACACAAGATGTCATAGACATACAGTTACATGCTACTCCTGAAGAAATTAAGAAATGGTCCGAACAAGGAGGGGTCCAGACAGATCAGGGATGGGTGACGAAGGGAAAAGCCACATGGTTTCTCCCCGACTCTATGGTTCAAGTCATTATCAATACCGCACATAGTCCAGCACATCTAGGAGAAAAAGCCATGTTAGATAGTATACAGAACCTTTGGTTCAACAAGCACTTACGAGCTGCAGCCAAGCAGAAAGTCCGTACTTGTATGATATGTTGTCAATTCAATCCAGGTAAAAGTGTCCCGGTGAAACAAGGTGGATTCCAGCCTCCTGACCACCCTTTTGAAGTCCTCCAAATGGATTATATTCAGATGGAGCGATGTCGAGGTTTCAAGTATGTTCTTGTAGTTGTATGTGCTTTGTCCAGGTGGACAGAAGCATATCCAGTTCCAGATTACACAGCAGCGACCACTGCCAGGCAGTTGGTTCGTGAATTCTTCCCCCGTTATGGACTCCCTAGGGTCGTGTATTCTGATAACGGCCAGCCATTCTCCTCTGAGCTCATGAAGCATGTTTCCCTTTTGTTAGGGTACCAGTGGAAGTTCCATTGTGTACGCCATCCAGAAGCAGCCGGTCTCGTAGAGAGACATAATCAGACCCTGAAAAACCGTATTGCTAAGACATGTAAAGAGAAAGGTGTAGACTGGCTAGTTGCCCTGCCAGTTGCTTTGTTCTTTATGCGCATGGTCGCACACTCCAGATCAGGTCTGTCCCCTTATGAGGTCGTATTCGGCCGCCCCCCAAACATGTGGGGTACACCTAGACCCCGCAGTATTACAGATGTTTCCAGTAATATGCTGACAGATTACCTAGCTTCCTTGATGTCTGCCCTACACTCTTGTCGTTCACAGGTTGCCGCCGCATTTCCAGACAACACCGAGGTGAAACCGCATGAGGTCATCCCCGGGGATTTCGTTTTGATAAGGAACTTTGATCGTTCAAGTCCGCTGGAGCCCCGCTGGAAGCAACCTCAACTAGTCCTCTTGACCACCCGTACAGCCGTGAAGTTGGAAGGCCGTAAGGGGTGGGTCCACCTGTCCCACATCAAGAAGTTCCATGGACTACGAACTAAAACTTTTTCAAAGGATTGTTCCATTTCGAAAGACTGCCCTATTCTCAAGGACTGTCCCGCTACTGACTTTGAAATCAAGCCCTCCCTGTTAGAGAAAACTCCGCAGCAGGAGTATAAATCCAAACTACGGTCTAGTAAAATAAGTCAGCCAGTTTAATTGTCTAAGTCCCCCTCGGGTGAAACGGTTAGACAGGTATCTGACATGTATGAGATAGACCCCCATAGTGAGAGAGTTAGTCAAAACTCTATCCGATGTATCGTTTTTCTAAGTTTTCTATTGTTTCTAAGTTTGATGGTTACCTGCACAAGTTATGCATTGCATTTATGTTTCCCAATTTCTCATGTAAATAAGTTTGCTAATGCTACAGTAGAGCACACATTTAGTGATCTGCCTCCTCACGAGTTATCCTATCGTCTTGCTATGAGAAATAACACATTCATCAGAATGTTACACTATTCACACCAGACCAGCAATGCTACTAATTGTTGGGTGTGTGGTCGACTCCCCCCTTTCCAGACACCGAAGGGAGTTCCGCCACTCTTTCCTTATCCGTTTTCACATAATGGTTCGTGTGGAGCATGGTCCATGTTAACGTCATCTTCCAATGATATGTCCCTCCTGAATAGAACATGTTTTCCAGACAAGCAAGGTCTCTCCCATAGAACAGGGTTAGATCTAGAAAATGAAGTTTATAATTTAGGTAATTATTCTTCGAATTTTATGGTCCTGAATGTTCAGTCTGATACTACTCCAGACTTACCTGCTATTTCAGTACTACCAGTCAAAGGCGAATTATGTGTCAGAAATAATGGTTCCGCACATGTAGGACATAGTGATTGTACTACTACTGTCGAGTATAGTGACAGTGGGAAATCTATTTTCAAAGCTTCACGTCATTCTTATATTGTTTGTGGTCAGACCGCATATGTTTGTCTGCCCCTCGATTGGGATGGAACATGTTACATTGCCTTCCTACTGCCACCAGTTTTTCTAGCCCCATCTGATTATCATAGAAACACGCATCTAGTACACGTCAGACCTAGAAGGGAGATCGAGTCCCCAATTGTCGATCAAACTGAAACTGCTCTAGAACAGTATACAGATTTCAATAAAGGTTTTTTCTTCTTTATAGGACCTGTCCAGAATAGTAAGTTAATCCGTAGGTTAACCAGAACCCTTGAAGCAGTAGTGAATGAGACTACTTCTGCTCTAGGTAACTTAACTGAAGAGCAATCTGCTATGAGATTTGTCGTGCTCCAAAATCGTCTCGTTCTTGACGTCATACTGGCCGATAGAGGAGGAGCATGTAGAGTCATCGGATCTAGTTGCTGCATTTTCATTCCTAATAACGCGCCGTCTGTTTATTCAGCTATAACCAGACTTCATAAAATTGCCCATCAGTTACACCAGAATCCAGGCACCTGGACATGGTCCGGTTGGCTCTGGAGTATCATATCTGCCTGGGGATGGAAAGTATTGTCATTTCTAGGTATAGCAGTAATGATCATATTCAGTTGCTGCCTCTGTATACAATGTGGCCCTGCGATTTGCGGCATTTGTGCTACCTCTTGTATTTTTAGTCCTAAGTCCCGTTCCAAGACAATTCGAGACGAGCAAATGATGCTGTATGAAATGATAGATGGTATCATGAATATAGATGTTTCCTGATGGAAACGTAGGGCACAAGGAGGGAATGTGGAAAAGTAAATTTTGCCATGTTATATGTGCCTACGTGTTCCCCATGTTATGCCATATGTGCATGATCGATATGCATGTATTCCCCTCTGATCGATTAAAGACGCAATTACAGTTGTATCCATCTCTAGTATGTCAGTTTCCAGTCCTCGTGAATACAACGAATATCAGGCCTATGTAATCCTACGTTGCCACGTTTTACAGTGTGCACGTTAATTCATTGAATTGTCCCCGTTTCTAGGCCTCAAAAGGGCCCGGACTCAGATTCAGCTCCTGTTTCCTGAAACCTCTCTGAGGAGCGATACAGCCCCCACCTGTATCCCTGACCCTTAGCTTACTTTCATGCCTCGCAGTGCCCGGCTCGGCCTGGCTCTGCCTCTCAGTCTGCCAAGAGTATGTTATGTTTCTAGTTATCAGTCCAGCCCTCCTTCTCTGCATTCCTAAGCTACTGAATTGCATCAATAGTTTCCGTCATGGTCTAGCCTTTATGTCTCCATGTAAGAGAAATACTGTATTAATATTCATAGAATATTCCTCGCACATGCAATACATTTAGAATAATGCATGCACCAGTCTTAGTGTCTGTTAGCCTTTACTCTGATAACTCTTGGATTCTATCAACATGTTCTCTAAACACGAGATACCAGATAGGCTTTAGGTACAAGTCGCTCTGACACTCCAGACTTTCGTCTCCTCTTCTAGCGCAGAAGTCATAGCCCCCCAGTTCTCCCTAGTAACACGTCATTGCCAGTTTGCGCGCACCACTAGGTTAAAGGTCCCAGCTGCTTAGGTAGCCCCCTCCATGTTTCCGCCCCTTTTATGACATATTCTGTTACGTTTGCATCACATGTCTATGTATCCGCCTTGTACACACCTCTTGTTACACCCACTTTATGCCTTATCTTTCGCGACTGCTACAAACTCCGCCTACTGCTACGCCTATTGTATTGAATGCCATGTAAATGTTTTAACTATATATACTTGTGCACTGTTATTAAAAGCTAGCGCTCCTTTGTCCCTGCCCCAGGCAGCTGCCATCCCATCCCCGTACAGGCTGTCCTGTTCCAGTCCTTTATGCTTGATTAAAGCCTGTATACTCCAGCTACCTCGTATCTTGACTCTTATTTATTGAGCTAACCGTTTATTAATTATAGTCAAAAATAGTACCGGTAATTAATTATTTATTTACCACAGAACACCTGTTGAAAGAAAAAGAGCAAAGTAGTCTCAGCAATTTGTGCACAAGATGCTGGCTGTACTTATATAAACATCTTCAATAAATGAAATGTTAAACACACATTATCATATTGTGTGAAAGATCAATAAGTAAAATCCCTTGCCCGTATAATATAGGAAGGACTACCTACTGCTCCTGGTAACAACTCAGGGCGTGAGGCAATGCTCTGTGAATAAGAAAAAGAAAAAGGAAAACTAAAAAAATGGCGGACCAAACTGGAACCACCACTAATGCTAGATCACATCACACAGGTTTATCAAGATCGCCACTCAAGCATGAAGTCCGAGGACGAGGCACGACAGCTTATCACCTGACAAGCCATGAATAAACTTTACAAAATAGTGTCTTGCCATGTTTATCCCTACTAAGAGGTATATGGCAAATATTGCTAATTTAGAAAGACTTAGTGTGAGAAGTTGGCCTGGCATATGCTGTCCACTATTCTAGTGGGCACCTTGCACCAGTCCAAACGACCCTTATTGATGGTAGGTTTAAAGACAACCTATATAGGAAGCTATCCTAGTGGTAGCTGTGGAGAGCAGCCTTCAGGCTAAGTCTTGAAGGAATGTAAAGCAGCTTGTTTTACCAGTCTATAATCTCATGAATGACCAAATGAAAGGAGACCAACACCAGGTATATATATAGAATATATGTATTTATTCTAAGCACATCCCTCTAGCCTCTTTATGAGGCTAGAGGCAAAAGACATTCAGTAAACCTATTTAGCACACAGTAAATTAGCACAATATACGTTGAGCCCTAGGGTTGTACCAAACCATATATTAAGAAAGTGGTATAAGAACCACGACTGACATAGATACAAGGCCTAGAGCCTTTAGAACCGCTGGGGCCACCGGGAACCACCCAAGGTAGTGACACAGGGGAGCCACGGGAGACGCGTGCAGTGTCTAAACACAGCCGCGAATCACCATTAACTTCTATAGGGAAAGTCGCGGTTGGAATTTTAAAGAATAAGGACACTTAGAAGAGTACTTGAGCAAACCCCTTTAGAACTAGACGGTTCTAGAGTCAACACCCACGGGAGCACCAGAGTATTCGAGTTACCTCACCCAGGGAAGCGGGTGCATAGGTGTGTTTTCATGTCGGGTTTCGTCGTCGATTTCAATGGAGAGCTGCGGCAAAATGCTGCTGGCGTCCAAGTGGAAAGTGTCCACGTGGATCCAAGGGTGGATCAGAGATGTGAAGAACCTGAAAGCAGAGGGGACAGAGTCTGGGTCACTTGCCAGTGACCAGGAAGGCGATGAGAAGATGCCAACCGATGTCGGGTGATTTCAGGTGCAGGAGGTGAAGCTTGACTCTTCAGCCACGAGGACTAGGATGAGTTGATGATGACCAGGAACTGGATTTGAGCTGTCCCACAGAGGATGTCGAGTGCTACTGTGTCGGTATCCGGATTGGACCCAACAAGCCTTGGCAACAGCAACCCACACAGAAAGCAAAGATTGACTTTGGTGCAGACCAGCAAGGTCTGAGGGACTCACCCTTTGGAGGGGAGTCAGGGCACAACTGGAGCAACTAGAGAAGACCAAGAAACAGAAGATTTACCTTCGAGGGGACCCACCAATCAATGGACCAGGGATCGTGAAGGAGCCTCAAGCAGAAATGCTAGAAGCGGGCCCATGGAACACTCATGGAGTGTGGGCCCACAATCTTCAGTGCAGATGGTGCTCCGGGCTTGGACTACAAGTAGTCCAATGCACAACTTTGGGAAATCTCGGGAAGTTGATGCACTAGCAAATTTGCACGATGTCCAGGAATTCCGGTCCCACGTCTCTCGTGGGGGCTGCGGGTCTCAGCTTTGCTGGGATCTCGTGTCGGCCTGTGAGAAGTCTGGAAGTCTGTGTCCTGAGTCACAAATCCATCTGGATTCGGCAGGAGCCTTGGAAACGCAGACTGGCAAGATGTTTCTTTGTTGCCTGTTTGAACAGGGGAGTCACTCCTTGACCCCAAGGGAGATTCTACCGTCTTCTAGTCGATGTAAATTGTCAAAGTTCCAGGATATATGTTGCAGAGTTTCGTCCAGGTGTAATCTGAAGTCCTAAGGACTGGGTTCCCATACTTATAGTAAGTTAGGGCATTGGACATACTCTGGGGACCCACCTATGGGAGGATCCAGGGAGGGGGTGGTTACACCCCTTTCCCTTTGTCCAGTTTCACGCCAGAGCAGGGGATGAACCTGCAACCGGTTTGAACTGGGGTATGCACAGGGACACCAAGTGTGCCCCCAGCACTGTCTGAAAAGCATTCCATGAATGTATCCACCCAGCCCCAATACACTAAAGCCTGTCTGGGAGGTGGTTACACCTCCCTGTGACAGGAAACCTATTGTCCAGGCCTCCCCTGCCAGAGTTTCGTCCAGCAGCAGGAGGTCACACCCGTGTCTGCGGCTGTGGCATCCATTTTGTGATGCCAGGGCTCTTAAACTATTACCGGTTAGGTAAGTGTGTACATGTCTTCTCCCTCTAGAAGGGTGGAATTCTACCCCCGCCGCCAGAACTGGTGGGGGGGGGGGTAGGATTCCAAAGTGTTTGACACCAAACACGACATGTTTCCATGCAGCCATTCCAAAGTTAGCATTTACCGCGAGGTTAAAATGCACTTAAGAGTATATGGTCTGGCTGCATCACAGAACAGCCTCAGAGGATAGATTCCGAAAGCTGCAGAGGGGTCCTGCTCATGTATGGGCACCCTCTCACACAAAACCAAGCACTCTGCCTTCAGGATTGATAAGGCTTGCCATAGAAGTGACTTATAGGTTTATATGTGTCAGTGATTAAAGGTAGATATAGGTAACCTATATCTTTGTACGGGTTGCATGCACCACCTTACCCAGGCTGCAGTAGCAGACATGTGGTGCCAATTTGGAAGGCTTCCCAGGGGTGGCATAATGCATGCTTCAGCCCCTGGTGGCCTCTGGGGTACCTATGGCCTTAGTACCTAAGGTACCATATACTAGGGACTCACAAGGGTAACCCAGTAACCACTCTGGAGTGTACCTAAAGTACATGCAATCAATTTAGAGAGGAGGTAGCTAGGCTGGGATCCTGGATAGCAGGGCCCCAGCCAGACTAAAGTCGAAAGACAGTGAAACGCCAGCAAAAAGTGGGGGTAACCATAGTAAGCAGATCCTACTCTCCTGCACTCAGGTTGTTTGGTAGAGAAAACAACAGGCTGTCGTTCTCTGAAGGTATATGTAAAAAAGGCCCCCCCCCCATACCAAGCATGCATATACAATGAAATCCTTAAAAAACAATGTCAGGCCACAAATTAACAGATTATAAATGGGCTCCGTATAATGTTACTTCCCAGAATCAAAAAAGCAGAAAAAAGAAAGATAGGAGATAGGATAGACCCCCACCACACCCGCTGCACTCACCTGTCCTTCGCTACCTCAGACCAGCATCTGGTTTCACGAGCAGTAGCCGGAGGTGACGTGCGCGGGGTTTTAAAGGGGATTCTGATCATCTTTCACAGTAAACACGTGTGGCTGGCTATTAAAGTTGCGCTTCAAAATGCGTCACGCAGCTTACGACCAGAACCACAGCAGCGCTGTTCAGGCAGATGCGTGCTCATTGTGTTGTCAAAGAACTACAAGAAACCGCTAAAGAGCCCGGGTAAAGTAGTACTGCGCTCCTAGTCAGCCGGGCGGCATACAGAGTGGGCCGTGTCAGTGCAGGTGTATGCCAAGCACGTGTACATCGTGTCCTTAAAGGACTGCACACCTGCGCTAGAAACATGAGTAATGTAGTGATGGAGCAAGGATTCGTAAGTAGAGCGACTTGCTTGTCATCAGTCTTCTCGACATAACGTTAACGTACTAATAAACATGTTTCGTGTACTAATAATTGCATTACATAACATAAATTAGCATCGAAGAGAAGCTTGTCTATGTGCTTTTACTAACGATAATCCGCTTGCATTAATATGGCTGCTGCTACGCAGGGTTTTCTATTGCGCATGCGTCAGTCATACTCACGTGACATGGCGTCTTTCCCAAACTGGAGGCGCACTAGAACTAAGATGGCCGCTATGTGTTACAGCATGCATGAAGCTTGCATCGCTGCTTATGCTAAGCTGTTCGTTCTGCCTAATCTCTAACGCAATAGTTAAAATAAATAATGGGAATAGTGTAGAGATAAGTGGTATACAATGCATTCATGTATTCTTGTTCTAAAACTGTTTCTTTTCTATTCTTTCATGTAATCACGCTTCTAAACCGATACTCCATGTTTGACACCCACTGCACTCCATATTGAAATCTTTGGGCCTGCGCACAAGAGTCTGAAAACCATCCAGTCATGGCATTGAATGAGTGCCAAGGACAGTCTCGACCGAGATGCGCCTGGGAACCTTACCTTTTGAACTCCATGGAGGAAGCAAAGTTGACAAATGAACTAATTTGTAACCAATATTGGAACATTCATTGCTGGTTGGAATAAACATGAATGGGAAAATAAAAATTGATGGACGGGAACGTAAATTGATAATTACATATGAAAGTTTCAATTCAATTCAATTTCAAAGCTTTATTCGATCATTAAAAACAATCACAAAAGCATACAATATATAAAACACAGGCTACAAACATTTCAGTTGAAAAGGAAAAAACAACTCATCAATAATGGGATTAAAGGATTAAAACACCAGGCTTTTCCTATGTGAAACAGCTTTAAGTAAAAAAGTAGCAGTAAAAAAGCAGATATCCAAGGTGTCAAGTGCAAATAACAGTTTCAATGCTTGGGCTGTAGTGTACACATAATATTTCTTAAAAACAGGTCTGAGATAATAACGACGAAGGTGCATATAGAGAGGGCAAATAAGCATAAAGTGCAAAGTGCTTTGCCTAGTTAGGCCATCACAGGGGCAGGGAGATTGGCTATGAATTTTCATCACTGGAAAAGCCACTAAATTATGAACAATACCAAGTCTCAACCTCGTGAGAACAAACTGGTGCGATTGCTTGGTAATAGTTTTAAGGTACATAGGCATGCCCTTGTCTTCCAACAGGACAAAACAGGAGAAATTCACAAAGGATAAGAGATTCTACACATTGGAACGGGCATATCCATATTTAGGAGATAGCTTTTATAAACAGGACAATCAGCAAGGGGAAGCACATTATAATCAACCGAGAATAAATAATTTTTCTGACTCCTCTGACCCAGAATCTGAAAATGAACAGAATTATCAGGAGGATGGTCATTATAATCCACAGAATGGTCGTAGAAATTTACGACAGCCTTTTTTAGGATACCGAGGAGCGAAACGGGGACGGCAGAGAGTGCGCTTTCAACCGTCATCCCGTGGACACCAAACATACCAACACCCCATGGAAGCTCAACCACAGCACTATCTAGAAACCCGCAGCAGGCAATACCAGAGACAATGGATGTGATACCGATTTTTAACCTTTCCAAGTATGACTTGGGGGCTTCTGATATGTCCTTGTTGTCAAAGGGTTTAACCTTTGTCCCACATGCAAATGTAAACCTATTCGAATTATACCAAGATATACATTCGTTTTTCAGGAAAATCAGACTTAAAAAATTCTTTATGGATAGAGTAGAACTAGAACACGATAATACTACTAACAACATAGTAGCTCTGCCCTCAACATTTACACCATCACTTGACCAACTCGGTCCAGAGATGGCTATGTTTGAAAAAGTTGTTTTAGCAAAGTTAGATCAAGCCCTTAGATATGTTCCAAAATCAAAATATAACATCTCCAAAGAGGAGCATGATTCGCTACTTAATCTAAAGAACAACAAATCTCTAATAATAAAAAGCAGCGATAAGGGAGGTGGCATTGTCCTCATTGATTCCACTGCATATGAGGAAAACATGCTAAACATGCTGAATGATCCCCTGTTCTATAGAGAGGTTAGAGTTAACCCGACAGAGAAGGTGGTTAGAATGATCCGCCAAACAACAAAGAGAGCTCTTGATGACAAAATAATAAACAAAAAAGAATATGAATTTCTTAATAAATCGCAAGGGAAACTAGCTTGTATTTATGGTCTTCCCAAGATGCATAAAGATCAGTTGAATCCACCCTATAGACCCATAGTCTCCACTATAGGCACCCCGACGGAGGCCCTCTCTAAATATGTAGACAATATACTGAGACCCTACATATCATTATCTCCATCCTACATTAAAGATACAGGAGAAATGATTGCAAAGGTAGAAAACCTTAAATTTAATGAAAACAGGGACCTATTAGTAACGCTTGATGTGGAAGCACTATATAGCAACATCCCACAAAAAGGAGCCTTGGAAGCCACCATGTGGTTTATAGATCTACATCAGATACCTTGTAACAAACAGTTTGTATATGAATGTCTCTCCTTAGTACTACAGGAAAATGTCTTCCAATTTGGAGAACATATGTATCAGCAAACTAAGGGAGTGAGTATGGGGGCAGCCATGTCTCCTTCCATAGCCAATATATATATGGCCCTCTTTGAGGCACGTAACATATATAACGAGATGGCCCCCTTCTTTGAGTCTGTTTCACACTGGTTCAGGTTTATCGATGACATTTTCTTCATCTGGACCAGTGGGGAACAGACTCTGGGAGAATTCCTTGAGTGGGTAAATCTTGCTGACGAGAATTTACATTTTACTGCCCATGTTAATACCACAAAGGTTGAGTTCTTGGATATATTTATCCAGAACAATAACAATGTACTGGAAGTGGACCTATACACTAAGCCCACATCAAGAAACACCTTGCTCCATTTTTCGAGCTATCACCCTAGGAGCCAGAAGGATGGAATACCCTTTTCTCAGTTCCTTAGGGTGAGACGTAATTGTACGAACATCAAAGACTATGACAGACAATCCGAGAATATGAAGCGAAAATTCCTTGATAGGGGATATCCCCATCGTCTGGTACGTGAGGCATATAAGAGGGCTCGATATTATGACCGGGATGTGCTTCTAAGACCAAAAAATGAATCTCAGGAATCTAAACTAGTGTGTGTCACACGACACTCGACACTAAATTCAACTATTAGGCAAGTAGTAAATGCCAATTGGCATTTACTAAATCTGGAACCATCTGCACCAAAACTTAAAAAGCCTATGTATGCACACCGTAGAAACAAGAACTTAAAAGATATTGTGGTTAGATCAAGATTTTCTGGCACCTCTGAAAGACCACCTTTTGTGCAAAAATCGATCCAAGGTACAAACCCTATAAAGGGTACCTCGAGATGTGGTTCCTGCCAGTCTTGTGATGGCATCATTTTAGGTCAAACTTACCAACTAAACGGATACAATATGATAGCAAATGATCTGTGGACATGCAATACGACCAATGTGATCTATTTGCTCCTATGCCCCTGCAATTTAGGATATGTGGGCGAAACAGCAAGAACTATCAAAATCCGTTTAAATGAACATAGGTCAGCGATAAAAACTAGGAAATTGGCTGCCCCTCTTGTTGCGCATTTTACAGACTTCAAGCATGCCCCATCTGAAATACGGTGGCGCATACTGGAAAAAATCCATACACCCAGCACAAAGGGAGGAGAGAAAATAAGAAGAAAACGAGAAGTTTTCTGGATTTTCTCCCTCAAGAACTTTAGCCATGGCCTTAATAATGAATTGCCTTGGCAAAACGCAATCGTATGATATCTGCTACAGAGTACTTACGAAATGTGTTTCAAAAAAAATCAGACCTTCCCCTTTAAATTTTAGGTAAATCCTACACCAATGGAATTTGTGCTTATATAAGCACACCTCAACTACCAACCGGGGCTGTTCTCTCTTGAATACCTGACCGACTGGCAGTGTATCCGGAAATTTTCCTGGACCCTCGTGGATTTTCACCGGGTAAGAGATCAATCACGCGGTTAGTTTAAAATGGGATTGAACCAAGACTCGTTTAGAATAATGTTTACTGGACGCTAAGAGCCTACATTTTAATTAACAGGAGTAACGTGCGTTTGGCAGTGCAAAGAATAATTACCAGGACACCATCGCCGTATACTTGTAAACCGCAAACCACGAGGGTACAACATTCAAATTTGTGAACACCGCTTTATTAAAAGTAGGTAAGCGGTATCATTATTATTGGATAACATGTTCATCGTTGTATTAGGAACAGTCGCTTTTTGTCTGACTAGTCCGGTTTAGCTATTGGTGATTTAACATTCTGATGCGCACAGAATAATGTGAAAGGTGAACCGTTTTTTATAAATAACAAAAGAGGGAAGCTGATAGGTTTCCCTTTCTTTCATTATCAGGTGCTTAGCGTGACTGGCGGCTTAACAAAACTAAAAGCGAGACGCCTACGCCGAACATATCGTTTTTAAAAATACCCAGGGATAGGACTGTTACCAGGACTGTTTATCGCTCGGTGATAATTTGGGTAAGTGGCAACGTTAGAACCACCTAATTTAGAGGTTTGAGAGCAGCAACGTAATAGCATTACCGTTGATTGCGTTTTTGTAATATTTAGGACGTTATCTACTATAACAGCTTTGAGTCGTGGTATCAGAGGATAAAAAGAACCCCAGATGAAGAACGTCAGATAACTTTTCAGGGGTAAGGTAACTATAAGCATTTTCCCCCCTACTAAATAAACAACAATTATTACGTTTAGAAACTAAAATAACTATTCCCATTTATAGGTTAAGACTACCCGCTTAAACTGTAATAATTCAGACCATGTATACCCCAAAGGAACCACTATCATATGTGTAAGGTGAGCGGCTATGTATATTCATTTATTTTCATAATAAGGAACCGGGATCGCGTTTTGACGGCCTATCCTGAATTGAATTTGTCTTTTTTAGAAATCTGCTAATCAGGATATCAAAAATTTGGAACTCGATAATACAGCCTTTTAATCAGCCTTTAAAATTATATGAAAAACAAAGAACAGATTCACCTTTGTACATGAGTACGACCTTTGGTAAGAGAATGAGATGTTATTTATTTAATTAACTATTTTTTCTCTTAGAAAGCCATTAAGTAGGATACGCTTAGGGGCATCAAAAAAATAACTGCATAAATCTTCCTTCCCCCTGTTTCTCTTCTATCATTTTCTGTGTCTTTCGTCTATCCTTTGACTTTCTATGAACTGAATATCGAGTAGGTTCTAGTAAGAGTGAAAACCACATGCAAATAATGGCTACTGAAATGATGTTAAAGTAGGGTAATTGGAATGATGGAAATTAACTAACAATGAAATCATTTGATCTAAAAGCATGAAAATAGGTCTCTCTCTTTTTTTGACGTAAAAAATGATGTATGCATTTGAAATGTGTTAATCTGGTATATGACAAACGAATCAATTTAGCTGAATTGTATATACCTGTATGTATGGAACACTATGAGTGACCCTGTATAATCCTTATTTCGTTTGGGTGTAAAATATTTGTGAAAAGATAGCGGTGTATCAAATATGTGAAAGTTTTGTTTTACCAATAGAAAGTGTAAACAAATCCAAACTAGTTCAGCTATATTAGTTCATGTTAGAAGGCCAAATAAGTAAAACAGTGTTGTGATCTTTTTTACAGAAACTGGATGGTATATGTCCTGATGAAGACATTTTTATGTTGAAACGCGTCGACCGGATGCCATCTAATCCCCCCTTCCCCTTTTTTTAAATAAGAAATCCTTTGTAAATACAGATGTATAAATATAGGATTGTTTTATTAATTGTAATCAATGCACTGATTTTTAGTGTTGTTTCTTTATTTGTTTTCCTTTTTTAATCTAATTAAAAATATATTTGGTCTAAACTGTACTAGTTTGTTTGTTTAATCTATTGTGTAATTGGTATATGCCTGGGAGTGTTATTTTACATATATTGTTTTTCCCTGTCCCAGGATTTTGATCCGTATCAGGGGGTCCTTGTTGTTAACACAGTATGCCCTTGTCTTCCAACATATTAGAATAATAAAATACATGAGTTGACATGAGGCTGCATTTAGCCCTGCGTGAATTAGACTTGGTCCCTATAAAGACATTTTTGAGTTCCTTTTTTGGGACAGTAACAGCACCAAGGGGGTCATTAACAATGTCCAGGTTAAAGATTCCACTAAAGGAAGATGAAACATAGTTTAACCAGGGAATCTTGCGGGCGTTGTCCAAATGGAGACAATCTAAAATAATCCGCCTGGTAAAATCAGTCTCATCTTTTGCCCAGATTGACCTCCAGACCATTAAAGGTCTCATTCCCATTAGGTCTGTAAGATGGTTCATGCCCACCTCGCTATGGCACAGTTCATTGGATGCCAAGGAGGGTAGACAAAGGAGTCTTTTAAGGAACCGGTTCTCAGTGACTTGCAGTTCCCTGTGATTACAATAGCCCCATATACCAGAACCATATAGAGCAATGGATACACATCTGTGCCTATAGATATTTAACATATCTGGTATGCGGCAACGACCTAGCTTAGATGCAAAGCGGAATACTCCTGAGGAGCTTTTGCCCATCCTAGCATTCACGTTTAAAATCTCGGGTGCCCAAGTCCCTCTGTTATTGAATGTTACTCCAAGGTAACAAAATCGGTCCACCACCTCAATTTTGTGATTATTAAAATGGAACGGCTTGGAGAGTTTCATCCGTTTGCCACAGGCCATAATGTAAGTCTTGGAGTTGTTGATTTTCAATTTTCTCCCCTTGATGAAGTCATAAAAATAGTTCATTAAATTTTGGAGCCCGTTAGGAGTACGCGAGAGTAAAACCGTGTCGTCGGCATATAGCAGGACTGGCACAGGATAACCACCAACCTGCGGAGAGTCGGCCTGTACCCTCTTCAATTCGGACTCCATAGAATTTATCAAAAGGGAAAAAAGCAGAGGGGCCAGCACACAGCCTTGTCTTATGCCTGAGTTAACCCTAATTTTCCCAGTGCATTCACCTGCCTGGCCATAATGGATCTGAGCCGATAAGTTGTTGTAGAGTCTGGCCAGGAAGTATATAATTGCTGGAGGGGCTCCCATGTCCAATAAAGTGGACCATAACAAAGCATGGTCCACTAAATCTAAGGCACTCGAGAGATCAGCGAAACAGAGAAAAAGAGAGCCCTGTTTCGCTTTCGTGTACTTTCCGATGAGGAGGTCGAGATTGATACACTGCTCTATTGTCCCAAGGCCTTTACGAAAGCCGTATTGGGACTCGGCCAGAATTTTATTTTCCTCCGCCCAATCCTCTAAACGCATCAGTAGAACCCTACTCATAATTTTAAGGGAGGAATCCAGAAGGGAGATAGGGCGGTAGGTCTTGGCCTCTCCTCTATCTCCCTTCTTGTAGATGGGTAAGATAATGGATTCACTCCAGGTCGGTGGGGTACTCTCCAAGACTGTGGCATTAAACACCTGAGTTAGGAGTGGACTCTAAAGTGTCGGGTTGGATTTATACAGGTCAACCGGGTCGCCATCAGGTCCCGGTGCCTTTCCTCCTTTACTCTAACTAATAGCAGTTTCCACTTCAAGTAGTGTAATGTCCAAGGATAACTTCATTTCGAACGTGGGGGGGAAAAACTGGCGCAATCCTCCCTAGTCGGGTTAAAAATGTCTGAAAAGTGTGCAACCCAGTTCGCTTCACTAACCTGGGCTGACAGTATAGAGTAATCTCTTTTACAAGAAAGGGGCTATTAACTATGGTCCAAAAGAGCCTGCTATCATGCAATATAGCTGCTTTATTAAGAGCATCCCAAGCGTATTCCCTTAACTCTTTTTTCCTGCGTATAAGATGTGTTTTGTATGTCGTTCTAAGGGATACAATAGCCTCCCTGTCTCTGGGTTGTTTAGTGAGTGCCTGCTTAAGTTCCCGGAGAGATTTCGTGCACATACTATCGAACCAACCAACATTTTCCTTCTTAAATTGGCCTTTGGTAATGGTAAGACATCTTTTTATAATTGTGCCTAACTCCACACAATCTACTATAATACACTCAAGGGAAGCCTCTAAATCCAAACATTTATATATTTCAGCAAACCCTGCTTCTACGATTTTAAGCTGCAGCTTCTCGGAGTTACCCATACACCACTTAATACGAATACCATTCTGCCTACAGGGGGCTACATCTTCAATTATCAAGCGTTGAGTCTTAACTGGTAGCATACAAAGATTGACAAGGTAATAGCATTATGATCGCTACTTCCAAGGTCGACAACAATAGGGACCGTATAAAAAGGGACAAAATGTGTAGAAACCAATAAATGATCGATAACGGAGGCCGAATTCGATCCAACAAAAGTTGGGACGGGGTTACCATCAGCATTTGCAGCCGGAGGGTGAATCATAAGGTCCATATTTAACATAAGAGAATTAAGAGAATCACCATAGGGTGAGTGAAGGAAGTGTGCCCGGTTTTCCCCGTTATTCCCATCATATCCGCAAATTCTAGTAAATGAATGAGGACAGGTGCGAGTGTTAAAATCCCCGCCCCAGATGATATCGAGAGATTTATGAAAGCCCTTACGAATGTTACTCACGGCTAAACCCAACTCATCCACCACAGTAGTATTGGAAGCATCAAACAAATTGTTGTAATGGTTAATCAACATAGTTACATGGCTCCTTACATGTTCCAAGATTAAAATTTGAGAATGTTGACCCACAGACTGGTGTAATTTCATACAAACAGGAAGATTCACAGAAAGTAGGATAACTAGCCCCCCTTTGGCCCTGCCCATATTGGACCTTTGGGCCGGGTTACTATATGACACAAATCCATCGAGATTGATATTAGTGGTTACCCAAGTCTCTTGTAGACATAAAACATCAAAATCAGAGAGGATTTCGCTCCAGCCCAAGGACGACATTTGCCGGCTCCAACCTGCAATATTCCAACTGGCAAATTTAAAACCAGGGAAACCGGGGGATGGGTCAATGGTCTCGGGTACAGTGAAGATTGGAGACTTGTTGGCAACCGGGGGAACCATCGTAGCAGGAAAATGGGCAGGGACGGGTGAATGAACTCCATGAGAATGTATGTGCACTAGTGTAGAAATGGAAGGGGTTACGGCTACTAGACATTGGCCCCTGTCTGCAACTACATTATTATCGATGGTTTCTATTCCCTGGGAAGGTGGGTACACCGGGACAGCAGTAGGAGACATCACAGATGGGGGAATGAATGAAGGGATGTACCCGATGTTACAACTAGACCACTACCACTAATGAGGGGGGTGAGAACTCGGGCTGGAGGCAGTCAATCAACACCATCCAGCCCATTAAGACAGTTGAATCGGTTATAATCACAAAAAGGGGTCTCCAGGGGCAGAAAAACCGGTCTTGCTTCCTGCCCACGAAATTTACCCCTCCGTTCAACCCTCGTCCAATTACCTAGGACTTGGTCATGGTGCATATGGGTAGGGGGGAAGAAGAAAGACACTGGCAATGTCTGAATGGTGGAATCTGGAGATCTATTAAACCCGGCACATATGTGTAGAACTGTCCTAGGGTCTCGGAAGCTCACCATAATACAATCCCCAGTTATAGATTTTCTGGTTTTACCCAGCCAAGGAACCCTTCTCACCATGATAATTTCATTACTAAAATGGGCCGGGAGGGGTCTATTCCAATTCAGCCATTTAATGACTTTACTTTTAAGTGAGTGAAAGTTCTCACCTTCGCCCACCTCAAGAGAGGGGACCCCAGCCATAACTACCATGAAGCGATTGGCTTCAGGGGGCAGGTCGGGTCTACGTGGTCTAAGGGCAGGCTTTTCAGGGGATGGGGGAGCTATATAGGCGTTGGATATAGCCCCATTGGGAGCGGTCGTGGGGTGAACTGGACCTACTGTTAGCAAAGGTGGAATAATAGGTTTGCTATTTAAAATCGGGGCAGGGTTGACCATAAGGGGTTGCGGAGGGGGGGCAGTAGTAATCACTAAGGGAGGTCCTAGGTTGGTTGCAGGGGTTTGAGAGTTAGAAGGAGGATTAGAGGGCGAATTAGACTCAGAAGGTCTACCTAAGATAGTAGCCAAGGTTTTCATACTGCTTATGGCAGTCTCCAAGTTGGTGAGTCTAACCTCCACTTTCTTTATGCTCTCACTAATGGGCAGAAGCAATGACCTAAGTAAAAATTCCAAGTTCCCTAACGAAGTAACGGGGGGTAATGCATTTGTTTGTGTATCCCCGGGAACAATGTCATGGTCTGTGAGGTTGGTACCCCTGACAGATAGAACTTCTGGGGCCTCCACTATTGCCCTATCAGAGATGGGAGGGGGCTTTGAAACTTTCCCAAAATCGGAGTGGGGAATTTTGGTTTTACCCTGCCCTCCCCTCAGCTTCCTTCTTCTCTTATTTGGGGGTGGGCCATGCATCTCTACCACTACTACTTGCTTCGGCTTCGTTTTCCTTGGATTTACTGCAGTAGGGGTCTGAGTGGTTAGATCAACAGCCGTACAACTGAGACTGGGGGGGGGGGCACTTGAGTCCTGGTCGGGAGGCAAACAAGGGTTGGGAATACAATCCCGCAATAAAAAGGGACGCCATCCTGAGATAATAGGACCTCACTAATGTTTGATGAGCCTCCCTCCTGGGTGACAAAATGGAGAGAGGTGTCGGTGAGGGGCCTATTTTTTAGGTTCTCAATAGAGCGACGACGCTCAGCCCTACGCTCAGCCAGGGAGGTTTCCTTATCCCCATCACCCGGTGCCCTAGAGAAATAGTTGTCCAAAGTCCCATTTCTGGCTCCCACCACCTTCCCAGTGATTCCCTCCACAGCCGGCGATGTCATGTCTGTCACCTGTATCAGGGACCACTGATCCATTACAAAGCAGGCAAAAGAGGGTATGCCCAACCCAGCCTACACTGGCCTGCGAGGGCCTCAGAGGGCCCGCCCTTTGCCCGGGCTTAGCCCCGGGTGCTCCCGCGCAGCGGGGCTCGCCGACTCTTTTGGTCGTGGACACTTGATTAGGCGGGGCGGGCGGTCAGGGAGAGCGGGCCAGGTGACTCGGCCTTGGGATAGCCGGGACTCCTGGGAAAGCAAGTCCCGGACCCAGCGCTCGCAGCCCTGTCACTCACCCAGCAGGGGCCAACACTTCAAATGTACAACCTGGACGAAGCGGGACCCGCGATGCGGGTTCCGCGAGGCGTGGTGTCAAATCCTTCCAAAACAGCAGCAAGACAAAGGTCTGAAGGGCGTCCCACGTAGCAACAGCAGGCAGGGTCCTTTTGAAGTGGTTAGGCGGGGCGGGGCGGTCAGGGAGAGCGGGCCAGGTGACTCGGCCTTGGGATAGCCGGGACTCCTGGGAAAGCGAGTCCCGGACCCAGCGCTCCCAGCCCTGTCACTCACCCAGCAGGGGCCAACACTTCAAATGTACAACCTGGACGAAGCGGGACCCGCGAAGCGGGTTCCGCGAGGCGTGGTGTCAAATCCTTGCAAAACAGCAGCAAGACAAAGGTCTGAAGGGCGTCCCACGTAGCAACAGCAGGCAGGGTCCTTTTGAAGTGGTTAGGCGGGGCGGTCAGGGAGAGCGGGCCAGGTGACTCAGCCTTGGGATAGCCGGGACTCCTGGGAAAGCGAGTCCCTGACCCAGCGCTCGCAGCCCTGTCACTCACCCAGCAGGGGCCAACACTTCAAATGTACAACCTGGACGAAGCGGGACCCGCGAAGCTGGTTCCCCGAGGCGTGGTGTCAAATCCTTCCAAAACAGCAGCAAGACAAAGGTCTGAAGGGCGTCACTAAAGTTTCATTTTAGTATGGTATGATGATCTCTTCCCATTCTCCTGTCCAATCAAAATTGGGGATCCATACATTGGCAACATTGGGGGGTGGTACATTGCCCTGGAAAATAGTATAACTAGAGTAGGCTTAGCTAGTTAGAATGTCCGACTTGTCCGAATAGCTGACCTGTCACTGACCCAACGCACTCAATAGGTAATCAGGAGCAGAGTTGCTGCGGAGCACTCTGTCAGAAGATTCGATAACTCAATCGGGGTTCGGGGGCTAAGGCAGGGGCGTAACACAGGCCCACGCAGCCCCCGGGTTGCGGGGGGGCCCCGTGCTCCAGGGGGCCCATTAGTGAAGCCAGCATTTTTTGGTAAATAATACATTAGGCCCACCACCCTCGCTCGTTGCACCGCGCCATGGCCTCTTCATATTGGTGCGCAGATGTCTATGCCTTCTCAGCTGCGAGATCTTCACCCTAGGTGGGGCTGGCCTGGTGAACGTTGTCATGCACATCGCGCAATAAAAAGTGCATGCAAGACTGGTGAGGTGAGGCCTTATAGAGGCCACAGATGACTGATAGGGACCGTGCTGCCGCCGGACATAATTAATTAGTTCTAGCCCCTGGCTAGCCTTGCAGTCTTGCCCCGTCTTCTGCCGCCCGCAGGTGAGTCTCCGATGCCACCGAGCCCGGAACATAGTAGTTCCATCGGTACGCCTCTGCCCCTAGAATCCCCAAAACCCAAATGACACACAGACAAGTATATTGGGATGAAGAAGTTGCAGGTTTATTTGTAATACAAATAACATGATGGGTTAACTGACAGGCGACCCCCTACACCCCGCAACCCCTCGTTGCAGGGAGCCTGAAGTTGAGCCAAAGAAACAGACACCAGGGGCCATAGCCTGGTGTGGTACCTGGGAGGATAGCTCCTCCCACCGGTGGACCTATCGTCCACCCACCCCACCCTATGGACAAGGGAGAGTTAACTCACACCTTCCCCATCCAGGCGGGGCGCTATCGGCAAGCCCCCGGTTGCTCAGGCTTACAACCACCCTAAGGACTAACGGGGCGCCGTCGAAACCAAGTCCCCAAGAAGGGCCCCTTGGATTATGTATGACTCTGCATGGTGCGTTTCGCACTGGGGCTTCAGGTCCTGTTCCTGCGCCTGTCCTGTATGAGGATCGCCTTGTACCTCTTCCACAGCCCTGGGCGTGGCAACCGCTGCGCCCAGAGCCTCCACTACCTAGCTCCCTATTCTCCTCTACTTGCATCCTGCTGTTTCCAGCGCTTCCCCTAAATCTAGTAGGAATATTGCCATGCCTACCTTGGACAAATGGACCCCGTCAGATTCCCAGCAACCAATGGACTTTGCATGCAGCAGGCCGTGCCTGATGAAACCCACCCCTCGCATTTCTGCAAATTTACGCATTGCTGCGTTTACGCGCCCGCGGGTAATTTCCAGCGCATCATGCGAAATTGCTCCATGCCATATGGGTCTGGGAGTTATTTCCGACCACCATACACTGCACGATCCCAGCTCACTGCTCAAGATGCTCAGGTCCTTCCTCATTGCATCCAACAGACGCCTCTTGCCTAATGCAACCAGATCATTCCCCCCTAGGTGCACCACTAAGATGTTTGGCGGCCGTCTATTCTCCTTCAATGTCCTACGCAGCGTTGCTAAGAGCGTAGGCCAATGCATTCCGGGGAGGCCAAACCATGATATACTAGTGTTGGTGAAGCCATGCTTCCAAGTGGCTGCATTCACCCATCTTGCCAGTCTTGCGACATAAGAGTGCCCCATCACCCATCACCCATCACTCTGTTCCTGCAATGAAACACAATGGTTTGCAAGATTATAGTTTATTTGGCACTTAAAACCACTGCAAAGTAAAACAACCACCAAAACGTGGCAACTGTAATCTAAAATTCAAACTGTACAATAAACCAAAAAGGGCCACATAAACCGTGGCATATGTAAACATGTTCTTTCGTCACCTACTTGTTCCCTACCTCAGTTCTGATCAAAGGGCGTATTGCACCCACTGGTCTCACATATCTTTTGTAGCAGTTGGAGTCCCACCGCCCTACCCTCTTTATAGCCCCAGCCGGCATACCTTCCTTGAAGGCTGTGGTGGCAGCCCCTATCCTAAAAGAGTGGGAGCTGTACTTGGCCCCCCTTGTTGTATAGCCTGCCAAGAATAAGCACCCCTGCATCACATGCTCCACATGGTATTTCGTGACCGGGGAGCCGTCTGAATGTATCAATAGCAGCCTCTCTGTACATGGGCAGCAGGACAAGAAGGCGGCTAGCAGAGCCACCGGGCAGTAGCTGTCGTTGCCCAGGCGATGCAAGGAGGTGTTCCTACCCCTGCCTAACTGGTCTGTCTTCGAGAATTGTAAGTATATTTCCACTGATTCGGCTGTAAAACGCACATCCTTCATCTGCAGGGCCCTAGAGTTCTTCTCCTTTTTGGAGCGAGCCACCAACTCCCCTATTCTAAAGGCTCCAAAGAACGCTAGGCTGAATGTCACTGCGAAGAGGGATGCTTCGTAGGCTCAGTGGGTGACCGTGGGGAGGAAGTCTTGCATATTTTTGAATGTCTCATAATCAATGGGGGCCCTTTGGTCTACTGATTTAGGCATCACTCTTGCCCAACCTTTGAGCGCTGCCCTGGTCGTAAACAATGTGGTGGGGTCCTTCTGACCTAACAGCCTGGCATGGTTCCCAATGGCCGACAGGTGACCAGTCATCCACGAGTGGCTCGTCCCCTCATTTTTCGCCCAAATCATAAATGCTTGCACCCTGTCAACCTGTATTGAAGCCTCCTGCTCCCAAGGGCCCATCATTTCACAAAATGTTTTTACGTAAGTCTGATATCTTCTCATAGTCCGGGGTGCCAGGGACTGCTCGCCTAGCTCTCTAATGCGCTGCGCCACCGCAGCAGGTGCCAGAGCTGATCCGGGAAAGGTGTCATCTCCTCCCTCGCTCTCGGCCAAGCCTCTCGAAACCGCTGCCAATGAAAACGTGAGAGAGCGTCAGCAGCCGTGTTCTGGACTTCTGGGATGTGTCTAGCTCTACATTCCACGTTATTGTACAGACATACTTTGACTAACTCCTTAAGTAAGCATAATACAAGCGCGCAGGAGGCTGACTGGGTGTTGATGGCTTGGAACACAGCCATGTTGTCAGACCAGAGGACCACCCTTTTCGCAGTTAGCAAGGCAGGCCAAAGATGGAAAGCAACTACAATCGGGAAAAGTTCTAATACCGTTATGTTGGCAGTTATCTTTTTCTTCCTCCATGCGTTGGGCCATTTCGCTGCGCACCATTCCCTGTCGAGGATAGCGCCAAAACCTTCCCTGCCTGACGCGTCTGTAAACAGCGTCAGCTCCTGGCTGCTGGTCCAGGGGTCCCTCCATATGACAGAGCCATTGAACTGCTCAAGGAAATCCCCCCACATCTTGAGATCCTCCTTAACCCCCATGCTCAGCCTCACTTGATGATGTCTGCGTTTTATTTTGGCAGCTGTCCTGGCTAACCTGCGCGCAAAGGCTCTGCCCGCTGGAATCACCTTGGTGGCGAAGTTTAATCTGCCATGCAAGCTTTGTATATCGTCCAGTGACACCTTATCTTGCCCCAGTATTGTTCGGATCTGAGCTGCCAGTTCGGTGACTTTGTCTGCTGGAAGCCTAGCCTCCCCTGCCCTAGTGTCAATCTCTACGCCTAGGAAAAGTAATACCTGCGCTGGCCCCACTGTCTTCCCCGGGGCAAGTGGTACCCCCAGGTGTTCAGTCACTTTTTTGAATTTTGCTAGTGCCTCTGCGCAGTTTTGTGTCTCTGCTCTACCAACAAACAGGAAGTCATCTAGATAATGAGTCACGCTCTCAAACCCTTCTATCTCTTGGAGTACCCACTGGAGGAAAGTGCTAAAGGACTAAAAAAATGCGCATGAGATGGAGCAGCCCATAGGCATGCACCTGTCATAGTAGTATTCATCACCCAGCCTAAAACCCAGTAAGTGTTGGCTGCTGAGATGAACTGGCAGGAGGCGAAACGCCGACTCTATGTCACCTTTAGCCAGCCAGGCCCCTTTGCCAGCCCTGCGTACCAGGTCCATTGCCACATCGAATGAGCAGTACGAAACAGAGCACACCCCTTCTTCCAAGTTGTGGTTGACCGAGTCGCCTCAGGGTATGACAGGTGGTGTATCAGTCTGAATGCCCCAGGCTCTTTTTTGGGCACTATCCCCATGGGGGGAGACTATGAAATTGGCGAGCGGGGGCTGTGAGAAAGGACCCGCAACCCTCCCCAGTTCCAGTTCCATGAAAACTTTCGCTCTCACTACCTCAGTATTGTTTTTAGATGATTTAAAGTTTTCTGCATCCCGTGCCATTGGAGCCCCTCTGTAAAGTATGACAAAACCTTCAGCAAACCCTCCCAGGAGCAGTCTCCCATCTAGTCTGTTCGGGTATTTATTCAGCAGGGTGATTAAACGATCCAGTTTTATAGGTGAGGGCCCTTTCACTGCATTGATCTGTTTGGCTAACTGGCTGGGGGGGGGGCAGTACTTGCGCAGTTCGGAGCTGGTGAAGGCCTAGTGGGCAGCGGTTGTGAGGGGGAGGGGGGCCGGGGGTTACAGGCGCGCCTATGCTACTTGTTCTGCCAAGACCCGCCCCTCCCCCCGTACTGACTACCTTGCTTTTGTCCTTTGGATGTCCTGCATGCTCCTGCCTGATGTTGCCCTCCACAGTTGCTACATGTGTGTGTGAACTTACTGGATTTCCCCCAATGGCAATGCCCACTGTTGAACAATCTGCATGACCCTGCGGGAGACTTCCCACTTGCCCTTCTTTGACCTCTCCCCCTTTGGCTACCCCGAAAGGGCGGAGTGCTGTACTCAGCGTGAAGCGTTGTGTTGCTCTTTTCAGGTGCCGCTACCTGCGTGTCCTGCCCCTTGCTGTTTGTCGCCACACCTTGCAGCGCCCTGGACCCCATATGGTCCATCCACAGTTGCACTTCCTTATGATCCCAGCGCATGTTAGGAGATTTGGACATTTTCTTCCTGAACTCTGTCATAATTCAGCCAACCTACGCCCCCCCACTTCTTCGCCTCGTTATGGATTAATCTACCGTACTGGACCAAGGCTGGTCCTTGATCTGAAAACTTTTCCATAATGACTGAAGACAATATAGCGAATGCTTCTAACCAAGTATCAATCGACTTTTCTGGCCAGGGCTGAAATCTAACTTTTTTGTCGTCTTCTTTTATCCCCGCCCTACGCACGTCTGTACCTTGCTGCCCTAACATGAGTAGCGAGAAAATATCAATGAACTCACTTTTCCATATTAATTCTTTGGCCGCCAGCGGGACCTCCCAGGAAAAAGAAGATCGCCCTGACAACAAGGGGGCGTCCATCACCACCTCCTCCTCACTAAGTGGCAAAGCGGGTGGAGGTGCTGGTGTTGTCGTAGGAGGAATCGATGCTGACAGGGGGATGGGCACCGTGTTCGGTCAGTTTGGCGCCGGTGGAGCTGGGAGAGCAGGTAGTTCCAGGGATATGGGAGATGCAGCAGGTGATGGTGGTACTGCTGGCAGTGGCGCCGGCGGAGGGGGAGGCAGAGTGGTCGGTACAATACCCTCGTGGTCTAGGTTGTCAACCTGTACTGGTGTTGGCCCCACCGGTACTGCCGATGCCGCAGCCGGGCTGCTCCCTGGCGGAGGGCCGGCCGCTGCTGGCGGGCTAGGAACAGATCCTCCAGTTACCCATACATTTGTGGGGTCTACCCCTCTCCCACCGCTGTCTGACACACTTTCCCTCATCTCCCTCATAAACACTTCTAGGGTGGACATGATCTTACCAAGATCGCTTTTAGTGGCGTATTCCGCCGGTGGTTGCTCAAGGTCGTGCATGCCTGATGGACCAGGCACGTCATGCACCACTGCGACTGTAGCTTTTGCTCCGCCCTTCTTTTTTGTCGGCGGTGGGAATTCTTTGCTCGTGGGAACCCGTAACCTTTTTGACGCTCTAGCGTGACCTGCACCACCAGAGTCATCATCATCCAAAGCTATAATGTCATTATGAACACAGGGGGCCGGGGTGCTGGCGTTAAGCAGGTCTGTTGCCCACGCCAGGCCATTAGTCTTAATGAGTTGTAAGAAGATCGCCGCTTGCGCCGCTTGCGCGTCCGAAACCGACCCTGATCCTGCTGCTGCTGTTCTCCGTTCAGACATCCTGTGTGGCCTTAACACTCCTGCAAGAAAAAGTTGTAGTGACCATCCAAACGAAACCTGTTATGGATCCGTAGACCCCTTCCCTCCCTTCTAACTGTTGGCGCTCCAGTAACCATTCTTTACTTACTTGGTGCCTCGGGGCCACGGGTATAAATGGGCGTCACTAGCCTTCGACTGTGGTGTGACGATGCCGCCTGTGCGTCTCGCTCCTGTATTGATTGATATAAACATAATTTAAAGTTTGCCCCACCCTGCGTTCGGTACCTTAGAGAGTACCCAGGGAGACCGGAACATGAACACCGATCCCCCCGGGTCGCTGATTGTGTCCCCTTTAAAAGCGGCGTGGCGCCCACCCTGATTACTTATTTCTTACCTTGTGAATGTGCCTTGGCACCGTGCTCTCGCTGCTTTGAATGGATTGCCTATCCCGACTTTTGCCTGTAATGGGGAACATGCATTATACATGCTCTGAGACGACATCACATGACCACAATGAATAGCGTCACCAGCAACCAATTATAACCTCCCCTTTAAACGGTTATGTGGCAAGGAGGTACCGCCTTAATAACATTTAAATGAAATCCGTCTACAAAATATAAGCACACCCTGCCACGTATAATTCTGAACCTATGTGCCAAAGGAATATGGCTGCCTGTTGGGGGCTAGCTTGCTGTAATTCTACCTTGCTTTGCTAACCAATTCGTGCGAAAAGCATTCAGATTAGGGCCACCTTTGAGCGCCGTCCCTTCAGCCCATGCAGGAGGAGCCTGTTGCCACGCTAATGAGATCCCCGCGGCCCCAGCCGCCCCTACACCATGAAAAACCTCTTCGTAACCAGTCACAGGCTGCATCGCAGGCCGGTAACTCGGGGGTCGGCCGGGTGTTGCTGGACCTTGCCCGCGACCCCTTGCACTGTCCAGAGCAGGCGCTGTGTGGCGAGTCACACACGCCCGCTACCCCGCCCCCACCTCTACACCAACCACAAGGGCGCATGTGCTGGGGCTAGGGCGACGGACGATTACTCATCACGCGGCCCTTTCCGCGTGCACCTCCCGAACTCCCCTGTTGTAGTGGGGGGGGGGAAGGGCTGGGTAAGATGACCGCACTACAAACGCGGTCGGGTAACACCTAATGCGACCTACGATCCACCGCCACCTGCATAAATGCCCACCCCCCCAACCTCATACAATGCTATGTGCCTATTGCCTGACGACCAAATCGGCCAAAAGCGTGTGGAAGGTTCACATCAAAATTACGGTGGAGGGTGTCAGGGAAACTATGCTGCCCTCGGTGCAGTTGTTTCCCTTCACTCATCATAACTAAGCATCGCTCAGCGCGGTGTGCAGCTTGCATGATGTTCTCGTGGTACAGACCACCGAACGCCGCCCTATTGGAGAAGGGGGTTGTGCGGGCTGGACAATGCCAGGAAAGTTGCGCCGCTCCCGCTGCTACCATACCCATAGAGAGACCAGCCCGACGCGCGGGATCCTCTCCCCGGGGGAGGAGGTGCCCTCGTAAGGCCGACAAACCCCCAAAGGCAAACCAGCTGAACGGCTGGATACTAAAGACCCGCCTTCACCAATGAAGAAGGCATAGCGTGCGGCCATTCCACTCAAGATCTAACGGTCGACGGTATAACGCGGCCTCGGCCGCTCGTAATGCAGTGCGGAGACAGAGCTCTGAACGGTGATGGCATATCACCGCCTCAGCCGCTTGTGACTGCAGAATATTATTGTGCTCTTTTCCAGACTTCCGGCCCCCCCCCCCGCAAAGCTAGCCGCATGGCCGAGTGCCGGCCCATAACTCTAATGTCCGACGGTGTACGGCCTAACCCCGCCGCGGCCATTCGTCATTATAGTGCCACCCCCGCAACGCTAGCCGCGTGTCCCCCAAATGGGAGCTCTAACACGGCCAAGCGATAGCGACACACCCCCACAAACGGCCTCATCCACATCACGCGACACGGATCTCGGGCCCCCCCGTGGCATAGCCACAGAGCCCTGTCGACTTGGGTTTTGCCCAAGGACGGGGCCCAGGGGGAGGCATTAAATCCGCTTACCTTAAATGAGCCGAAAAGCGCGGGCCTCGCATCCGACGGGAAGGGAAGGGGCGGGGCAGCCTAGGACCCTACTGCTTCGTGGAGCAGCCAGGAGAGCGACTAACTAGTGCGGGGGGCAGCAGTAGAGAGGGCGCGTGGAAGGAGGGGCTACCCTTATATCCTAACCCGGGGCCAACCCCTCATCCCGCCCCCCGCCTTTCTGGTGACGCCCCACCTCCCCGCCCCCGTCCCCTGCAGGGACCTCGGGCATCCTGCAAGAAGTCCATGTCAGAGGGTGGGGGGTGAAATGGGATGCATCATGGGGCGGGCGGCAGGGGTTAAATAAGTAAAATGTAGTAAAGGCCCCCGTTCCGTTCTGTGCAGTGGAGACTACAAGATTGCTCAAGTTTGTGAGAGCGGGGATGATGGTTGCAACTTGTGCACCATCGCGTGGCTGCAATAAATCAAACTTTTTAATCATGATGATTGTCACCTTTGCAATCATCATGATTAAAAATGTTTGACTTATTGCAGCCACGCGATGGTGCGCAAGCTGTAACCACCATCCCCGCTCCCAGTCTCAGAAACTGCAGCCCCCAGCGCCGTGAATTGCAGAGGGAGTGACATATTTCAGGACTGGAATCTGAGGAGGCGGCTGACCGGGCCAGGTCAGCCCGCCCCCGCGGTAATTAACCCATCGCCACAGCTCGCTGGGCATGTATGCAGGCTCGAGGCTGCCGGTGTCTTGTTTTGAGTCTGTCAGTGTTGCTGACTGAGGCTCTCTGGCGCCTTCAACAACAGGAACACCATCTACCTCCTGTATGGGAGGCGGGCACATTGAAAAGTAAGGAGGGTCTTCGGAGACCGAGACATCTGCCTATTTAGCTGGTGTGCCACCCACTACTAGGTTTTTGTAAACCAGGCACAAATGCGTGCGCGGAGCTCCGTAGAAAAGTTTAATAATTTTAAAAAGGCAGCAAAATCTGGCCTTAACGTCGTTTTTGTTTAATAGAAAACAACATATTTGGAACTGAAATAGACTTTTATGCAAATCCCATCGGATGTATTTATTGTTTTTCATAACACTGTGCATCGCCTTTCGGTTACTTCAGAGCACTCGGTATTTCAGAAATTTACATATTTGTAATACCCTAAGAAATAGCTAACTAATATGTCTCTGGCATAAAGGATGGTGAAATTAAAGACATGTTATCCCAATTCATTTACTGCCTGTTACTACCTGGAGGTCGAATGCACCCATTAAAAAAATCACTGCCGCCTCCTTATTTTTGCCCTCTTCTCTGCGCTAGGATACCTTTATAGTTAGCAGTGCATTACTGAAACTGATAACATATTGCAAACCAAACGTGAGCTACCCCTAACACAGCTGCATCAGGCTTATAGAGCAAACGTGGTAAACAAGTTAAAGTGCTATCTGAAAGACCTTGAATGGGGGCCCAAATTTGCTGCATCTCAATGTCCGGCCTTTATCTTGCACTAGCAGCCCGTCCCGACGTTGTCCGGGTATGAATTGCTGCCGGCCAGTAGTATATTGTTTTGTAGGATTTCGTTTTGATAACATTTCTTATCTGTGACAGGCCTGTGAAACGCTACGATTCACAGTGCACTGCTGATGCACTTAAGAGTGCGCGTTCAGTAGTGTGTGAACTCAAATTTCCCTACTTTATTTTTCCTTGCAATATTATATAGCGCAAACTCAACAACATGGCATGAGCACAATTTACATTACAGAAGAACACATTCATTTGTGATAGGCACGGGGAGACAAAGCGATTTGCCTGGAATCACAGGATGTTGAGCTGATGCCGAGATTCGAACGTAGCTCCCCAGCACTAAAGTTCGCAATTTTAGAACTTGTGGCGGGAGGTGTGTCTAAAAGTGTATGTCGGTGCTGGCCATCAATGAGAGAGACCTGTGCATTTTTCAAATGGGTGGTGAAAAAATATGAGTATGTTGCTGGAGATGTGGGCCGCCGTGCCACCAATGTACTTACCGGGGGAGGGTAAACACCCATTATTCCGCAACTTTCTTTCCGCATACCATGACTCCGCATACTTTCATTACGAAAGTACCATGGCTCCGCAATGCCATTATAACGCATGGCATTATATTTTATATGCTTTTACCACACATACATTTACAACGAAATTCGTTGGAAATGCATGAATGGTAAAAGCATGGTTTTTTTTATGGTTAGATAAGGTAAATATGGGTATAGGGGTATATGTTTTGGGGTACTGAGGTATATGTTTTGGGGTGTTTGGGTATTTTAAGGGTTCAGATATAGTTTTGGGTGATAGGGTACAGGGGTAGTTTTAGGGTTTAGGGCTAGGTTTGGGTTTTGGAGTATAGAGGTATTTTTAGGATTCAGAGGTAGGTTTGGGTTTGGGGTACAGGGGTATTTTAAGGGTTCAGGGCTAGGTTTGGATTTTGGGGTACAGGGGTATTTTTAGGGTTCAGGGCTAGGTTTGGGATACAGGGGTATTTTAGGGTTCAGGGGTAGGTTTGTGTTTTGGGGTACAGGGTTATTTTTAGGGTTCAGGGTTAGGCTTGGGTTTTGGGGTACAGATGTATTTTTAGGGTTCAGGGGTAGGTTTGGGGTACAGGGGTATTTTAAGGGTTCAGGGCTAGGTTTGGGTTTTGGGGTACCGTGGTATTTTTAGGGTTCAGGGCTAGGTTTGGGTTTTGGGGTACAGGGGTATTTTTAGGGTTCAGAGGTAGGTTTGGGTTTTGAGGTACAAGGGTATTTATAGGGTTCAGGGCTAGGTTTGAGTTTTGGGGTACAGGGGTATTTTTAGGGTTCAGAGGTTGGTTTGGGTTTTGAGGTACAGGGGTATTTATAGGGTTCAGGGCTAGGTTTGAGTTTTGGGGTACAGGGGTATTTTTAGGGTTTAGGGATAGGTTTGGGTTTTGGGGTACAGGGTATATTTATAGGATTAAGATGGGTTAGTGTTTAAGGGTGTTGGAGTATTTTAAAGAGTAAGGGTGGGTTATGATTATGGGGTGCAGGGGTATTTAAAGGGAGCAGGGTGGGATTAGCACACAATATGAGACATGGCATGAAGGGCGGAACGTACCACACGCCCCCAGCGTTTGTCACGCTCCCAGCACACGCCCACAGCACAACGCAGACACGCCCACAAGGGACTACTTTGCTGGCATGGTTCTTTTACCTTTTAAATGTATATGGTTGGCGTCTGCTAGCCTATGTCCTTCTGCTGCACCTACCCTTTCCAACGCTGTATTGGGTGTTGTGATTGGTGCTGTGGTTCCTGAGATTACCCGCCTCAAAGGTTTGGGCTCTCTATTTATTATATTAGTATGGATTTAGATAAAACCACCCACTGGTGCCGGTGGGCTGCAACTAGGTGTGGGCCTCAAAGAGCCTGAAACTGCCTTGGCGGTGGGCTCTGTAGTTTGGTGCCATAACGAAGACCATGAATCCAGCTCCACTAAAGAAGTTCCTGTAGACTACAGTTTTTAAATTATAGAGCAATGATACCATAAGCAATCTTCATTAAGATGTTATGGAGGCTACACTGCTGTAGCGTAGCCTCCATAACAACTTAATGAATAGTGGTTAAGGTATTATTGCTCTATAATTTAAAAACCTAATAAGAAATGCCTTTGGTGCCTCGGTGGGCTCTGCGATTGCAATCACAATTGAAATGACGCACATAAGCAATGTAAAAAACTTTGGAGCAATGCTGCAGGTACGTGCGCACTTTATTTCAAGCGCTTGATGGTAAATGCAGCCGGCTTTCTGGCAGCTGTGCTTGGTTTGTATCCTGGGGGTAATTTTAAAGCAGGTGGGTCTCTTCTGACAGCCATACTAGCTGTCGGTTTTGCTGTGTGATTACTACACAGCTCCTGCCTCAGCCTGAGGATAATGCAGTATGATGCCTATCCGTGCGCGAGTTAGTGTCACACTTAGGCAGCTAAGATGGATCCGTGTGTTGTAACTATTCATATTGGGACTACCTCACATCCTGTTAGGTTGGGTCCCACGTGGAGAGAGAGGCCCTGGAGTCCTGGTGCTCTCCTGTTTGTTTGCTGGCAGGGAGGGGGCCCAGTGTGGGCAAAGGCTGGCAATCTTAGGGGCGCCTCTGCAGCAGGCAGCAAACTTGTATTTCATAAAAGCACATGGGAATATGCAGATTAAGTATAAGGAGGTGTTTTAAATATTCCTTTACCCCACATACAACATGGGGGTTTCCATACTGGTCATGACGTGTAACACAAGCCATTCCATGTGCTTAAACTGTGTTCCCAGCTTCCCTGTGTTATAAAACACTCCTAATAGCTTCTGACAAAACACACTTTCAACAGGTAGGTTGGCAAAAACGTTTGCTTTCTGTTTCCCGGCATGAGGTTTAGGTATGTGTTTTTTAATGATGTTTGGCCCCGGGGGTTATTTTGTATCAAGGTGGTTCTACGCTGCCAGCACTGCGCCCTGTGTATTGCGGTGCAGTTTATATGCCCTGCAGGTGTGTGTTTTCAAGGATGGTGCGGTTTAGAAATGACCCATTGGCCTCTGTGGGAGGGAAGGATATGCACCGTACATCACCATTTACTATACAATGAGTGGTCATATCGTGCCATTCCATGACTGAGTGCCCTTCCATTTCTGGTGCTTTGCACCATTTCTGGTGTTTTAAGATCTTCAAGTTTCTTCTTGCTCAAATGGGTGTAATTTCTGATATTTATATGTTTTGATCGTCTTCATTGCATAATTTTGCTCACAAGAAAGTGTCACTCATAGTTGTTAAAATGTCACTCATAATTACACTGACATTATGAAAATGTCACACATAACAATCTGAAACCTTGGCAGCTATGCACGCGGCAGCCCCTGTGTTCCAGCCTCCAGGGGCCCCATCAGCGCTGTAGCGCACACAGGCAGCACTACACTCTCTCACTGGCATTGGTTGCACCAGTGAGTTGCCTCATAACAGTCCTGCCTCATAAATTAAATGGCATGTGCTGCATGGGGTGGGTGCAGGTGACCTGATCTTAAAGACCCAACAGCAAGGCAGTTGAAGGCAACTGCCTTGAGGCCAAAGATCATTTGCATATTTACATACCTTTGTAAACTGGTTTCAGAGGCTTAGTTTTTTCCTGGTACTAGTACCTCCTGTGCCCCCACTCTGACGAGTAATATAATACTGCTGTAATGTGAGAATGCATTTCATGAAAAGGAATGTTAAGTAAGGTTGCCAAAAGAAAAATGCCAGCAATGTGTTGTTTAAAGAGCTTGGAGAGATCTCGTCTTGACACTAAATAGGGTTATAAATAAAGTATGTATTGATTTGTAATGTGACTTTTCTGTCTGTGTTCCCTTTAATTATCAGTCATGGATCATTCAGGCAGCCCTAGAACATAATTAAAAGTGCTTTCTATTTGTGCTTCCTGTTCAAATTTTGCACAGATAAGTGCTGAAAATACGGCTTTAGGTGACTGCTTATTTTTTTACGTCTGGGACATCAAAATAATGAGCTAGCAAACCTAATCATAATACTGGAAGTTTGTTGCAGGAGCAGCACATTATTTATTTCCACCCTCAATCCCTGATTAATGCCATAATACCAATAGTTCAACATACCTGAAACCCTATGTCGCCATCAATAACATGCTGAGTTACTTCCAGTATCTGGGAATGCACCCTTTATTCAGACAACTCACTCCTCATTCTCGCCCTTCACTTTTACTCTCACCCGGCACTCACATCAATCACAATGCACTCACACTGATCACCATGTACTCCCACCATTCACCAGCTGACCCTGCACTCACAGTGATCACTCTGCACTCACAATGCACTAGCGCTGTTCACCCTGCAGTCACACGAGCACACTACTCAACCTGCACTCATGTCACATTTCACTCTCTTGTCCCCCTCACTGCTCAATCTGCAATCTCACTTAAATAAGACCATCACTAACCATGCATTATTTCATCCCACTTTGTACTTACATACGTACCCAAATTGATATGGTCACCTCACTCACTCTGCAGTCACTACTCTTACCCTACTCTCACACTGTCGCATCACTCACTGTTCACTCACATGGGCACTCCTACCACCCACAAAGCGCAGAGGGTTAATGTGCCTGCTACAAAGAACATGTCCCATGCAGATCACAGAACTGAGTGTGAGTAAACTAGGAGTAGCGCTATGAAAAAATGAAACGTTTGTCAGAAAGGTGCCATAGAGAGATCAGGTGCATTGTTGGTGAGTGGTAGTGAGGGAATTCATAGAAAAGTAGGAAATGGGGAAGGGCACGCCAAAAAAGAATTTCAGATGCCATCCAGAGACTTTTTGAGGCATGGGCAAAGTGGGCTCCGTCCGACGGCTCTAGACTTTCAGGGGGCCCCCTGATAAAACCAGCTCTGTTCTGTAGAGTCTTGCCCTGATGGCATTAAATGATTCTTGAACAGGTTGTTTTAAATACATAATTTCTTCGCTTTTTTCAATATTGGGGTTGTGTGTCTAATACAGACATTTTGTAGTGGAATGTTGTGTTTCATGCAACATCCATAACATTTTCTTTGGATCAAATCAGGACCTCACACATATGAGAAATGGGAGAGTGTCTCAGAGATCATTTGCAAAAATATGCTGCTGTGTTACAATATTGAAACCACGCATAGCTTATATGTTAAGAGGGTTTCCCACTTGCTCATTAGAACTTTGAGAAAGACAATATAGAGGCATTTCATTTAAATCTTGGTGGTTTCAAATCAAAATATGCCAGATTTTTAGGTGGTGGTGCAAAGTGGTAGGTGCGGGGCCCCCTCCATCTGTTTTGCAGGGGGGACCCCTCAAGTTTCGTTACGCCACTGAGCTACGGTGTCGGCGAAGCATTTTGTCCGAGGATTTGCTGTTCTACTCTGGGTTTAACTGTTAGCTGCAGAGAGGTCCTATGCTGGCGTTTGTCCTTCAGCTGCGGGTGCCGGTTCTAGCCTGAGGTGGTCCTGTCCTGATCCAATTTGCTCCGTGCCTGTGAGAGATAAAATTCGATTTCTCCGATGAATTGTAGTTTTAGTTATACTTATGTTTTATTTTAGCATGATGTATCTATATATGCATGTTCTCATATGAAAGCACTCTATCTAGTGTAGGCCTAGCTTAGCCCAGTAGGAAATGGTGTAATACGCTTATATATTCAGTTCAGGTTGAACAGGCCGAGAACCACACTGACGCCATCTTTTCCCCTGTGTCGGATCCCAGTAATCTTTCACGTGTTACTCTCCCTGGGTTGTCGGGCCTCTTCTAGTTGAGTTCCCGGGAGAAGCTGAATGTGTACTATTCATTCTCTGCCCTGAGACCCAAGGTCGCATCTGGCTTTGGGTGCGATAAGCGCATTCCTGAAGGCGCCGCGCTTGCACTCCCAGGCACCGGGACGAAAGGGAGTCACCCCTCCCGACCTCTCTAAGGATACCTAAACTAAGCTTCGAAACCAATCATGTGTACCATATATGGTCTTTCCTCCAGGTCCGAGGGCCAAGTAGTATGTTTCCATCTACCATGATGCTATGTATCATGCTGAAAGTATATATGCCCTGTTTTGAATGTAAGCCAGCAGTCTGCTCCGCGCACCTTGAGGGGTGAGGATGGAAGAGGCTCTTCTATAGAGTATCTTTGTTGAATAAAGCTCTTGTGTTTTCTACACTGCCAACGGTTTGGTTATTTGTTAATTGGTATATGGGCTATTGGTGAGTATAGCTCCTATCTGTTATTTTTATGGTACGTCAGTTGGCGACTCTGGTGGGACTCCACGTTTGGGGTCGTCCTCCCGTAACCGGGGAAAGAAGGACAAAGAAAGGGGAGCTCTGGTCGAGGGTTTGGACTGACTAATGATTTTGGCTTACTCCGCCCTCGCGATCAGAAAGCCCCAGCTACTAGTGACCCTTCGCCGGAGCACTACGTAACCCAGGAGCTGACCGTGTTGGTCTTCAGGAGTTGGCAAGAGAGAACACACAATTGTACCTGAGTGCACCAGGTGAGTGAATTGTTTTCTTTGTGTCTTTGGAGAACGTCGTGAAGCAATGCTTTTGGAAACAGTTAACTGTGTTGAACTGGTGGTCGGTGTACTACGAGGAACATTGGAGGTCTGACGGGGTAGCATTGAGGCTGCACGTGCAGATGCTCCACGGACTTGTGTTGATGTAGAGACATCGATCGGGCGCCTCGTGTGGCACAGGTGGTGCGCATCTGGTCAGACTGTTCTCGGGGAAGCCGTGGTTGTACCTGGGTAGCCATCGGGACACATCTGAAGCGACGCTAAGGCAGCGGGCTCAGTCAGAATAGTCCCGAGGGTGAACCAGAAAAAGCTTCAGGGCGATCCGTAGGCTAGTCTGTGGCTAAATACCTGTCCGACGATCTCTGAGTAGTCTTTTGACTCTTTTTGATTTTGATGTTTTGTTGGTCCGGGATTTGGATTTTTTAGTTTTCCACGAAACGAGAGTCGACGGGCTCCGTTCTTTGATTTAGAAAAGACATGTCATTCTGGATAATTTAGGAAACTACCTCAATGTTTTGAATATATGTACTGTCCTGTTGTATTATGTTTTGAGAGTGAATGAATGGTTGAGTATGTGATGAATAAATGAATATGGCCATGTTTGAAAGAACGATATTTTGATTGTATAAAGAACGTGTAGTAATTTGTTACAATGCCGTGTTTCAGTAAATTGAACTGTTTTGGATGTTGTTGCCGCCCCAATGACACTCGCTTGGCCGAGAGTCAGCCTGCCCCACCTGAGGGCAGCCTGAGTCATGAAGACCGTGGACCTGGGCGGGCACGACATGGAGAGCTGCATGCAGCAGTACGGGGCGGCCTAGGACTGCTGCCGGCTGGCCTCCTACAAGATCCTCAAGGAGATGGTGCTGCTGCAGCGGCTGAGGTACCCCAACGTGCTGCAGGTAACGGGGGCTCCCGGGCAAGCAGCGAGTGTGTGCGGTGCATGGCTGGACGGACCGGTGAGCTCTCCAGCCACGGTAAAGAGCGCAGCGTGGCAACAGCGGAACAACCTTCTTCAAGCTGCAGCTCGAGGCAGGGGAACCACAGGACATCCAACTCTTGATTTATAAAGCGGCCCAACGAAAAGCATCAGTGACCTCCAGCCAACAGTCAACAAACCAGCAAGGACTCTCATGGACTTCTTTACTTTTTCTTTTGTCCTGGCTGCCATTTTGCTGCTGTTCTCGGCCGCTTTTCTCTTGACCCTGACCCACAATCTTGTCCATTCCCTCGTCCTTTACTCTTTTCCCTCGTTTTCCCCTTGACGATCCTCAAATGTTTCTTCCCTTTTCTGATTTGCCTTTTCTCCATACCCTTGTATCCCTCCCACCCTCCCTTGGTGCTGTGACTGCATCCCCCCTCCGACCCCACTTAATGGAACTCTGCTCTCCTGTTTTTTTTGTGTCTTTGCCTGAGAAAATCAACTATGTGTGTATATATATATATACATGTATATAGAGATAACTCTAATCACTAGTATATGTAGTAGACCTTTGTACTCTCTACCATTCCTATGTGACTCTTAGAGTATATCTATTTGTATCTCTTCCTTGAGTGACTTTACTATTTGTACATTTGCAATTTTTCTTTCTATTTGTATCTCCTCCTTGCGTGACTTTACATCTTGTACATTTGCAATTTTTCTTTCTGTTTGTATCTCCTCCTTGTGTGACTTTACATCTTGTACATTTGCAATTTTTTCTGTTAGTATCTTTTATGTAACGCATGTAATCCTAAATCCTTATGTTTTGCAACTGGTTCTTATGTAAAGCGCTCTGACACCTTCGGGTAAAGTTCGCGCTATATAAAATCACATTAAATAAATAAATAAATAAAAAAATATAACCAAAGATATCGTAGAATTGCAGTGGGCTTTAACAGGGTCTTTTAATGAAAAGAAAATACAGTATTTGCAGGACCGATTATTTTCCAAACGTAGTGGACAGTCCATGTTTGATTCCTTAAATATGTGGCAGAAGGAAGCAAAGCATAGGCGTATAAGACAGGAGAAATTGCGCCAGATCAAGAATGGACAGACCATTACCCAGCAAAGCTGTTGCTTACGGTAAAGCCCAAACTGAACATAATATCGAGTGTGCAGATAGACAGTTCAGATTGTAGGTAGATAAAAGTTATGTGAGTCGGCCTGAGCCGGAAGATGAGATAGAAGACTTATTGGGCATACGTCCACCTCCCCCCTATGCCCCACAGCGCATATATCCCGCGGTCCCTCTGACCCCTGCCTCAGCTCCAGCGGCTTCGGCGCCAGCCGTCTCCTCTTCCCCTGCTCCCCTTGGGGGTCCCTGCGTTTCAGCTCCCTCAGCATTTGGAACGGCCACTTTATGGCCGGATGCCTCAGCATCTCCCACTTCGTCCACGGCTGTCTTGTCCCCCCCGACATCCGCCTGGGCTGCTCAGTCTTCCAGTTAGACTCCAGCCCTGGCTGACCTTACTCCCTCCCGCATTCCGGGTGATCTTGCCGCACGAAGATTGTTTACTCGTTCGGCCGTCGGGGAAGAAGAGAAACAAAAGATTGCGAATCAGTCGTCCCAGTGGATGCGCAATCGAGTATACACTTTAACAGATATCTGGAGTACCCTCCGAGATTATGAACCAGTTATGCAGCAATATGCATTAGAAAGCATGGCTGAGAGTCTCATTTCCCTCGGGGAACTTTGTTTTCCGGGAGGCCAGGCCGCACAAGTAGTGTATGATATCCGAGATCGAGCTTTTAAATTTGAATTGCAATTACAGGAAGTACATAGGTATGTGGTAATTTTACTAAAATATAGGGAGCGGCTGCAGACGAAATGTCCGAATTGGAACTCCCAGCACCCTATGAGGGAAGTTCACCCCATCTATCATCCCGAGATACCAGAATTGCGAATGATCAGAATATAGTAGCGAGGTCTGCTGTAGAAGCCCGCTTCCAAGAACAATGGGTTTATACCCTTTAGAAAAGGAGTGAAGTCCTTTCGTTAAAATCACAACTTCCTGACCCTCGTAAAAATCCTACTGCTTACTATAAAGATCTTACTGAAGCAGCCGCGTCAGCTGTCATGACCTTAGCGGAAATAGAGCTATTTTTTTTATTGCTAGTCCCTGCTGATGTATGGCGTCAGGTGCATGACCACGACCATGCTGTAGAACTAGGAGGGACTTGGGACCAAATTAAGGGTTGGGATAAGGATCAAAAACCCGGAGATAAGCCGAGGCCTGAGATACTGGCTTTACCGGATCGAATAATTACTTATATGCATTCCTTAATTCCACCCCGTAAGGTAGACTGGGACAAATTGACAGCATGTAAACAAAAGAAGGATGAAAGTGTTTCTGATTTTTTCACTAGATTTGAGGGGGGAAAGAACCATCACAACGCAACTTTCACAACGCACTACTATCACAACGCAACTTTTACAACGCAAGATCCATTACAACGCATGCTTTTACAACACATGCCATTACATCCCAGATGCTATTACAATGCATACCATTACAACGTAAGTATGGGTAAGTATTTAATTAAAAAAATATTAATTTAATTTTAATTTATTTTTCTTAAATTAATTTAATTATTTTTAATACTATTATTTTTTTTTTTTTTTTTTTTTTTTTAAAGACGTTTATTAAAGTTTCAGTTATACACAGCGTCTTGCACACAACCCGGAGGCTGGCCGCTATACATCATACGCAAAGTATCGCAACATCAATGCAATAGCAACTGCCATCCTTGCCAGGTCGCTAATTGTGTAAACAACATCTGAAGACTGTCGGATAGTAGTGTTCACAGACCTTGTCCGTCTCATTTTACATTTAAACAATCAAAACTTGTCTCTATGAAAAACATTAGTAAACCAGTCAATATCAGCATCCTATAGGGTTACATAATACAAGCTTTTACAATCGGGTCCTAAGTATATCTTCATATTACGGAGACAGTCCTCATCACAAGTCACATCACCAGTCTTGCCTGGCACTCCCCGCGCCACCATCTGTCTAGCACGGCACCTCTCGTAATTGCAACTATGACCCCCCCCCTAGGTGTATTCCAAGGCACACAGTTTATATTGCAGTGACTGAGACCACCACCCAGCACATTTATTCCAAAAAACTCCTCCTCCGTGTCCCAAAAACACAGAAGGCCACCATAGATCAAAGACATTATAACACCCCCCTTACGGGTCCTCATCAAGTTCTAGCAGCTCTTCCGGGGGTTCACACAGGTTCCCCCGATACTCGTTCCAATTGTTCCAGATTCTTGACCATTTCTTAGGGCATCCTCTATGCACATATACTGCCCTTTCCGCTACCATTGCTGAGTCCATATCATTACACCAACGAGTACATGAGGGTTTCACACCAGATCCCCACCTCCTAGCAATGTTACGCTTTGCAATGGCCATACCCAGTGTCGCCCAGAGTTGCAATCCCTTGTTCATATCAGTAGGCGACCAAATGTTCAGTATACAACACTTAGGTTCAGTTTGTAGTATCACCCCCGTCGCCTCCGATATCTCAAACAACACCTCCTCCCAATATGACTGTATTTTGGGGCACTCCCATAGTATATGGTAGAAAGTCCCTGGGGAGCCACAACCTCTGAGGCAGGTAGGTTCCGGGGTACGCCTCAGTTTGTGTAGTAGAGTACGTGAATAGTACACTCTATGTAGTATTTTTAATTGTATCAGTTTCAGCCGTGAAGGTATGGTGGTCTCTCTGGGCGAGGCCAGTGCGTGCAACCAGTCCTCATCAGCTATGTCTCCCAGATCCACCTCCCATCTACTGCGGAGGACTACCGTGGGGTCAGGGAGGTTATTGACGAGCTTCCGATACGTGAGGGAGATCGCTTTCTTATCTAAGTGGTCAGTGAGGAGTCTATCCTCCAGGGGGGAGGAAGCGGCGAGGATTGAATCAGACGGGATGGCTCCCTGCAAAGCATGTTTGATTTGTGCATATCTATAGTGTTCATTTTCCCCCATTCCATACTTCTCTCGTAGGGCTGGGAATGAGATGATCTTCCCGTTTATCCATAGGTCTCCAATTGTCGAGATGCCAATTAGGTCCCATTGCCTGAAACCTTTCGAATTCGACAGCGTGCCAAGTTTAGGGGTATCCCAGAGTGGTGTGGCTAGCGTAAGGACTCCCTCCCATCCCAGAGCTCTCTGTGCAGTGTGCCAGATCTTGATTGTGTGGGCCGTGGGGCCCGTGAGCGTGTGTCGGCGTTTGTCTGAGTATAATGCCCTCATAAGTTTGTCAGGGGGGAGAACGGTCCTGTCAAGAGCATAGGCCGGATCTTGTTGCGGGGCATGTAGCCATTGGTCCACCACCATAAGTTGAGCTGCCCAGTAGTATAGCTTGACGTTTGGCAAGGCAATGCCCCCATCATACCAACTACGTGACAATTTAGCCTGCGCTATCCGGGCTGGTTTACCGTCCCATAGGAGCGCGGCGATCTCAGCATCGATCGACTTCAGATATGCGAGAGGGACCGGGAATGGGGTGTTTTGTAATGTATAGAGGAGTCTCGGGAGTGAGAGCATTTTAAAGAGGGCTGCCCTGCCCAGTAAAGTCAAGGGAAGGGAACGCCAGTGTTTCACATCCGACTTTAGCCTCTGTAGAGGTTTCAGTAGGTTCTCTTCCATAAAGACTGGCTCCTGTGGGGTGACGTATATCCCGAGATATTTAAACCCTCTGGATACCGTTTGTAAGGTGCAGTCATGGGGTATCATGGGCGTCGAACCGCGCAAGACATACAAGAGTGACTTGGCCCAGTTAATGGTATACCCTGAGGCGTCACCATAGGTCTTAAGTATGGCCATTAATGTCGCTAGGGATGGGGTTGGAGACGTCAAATAGAGCAGCACGTCGTCAGCATAGAGGGAGATGCGGTCTTCCCAGCCCTCTCCCCACGAGATGCCTCGGATCTGCGGATCCATACGTATTTTCACCGCAAGCGGCTCAAGTATGAGGGCGAACAATAGTGGGGACAGGGGGCAGCCCTGACGGGTGCCGCGACCCAATGTAATCACGCGTGACGTGTGCCCATTCGCAATAATCTGCGCCAAGGGTGCCGTATAAAGGAGCCTAACCCAGCCACAAAAGTTAGGGCCAAAGCCCATCTTCTTGAGCACCGCAAAAAGGAACGGCCACTCCACCAGATCGAACGCCATGGTGGCGTCTAACGAGAGAATCGCGGCATCCTCCCGGAGTGAGGGAATGCGGTGTAGTATTCCGTTTAGTCTACGCAGATTAAGGGAGGTATTTCGCCCAGGCATAAAACCAGATTGGTCTGGGTGCACCAGTGTTGTGAGGTGGGGTTGTAGACGCAGAGCCAGGAGTTTCGCTAGCACTTTTGCATCTGCGTTCATTAGTGAGATCGGTCGGTAGGAGGAAGGCAGGTCAGGTGGCTTACCAGGCTTGTGTATAGTGACAATGGTGGCCAACCTCTGATCCGGCGAGAGGGAGCCCCTTTCTAAGCAGTCAGTGTACATGGGAAGCATATGTTGGGTAAGGGTCGATGACATTGTCTTATATAGTTCGATCGGCAGACCGTTGGGCCCCATTGCCTTTCCAGTGTTTAGAGCTGCCAGGGCAACCCCCAACTCCTCCCCCGTCAGGTCATCCTCTAGGGACTGCGCATCTTCCTGCGAGAGTGTGGAGAGAGGGATGTCATGTAGGAATTGTGTGCAGTCGTCTTCTGTCACTCCCGGACGTGCTGTATACACTGATTCATAGTAGGAAGCCAGTTCCTCCACAATATCAGGGGGAGAGGTCGTGTAAGTACCGTCTGAGAGTGTTAATGCGGCTATCCATCTACTCGCCCTTTCCTTCCTTTCAATCCATGCGAGCATTTTCCCAGTCTTATCTCCCAGTTCATAGACCCTGTGTAACGTGTCAGTCAACCTCGCCTTTGTCATGTCCTCCGCGTATGATCTGAATTCCTGGGTAGCTAACGTCAGTGTGTGTGCCGTGTCCTCCGTGGGGTCAGAGGCGTGTGCCAGCTCCGCGGTCTGGACCGCTGTTTCGAGCGATTCTATGGTTGCCCTCTGTGTCCCTTTATGCCTAGTGATAGTGGAAATGGCTTGCCCCCTGACCACTGTCTTGTATGCCTCCCATAATACCGATGGTGATTCGACTGAACCCACGTTGTCTTCGAAATAATTCGTGGTAGCTGCTTTGAGCGCTTTAGCAATGGTACGATTTTTAAGATACCCAGGATAGACTGGATAAATGCGTTGTCGTCTGGTGGGGTGCACTGTGTAGGTGAGTAGCACTGGGGAGTGGTCAGAGATTCCTCGCGGTAGATGTTCTATGGACGCAATCCTTTCTGGGGGAACGGCTAGCGTCAGTAAGTAGTCTAGCCGGGAAAGGCTACCATGTACCCCGGAAAGAAATGTGTAATGTCGATCCCGGGGATGTGTGAGTCTCCATACATCTAACAGTCCCATCGCATCTAAGAATTCTCGGAACAGGTGGTCTGCTCTGGAAGCCTCTCGAGGAGGCTGTCGATCCACGGCAGCGTTTGGCACTGCATTGAAGTCGCCACCAATAATTAGTTCCCCCTCAGGGAGTCCGATCAGGAAGTTACCTAGGTCTTGGAAGGCTCCTTGATGTAACGCAGGGGGGATGTATACTGTTAGGAAATTATATGGCCGTCCCTCCCATTGACAACTGATCGCCGCAAAGCGTCCCTGTTCGTCAGCCCATGTGTGCTTGATAAGTAGGGGTGCATTTTTGGAAACCAGGATGCCAACCCCACGTGAACCCGATGAGAATTCTGAGTGTGTGACCATTTTAAATCCCCAGCGGTTAAGGGCCTGACAGGTTGTTCCCACCAGATGTGTCTCCTGGAGCAATACTATTGTCGGGCCTTTCTCTTTAGGAATTGGAGGACCAAACCCCGTTTAATTTTGTGACCCAGCCCATTGACATTCCAGGAGATGATAGTAAGCGGGGCAGTCACCAGTGGTTGTGAGTGTGGGTGAGGCGTTAAAAGGTCTTGGTCAGCCATGATTGTAGGTGCTCTTGCGTGTCAGGAACCTTGGATATAGCCTTCGGACCGGGGTCCAGTAACTTTGAGTATGGGAAGCCTTGACTGTGGTGAGGAAGAGTGCCCAGCCCTGTGTAGAGGTAACACAGAGAGTGTCCAGCGCCAGCGTGCAGAGTCAGCCCATACGGGAACCTGTGACTAACGGGACTTCGGGGCCCAACCAAAGAACAAACATCGTTTATTAAGTGCCGGGGCGATGGTGTCTCCGAACTAGAAACTAGGGGTCAGAGGGCCAATACCGACCTTCATATCGAGTAGTGCGGAGAGCGGTTACAAAGCATTCCCCCTGTCGAGTTAGGTGGCCTATAGAGAATACCAGGCATATCAGGTAGCCCCGCCCGTGCCGGCGTGGAAGACCCAGCCGTGTGCACTGGTTCCAGAGTAAGTGTCCCGTGGTTGTGTGTACATATAACCCTAGGAAAAACATGAGACTTAAAAGAGAACAATAGAACTCAGCAAACAACCCCCCCCGCCCAACCCCCCTCCCTGCCTCCCTGCTATACGGACATAGAACCGCCCGCTCCCCCAACTTAGCAGAGCGCCTGCTCCCATTTCCCCCCAATGTACTTGCTTGCGGGGTAAGTGTTCCGTGGTACTAGTGACCCCATCAGTCACAGTCTGCTCTTCTCGTTCCTTGGTCAGCGGCAGCTCCCGCATCTCTCGTGTCCCTCCATGGGTCCGACTGTGCCAGGAAGGGACTCATGTGTGAGGTCATTGTTCGTCGGTTTCCGGCCTCTCTTCGAGCTCCTTGTCATGATTTTCCCCGGCCGGCGCTGGTGAAGCTTCTGCATCCCCGGGCCGGTGGTCTCGCTGGCCTCTGCCCGTGCGTCTAGTCCCTTCCACCCGTCTCCAACCGTCCAGCCAGTCCCACGCCGCCTCCGGGGTATCAAAAAACCAGGTTTTATGATTATCCACGATCCTCAGTTTCGCTGGGAACAGCATCGAATAGGGCAGGTCCCTTTCTCGCGAGGCCTTTTTTACCTCCATGAAGGTGTTGCGGCGTCGGGCCACCTCGGCCGTATAATCAGGGAAGAAGGCCAACGTAGAGTTTTGTATTTTGATGGGCGGGGCATTCCGGGCCGCTTGAAGTATGACATCCCTGTCCCGGAAATTGAATAGCCTGGCCAGTACAGGTCGTGGTGCTGCACCCGGTTTCGGTGTTCCACCCGGGACCCTGTGTGCTCTCTCCACTGAGAAGTAGTTTGAGAGACCTTTTGGTCGCAGTTCGGTCTTGATAAGGTCTTCAATGTAAAGGTCCATCGCCCTTTTGCCCTCCGATTCTGGTAGTCCTAGGATTCGGACATTGTTACGCCTAGCCCGCCCCTCCTGGTCGTCCAGCTTGTCCTGCAGTTTCTTAGTGACCGCTTCCATCCGCTCCATGGCCAGCTGTAGCTCGGAGGTGTCCTCAACCAGGGATTTTGTGACCACTTCCACCTGCGCCACCCTCTCGGTCATCTTATGCAGGTCTGCCCTCAGTAAGCCCACATCCGAGGAGATGGCCCCCACCGTTGACTGCACATTAGTGAGCGTCCTCATCAAGTCCTCAAGCGTCACCTTCTTAACACCGTCACCTTCGGGGCTCCTGCCTGTGGACGTGCGTCCGTCCGGGTTCTGCGATGGGTTCTTCTCGAACGCGAATTTTTCCAGTCTAGACTGAGCAGCGTTATGCCGCGTTCCTTTCCCCGCCATCTCGCCGTCCCTCCGTGGGCCGTGAGGCGTGTCCGCTCCGGCTCGGGCCCAGATAGCGTCTTGGTTCCCGGAGGTCCGGCCACTCAATTATGACGGGCCGTCGATGAGGCAGGCCCGTTGGGGCGTCAGGGGTAGCCTCTGAGAATGGCTCAATGGGTGGGGTCCCCCAACTTCAAGGCAGGCCAATGCAGTCAACTGGTCATGGGTGAGACGGGGTCCGGGCAGCTGTGGATACCAGAGCTGTGCGTCACGTGGTTTGCCGGGTCTCTATGTGTCAGTGTCTTCACTGTTACCCTTGGCGACCTATGTCCCAGGGGGGGGGGTGAGGGTGGACGCAGTGGCCAGTAATTGTTGTGCACGTCGCGGGAGATCCTCACTGGGACAATTCACCCCCTCAAGGCTGTAAAGGGTCCGCACCTTGCGCAGGCGGTCTTGCCACGAATCCAAAATGCCTGTGGCCCCGGTCCGGGGTGTATCTCACCCGGCCGTCCCCCAGTACAGGTCCGGGAAGCCGCCACCTCAGCAGCGCGGCCCCTGGGTGCGCAGCAACGGAGATGAGGTCGGCGCTGCAGGAGGGGCAGGCGAGGTTGGCGCTGCAGGAGTCGCCCGGGTGTGCCCCGGCACCGTGGCAGCGCGGTCTTGGCCGCCCGCCAGCAGCACAGTATAGGGTGGGGGTTGGGTCGGGCGCTGGCTCTCCACTAATGTCTCTGACCCCCCGCCTCCGGGTGCCCCTTACCGGCTCCCTCGACAACTCTCAGGCCAAGGGAGGGGGGGGGGGGGGGATCCACCGACTCACCTCCGAGGCGCGCCGCCACAGGTGTCCCGGTCGTCGTCCGATGCAGGTCAGTCCTCCGGGCGACGGTCAGATTTTCGATGCGGGAGCTTCCGGTTTGTTCTCCCCTCGGCCCTTCACTTCCGGCCGGATAGCACTGCAGGCAAAGCCGGTGCGGCCACGATGCCAGTGGGCCGCAGGCAGGCACGTCTTCAAGGGGCTGATGCCGGTGTCAGAGCAACACCGGAGTTTCGGCGGGGGATGCCGCTTGGAGTCTCCCCGCTAAAGCAGTCGCCAGAGCAGCAAATAAAACGGATCAGTGCAAGGATAGTGAGATGGGGTCCCGTTCACCACGGAGCTCCTCTGCTAAGCAGCCATTCCAGTCGGCTGCTAGCCACGCCCCTCCTATTATTTTTTTTAAATATAAATTAATTTACTTAAAATCATTATAAAATGTAAATTACATTAAAAAATGTTTTATTTTAATTTATTATACTTAAATAATTTTTATTATTTTAATTAAATATAATTTAAATTTATAGTATTTATAGAAGAGTAATTGTAACCCCTACACTATCCAACACTTACCCTACTATTACACTCCCCTGGAGTAAGAAAAGTAATTTTAAACCCTACACTATCCAACACTTACTCTACTATTACTCCCCCCTGGAGTTTGAATAGTAATTTTAACCCCTACACTATCAAACACTTACCCTACTATTACACCCCCGAGGAGTTAAAATAGTAAACTAAAATATATTAAAATAAATCAAAAAATTATTTTAATTAATTAATTAACATTTTTTAAATGTTATTAAAATTAAATTAATATTAATAAAATTAAATACTTACCTATACTTACGTTGTAATGGTATGCGTTCTAATAGCATCTGGGATGTAATTGCATGCATTGTAAAAGCATGCGTTGTAATGGATCTTGCGTAGTAAAAGTTGCGTTGTGATGGTATGCGTTGTGAATGTATGCGTTGTAAGGTTATACATTCTTTGAGGGTGTGTTTATTTACTTTAGTGGAAAGGATTTATCCGGAAGGAGGCATTCGGTTGTTCGTTAATAGATTTGTGACGAATCTGCTGCCAGAAGTCTCAATGCGGCTACAAGCCACCGAGAGCACTTGGACTACATCCACACCCTCAATCATATTAAGTATGGCTCAGTATTATGAACATATAGAAAATGATAGTAAGGATAAATCAGAGAAAAAGGCGAAGGACCTTAAGACACGAGTTTTACTGCAGCAAGTTTTTCGGGGACGGGGGAAGGAAAGAGGAGGTAGAGATTCCGTCCCGAGAGGGGCGGGAACTGGCGGAGGAGGCGGTGGACCAGCTGTCGCTCTGGGAATAAACCAGTGTGCCTATTGTAAGCAGGAGGGCCATTGGAGAGCTCAGTGTCCTCTGCTATTAGCAAAGAACGGGGCTGTGAGAGGAAGAGGAAGAGGTCGAGGAGGTGTAGATCGGAGTGATATGCGGAGAGAGGAGATTACTCATAGTGACTCTGAGAAGAATTATTTCGACAATCCTAGAGGTAGGCAGTACTACAATGAGGATTGTGTGGTCGCTGGAAATGAGGGGTATGCCTATCAATAGGACAGCCAAGGACAGAGTAGGGACCAGGAGTCAGTACCAGTGGATCAGCAAGGCCCTTATGTTAGGGCCCGGATAATGGGGACTTCTGAGAAGTTCCTAGTTGACATGGGTGCAATGAACAGTTCCATCTCTCGTTCGCTGGTCCCTGGGGCCGCTCTGTCCGGGCAAAATAATGTGTCGGTAGGATTTTCTGGAATACCGATGGTGAGCCCCATTTCTAAACCTATACCATTTACTATTGGTCCTGTAATGGTAGACTCCCCGTTTTTATTAACTTCAAAGTGTGATGAGAATTTATTGGGCTTGGATTTGTTGAAAAAGTTGCATGCTAAAATTCACTGTTCCCCTGATGGTGTTTATCTGACCATTCAGTCCCCTGGCGAACATACGTTGCAGTGTTTTGCTGAAAATGATCCTCTCCCCCCTGAGTTTGCAATTATCCCTGCAACATTATGGGCTGCTGGAGACACAGATGTAGGTTTACTGAAGATTCCCTAGTTTCCATCACTTTGAAGCCCAATGCTCGTTTACCACGTATACCACAGTACAAAATCTCACCGGCGGGTGAACGGGCTTTGCTTGCTATTATGCAGGATTTGATCGACAAGGGTGTAGTGGAAGAGACGGCTGCTAATGTCTGTAACAATCCTATATTGCCAATCTTAAAGAAGACTCCGGTTGGCAATGATCCTGATAATGTTGATACCTATCGTTTTGTAATTGACCTACGAGAAATTAACAAGATAGTGGTACCGCAGTACCCAGTGGTTTCTGACATCACCACTATTCTCACCATGATTCCTCCCACTGCAAAGTACTTCTCTCTTATTGATCTGAAGAATACTTTCTTTAGCATTCCGATCCATCCAGATAGCCGTCATATTTTCCGCTTCTCCTTATCTGGTCGCAGCTTTTGATTTTGTCGCGCCCCCCAAGGCTACACTGAGAGCCCCAGTATTTATAGTCAAGCCTTGAAAGCAGTATTGGATGAATTAACCTTGCCCCCTGGCAATGTGCTCCTCCAATACGTGGATGATTTGTTGGTGGCTTCCGATACTGAGGAAGGCTGCAAGGAAGCCACAGTTCAATTATTGTCTCATTTGGCAGTCAATGGTAATAAGGTGTCCCTTTCAAAATTTCAATATTGTCAACAGGAGGTGTCTTATCTCGGTCATCTACTGTCGAAGGAGGGGAGGAGACTAACCCCTGAACGTGTTCGTGCATTTCTTGGCATAACCTCTTATTGTCGTCAATGGATTCCTAATTTCTCCCTTCTCACTAAACCTCTTTTGTATTTAACCACTAAAGATGTGCATGAACCTCTACCTTGGACTGATGAATGTAAGAAAGCTTTTGACTCTTTAAAATCTGCGCTTTGTTCTGCACTCGTCTTGGGTACCCCTGACTACCGAAAGCCTTTTGTACTTTATGTGCACAAGGTGGACGGTTGTTCGCTTTCTGCGTTAACACAAGTATTTGGAGGTAAGCAGAGACCTTGTGCTTAATTCTCGGCGGTGTTGGATAACGTCGCCAGAGCCCTTCCAAGCTGCTTGAGGGCTACAGCTACAGTTGTGGTGGCCATTAGGCAGTCGGAAGGGCTCATTTTAAACACTGACCTCACAGTGATGGTACCGCAAGCTGTGGACACATTATTGAATAAAACAAAGACCCAGCACCTTGCAAGTGCGCGTCTTACCGGATATGAATTGACCGTGTTTGCTCCACACATTACAATTAAGTGATGTGCCACTCTGAACCCTGCCACGTTGCTACCCCTCCCTTCGGACGAAGAAAATAATGATGTACATGATTGTATATTTCGGACTGAAGAAGAGAGGAAGGGACGGCTAGATCTCCCAGACATTTCTCTATCTGACCCACAAGGGGAATTGTATGTGGATGGCTCTTGTTTCAAGTTACCAGATCGCACGACAACAGCTGCCTATGCGAACACAACCCTCCACACTGTAGTTGAGACTTCCCGAGTACCCCACCAGTCAGCACAGGTGGCGGAGTTAATAGCCTTGCTTCAAGCCTCAATTGAGTGAAGGATTGAGAGTAAACATCTACACCGACAGCCAATACGCCTTCGGCGTGGCCCAGAGTTTTGGCCGGATGTGGGCAGAGAGAGGTTTCCCTACCTCCCATGGCCAATGGATACAGCACGGCCCTTTGGTGTTGCGGTTATTAACTGCATTGACATTACCAGAGAAGGTGGCTATAATAAAGTGCAGTGCGCACAAGGCAGTGGTAGACGCAGTAGGGGAGGGAAATGCTTTCGCTGATTAGGTGGCAAAAGAGAAGGCAAAGTCAAAGATTTCTACCATGTTTGTTGCAGCTTCCGCTAGATGGGTTGCGGAGACAGAAATGTTTGATAATACAATGGAAAGTGTCAGAGAGATACAGAAAGAAGCCACACCTGCTGAGTTGTCTTATTGGGAGGAGACAGTGGGGAGAATAGATGAAAACAATTGTTGGGATGACTCAACGGAAAAACAGAGGTGGTTGTTGCCCAATTCGATGGTCAATGCTGTAGTGGCCAAGGCTCACGGTCCAGCACATATTGGGGCAAAGGGCATATGTGCACTTTTGGACCCAGTATGGAATGACCCTAATATTTCTAAGACTGCTGCTCATGTAGTCCGATATTGTATGATCTGTCTGCAACACAATCCAGGAGGCAGGGAACCCGTTCTCAGTGGGAATTTTGCACCACCATCTTTGCCTTTTGAAGTACTCCAAATGGATTATATCCAACTGGAGCGTGTAAACAACCTGAAGTATGTCCTAGTCGTGGTGTGTGCCTTTAGTAAATGGGTGGAGGCTTACTGACTAAAGAAAATACTGCCCTGGCCACAGCGAAAGCACTGATAAAGGAGTTTTTCCCCCGTTTTGGATTGCCTCGGGTGATCTGGACAGATAACAGGGGACATTTTAATGCGGAACTAGTTAAGCATGTTTGTAATGGCCTGCAAATCAAACAGAAGTTTCATGCCGCACGTCACCCACAGTCTGCAGGGTTGGTTAAGAAATATAATGGGATACTGAAGTTGAAAATGGCCAAAATCCAGGAGGGTACCTGGTTAAAATGGCCCAATGCTTTACCTTTAATGTCCTTACAAGTGACCCCACACTCCTGATCTGGCTCGTCACCGTATGAGGTCGTCTTCGGGAGACCAGCCCACGTTTGGGGTGTTCCAAGACCTAGAACTTTCTGTGATATTGAATACCCTATGATGTCAGATTATTTGTATGCATTGACTAAAGATCTTCGTTCCATTCATCAACAGGTATCAGCGGTGTTGCAGCCCCTGCTGGAGGGTCCCGGACATCGATTGGAACCAGGCCAGTGGATACTGGTCAGGAATTATCCGCGGAACTCCAGCCTGAACCCTCGGTGGTCCAAACCCTACCAAATACTTCTGGCCAGGCGGAAGGCGGTGAAGGTGGATGGCAAGCGACACTGGATCCACGTATCTCACGTGAAGCGACTGCCCCTCCCGCTTCTCTATGATCAGCAGAACCCGGAAGGCATTTTGACCCAGGAGAGTGAACGAGCATCTCATTTTGTTCTTTTTTCTGATGCCCTGGAAATCAAAGGAGGGCAGAGGGGAAGCATCAGGCTCGGAAGGGGTTTTGTCGTCCGAACCAGTGATTGCCACGGATTCTGTTGCCCCTTTAGTTGTACGAAAAGTTAATGATACCCCTGTTGCTGCAGATGTTCTGTTCTCTGATCAGGAAACGCCTGGCCATGCTCGATACAACCCAGTACCCCGAGCACAGATGGTAGGAGATAGGGGAAAACTTGAGTAATAGGGTTTGTTAGAGCCCTGCTTGGGGTATTGAACGGGACACTGGACTGAACTTGTTGAGGTCTTGGAACATTTTGTATTGCTCTGTTCAGAAAGAAAGACTGTACCTTATAAGAAGGGCCCAGGTTGTGAGTTTCTTCAAGAGTTGTACAGGAGATATAACTCCAACATGAGGATTTGTTTTGGGTTTCTTTGTGATGAACGATAGGAGCATGCCTGTGAGGCTCTAGAAAAGGAAAGAAGGAAAGAAGAACCCTCTGGCAGGTTGGATTGCTTTGCCCGAGTTTATTTCTGGACTTTTAGCTAGCATGTATCCCTTTGCCCGTTTCGTCCCTGAAGAAGAACGTCCTTTTATGCCTCGTTATTATCCTGTAAATATGCCTGTTTTCTCTAGTTGGACGCAAAATGTAAAAATTGCTTTCATAGTGACTTTAGTGATTTTGTTTATGATTTTGATGGGAGTATTCTGTTATTTGGAATTTCACCACCCAATGCATACTGTTCTAGGAACCACTACCCCTCCTCCGGAGCACATGTTCTTTACTTTAGCACTACATAAGGAAAGACATCGCCAGACCTATACCAAAAATGTATTTGTTGAAATGCTTCCCCAGACGCATAGTGCTACCAATACTACTAATTGTTGGGTATGTGGCCTTTTACCCTCCGTAATTTACCGGCATGATCTATTCATTTCTTTACCTTTGTCTCATCTGGGGAGTTGTGAAGCTTGGTTTCAGCTACTCTCCATGATGTACATGCATTAAACCGTGGACACTAAGCGATATTCGGAGCAGGATTATGAGATGATTCTAGCGTATTTAGAGGTACACCAAGGATTTGACCCTAAGGGAAATGAAGGGGAGGGTTATTTAGACCCACATGCTTGCATGAATATGTACACAACATATGAAAATGTTACTTGGCTCCAGAATGAAATTCAGGATTTTACGGAGTTTAACTTCCAGCAATTTCAGGAGCGAAACGTCACAGATGATAGACCCATCCCCATACCAATATTGAATAGCACTTCTGCCTTTTGCATTCAGGGAGCTGGATCTGTCTCGTTTGGAGAGAGTAGGTGTAATTATACCTATCGGTTGCGAACTTTTAGTAGCCCACCTTTGTTGACCCCTCCTAATGTGTATTTTGTATGTGGCAAAAATGCTCACAATTGGCTTCCCCGCAGCTGGGCTGGTTGTTGTTATTTGTCTTTTCTGTATCCACCTGTTTATATTGCCCCCTCTAATTATCATAAGGACCAGCGATTGGAGGGGCCGAGTCTATCTTCGGTTAGGAACAAGGGAGCAATCGATACTACAGATATAGATCAAACTGACACTCCTGAGCAGCACTTCATTGATATTGCCAAAGGAATATTTCCTATTTGGGGCCCGATAATAACGAGCAAAGAAGTACGATGTTTGGCGAGAGTAGTTGACAGGGTTATAAACACATAAATAACAAGCAAGAACCTAGGAGGTCTATGGGCCAGGCAACTAGCTGGCTAAACTGTCAAATCTATCTTTATGACAGATGGTGCTGCAGTCACCATATAGTAATATAAAAAAGAGAAGGAGAAACAAATGTGTAAGTAACCAAAGAATGAGAATGACAATGACTTAATCAAGAACTTGGTCAGACTAGATCCAGTACACATATTGTTTGTGAGTACCCATCAAAAAACCAAGTGATCAGTCCTATCATTTGGTCGTTCACACTGTGACCAGGCGGGTCCTTGGATCATCTAGACCTCGTGCCACACAGTCAAGGTGAGTACTGGATATGGTCCACAGTCAAAACTGGAACTACCAATTGTTGGTCTGATAGTGATGGCTCATAAAGGTTATAAAGTACAGTGCAACAAAACAGAAAAAGTGGTGAATCTAAAATAGGGTGATATGTCTAAACAACAACTTTAATAGAAACTAGGCACATCCCCTAATTAAAATAGGAACAGCGCAAACGACAGTATGGAACAATGACTATCGCAAAACGGGCCAACATGTTTCTGCCTACCGGGCAGAGAGTCCCTTGGCATTCATCAGGGCCACTGCTCTCAAAAAGTTGCTACTGTTGGAATGTGTGTGAAAACAATAGTGAAAGCACAACAAAGTTTCAAAGTAGGAACGATACAACCTAAGCCTACAGTTCAATTACTCATCCTCCTAGTCAGTGGACGTTCAAAGTGATCTAGAAAGACACATATATTACATTCTTATTATTAAGTCATACACAAATGCTCTCTGCTTCTCTTACATCTCGGATAATTAATTCAAAAGAATCATTTTAAATTTTGCTTGCTCACCCAGCATGACAGGGGACTGCACCTCACCTCACCTGGACCGTGCTCAGGTATACGAGGCCCCGCACTGTGAAACAGATAGATGTGAACAGGAATAGATATCAAAACTCAGTCATGCTCACAGAGTCTAAGATAATCTAATTATTTCCCTATTCACTATATCACTTCTGTCCCATAAGGAACTCCGTGGAGGAACAACAACCTTGAAATATGACTGGACACCCATTATACAAGTAAAAGAAACCTGACTATCGGTCAACCATTCTATATACACTGTCAGACAGTACAGGTAATCATGAGAAACAAAAAATATGAAACTGCTGACTGATTTAAAAGGAAGAGTCATACATTTCTTACTAAATGCCCCTCCTAACGTCAGTTCAAAAGAAATCCACTCCTAAACTCACCTCTCCGTTGGTGCCACCAAACTCGCCTGAGACTTGGGGGAGGCACCGAACTGGAGAGGGTGTGAAATTAAATAACAGAACAGAGGAGGGAACTACTTCACCTTCGTTTTTTAAAAGTTATTTTCCATTAGTAAAAACGGTGTATACCAGGAGTTATGGACAATACCTCTCTCTTTCTGCATAGTGCTAAATGAAGATATGTCCAGGAATCATGGCAAGATGCTTCAATCCTTAGCGGACTCATGCGCATTTGCTCACAGGCATAAACACCAAGAAACGAGAGCCAGTATCACTCCGCCGGACTACGAAATGACGTCAGAACCGCCATTATTGTAGTTCTGGCGGTGCGAGCAGAGAACAGAGAAGGGAACTACTTTACCTTCGCTTTTTAAAAAGTTATTTTCCATTATTAAAAACGGTGTATACCAGAAGTTTTGGACAATACCTCTCTCTTCCTGCATAGTGCTAGATGAAGATATGCCCAGAAAACATGGCAAGATGATTCAATCCTTAGCGGGCCCATCCGCATATGCTCACAGGCATTAACGGACAAACACCAAAAAACGAGAGCCGGTATCACTCCGCCGGACTACAAAATGACGTCAGAGCGGCCATTATTGTAGTTCTGGCGGTGCGAGCGCTCTGGGCTGGCAACATACTGTATATAACGAACCCTAACAATGTTAGGGAGCTGTTGGGAACAGTCCTCACTGGGTAATTACGTTGGTGAGAATAAAACCCAGTCATGTGTGGTAGCTGATTCCAAACATACAGTCCTGTATTTGAGTGCAGGAGAAAACCCAGAAGCTGCAGGGAGGACATAGTGATAGTGCTGCTTGGGTATAGGATACAGCAATATAGGATAAGCCCAAAAGGATATAAGGATAACCTCATCCATGAAACCCTGATCAAAAAACCTGTAAGTGCCATAAGATCTTACAGAAACATTGCACAAATCAAGTCATTGGCACGCAGATAACACTCTTATCATGTACATATAGAAAAGAAAAGCAAGTGACTAGAGGCGAAAGCAATAGCCATCTGCCTATATGCTAGTAATGACTCAAATCTTGCTATATATACTAGTGTCTCTGAATGAAAACGGGCTCTACAAAGAATACCATGGTATCTGGTCATTCAATCCCTTGGTGTCAGCGGAGAGTTTGAAAACCCATCGTTGCTCTCTCTGGAACAGGTATTTCGCATTATTCCTCACATGTGAGGGTATGAAGGGCTTCTCCAAAACAGTCCATGCAAAGTCGGACTCTCCATGTTGTTCGTTCAGGAAATGCCTTGTTAATTGCGTCATAGGTTTTTTACACCGGAAGGAGCTCTTATGCTCAAGCATGCGTACTCGCACCCTCCGTGTGGTCATTCCCACATACTGACGAGAACAGGGGCAGGTCAGAAGATATATAAGGTTCTCACTGTTACAATTAGTGAAGTGACTTTGTATCCAGGGTCTGTCAGTGCCTATGTTGATCTCGGTGGAGTGTGTTGTTTGTGCGCAAACAGAACAATTCCCACAGGGGTGATGACCAATTGCTGGTGGTAAGTCCCATAGAGTGCCCAAAGTTCTTTTAGGGACATCTTTGGGGCGCGTGTGAATGAGGCGATCCCTAATGCTGTTAGATCTTTTGAAAGCGAACAAGGGCGGTGCGATCTGGTCATTGCCATGATTGAGGATGCGCCAATACCTCTTAATGATTTTCTGTAGGCTGTTACTTCTGGTGTTAAAGGTGCTCACAAGTGTCAGTCTATCAGTGGGAGTTTTTGGCACTGGCGGTTCAAGGAGCGCTTCACGGTTATTGTTGTGTGCTCGTTTGAGAGACCGTTTGATAAGTGGTCTAGGGTAATGTCTCTCCACCAGTTGTGACGACAAATTATTGGCATGGGTCTTAAAATCCTCCATCCTGGAACAATTCCTCCGAACGCGGAGAAACTGACCATAAGGCAGATTGTCCCTCAAGGATTTAGGGTGGTGACTCTCATACAACAGTAACGAGTTTCTAGCCATGGGCTTCCTATATAACTCACTCTGCAAGCCTGTGATGTATTCCTATAGGTTCTGAATCGATCCCCCTATTCCTGACCCTATTCTGGTTAACAAACCAACAAGTTAACTAGCAGTCAGCCCATGAGGCAGCAAACCCCCATGATGCAGATACCGTTATCTGACGAAGCCACACTACGGCACAGGAACGTGTTATCTGATTAGGTCATAACGCTTGCGATCTAATTAGACAAGCGATATTCCTCCAGCCCCTGATAAGGCATACGGAGTTCTCTAAACAAATCAAACCTATGACAGACCTGGGAAAAACCCTGCGGCCATTGTTTTGATTTCATCGAGAACTTCAGCAAAAGAATGTGCTAACGACCAAGTCGTATGACATCCTTATTGACGTATCTATGTCCATCCTTACGTCAATCTCGGCACCTTAAAGGTATAAATATTACCGATATTGCCCTATGCAAACACACGCGGTGGTGACGAGACGGAGCAGCCATACTTGCCGAAGCCCAGAGCAGAGCAGACCCCGCTGGCGCAGCCCCGCCTTCCTGACGCGCTGAGAACGAGACGCGCTGCTTTCTCCTGCCGAGAGATCCAGCACCGGCGCTTCCGGGTAGCCCTCGCAGGCAGCCTGGAATATCGAGACCAGAGAGAGAGATACCATCCCTCATTCATCCTAACTTCCAGGTACAGAACTGAATAACCCCTCACAGAGAATTCTTTAGTCAGTCATTATTATTATTATTATTAATAACATTTATTAAGCGCATGGTTGCACAAAGAACAGTGCGTCCCCGCGCTGAGACTCCCAGTAATCCTCCCACAGCCGACTAGCAGAGGGACAGCCCAAGGTCCTGCCGAAAGAAAACTAACTAATACGCTTTGGGGAAAAGAAAGGTTTTCAGCTTCTGTCTGAACCTTGCTTCAGATGGTTCCATCCTCCATTCAATGGGCAGGTCATTCCAGTCCTTACTGGCCAAATATCTAAACGACCGACCCCCCATCCTGGCTCTATGGATCCGAGGGACCACTAGTAGCATACAACCCATTGACCTGAGATGGCGTGAGGGACGATAGATGGGGAGCAAATCCTGAAGATACAAAGGTGCTTTTTTATGAGCTATGCGATGAGTGATACACATAGTTTTAAATTTAATGCGCTCCCTAACAGGGAGCCAATGTAAGCTGCGCAGGGCATTTTTCCCAGACGCCCTCCTAGGGAGATTCAGAACCAGCCTGGCAGCAGCGTTCTGAACGCGTTGAAGCTGTATAAGGCCTTTTTGACTGAGTCCACAAAGGAGGGAATTCCCGTAATCTAAATGGGAGGTAACTAATGCGTGGACCATTGTTTTCCTGGAGTTGGGAGGCAATAAGTCGAGGATCTTCCTCAAGACTTTCAAAATGCCATAACATTTGCCAACAATATTGTTAACATGTTTAGTGTAGTCAAGGTTAGAGTCCAGGTGAATCCCCAAGTTTTTAACTGAGTCTACCGGGGCGGGGACAGCGCCCAATTCAGCCGGCCACCAGGCGGAAGTCCAGATAGATGGGCAGGAACCAACAATAAGAACCTCTGTCTTATTACCATTCAGGCGGAGGTAGTTCTGCTTCATCCACCCATCAAGTGCCACCAAACAGTTCGAAAATTTCTCAGCCTCCACAACTGGATCACGGGACAGATTGATCACCAGTTGTGTATCATCTGCATATGAGACAATATCAATCCCATATGACTCTACCAGTTTGGCAAGGGGTTCCATATACAGATTGAACAATGTAGGGCTCAAAATCGAGCCCTGAGGAACCCCTTGTTTAAGGCATCTTACACTGGACTTACAGGGAGGACAGACCACTTGAAATCTCCTGTTCATGAGGAAGGAGACCAGCCACTTATGAGCAGGACCAGTTATTCCCTTCTCGCTTAGGCGGCCTAGTAATACTGGGTGTGACACGGTGTCAAACGCCGCACTTAGGTCCAATAGGACCAAGGCGGCCGTGTGACCCTCATCCACCCTGCTCCGCAACAGTTCTGTAGAAAAAAGAAGGGCGGTCTCCGTTGAATGTTTGGCCCTAAATCCCGATTGAGACACGTGGAGGAGTTTATTTTCCTCAACAAAGCCCACCAACTGTTGGTTAACTAGTTTCTCTACTACCTTTGCGCAAAAGGGAAGGAGAGAGATAGGTCTTAAATTATCCAGTTGTGTCATGCTAATATGGGCTTTCTTTTTTATAGGGACAACTTGTGCCAGTTTCCAACTGTCAGGAACCAGGCATTCACGGAAGGATAGTGAGGCCATATTCCCAATGTGCTCCGTTACCTGAGTGAGATGTTTGCGAAGGATCCTCGCAGGGACCACATCCAGGGGGGAGCCAGAGTGAATATCCAGTAAGATACTGGTTAGCTCCTCCGCTCTCGGGACCTCAAATTCCTCAAGATATTTTTTTGCCTGGATTACAAGACAGGGACCTGACGGGATTGTATGTTGTGAGATGGACTGAAACGACGAGTAGATCTTTTCTACCTTCCCCACAAAGAAGTCCGCTATATCGCTTGGCAAAACAAACTTAACTTAAACTGTAACTTTCTATTCCCGCCCACGTATTAGACTTAGGTCAGGTACACGGGGTAGGCGTAGCTAGAAACACCAGTTGAGTACGATTAGTCAAATGTATATATGTATGTATCTATTTTAATCATTTTAAACCTTCATATGGCTTAGAAACCATATCAATGTTTTTACAGTATTATTTTATACTTCTGCTTTTAATGTATGCACTTTACTTAACCATAAGTATTGCAATAATATCGATCCATTTCTCTTGTATGAGAAAAGAGACTGATCAATAAATAACATATTTTATTGAACACGCCCGTCTCTTCCTTTTCTCTACAATCTGATGAGACTAAGAATGCACGTACTGACTGAGTAAAATAAATTGCCTTTTGTTCACACGACTCTCGAGATATACTCTTGATTAGGGGAGAGCAAAGTTGTCATGTTCTATGGTTGTCAGAAACTAAATCCCTTCTTGTCTAATCAGGGAAGTTAATTCCTTCCTGAACATTCGAGAAAGTTTCTAGTGAACTCTGAGCTAAGCTGGCAAACCCAAAACTTTAAGTCTAATATCGACACTAGTAGACCTAGTTAACGTCTGGTCTAGGCCTATACTATTGAAGGTATTATTCCAATGCGCAGAGCCTATTGGGATGATAGGAACTACACTACATGGCGCCCAACGTGTTTGGAAAGGGCGATAAAACTAACGTAAGACATTTAGAGTAACTCAGTCGTGCTTTCTCACTCAGACCCCTTTTTTCCCATAATACTCCAAAGACGTCTGGAGTGGGTGAAAGGTAATATCCTCCAAAACCTCACAGGAGGAAACTCCTATGTATGGTTCTTGGTTTAGTCAAACGTTGAAGGATACACTGTTCCAAAATATTGTGCATCTAATCTTTGTTTCCATAAGAAACCTGATCTGCAAACAAACTAAATAACCTTCTGGACAGTACAATGTCAGACAGTGAAGGAGAAAGAGAGGCAGTTAGATTAGCAGCTGAAATAGCAGCAGCTGATACTGCACTGCAAGATGCAGACCAGGATATAATACTCATCCCGGTCATCAAAAGGAAATCTATAACCTTAAAACTTATAGAAAATGGACTGACACCTAGAGGTGGCACAGTCATATTCGTAATTGAGGCACACGAATATCGGCAGACAGAGGTATACTATTCATGGATAAATTTTCCAGCAGCAAATGCTGTAACAAAGTACTTCCACTATTACAAAATAGAGGAACCTCCTGAAATGTACACTCCTTTCGAGGAGGTGGAAGTACCACTCAAATTTCAAGAGCATCTGCTCTTATTTGATGGCGCCCTAAAACATAACAATCACATCACCAGGCTCGGTCCTTTAGGTAGACCAGGAGCAACGTGGCCGGTCCTAGCCGGATACACACCACATCCAGACATCGACGGGATGTCTGCAGCAGAGCTTTTAACACAGCTAAAACAATTAATAAAAGTACATAGACAATTAGTCCAGTATGTGATGCGGACTTCAACAATTCAGCCAGCAATTAAAATTCCACAGCTGACCCCTCACCAGGGGAACACAAACAAAATTACACCACAGAACATACAATCATGCCTAGGTAAAGTACCGGCTAAACGGGAACAAATACCATTCTGGTTGGCACAAAAAATCACCCAAATAGAGGCGGTGTTTCCAGACACCACCCCGTTAGAAAAAAACAGGATTCTGACTATCTGTCTTCCAATGGGAATCGCACCACACGTGGAGGACTGTGACACTTGGGGTACAGTCTTTGCTTCCATTTACACAAAAACGCACGGTGTTCCATCCATCTCGGTAATACCAGATGTGCTAAAACAAATTCAAGACGAATATGGTCCAGAATCCGCTTTAACTCTTGGTATGAAATTACTAAAAGACTTCAAGCAGGTCTCGGCTATATTATTAGCCAACATCAAGGGAGAAGCAGCAAATGTGGCGATCCGCCAGAGGTTAAAAGAGACAGATATAGCAGACCAACCAGCTGAAATTGCCAGAATCATAGAAAAATCCTATGAAGAACTAGGTAGAGATAGTTTAGGTGGAATACCAGTAAAACCACAGCTAATTGAAAGTCCTGAAAAAATATTTTTTAATAATAATTCAACATCACCAAAAAAGAACTGGGATGGAAACAAACAATCCAATCCTAAAGAAAAGAAATTCAAGTCCAGAGGAAGGTCTCCTCGGCGAAGAGAAAAATCTCCGAACCAAAGACACAGGTCACCCCAAAGTGACCCCTCTGGGAAAAGATATAACCTTAGAAATAGGGATAATATAAAGAAGCCTGATAGATATCAAGACATTGATACACGTCCCTCTCAATCTTTTCAGACTTCCTCGCAGAAATCGGAAAGAAGAGGACGATCAGAACAAAGAGAAGAGCACGCCAAGTCCAAAGACAAGGAACCTGCTCATCTAAAAAAGAAATTACAATTTCCAAAAAAAGAAGGTAGCCAGCATTAAAATAGTTAACAATGCCGAGAATACTGAGGACACAACTGAAAAACGGAGAATGGGCTCAGACAATGCTAGACAGCGCAGCAGAAGTGAGCATAGACAGTGGACACGAATGAATATCTTCAAGTGGAAACTGCAGACACCAGAGTTAGCAAACCTCACAAAATATATGAAATAACATTACGTATAGAGGGGGATAAGACTAGAAAAATAAGGGGACTATTTTGGGATAATCTCTCCAAGGGCTATGACATCCTTCTAGCTGAAAAAGACTGGCCACCAGAGTTTGTCAGGGATTGCCCTCATGGCGAAGAAATAATTATGCCTGCCTTCTCAAATCATATCCCAATTCATAAAAAATACACACTTGCTAGAAAGTGGGCAGTAGCTCAAGCTCCTGCTTTATATAAAAATCACGTAGGATGGGATGAGGACTCTCCTCCTCACAAAATCCAGTTAAAATCACAACCTACTGCACAAAGGCAGTACCCAATTAAGCAAGAAGCTAAAAAACAGGTAAAAGAAATACTAGATCAGCTAGAATACCAGGGGGTGATTGAAACTTGCACCTCACAAATGAACAACCCTTTGTTTCCGGTCTCCAAACCAGACAATTCATATCGTCTAGTTTTGGATTACCGACACCTTAACTCATGTTGCAAAACTTTTGCAGTGCAAAACTCGCATAGTGCTGCACTAATGAATAACATAGTGCGCAAAAAATACAAAACAACATTAGACATCTCTAATGGATTCTTTTGTCAAAACATAGCACCAGAGAGCAGATATTTGTCTGCGTTCTCAATAAATGGCACTCAAAAACAATTCTGTCGGTTAGCCCAGGGTTACAAGAACAGCCCGGGAGTATTCTCAGCGAGAGTAACAGAATTACTACAAATATATGATGATGAAGCATTATCTTATGTCGACGACATTTACTTAACAGATGATGACTTGGATACTCACTTGAAGAGAGTGAACACCATAATACTTGGGTTCGCAGCAGAGGGTTACAAATTCAACTTTAAGAAATCTAGAATTGCCCATCTGAAAGTCCTGTTCTTAGGATATGAATTATCAAGTGAAGGCAAAAGCCTGGCTGACAATTTCCTAGAGAAATGTGCCGTACTCCAAGCACCTAGAACACTAAAAAACTTACAGTCAATTCTAGGCTTCCTAAATTTCGGAAGAACATACATTGCAAATTACGCAGAAAGGGTGAAACCCCTTTATGATCTGATAAAACCAGATTTTAAAAGAACAAATTGGACTCAAATACACACAGAAATTTTGAGATCCTTACAAACAGACATGTTAATTAAAACAAAATTAGAAACACGTGATAACACACGCAATCTTGTGATTCAAGTCATCCCAGGGAGATGCGGATTCACATACCTGACCTCTAATGAGGGAGAAAAGGTACCAATTGCATTCAAATCACACTTGTACACTAAAGCTGAAATGAAATTCAGCCCAACGGAAAAAATTCTAACTGCAACACAGACAGCTATAGCAAAAGAACGAGCCCTGGCACAAGGTAAACGAATAATAATCGTGACACCGATACCAGCCCTAGAGGCTGTAACAAAAGCAAGCATTCCAAATGCTAAAGCGCTCCATCCAAGATGGATACAATGGGCAACAGACGTGGCATACAAATTTGATCCTAACTTAAAAACACAAGAATTTCTCCAATATGAATTTGAATGTCCTCCGCCGACCGAAATTCTGCCTCTAGAACATTACGGCTGTATAATATATACAGACGGATCAGCACAACCCGCAGTAGGGGGTAAACAAGCCTACAGTGCTGCGTGCGCGATCGTTAAAGGTCACTGGCACGAAGGGAAATTTAAACCAGCTATCACTAAAACACAATCTTTAGGAGATTGTACAGCTCAGCGAGCTGAACTACTGGCGTTCAAGATGGCGCTTGAAAATACCGATCGAGAATTCCCCACACTCATAGTGTGCGATTCGTATTATTGCGTTCAGTCTTACAATGAATACTTGCAGATCTGGCTTCAGAATGGTTTCAAGGATGCGAAGGGTGGCACAATCAAGCATAAGATGCTCTGGGAACAAGTAGTTCTTTTACAAAAAGAACTACCAAAGACTCACGTGATACATACACTGAGTCATCAACGTGATGGCGTTCACGTTGCAGGGAATTCATTGGCTGATGAGGCCGCAAAGGCAGCTGTGCAAACGGCTTCCGTAGCTGCCATCACCCGGTCAAAAACAAAAATAGACCGCGAAATATTACAAGCTGTCAGCGCTTCAGAAAAGGATTCGATAGAAACACTCCGAAAGGCTTTCCAGTAAAATACTCATACATAACTGATGCAAACAATGTTCCTTTTGCTCGAATCCCTGGAGTGGGGGATAGGGCAATTCCAAACATGGAACATAGGTTAGGACTGATAATAGCGGCACATGAAGGGCTTGCTTCTATACATGCTGGCGTCTCAGCCACAGTATCATTATTAAAACAGAGATACTGGTGGCCACAAATGAGAAGACAAACAAGGAATTATGTTTTAGAATGTGAAATATGTCAAAAAATGAAAGTATCAACGGTGAGACGACCAGCACAGACGCCCCTTCTAATCTCAGATAAACCATTAGCCTGTGTTTATCTAGACCACTGTGGTCCCTTGCAAAGGGATGGTAACTATAAATATATCTTGGTTGCAGTGGACTCATGTATGAGATTCATATGGATGTGGCCCCAGCGAACGGCTGACGCCAGAACTGTTATAAAAGATTTGCGAGTCTTTATCGGCACATACGCAATTGGCATGCTGCATTCAGACCACGGTCCTGCTTTTAGCTCTCGGGCTTATAAGGAGACCATGGTCAGCATGGGCGTGACATTGCGGTACTCTTGTCCATTTCACCCTGAGGGGAACGGAATTGTTGAAAGAAAAAACCGTGACATAAAGCAATCTATAACGGCAAAGGTATTAGGTTCGGGAGCTGGGTGGGTCAAACATCTAATAAGTGTCCAACGTAGTCTAAATAACTTGCCAAGAAATTCTCTGAAGGGATTCAGTCCGTACGAATTATTATTTGGAACTAGGATGTTGATCTCTGACCTTGATAGTCAGACTTCAGTGGTGAAAGAAAAAAGCTTTGATATCAAAGACCGTTTGGCTATTTTGCAGGACTTAAACAAAACAAGAAAAGACCTGAGCAACATAAAGTTGAAACAGCAGCCAACAACCACTGAAGAACCACCACCTGTCCCAGCAAGACCTGTCTGGATTCCAAAAGTCGGGGATCTAGTCAGAGAAAAGATCGCGGTAAAGAAGGAATTTGGGCCTTCTTACAGAAAAGCAGTTCCTGTCTTGTCTGTCAACGGGACAAGATCAGTTGTACTACCGCCGCTTGCTGGTAAAAAGGAGAACCGAGTTGTATCCATCGACCTGGTAAAACCACAATCATGTGGCCGATAACAAATAGTAGGCCAAGTGGACTCCCAATAAGTAGCAGAGCACCAAGGTTTGCTACCAATACAGAGGTCCTAACTAAGAGGCTAATCACATTCGAAACGCCTACAGAAGAACAACAAGGACTATGCAACAATGCAATGGAACTTAGACCTCTGAAAACCCAAATAAAAACTTTTAGCAGAGACACACCAATCTACAATGAAGTACCAAGTGAAAATGCAAGAAACAGTAATCCTGAAACTATTGGAACAATTGACAGAACTGCATCCGGCTACTTCATAAACTTCGATGATTCCTCTGAAGCCTTCAGTGAATCAAAGACACAGCCATCAACAAAAACCTTTAAAGATAAAGCTAAAGAACTTTTGAAACAACTGAAAGAAACATATCTGATTTCTCCATGGATTGAATTTTGGGTGGGTTTTGGTGCATTTATCCTCATACTTTGGCTCATCATGATACTAACTTTGGGACGCTTCATTGAGGTAAAATATGCTAAAATGGACACAGCAAGTCAGAAAATCAACTTGATCCTCAAACCACACACATCTTCACACGTAGAGAAAAGAGAACTTTCTTCAGTCAACTTCACAGCCAATCCAATACCGGGTGGGGTAGCATGGGACAACACTGACTACGAAATCTATGGTCCGGTTGAAATCCTGAAATATCCACACCAAATTAAGATCTCATTGAGTGACTTTGTAAAACCAAACTCATTTGCTGTTGATTGGGACTTTGAAAGTATTAATAACATGATGTCTGACTTAGTAATGTCTGCTAAATTTACCAAACATGATTATTTGCAGGGTTCTACAAATTATGATAGTATGTATTGCTACAACCACTATGGTAACCATTTTTTACATAAATCTGCACAACCTAGAAATGTTTTAAATTATAATCAATGGGAACATTGTGCAACCCCTCCAAAAGGAAGCTCAAGAACCGTTTACGACAAATATTCATATTTTTCAGGTTTTAACATAAGTAATGCTGAAACATTTTATTTCAAATTGTCAAACAAGACAGGGACCAAGACCATGATAACAAACACAAAATTGATATATTCAGACTCATTCTTTGAAAAAATGAATACTTTTGGTTTTGATTATTGGGACAAAAATGTTGAATTGAAAAGTGTTTGGGGTACAAAAGATTGGCAAGTACAAGGTATAGAATCTTTGTTTAGAGCCTGCATGATCCCAGAACAAATTATATTTTTAAATGACACTGTTCAACAAACTACCTGTCTTGGCTTAGCCAAAATCAAGGACTTAAATAAACCGTCTATTCCAAAACCAACAATAAACAGCAATAGCTCTACAGATGAAGAGATAGACGTAAACTATGTATTAAACCAAAACAGAACACATCCAGATTGGAAACAGTGGTTGATCTGGCCCACAGATACTAATAACTGTCAAAACAGATTCCTGAACAAAACACATGGGTTCAAAATGACCAGGCCAGACCCTAGATATCCTCAAAGACAACACCCAGGGATAATAACCACCTACAGTGTGGGCAAATTATGCCTTCAATGGCTACAAACCTCCACACTGGCAGAAATTAAGCAACACCTTACTTTACTTACTGATGGTGCTGACTTGCGTGATTTCATTATGGGACCACGCAAACAGCGTCAAAAGCGTTTCATAGCAGCCTCTGTATATGCAGCATATAACGAGGCCTGGAAGGTTACTCAAATTGAGACAGCAGAGAGAATACGGGAAATTGACCGTATTAATTTGGAAAAATCACTTTCTGTAGTGGACAATGGGTTAATGACTCTGTCCTCCAGAATTTTTTCTCTGGACAGCATTGTGTCTTCAGCAATCGACATATTATCGCAAGACTTACTGTTGTTACAACACGGTCAGTCTCAATTGCGTTCTATTGTACAGCTTGGCTGGACGTTACAAAATCTGCGTTCAGGCTATGTGCCTTGGCGTTTAATCAACACAACGTCACTATTCAATATCTTTAACCTTACTGATAGACAAATCAGTATGGCACAAAAGGGTGCTGATTATACAATCCTGAGCATTGAGAAACTTGAGAGATTACCAGTGACAATGTCAGAACGACCTGTCAGTGAATGGATAATACACGGGATAATTAATATTCCAATTTCAACCTTCAGGTTTCAATACTGCCAAAAATATATACAGGCTGGCATGTACGAGAAATTGGGAAAGGGGTACATTAAAACAACATGGAACCTGCCCTATTCACATGCATGTGTCAGTAATAAAGGACAGAAAGTGTTTCTTAGTGGCAATAATTGTGCGATGTCACTAAGCAGCACACTTCTGTGTAACGGAATTAGTTTGCATGGAGCCTGTGAAGGGAACTCAAATAACCTTTCATGTCACCAGCTAGGCGCACCTGCAACAGAGATAGAACCATTCTTTCAAAGACTCTATAATGGGAGTTACATTCTAATTGTAGATCGCAGATGTTGTAGTCTTATGCCCGGGACTCCTTATCTCGTAACTACGACTGCGAAGGTCAAGTGCTGTGGACACTCATTGTTCCCCAGCTCCTTTCCAGACAGGGAGGCAAGGGCATGGCCCAACTTGAAAATTACTTCTATTCGAATAGATACTTTAAGCAGAATGAAAACAGTGCTTCTTCAGACGCCTACCAGGCTCACGTCATCAAAAGAAACGTATGATCTACAAGTCGCAAGGACGACTGCAGAGATACATTCTTTGTTATCAACTAATTGCCCCATACATTTCGCAGAAATCCTGAACGAAATCTTAAATATTTCTGATACCAATGGGGTCTCAAAGGTATTTAAGACAGTATTTTCTATGGCATTAACACCATTCAAAGCCATACTGGGTATTTTTCCAGATTTCGTCCATTCTATTTTTGGCGGACTTCCCCTCATTTTAGGACTGATTGCAGGAATCCTATTCCTAGTCCTTATTTTTCGTTATGGCAAACCATGTCACAGACAAAACACCTGCGACAAGGGAAGAAACAATCCTAGCCATTGGATACCGGGACCGGATATCAAAAATCCTGGGACTATCCCGGCTTAGAGACCTGAACATGACTTGGTTTCTATCATTTCGACCAATGTGGCAACGATGTGTTTTACCTGTATTAAGGTGCCTGCTATGCGGAGAAGAATGCGTGTTAGACACCTGTCTGACGCTACAATCGGATGCGCCAATGGATGCAGAAACATTGTTGAGTCCAATCAAGGCTCACGCTTTGTGCTGCCCTCAAAGGCTACCAATCCTGATGACGGCATTCGTGGAAGCTTCACCACTACGATTAAGGGGTAGTGAAGTTCAAGATGAAAGCAGCATCGATCAGGTACGACCTTCTGTCAGCAATCCAAATCAGAACGTCAATGGCTACGATCATGCGCACGAGTGCATGGTTACACCTTTTTCCGAGTTAGTGGAACTTTCCCAGGAAGCTGTTGACAGCTTTTTCGAAAGCCTAAATGATATGATGTTCTCACCAGAGCAGAAATAGAGACTTTTGAGCAAGCTCGCACACGGCGTTCCCGACACCCTGAATTTGGCCTTTAAACTTTAATAATAAAGTCACATGAACAATTTTCCCTCCAGTTCACGGACAGCAATTTTTTTCAGCAGCCCCAAAATATTTTTGCATATTTTTTCGGGACACTTGTCTTCTGCTTAAAGTAAGAAACTATTCTTAAAGAACTAAGATTTCTATTTTTAGATAGCTTATTGATATTAGCTGCCCGTTGGTATGTTCATAAATATTTTATTCTGTGATGGAATGGTCTCGAACCTTTTTTCTGTATTAAGAGCCATTTCATGTGTAAATTCTCATATACCAAATAGCAATAATGTATGAAAATGCGTGATTACTTTAGCATTATTCTACAGCTTGAGTGCATATATTGCTTATGACTGCCTTTTTTCCGTATATTTGAAAAATTTCAAAATGCATTTATGTATTTTGGGGTGGTAAGGTATACACAATACTCTATAGTATGTTGTACTATGTTTACTATGCCTAGATTAGTAAATATGTCCATAGTTAGCGTGGAGTGGGTGTGATGTATTCCTATAGGTTCTGAATCGATCCCCCTATTCCTGACCCTATTCTGGTTAACAAACCAACAAGTTAACTAGCAGTCAGCCCATGAGGCAGCAAACCCCCATGATGCAGATACCGTTATCTGACGAAGCCACACTACGGCACAGGAACGTGTTATCTGATTAGGTCATAACGCTTGCGATCTAATTAGACAAGCGATATTCCTCCAGCCCCTGATAAGGCATACGGAGGTCTCTAAACAAATCAAACCTATGACAGACCTGGGAAAAACCCTGCGGCCATTGTTTTGATTTCATCGAGAACTTCAGCAAAAGAATGTGCTAACGACCAAGTCGTATGACATCCTTATTGACGTATCTATGTCCATCCTTACGTCAATCTCGGCACCTTAAAGGTATAAATATTACCGATATTGCCCTATGCAAACACACGCGGTGGTGACGAGACGGAGCAGCCATACTAGCCGAAGCCCAGAGCAGAGCAGACCCCGCTGGCGCAGCCCCGCCTTCCTGACGCACTGAGAACGAGACGCGCTGCTTTCTTCTGCCGAGAGATCCAGCACCGGCGCTTCCGGGTAGCCCTCGCAGGCAGCCTGGAATATCGAGACCAGAGAGAGAGATACCATCCCTCATTCATCCTAACTTCCAGGTACAGAACTGAATAACCCCTCACAGAGAATTCTTTAGTCAGTCACTTGGCAAAACAAACTTAACTTAAACAGTAACTTTCTATTCCCGCCCACGTATTAGACTTAGGTCAGGTACACGGGGTAGGCGTAGCTAGAAACACCAGTTGAGTACGATTAGTCAAATGTATATATGTATGTATCTATTTTAATCATTTTAAACCTTCATATGGCTTAGAAACCATATCAATGTTTTTACAGTATTATTTTATACTTCTGCTTTTAATGTATGCACTTTACTTAACCATAAGTATTGCAATAATATCGATCCATTTCTCTTGTATGAGAAAAGAGACTGATCAATAAATAACATCTTTTATTGAACACGCCCGTCTCTTCCTTTTCTCTACAATCTGATGAGACTAAGAATGCACGTACTGACTGAGTAAAATAAATTGCCTTTTGTTCACACGACTCTCGAGATATACTCTTGATTAGGGGAGAGCAAAGTTGTCATGTTCTATGGTTGTCAGAAACTAAATCCCTTCTTGTCTAATCAGGGAAGTTAATTCCTTCCTGAACATTCGAGAACGTTTCTAGTGAACTCTGAGCTAAGCTGGCAAACCCAAAACTTTAAGTCTAATATCGACAGTAGTAGACCTAGTTAACGTCTGGTCTAGGCCTATACTATTGAAGATATTATTCCAATGCGCAGAGCCTATTGGGATGATAGGAACTACACTACAAGCCTGCAGATGTGACATAGATAGAGAGATCGAGAAAGGACAGTCTCTCCCTATGGGCCTCAAAGGTGAATCTGAGGAACTGATGCCTGCCGTTTAGCCAAAGATGGAATTCACTAACAGATTCAAGGCTCCCTCTCCACACTACCAGCACCTCATCGATATAGCGTTTCCACCATATTATCGAATATTGAAAAGGGTTGGTAGGAGTAAGCACATGCTGTTGCTCGAAATGATGCATGTAGAGATTGGCCAGGCTCGGCGCGAAAACGCTGCCCATGCTCGTTCCGGAGGTCTGAAGGTATATTGTGTCCTCAAAACGGAAATAGTTCTCTTTCATGGCCAGTGTGGCCAAGGCCCTGATAAAAGTCATAGGAGTGATAGTGTCACCGATGTTTGCCCCCAAGATGGATGTAACCACTTCTAGAGTCTCATCTTGGGGGATGGAAGTGTACAAAGACTCCACATCGAAAGAGACTAATAAGTCTCTTTCAGGATCGAAGTCAATTTCGGGGAGTACCCTTAGCACGTCCTTGGTATCTTGCAGATAGGTGGGCATCCTCTGCACGATGGGCCTCAAAAATAAGTCTACAAAGGTAGATAATGGCTCCAAAGCTGAACCCAAGCCAGATATAATAGGCCTCCCTGGAGGCGGTCTCTGTGGCTTGTGTACTTTAGGGAGGAGGTAGAAGTAAGGCATAACCGTGAATTCAGTCACCAAATAGGCCCCTTCATTTGGAGTAATCCATTCCTCTGCTAGTGCTTCTTCTACCATGGATTTTATCCTCGACATGAGACCATCTGTAGGATCTTCCCGTAAGGGTAAATATGTGTGTCTGTCACCCAATTGTCTAAGGCATTCTGATCGATAGTCATCGGTGTTCAGAATGACTATCGACCCGCCTTTATCGGCAGGTTTGATTGTAATAGTTTGGTCTTCTGCTAGGCCTTTAAGAGCCTTACGCTCTGGACCTGACATGTTGTTAAAGGATCTGTCTTGTGTCTTCCATAAACTGGAGACTTCCACTGCAGACATCTTAACCAATTTGACAGTAGAGCTTCAAGCGACGAGACTCGTCTCGCTCCAAAATATAATGGTTTTAGACGTCATCCTGGCTGATCGAGGTGGAGCATGCTGCGTGATCGGCAGCTCCTGTTGTGTGTACATTCCTGACTCCGCCCCTTCTGTTCATTTAGCCATTCAAAAGCTGCATCGCTTGGCCTCTGAGGTACGTGCAGATACCGGTACTTGGTCCCTTTCTGGTTGGTTCTGAGGTACATTGTCTGCCTGGGGATGGAACATTTTAATGATTATAGCTGGTATCATATTCACCTGTTGCCTGTGCCTACACTGTGGTCCTGCCTGTTATTCATATTGTGCTACTAAGATCTCCTCTTCTGTGTCTAGTCCTTCCCCAGCAGTAGTAAAAGCTCAATTAGTTCAGCAGGAAATACAGGTTCTCATGAAAATTGATCAAAGGATTTTCGAAGACTGAACTCCCTGTTTAGTTAGCTACATCATGCTAAAAGGGTGGTTCTGAGAGATAAAATTCGATTTTCCGATGAATTGTAGTTTTAGTTATACTTATGTTTGATGTTAGCATGATGTATCTATATATGCACGTTCTCATATGAAAGCACCCGATCTAGTGTAGGCCTAACTTAGCCCAGTAGGAAATGGTGTAATACGCTTATATGTTCAGTTCAGGTTGAACAGGCCGAGAACCACACCAACGCCATCTTTTCCCCTGTGTCGGATTCCAGTGATCCGTCACGTGTTACTCTCCCTGGGTTGTCAGGCCTCTTCTAGTTGAGTTCCCGGGAGCAGCTCAAGGTGTGCTATCCATTCTCTGCCCTAAAACCCAAGGTCGCATCTGGCTTTGAGTGCAATTAGCGCATTCCTGAAGGCGCCGCGCTTGCACTCCCAGGCACCGGGACGAAAGGGAGTCACCCCTCCCGACCGCTCTAAGGATACCTAAACTAAGCTTCGAAACCAATCATGTGTACCATATATGGTCTTTCCTCTAGGTCCGAGGGCCAAGTAGTATTTTTCCATCTACGGTGATTCTATGTATCATGCTGAAAGTATATATGCCCTGTTTTGAATGTAAGCCAGCAGTCTGCTCCGCGCACCTTGAGGGGTGAGGATGGGAGAGGCTCTTCTATAGAGTATCTTTGTTGAATAAAGCTCTTGTGTTTTCTACACTGCCAACGGTCAGGTTATTTGTTAATTGGTATATGGGCTATTGGTGATTATAGCTCCTATCTGTTATTTTTGTGGTACGTCAGTTGGCGACTCTGGTGGGACTCTGCGTTTGGGGTCGTACTCCCGTAACCGGGGAAAGAAGGACAAAGAAAGGGGAGCTCTGGTCGAGGGGTTGGACTGACTAATGATTTTGGCTTACTCCGCCCTCACGATCAGAGAGCCCCAGCTACTAGTGACCCTTCACCGGATTCCTACGTAACCCAGGAGCTGACCGTGTTGGTCTTCAGGAGTTGGCAGTAGAGAACACACAATTGTACCTGAGTGCACCAGGTGAGTGAATTGTTTTCTTTGTGTCTTTGGAAAACGTCGTGAAGCAATGCTTTTGGAAACAGTTAACTGTGTTGAACTTGGTGGTCGGTGTACTACGGAGAACATTGGAGGTCTGACGGGGTAGCGTTGAGGCTGCCCGTGCAGATACTCCACGGACTTGTGTTGATGTAGAGACATCGATCGGGCGCCTCGTGTGGCACAGGTGGTGCGCATCTGGTCAGACTGTTCTCGGGGAAGCCCGTGGTTGTACCTGGGTAGCCATTGGGACACATCTGAAGCGACGCTAAGGCAGAGGGCTCAGTCAGAATAGTCCCGAGGGTGAACCAGAAAAAGCTTAGGGCGATGCGTAGGCTAGTCTGTGGCTAAATACCTGTCCGACGATCTCTGAGTAGTCTTTTGGACTCTTTTTGATTTTGGTGTTTTGTTGGTCCGGGATTTGGATTTTTTAGTTTTTTAGCTATTGGTGAGTATAGCTCCTATCTGTTATTTGTATGGTACGTCACCTGTCCTGATTCCTGGTTTGCACCTTGCTGGCACCTGCATTCTTGGGGTCCTGTCCTTTATTCCAGCCTATGGCCAGGGTTGGTCTCCACTCATTCTAGGTAAATATAATGTATGTGGGTATGTCATTGTTTGTTTCCCTTTTCTCTTCCCTTCCTATGTTTCAATGCTAAAAGTCATTTCTAAATCTGCTTTGCTTATTATCGTTTCTATAATTATTTTCATAATTGAAAAGGCTTTCATGAATTGTGTATGGACTGTGACATTTAAGTATTTGCATAGATAAAAGGTTAAAACTTCTCCCGAGTCTGTGGTTATTAAAGGTAATGATTGTATGAAATGTATTCAGTCCACTGCCTATTATTCTAACACCCTTTGAACCCTAGGTCCTTAGGTTGCGGTGACAAGGATTGGTAAGTCAATGGTATAGGACCTAAATTGTATATCTTGGTAGAGTGTCAGGGTAACCTATTCAAATGTGAATGTTTTAAAATTTAGTATATGGGCCCAGGTGAGTATGGTATATAAAAAACTAGTTGGTTTACCCCCCACGCTCTATCAGTAGTCCCGTCCGCCCACAATCTCGATTCCACTCTACAGCACGAGTAAGGAAACCTAGAGACGTGCTCCCTCATCCTAAAAAAGTATACTGAGGGAAAAGGAGAGGCTATATATAGATTTTTATATATATAGATGTTTATGTGCTTAGCGGACTACACACCCGCGCTAGAAACATGGGTTGTGTGGTCCCGTCCACCCACATTCTTGATTCTACTATATAGCCCTTGCCTCAAAAAGTATGTGGGCATGACTACCAGAAAGGTTAAACAGAGGATCATGGACCACAAGAGCACCATTTGGTGTAAAAAAAAATCAACGAGACTGACCAACCACTTCTTTAAGCATAAGCATAAGCCTGAGGAGATGGTTTGGACTATCCTTGAACAGCCGTATTTACCAACAAATGTTACTGATTTCTCCAGATTTCTATTAAAAAAAGAACAACGCAGGGTTTTCAAGCTACGCAGTGACTCTGAGGGGCTCAACGATGAGATTCCCTGTACCCTAGTGTGAATCAGTATCTGGGGAAGCTATCGGGAGTCCAAATAGAGAAATCACAGTATATATGCCCCAGGAGAATATCCCTGTTAAATACAGAAGCAGGTGCACATATACAATACACTCACTGGGGATGGTATGGGTCATCGACATCGACATATAATGTACAATTGTGTGAAACCAGGGTCACCATCCTCTGACATTGGTATCCTTCAGCTGTCCACATTGTACACAGACTTAGTCAAGCAGATGGTTCACTTTGTAGCATCCACAATGCTCAAGGGTAATACACATGCTATGCATTTGTCACCTTTTATTGAACCTTAACTAGAAGCCTATTATCATGGTAGCTGGGCTAACATTGAATAAGAGTGTGCGCTCTGAACCTGCTGGATAGTTGCCATAGTCACCAGTAGCACAAGGAGTTCAGCAATTAAATCTTTATGTAACCTCTCCTTTTCCCTCAATACATGTTCTTAGGATGAGGGAGCACGTCTCTAAGTTTCCCCACTCGTGCTATAGATTAGAATCAAGATTGTGGGTGGACGGGACTACATTACACATGTTTCTTGCGCGGGTGTGTAGTCCTTTTAGGACACGATGTACACGCGCTTGGCATACACCGGCACTGACACAGCCCAATCTGTAGGTCGCCCGGGTGACTAGGGGCGCAGTACTACATTACCCGGGCTCTTTAGCGTTTTTTGTGTAGTTCTTTGACGACACAATGTGCACACATCTGCGTGAACAGCGCTGCTGTGTTCTAGTCGTAAGCTGCATGACGCATTTTGAAGCCAGACTTTAATAGCCAGCCACTGGTGTTTACTGTGACAGATGATCAGAATCCCCTTTAAAACCCCGAGCAAGTCACCTCCGGCTACTGCTCGTGACAACCAGATGCTGGTCTGCGGTAGCGATGGACAGATGATTGCAGCAGGTGTGGTGGGGGTCTATCCTATGTCCTATCTTCCTTTTTTCTGCTTTTTGTTTCTGGGCAGTAACGTTATACGGAGCCCATTTGTAATCTGTTAATTTCTGGCCTGAAATTGTTTTTTAAGGATTTCATTGTATATGCATGCTTTGTTTGGGGCCCCCCTTTTTTTGCATATACCTTCAGAGAACAACTGCCTGTTGTTCTCTCTACCAAGCAACCTGAGTCTTTCTAAATTAGCAATATTTACCATACAACTCTTCGTAGGGATGAACATGGCAAGACACTATTTGGTAACGTTTATTCATGGCTTGTCAGGTGATAAGCTGTCGTGCCACATCCACGGACTGGGTGGCGATCTTGATAAACCTGTGCGATGTGATCCAGCATTAGTGGTGGTTTCAGTTTGGTCCGCCATTTTGTTAGTTTTCCTTTTTCTTTTTCTTGTTCACAGTGCGTTGCCTCACGCCTTGAGTTGTTACCAGGAGCAGTGAGTAGTCCTCCTAATTTTATATGGGTAAGGGATTTTACGTATTGATCTTTCACACAATATGATAATGTGTGTTTAACATTTCATTGATTGAAGATGTTTATATAAGTACAGACCGCATCTTGTGCACGAATTGCTGAGACTACTTTGCTCTTTTTCTTTCAACAGGTGTTCACCAAACATTCCTGTAGTGACTACTAAAGTATTACACAGGTATTATTTGGTTGTATCGTTCCAATCATTTTGGTTATTTGTTGTGTAAATTCTTACTCACCTATATTTTGCAGTCGTAGTTACAACTAGGTCCTGAGGAAGGCCATGATCGATGTATGATCAAGATTGGCTGAAACATGTAGACCCTCTTTTGGTTTTGACCAGTGCGCTCCCACATCTCATCAGACCGCGCTTACACTGCTTTTAAACTTTGATACCACAGAATACCCAATAAAGTTGTTCTCTCCTGGTAGTCAATTTTAATCACTCACTTTACAGACTGCATCACGCATCACGCACTTTCCACTATGCTAAAAAACAGAAACTCGAGCTCCGTCAAAAAGAAAGAAAATGGAGATGAAGATATTCCCCTGAAGACAAGCGCCAGTTTTCATTAGCCCATAAAGAATATAAAACTGCCATCCTGGAAGCCAAAACGGCTTATTTCTCAGATAGAATATTAAGCTCCCAGAATAAGTCGAAGGAAATCTTCGCAATAGTCAATGACCTATGCAACTCTGAGAGGATACTTCCCAAAACAGACACCTACCCAAGACTTATGTAACTCCTTGAATGATTTCTTCTTGGACAAAATTTCTATTATCAAAGCCAGTATCTCCACTACATCAAAAAGGAGCCCTTGGATAATCTGATAACCTATACATCTACCTTGGATCACTTTCCTATCATTTGCCCTCAGACTCTATCAGACTTATTGACCCACGTCAAATCTGGTTCCACCAATTACTGCTGCCCTCCCTACATCATGAGGGATGCTTTCTCCGTCTTAACACATAGCGTGCTACCCTTCCTAAATGAGTCTCTCACGCCGGGTAAGGTCCCTAGTGCTTTTAGAAACGCAATAGTGGTCCCCCTATTAAAGAAACCGGGGGCTGATCCAGTGAATCCTTCTAATTATCGGCCTATTTCCCTCCTCCCTTTCTTGGCTAAGATTTTAGAGACCCAAGTCACTAAGAGTCTATCTAACTTTATTGAACAGTCAGAATATCTAGAGTCACACCAGGCGGGCTTCCGGCCCACCCACTCTACTGAGTCTGTAATTCTGGCGGTATCGGACACTCTGAGAGCAAATGCTGATAAGGGTGCCTCTCAGGCCTTGGTGCTCCTTGATTTGTCGGCCGCATTCGACACGGTCGACCATAAAATTCCATTGGATCGTGTCGAGCAGGCCGGCATACAGGGCTCCGCCTACAACTGGATCAAATCCTTTTTAGAAGGACAAACCTAAGCAGTACGACTCGCTCCTTTCACCGCCCCTAAGACCGCTACTACTTGCGGAGTCCCACAGGGCTCATCCCTTTCTCCACTTCTGTTCAAACTTTACCTCCTGCCTTTGATCAACTCCTTAAAAGACAGGAAGGTAACCACCTTCAATTATGCGGACGACCTTCAGCTTGTCTTCACCTTGGATAACTCCTCTAACTCTGTCCATCAATTTCAAGCTACCATGCTTCACATCCAGCGTTGGATGGACGTTAACCATCTTAAACTTAACCCTGGCAAGACTGAACTAATCCTGCCAGGAAAGACCAAGATTTCCTGGGTCCCGCACTACTAGCCGGCGGAACTAGGACTCCCTCCTCACTCCCTCTTCCTCTGTGAAAAGCCTTGAGGTTATCATAAATGCAGATCTATCACTCAGAGGCCAAGTGGGGGCAGTGGTCTCGACCTGTTTTTTCCAACTGCGCAGGATCAGGAAAATTGCCCACCTGCTGACCCACTTAGCCCTCATACAGGTTGTAATAGCTCTGGTACTCACTCGCCTCGACTTTTCCAACTCTAATTAGCTCGGCCTACCACTTTTCCTACTTAAACGCCTTCAAGTGGTATAGAATCAGGCCGCAAGGTTAATCCAGAAACAAGCTAGATGGCTGTCTGACAGACCTTTGCTAGACAAACTTCACTGGCTACCTATCGCCCAACGTGCTGCCTTTAAGACAGGGTGCATCATTTTTAAAGCTTTGCACGGCAGGAGCCCCAGATTCATTAGCTGTCTGAGAGTAAGGCATTCTCCACTCCGCTATTTACGGTCCGCCCATCTTCAGTTACTGACTACCCGACCTTTAAGCTCAAATGCCAGGGAGGGTGCAGGTTCTCCCACCTTGCCCCAAAATTCTGGAATTCCCAACCATTAGCAATTCGGATGTGTGACAACTTGCTGGGGTTCAGAAAGTTGCTTAAGACCTGATTGTTCGAGCAAGCACATGCGTAATCCGCCTCCGTCTTGACATTGCCTTGATCAGCGCCATGAAACCTTCTGGTGACAGCGCGCTTTAAAAATTTCTATTAGCATACCTTCCACCACACTGTTCCATGTTCCATTTGATCTTAGGAGATCTAACCATTAGGATCATTCTAAAACATCAGCGAGCTCCTCCTAAACACATGCAAGGAGTTGTAGCTCCTTGGCTGTTATAAGTCTGCGGCCAAGAGGAGATGCCAGATGATGAAGCATGCCACTTTGGTGGGTGATGGGATTCCGTCCTCTTATATAGGACTCCTTTAGCGCACTTTTTCCTGTTGATTTGCCCATTGTACTCTTTGTACTCTTTTAAGAGACCCACAGATTCTGTGTTTTGATATATATGGAGTGGGGATTGATCCGCACAGGGCTTTAAACTTCCCGTAGACCCCTCTTTCTACCTGGTTTCATAGTGTTCTAATTAGTTATGCACCAGCAGTAAATAAAAATCGAGGTCAAGATCCAAGATGGTGGCCAGTTCGGGAGATAAGACGACAGATATACAGCTGCTGAGATAAGCATAGGGGTACACTTTGTGGTGTTAATGGGTATACCGACGGGGCCTGAATTAGTGGGTACTGAGCGAGAATTATGTATATAAGACGTTGAGGCAGGAAAGAAATGTGAGGGACAGCATGTCTGTCCCTCGGATCAAGAGAGCAATGTTGGTAAGATGGGCAACGAGTATTTGAATGTATTATGCCCGATCATGCGGTTGCCATAAACTTTATTCTACATGGCCGATGATCAATGAGCATTTGGCACAAACAACCATCGGTGTTGAAATAACACCAAAAATTACATCTATGGCTTTAAAATGTTTTAAAATAAAATAAGAGGGTTATATGATTGGAAGGACTTGTAATGTGGTTCAAGGGGCAAAGGAATTTAAGCAAGTACGAGTGTGTCCCCCATACAAGAACAGTACTCTTTTACAAGACGGTAATATGAGCTCTTACATCTACAATGGCCGAATATGTGGGTGGCTATGTAAACATCATCATTTAAATAACTAATACAGTTAACGGTTTAAGTACGGTTGCCCCAATGTACCGTTTCTGTTACAAATAAATTAGGATGGGTATAAAATGGTCTTTAAAGTGAGGGATTCATGACTGATAGGTTATATATTTGAATCTAAGGTAAATAGATATTATGGCTCCTAGCCTTAATAAAATAAAAGCAATTAGCATGACAGGGACTAGAAAACATAGAAAAACATGACCTTTGGAATAAGACGGTCCATGTGGCAATTTCTAATGATTTACAGGAACCTTCATTACCTGTCAAGGTAGTTATATTGGCACAAACTGTGGGGTAGGTGATGGACTACAATAACCTAGATAATAGGAAGAAGTATGGTGGCACCATACTATATGTAATCATTTTGTATACAATATCAATAGGGAAGGTACAGAAGACAGTAATCCTGACATGAAACGGTTCAATGGACAGAACATGTTTGTCTTCTAATATACAGTAAGTCAAGACTATAGAATGGGTCAAATATTATATGACATGTAATAAATAAGGTTCCTGAACCAATATGTATATCATGTAGGGACATGTTTTTTTGATTGGAGGTGATCACATCCTCATCACTGAAATAAGCCCTTGAAGGAAAGAGGGAATGGATTTGCAGTAAAGGTATTTATTACCCAATGACCAATTGACTTTTGGATAGTATTATTAGAACACCCATGTAGGGTGATTATATTAACATATTATGACAATACTTAGAAGAGTTTCTTATTTTCATAATGTTTCCAACAACTTGGGAATTAACTAAAAGATGTTGGGTTTTCCTATAAGAAAGGGCTTTTTATACATAACAATATACCCTGCTCAGCGTATAAATTGTAGGTATGTATTGAGTCAATAGTTAGCACTGAATTAAGGTATGATGTGCATGAAAAGGTTTGTATTGATTGGGCTTTTATTACTTTTGTCTCCTTTAGTATATCTGTTTTTACACATAAAGTTTTTAAAAATATGAATTTTTCCTGAGGAAGACGGGGAATTGACTCCAAGAACTGCCAGAACACTGCATCAACAGAATTTTTATAAAAAGGACTTGTTAAGTGATAGCATTTTGACATATAGTAATTGTCTGTTCTTAAACCCATCCATGCTCATGACGGAACGGTTCCGTCATGAGCATCGGTCGAGCTGTGCTCATGACGGAACCGTTCCGTCATGACCACGCCCGTTTTCATTAGGGCTCAGCACCGGGGGGAAATCGTGGCCGCACGGAAGGGGTTAATAATTTGTGTATGTTTATAATTTATGGTTTGTGAAGGGTGTCTACAAGAAACGGAGGGTCTGTTTTAGAAATATTTTAATGTTTGCTAAGATTATGTACAGATGACATTTGATATCTATTAAGATGCTTTATGGTATTTGATTTTTCATTGTATATTGACTAATTTGTATACTGTGGACGGTTCACTGATAAAAAAGATCAATGACAAAAACTTTGATTTTAAAAATATTTAAAAAACCATAGAATACAAAATTTCGACTCCTATACCTACACAGGTAAGTACAAAAATATTGAATCAAAAATATCGATGTAAAAATATAGATGTAAAAAATATAAATTTAAATATATATATATAAAATAAAATATTATATATTAATAATATTAACAAAATTAATTACATGTAATATACCTTTTAACCCCTTCGCTGCTAGGCCTTTTCCCCTCCTGTGCTAAGCCTTTTTTTGGCGATTTGGGATTGTGCGTGCTTAGGCCCCTGTAACTTTTTGACCACATAAGGTATCCACGCCAGATTTGCGTCCTTTTCTTCCAACATCATGTGGATTCTAAAGGTACCCAGGGTTTGTGGATTCCCTTGGAGGGGTCCCAGAAATTAACCATAATATAGTGAAATTGTTGTTTTTTTCAGAAAAATGGGAAACATGGGCTGTAAATGAAAGTCTCTGGGTTTTTCCCTGCAAATGGTATCAAAAAAGGGTTTGTGGGGCTGAAATCTCCATTTTCTCAGCTTTTAGGGAATGACAGTCTTTTGTCAGAGAACCAACATTTTTCACACAGTTTTGACATTTTTCTGGGACCTTTTGTTTTTGAGCCCTAGCTCTGCCAGCACCAAGGGAAACCTAGCAAACCCTATACATTTTGGAAACCTAGACACCCAGGGGAATTCAGGATAGGGTGACTCGACTGCCTACCACCAGGTTTTGTTACCCAGAATCCCTTGCAAAGCTAAGAATTTGACAAAAAAAAATTTTCCTCACATTTCTGTGGTGGAAAGTTCTGGAATCTGCGTGGATCAACAAATTTCCACCCACCCAGCGTTCCAACAGGTCTCCCGAAAAAAATGGTGCCTCACTTGCGTGGGTAGGCATAGTGGCTGCGACATGAAACAGCGCAAAACGCAACGTGGTCGCACCTCAATTTCCCAGTGAAATCTTGCCATTTTTGGACAAAGAGACTACCTTTTGTTTTTGAGCCCTAGCTCTGCCAGCACCTAGGGAAACCTAGCAAACCTATACATTTTTGAAAACTAGACACCCAGGGGAATTTAGGATGGGGTGACTCGACTGTCTACCACCAGGTTTTGTTACCCAGAATCCCTTGCAAAGCTAAGAATTTGACCAAAAATACACATTTTCCTCACATTTCTGTGGTGGAAAGTTCTGGAATCTGCGTGGATCAACAAATTTCTACTCACCCAGCGTTCCCCCAGGTCTCCCGAAAAAAATGGTACCTCACTTGCGTGGGTAGGCATAGTGGCTGCGACATGAAACAGCGCAAAACGCAACGTGGTCGCACCTCAATTTCCCAGTGAAATCTTGCCATTTTTGAACAAAGAGACTACCTTTTGTTTTTGAGCCCTAGCTCTGCCAGCACCTAGGGAAACCTAGCAAACCTATACATTTCTGAAAACTAGACACCCAGGGCAATTTAGGATGGGGTGACTCGACTGTCTACTACCAGGTGTTGTTACCCAGAATCCCTTGCAAAGCTAAGAATTTGACCAAAAATACACATTTTCCTCACATTTCTGTGGTGGAAAGTTCTGGAATCTGCGTGGATCAACGAATTTCCACTCACCCAGCGTTCCCCCAGGTCTCCCGAAAAAAATGGTACCTCACTTGCGTGGGTAGGTATAGTGGCTGCGACATGAAACAGCGCAAAACGCAACGTGGTCGCACCTCAATTTCCCAGTGAAATCTTGCCATTTTTGGACAAAGAGACTACCTTTTGTTTTTGAGCCCTAGCTCTGCCAGCACCTAGGGAAACGTAGCAAACCTATACATTTATGAACACTAGACACCCAGGGGAATTTAGGATGGGGTCACTTGACTGCCTACCACCAGGTTTTGTTACCCAGAATCCCTTGCAAAGCTAAGAATTTGACAAAAAAAAACACATTTTCCTCACATTTCTGTGGTGGAAAGTTCTGGAATCTGCGTGGATCAACAAATTTCCACCCACCCAGCGTTCCCCCTGGTCTCCTGAAAAAAATGGTACCTCACTTGCGTGGGTAGGCATAGTGGCTGCGACATGAAGCAGCGCAAAACGCAACATGGTCGCACCTCAATTTCCCAGTGTAATCTTGCCATTTTTGGACAAAGAGACTACCTTTTGTTTTTGAGCCCTAGCTCTGCCAGCACCTAGGGAAACCTAGCAAACCTATACATTTTTGAAAACTAGACACCCAGGGGAATCCAGGAAGGGGTGACTCAACTGCCTACCACCAGGTTCTGTTACCCAGAATTCCTTGCAAAGCTAAACAAATTGTGAAAAAAAATGCATTTTCCTCATGTTTCTGTGGTGGAAAGTTCCGGAATCTGTGTGGATCAACAAATTTCCACCAACCCAGCGTTCCCCCAGGTCTCCCAAAACAAATGGTACCTCGCTTGCGTGGGTAGGCATAGTGGCTGCAACAGAAAAAGGTCCAAATCGTACGGTGGAGAATTTAAAATAAACTATAGCAAAACTAGCTTGATTTTTGGGGGGGGCACCTGAGTTTTTGGCCCGGGGCTCGGCGGCCATCTTTGGAAACTACCAAACCCAAACAGTTCTGAAAACTAGACACCCGTGGGATTCCAGGCAAAAATGTCCTACCACCCAGCGTTCCCCTTGTTCTCCCGAGTAAAAGGATACCTCACTTGTGTGGGTGCCCCAAAGCAGAAGAGGCTAAAAATGAATTTTTTAAAAAGTAGTATTTAAGTTTGACAAATTAAGCCCCCTATCTTAGTCACAGGCCTTTGGCCCACCCACACAAGTGAGGTATCATTTTACTCGGGAGAACAAGGGGAACGCTGGGTGGTAGGACATTTGTGCCGGAAGGGAGATCCCACCCAAAAATGTATGGAAAAGTGGGTTTTTTAACCTAAATTTAAGGTTTGCAGGGGTTTCTGGGTAGGAAAACATTGGGGGACCCACGCATGCCATACCTCCCTGGACTCCCCCGGGTGTCTAGTTTTCAGAACTGTTTGGGTTTGGTAGCTTCCAAAGATGCCCGCCAAGCCCGGGCCAAAAGCTCAGGTGACCCCCTCAAAAAATAAGATAGTTTTACTAAAGGTAATTTTTAGGTCTCCACCGTACGAATTGGGCCTTTTCCTGTTGCAGCCACTATGCCTACCGACGCAAGTGAGGTACCATTTTTATCGGAAGACCCGGGGAAACGCTGGGTGGAAGGTAATTTGTGTGAGCCCAGTGATGCCACGCTTTCCCACACATTGTCACCATTGTCAAAAGCACCAGCTTTTGCAAGAGGGGTTACCTGGGTTTTTGGCCCCGTGCTAGTCGGCCATCTAGGGAAACCTATCAAACCCACACATTTCTGAAAAGTAGACACCCGGGGGGTTCCAAGGAGGTATGGCTTGCGTGGATCCTCCAACGTTCCTTTACCCAGAATCCCTTGCAAACCTCAATTATAGCTCAAAAAAATCAGATTTTTCACACATTTTTGTGTGGGAAAGCGTGGCATCACCGGGCTCACACAAATTACCTTCCACCCAGCGTTTCCCCGGGTCTCCCGATAAAAATGGTACCTCACTTGCGTGGGTAGGCATAGAGGCTGCAACAGGAAAAGGTCCAAATCGTACGGTGGAGAATTAAGTTTTCAATTTGAGAGCGTGCGATTCAAGGGACAATATTACATGGAAATTGTGACAGACAATTTCAAGTTTGCAGGAGATTGTGGATAAGAATCAACAATAGAATTCACCAGAAAGACATGACCATATACTTCCATGGTTTAACAATAATATCTAAATTTAGTAAGTTATTTATAGCTATAGTGTACACCATAACAGAGTTACTGAAAAGTCAAACATTCAAGCACGGCTATCTATTCCTCAAAGACACACACATACAGGTTGGATTTGGCATGAGGGCGAGTGATGGTTCAGTACATAAAATTTTATTAACAAGATATTTCAAAAAATGAAATGCTCTGTCAATAAATAAATGCATAAAAACCGAACCAGTGACTCGCAACTCGTGAGCTGTAAAGCCACGACAAGGCACCAACCGTTTTACAGGCCATTCACGCACCTTTCATACCTGATACAAACCAGACCATTGACACCATCCGGAAGGAACAGCAACACATTACAACAATCACAATAAGGGACAAGGTACACCCTACTTCAGAAAGAGATAAAAAACAAATATTACTGCACAGCCATCTATTCCGCAAGCACACACACATACTGGTTGGATTTGGCACGAGGGTGAGTGATGATTCAGTACATACAATTGTATTCGCAAGTAATTTCACAAAAATGATATACACTGCGTATAATTGAAAGTATGATAAACTGAACCACTGACTCACAGCTCGTGAGCTGTAAAGCCACGTCAAGACACCAACCTCTTTACAGGCCATTCATACACTGTTAGAAATGGGATCCCTGGTTGGCCAAGGCTTGCGCCAAGGCCAGGCAGAAATCACCATTTCTAGTTACGGTAGGGAAGTCACCCGCCAAGACAACCCCTGCTCACCCCCTTGGTAGCTTGGCACGAGCAGTCAGGCCTATCTCGGAGGTCATGTGTAAAGCATTTGCGCACGCACCCCCAGCAACAACCTCCCGGGCCCCCCACAAAAGGAACTCCACACCATATATATATGAAAAATAGACTTTGTATTGAAAAACATACCTAGGGATAAATACATAATTTACAAGGTGCCAGGGGCACGGGCAGGGATTACAAGGGACTATACACAGGACAGGGCCAGGGGACCACTGCCAAGAATATGCACCTGATGGAACGGCATTTAGGACACATAACCACTGGGAGTTCCTAGAACTAGTACTAGCACACATAACAACCAGGAGCTAGCATTAGAACACATGACAACCTGGAACTTAATAGAACTAGCAGTAGAACTCACTCCAGCCAGAAGCCACATATGAGACCTAGGATATTCAGGAGGGAAGGAAGGACAAGCACATAACATAACAGGAGCACCTTCAGAGATGCAACACTATATAACGCACAAGAATCACATTTAGAACATCAGGTAATAACTTCCAACAGGCCAGCGGCCTTTTCTGGGGCTAGGGCCCCCTAATGTCTCAGAGTCAGGACAGGCTGCAGGGAGCCATGACTAAACCTACACGTGGCAGCTGCCCACGAAGTGCTGGGCAGCTGAGGGCCCAGGATGGACCAACATGATGGAGCCTCGCAGGCTCGGGACAGATCACTACTAGAGGAGCCTCTCAGGCGCGAGAACCAGATGCTGGCTGAGCCTCACAGGCTCAAAGGATAATGGACAAAAGGCGGAGCCTCTCGGGGCTCATGGACAGAAGGGGGAGTCCCTCTCGGGGGACTCAGTATCACTGTGGCCCCACGGGCCATGACGGAGCCTCTCGGGGCTCAGGAAGCAAGATGCGGGCAAGGGCCGAGCCTCGCCGGCTCGGTGGGCCAAGGACCAAATGGTGGAGCCTCTCCGGGCTCGTGGACAAAGGTGGAGTCCCTCTCGGGGGACTCGATATCACTGTGGCCCCACGGGCCATGACGGAGCCTCTCGGGGCTCAGGAGCAAAGTTGTGGGCAGGCGGGGTCCCCCCTCGGGGGACCCGACATCACTGGGGGCCCCACGGGCCTTGGGACACACCACAGGCTTCAATCGAGGGGAGGGGCGGGCACCGGCACGTGTCCCGACGCCCCTCCTCTCCCTCGTGCACTGCAGCACTCACCGGTTGAACGCGCCGGTCTCCTCTGCTGCGCAGGCTTCTCGTTGCTCTCCGGGGCTCTCCCTCAATCTCGGGAGCCCCGGGGGGATCGGCAGCTTCTCGGGGTCAAGACAGGAGCGTGGAGTAGGCTCCCGTCGCTCCTGCTTCGACGAGCTCCATCCGCCGGCCTCTCCACCCTCCTCGGGGGGGCAGCCAATCACGGCGCGGCCTGGGGAATGACGTGACGGGGAATCCCGGGCCGACCACCAATACCAGCGCGGCCCGGGGATGACGTCACGAGGGTCCCGGGCGGCGGCGGTGAACTCGGGGTGAATCACGAGGGGTCGGCTCCCTCGAAGAGTGCAATAACGGCAGGGAATAAAGCGAGGTAGGCACTCGCTGAGGCTCAGGAACTTCATCAGAACAGGGCAAATGCCGGGTGGGCACCGGCTTGATGCATGCAGCGCTCCCAGCGCCAGTAACACGAAGGACGCACTCCAAAGCGCTAGAAGGCAGGAACCAGAGCTCCCAGGCGCTAGGTAGGAGGGACAGCGCTCCCAAGCGCTAGGGGTCAGAGGAAAGCGCTCCAAAGCGCTAGATGAAAAACAGCAAAGTCCATGGGAGAGTCCAGGACCTCAGGTGGAGCACAGCAGCTCCTAGCAGGGAAAGTCCATAAGAAGTCCAGGAGCAGGGCAGGGCCCAGGGAGGCCAGCATTGTGGGGGAAAGCCCAGCCCCATACAGGATACAGGCACAGCTCCTCCCTCACATCAACATGCTAATCTCTCCATTCACCACCGGGCAGACCCACACAGACTCTTGGAGCCAGGCTCCCCAGCCGGCTTCAGCCAATCACGCGCCAGCACACCTACTGCACACACACACCCATGTCTAGAAGTGGCACTTCCCTTCTAGACACACACATGCCGCATACATCATCTTGCAGCATTTAACAACACAAGTCCACACATACCAGACTCGAGCCTGTACCCCCCACGCATCCGGAACTATCAGGGCCACATACATCCCCCATGCATTCCTATGGGAGGCAGGCCTCTCTCATCTACACGCACTCAGAGTGGGAATCACCATCCCCAGGTCACATAACAAGCAAAAACTTCAGGGGTGGACCTGCCAGAAGGGCCCAGTCCAACACGACCCCCTTCCAGCCAAAACGCAGGGTAGGCCAATCACCACCGTGATGGACTTCCCTGCTTTGGGCAACAAAAACATGGACGCGGGCCCGCACTGCAGGGACACCCTCCAGTTCTACACCACGTTGATCTATAAGATAAGCACGCACAAGAACAAACAAAACAAAAAAAAAACAGTTTACCACTTTCTCTTCCACCTAGGGTCCGCACCCTCAGGTTGGCCAGAGGTCACGGGCAAGCTCGCCCCCCCTACCTCTACTTCTGAGGTTCCGTGCTCTCCCAGGAGAAGCACCCTCCAGAACACCTTCTCTCACCAGTCTCGGAACTCTCTCCCTCCACTGGTCTCCCACCTGGGACCTAAATTCACCGGATGCCTAGGGGTCAGAATCCCTCTGACCCCCTTCCAGTTCCGCACCCTCCCATGTAGAACAGGGTCCTTCCACTTAAGGTGGGCCCCACCTGCTCTCAGCGTAGTACCGCAACACTCAGCCAAGAACCCGAAGGATCCCTGCTAGGCCCGTACCGCCCCTTCTGGGAAACACAGGGTCTCTTCCCTTGGGGATGAGCCCCACCTGCGTCCACAGGAGTACAACTAGAAGACAAACCGGCCAGGACACTGGCTACAGTCGCCCCGCCGTCCAGATGCGGAAACACCGACTACTGGCTCCCCAACCGCGGGCAGTACCCTACCGGCCAGATGCCTGGCGCACCAGGACTTTTACAAGAGAAAAAAAAAAGATGAAATCTAAGACTTCCTCTCCTCCCTCCGCAGGCAGGAGTTCCCTCTTGTACTAGGATGAGCCGCGACCACGTCAGCAGGGCTCAGAGTTCAGCTCTCCCCAAGGCAAGCCGCGATCCAATCAGCAGGGCTTCCTTGTCCAGGATACAACTTAACATCACTTCAGCACGATGAGCCGCGACTACGTCAGCAGGGCTCCAAGTTCAGCTCTCCCCTAAGGCAAGCCGCGACCCAGTCAGCAGGGCTTCCTTGACCGGGATACAACCTCACATTCACTACAGCACGATGAGCCGCGACAACGTCAGCAGGGCTCTAAGTTCAGCTCTCCCCAAGGCAAGCCGCGACTCAGTCAGCAGGGCTTCCTTGTCCGGGATACAACTTAACCTTCACTTCAGCACGATGAGCCGCGACAACGTCAGCAGGGCTCCAAGTTCAGCTCTCCCCTAAGGCAAGCCGCGACCCAGTCAGCAGGGCTTCCTTGACCGGGATACAACCTCACATTCACTACAGCACGATGAGCCGCGACAACGTCAGCAGGGCTCCAAGTTCAGCTCTCCCCAAGGCAAGCCGCGACCCAGTCAGCAGGGCTTCCTTGTCCGGGATACAACTTATCATTCATTCAGCAAGCTCCCCCTTTCAGAGAACTTACACTCCTGTGTTCAGCACGCTCCCCATCCCAGAGAACGTACACCCATTGTTCAGCACAACTCAACATTCATCCACACACCCTCCCCTGGACTGGTAAGACAGTTTCTACCGCCCCTGATTCCTCAACCTGACCCATGTGGCACAGGTACCATTATTCTAGGGAAGGGACAGGGACCATACACATTAGACACAATTTCGCTGCCACCACTGGATCCCACCCTTCTGGTGAATCCAGAAAACACATTGCACTAGGGGAATGATCTACCCTCCCGAGCTAGGGACACCTAACTCACAGTGCACCAGAACCACATTTTCCACAGAAACAAATATTTTTAGCAATTCAAACAATAGTTCCTTTTCTTTGCGACCATCTAAACTGCAGAGTTTTGTAGTGGGGCCGGCTATCGCTATGGTACTGCGCAAACACAAGTCCAAATCCCACCGCTAGCCAACAATGTTAGAAATGGGATCCCTGGTTGGCCAAGGCTTGCGCCAAGGCCAGGCAGAAATCACCATTTCTAGTTAGGGTAGGGAAGTCACCCGCCAAGACAACCCCTGCTCACCCCCTTGGTAGCTTGGCACGAGCAGTCAGGCCTATCTCGGAGGTCATGTGTAAAGCATTTGTGCACGCACCCCCAGCAACAACCTCCCGGGCCCCCCACAAAAGGAACTCCACACCATATATATATGAAAAATAGACTTTGTATTGAAAAACATACCTAGGGATAAATACACAATTTACAAGGTGCGAGGGGCACGGGCAGGGATTACAAGGGACTAAACAGAGGACAGGGCCAGGGGACCACTGCCAAGAATATGCACCTGATGGAACGGCATTTAGGACACATAACCACTGGGAGTTCCTAGAACTAGTACTAGCACACATAACAACCAGGAGCTAGCATTAGAACACATGACAACCTGGAACTTAATAGAACTAGCAGTAGAACTCACTCCAGCCAGAAGCCACATATGAGACCTAGGATATTCAGGAGGGAAGGAAGGACAAGCACATAACATAACAGGAGCACCTTCAGAGATGAAACACTATATAACGCACAAGAATCACATTTAGAACATCAGGTAATAACTTCCAACAGGCCAGCGGCCTTTTCTGGGGCTAGGGCCCCCTAATGTCTCAGAGTCAGGACAGGCTGCAGGGAGCCATGACTAAACCTACACGTGGCAGCTGCCCACGAAGTGCTGGGCAGCTGAGGGCCCAGGATGGACCAACATGATGGAGCCTCGCAGGCTCGGACAGATCACTACTAGAGGAGCCTCTCAGGCTCGAGAACGAGATGCTGGCTGAGCCTCACAGGCTCGAAGGATAATGGACAAAAGGCGGAGCCTCTCGGGGCTCATGGACAGAAGGGGGAGTCCCTCTCGGGGGACTCGGTATCACTGTGGCCCCACGGGCCATGACGGAGCCTCTCGGGGCTCAGGAAGCAAGATGCGGGCAAGGGCCGAGCCTCGCCGGCTCGGTGGGCCAAGGACCAAATGGTGGAGCCTCTCCGGGCTCGTGGACAAAGGTGGAGTCCCTCTCGGGGGACTCGATATCACTGTGGCCCCACGGGCCATGACGGAGCCTTTCGGGGCTCAGGAGCAAAGTTGTGGGCAGGCGGGGTCCCCACGGGCCTTGGGACACACCACGGGCTTCAATCGAGGGGAGGGGCGGGCACCGGCACGTGTCCCAACGCCCCTCCTCTCCCTCGCGCACTGCAGCACTCACCGGTTGAACGCGCCGGTCTCCTCTGCTGCGCAGGCTTCTTGTTGCTCTGCGGGGCTCTCCCTCAATCTCGGGAGCCCCGGGGGGATCGGCAGCTTCTCGGGGGCAAGGCAGGAGCGCGGAGTAGGCTCCCGTCGCTCCTGCTTCGACGAGCTCCATCCGCCGGCCTCTCCACCCTCCTCGGGCCGGCAGCCAATCACGGCGCGGCCTGGGGAATGACGTGACGGGGAATCCCGGGCCGGCCACCAATACCAGCGCGGCCCGGGGATGACGTCACGAGGGTTCCGGGCGGCGGCGGTGAACTCGGGGTGAATCACGAGGGGTCGGCTTCCTCGAAGAGTGCAATAACGGCAGGGAATAAAGCGAGGTAGGCACTCGCTGAGGCTCAGGAACTTCATCAGAACAGGGCAAATGCCGGGTGGGCACCGGCTTGGTGCATGCAGCGCTCCCAGCGCCAGTAACACGAAGGACGCGCTCCAAAGCGCTAGAAGGCAGGAACCAGCGCTCCCAGGTGCTAGGTAGGAGGGACAGCGCTCCCAAGCGCTAGGGGTCAGAGGGAAGCGCTCCAAAGCGCTAGATGAAGGACAGCAAAGTCCATGGGAGAGCCCAGGACCTCAGGTGGAGCACAGCAGCTCCTAGCAGGGAAAGTCCATAAGAAGTCCACGAGCAGGGCAGGGCCCAGGGAGGCAAGCCAACCCTGGGCCCAAGCAGCAACAGCCCCTGGTAGATTCAAGTTGGGAACAAGAACATGTGAGAAGAGGTCACAGCCTCTTTTTATACAAGAAATTCCTTTGTCTAAAGGTGCTGGGTGGGGGAGAAACCAGTCGCAGCTGGTTTTGGGAGTATCTTGTTTTCCCCAACCACCCCTTTCATTCATCAGGCAGGCCAGGTCATCAGACGCACCCCAGGGGGGTGGAGCCAGCATTGTGGGGGAAAGCCCAGCCCCATACAGGATACATGCACAGCTCCTCCCTCACATCAACATGCTAATCTCTCCATTCACCACCGGGCAGACCCACACAGACTCTTGGAGCCAGGCTCCCCAGCCGGCTTCAGCCAATCACGCGCCAGCACACCTACTGCACACACACACACCCATGTCTAGAAGTGGCACTTCCCTTCTAGACACACACATGCCGCATACATCATCTTGCAGCATTTAACAACACGAGTCCACACATACCAGACTCGAGCCTGTACCCCCCACGCATCCGGAACTATCAGGGCCACATACATCCCCCATGCATTCCTATGGGAGGCAGGCCTCTCTCATCTACACGCACTCAGAGTGGGAATCACCATCCCCAGGTCACATAACAAGAAAAAACTTCAGGGGTGGACCTGCCAGAAGAGCCCAGTCCAACATACACCTTTCGTACGTGTGACACATACAAAACATTCACACCGCCAGCCGCGGACCCATCACATTTCAACACTCACACCAGCAGACAGCGCCATTCAAGGGCCCATCACTTTCACACGCCCACATTTCTGACATTGCAACAACACAAAATGATGGACTGCGTGTAGTGTCACTCAACTAGCAGTGTGTGTAGTGACCAACAGAAAGTAACTACTCACACACCGCCAGCCGAGCGCCAGTCCACCAGACTGTTAGACGGGGACCCAGAGGTCGGCCGAATACTGGGGGAGAGGCCTCCGATGAGGGCCGTCTCCGGCGATCGTACAGACAAGTCACTTCCCTCCCCACAGATAGACACCACACAAGGATGAGATCAACACTCTTTATATAGGGTTCTTGCGGCAAGGTTATCAGCGGTACAGGAGATTCAGGACTCGAGGGTCCTCTCAATTCTAGTCTCTGTAGGGAAAGGGGGTAGCGGGACAGTCTTGGTACCGGATCGGTACAGGAGGTGGCAGGAGGGGAGCTCACAATCCTCGAGCTTAGGAGTCTGCAAGGTCAGGCCGCGGCAGCGCCAGCAGGCCGAGGCGAGGGTTCAAATGGCGGAGGGCCGCGGCAGCGCCAGCTGGCCAAGATGATGGTTCACGTTGTAGAGGGCCGCGGCAGCGCCAGCAGGCCAAGATGATGGTTCACGTAGTAGAGGGCCGCGGCAGCGCCAGCAGGCCAAGATGATGGTTCACGTTGCAGAGGGCCGTGGCAGCGCCAGCAGGCCAAGATGATGGTTCACGTTGCAGAGGGCCGCGGCAGCGCCAGCAGGCTAAGAGGATGGTTCACGTTGCAGAGGGCCGCGGCAGCGCCAGCAGGCCAAGACGAAGGGTTTACAGAGCAGGGCTGCGGCAGCGCCAGCAGTCCGCCAAGGATGAGTTCTTCTCGGTGTCTCTCGACTCCAGGATACAACTGCCTTCCTGGTCTGGGGCTGCCCCAGTTATAGGTCTGGTTCCCTTTGATGTCCGGACCCTCGCGCCTTGAGGTCGGGAGGTCCGGAATGGGGGAGTCCCGACACCCAGCAGGGGGTTGGAGCCAGCGCCCAGGGAGGCCGGGGGTGATCGACACCCGGCGGAGGGGAGCCGTTGACGCCTTCCTCTTTCATTGACCTGCCAAGTGGTCTCTTTACCTCCTGTGTGGAGGTTGGTGCCTCAATGTCGGGGCCGGGCCAGGCCCAGGGTTGGGGTCGAGTCGAGGCCACGTGGCCTCGTGTTGTAGTGTCCAAAGATGGCTGCCGGGCCGGGGCCATGGTGCTGACGGGGACCCGGCCAGCCGGTACGGGAGGGTTCAGGAGCTGGAGTCCCGGTGTGGACGGGTTGTGGATTACCTCGGGGGGTTGCCGGGGTGGCTCTTGCTGGGGATTCAGGGAGAGCCGGGGTCCGGGCCCTGTTGTGCGGAGGGGGAGACGGCCCAGCTACGAGGCCCGTCCAACATGCGTCCCCCCCAGCTGAAGGCAGGGAGAGTCAGCCATCCTCTTGGGACTCTCCTCCCCGAGGCGGAAAAAGCGTGACAGGCCGTCTGCGTTGGCGTGGTCCTGGCCTGGACAATGCTCCACAGTGAAGTCCATCCCCTGTAAGGAGATGGACCAGCGCAACAGTTTCGGGTTCTCCCCCCGCATCTGCATCAGCCATTGCAGGGGGCGGTGGTCGGTCTGCACCCGAAAGTGGGTGCCGAAGAGGTAGGGCCGGAGCTTCTTGAGGGCCCATACTACGGCGAAGGCCTCCCTCTCGATGGTGCTCCAGCGCTGTTCCCGGGCCAGCAGGCGTCGGCTGATGAATGCCACTGGCTGATCGACTCCCTCGGTGTTGAGTTGGGAGAGGACGGCCCCCACGCCATGATCGGAGGCGTCCGTCTGTACGATGAATTCCCGGCCGTAGTCGGGAGCCTGGAGCACGGGGGCAGTGCACATGGCGGCCTTCAGCTTCTCGAAGGCCGATTGGCAGTCTGGAGTCCAGTTGACTGTTTTGGGGTTCTTCCTGGATGTGAGCTCCGTGAGGGGCCCCACGATGCTGCCATAGTCCTTCACAAACCGCCGGTAGTACCCGGTGAGCCCCAGGAAGGCCCGGACCTCGGTTTGGGTCGTAGGGGGTTGCCAGGCCTGGATGGCAGCGATCTTGAGCTGGAGGGGGGCCACCAGACCGCTTCCCACTTGGTGTCCTAGGTAGGTCACGGACCCTTGGCCCACTTGACATTTGCTGGCCTTGAGGGTGAGCCCGGCCTGCTGGAGGGCGTGTAGAACTTCCCGCAGGTGGCGGAGGTGGTCGGTCCAGTGGTGACTGTACACAGCGATGTCGTCCAGGTAGGCGGCGCTGAATCCTTCGAGGCCCGCCAGTACCTGGTTCACGAGTCGTTGAAATGTTGCCGGAGCGTTTTTCATGCCGAATGGCATCACCCTGATGTGGTAGTGACCGTCCGGGGTAGAGAAGGCGGATCGTTCTTGGGCCCTGGGGGTGAGGCCGATTTGCCAGTAGCCCGCTGTTAAATCGAAGATGCTCAGGTAGCGGGCGGCCCCCATCCGGTCAATTAGCTCATCTGCCCGGGGGATAGGGTGAGCGTCGGTCCTGGTCCTGGTAACGGCATTCAGTCCCCGGTAGTCCACACAGAACCGGAGCTCAGGGGCAAAGCCCGGGGCGGCGGCCTTGGGGACCAGGACGACGGGGCTGGCCCAGGGGCTGTCCGAGGGTTCGATCACTCCCAGTGTCAGCATCTTGGACACCTCGGTCTGGATGCAGGCGCGCACCCGATCTGGTACGCGGTACGCCCTGTGGCGAATAGGGGGGCTGTCCCCGGTGTCCACATCGTGAAGGCACCAGGGGGTGACCCCAGGGGTGAGAGAGAACAAGGATGCAAATCGTGTCAGGAGGAGCTTGACAGTCTTGGCGTTGCTCCGGGGACAAGGCCTCGGAGAGTCTGACCCCTTCCACGGAGCCATCTTGCTCGAGGGTCCTCAGCAGGTCCGGAAGGGGCTCAGAGTCTTTCTCTGTCCCATTATCGGTAGCCATAAGGAGACTGAGTTCTGAGCGTACAAAATGGGGCTTGAGTCTGTTGGCGTGGAGGACCCGTAGGGGGTTCCGGGAAGTTTCCATGTCGATTAAGTAGGTGACGGGCCCCTTGCGTTCGATCACCTTGAAGGGTCCGGACCATTTGTCCTGTAGGGCACAGGGTTCAACCGGGGACATCACCCAGACCTGCTGTCCCGGCTCGAACTCGAGGGAGGAGGCGTGCTGATCATACCATTTCTTCATGTCTTCCTGACTGGCTTCAAGGTTGACTTTGGCGATCTCCCTGAATCGCCGGGTCTGGTTGCGAAGGGCCTAGAGGTATTTGTATACATCCGGGGGAGTTTTCTGGGGGGGCCTCTCCCAACCTTCTTTGACTAGGCTGAGGGGACCCCGGACGGGGTGCCCGTACAGGAGTTCAAATGGGCTGAAGCCTAGGGATTTCTGAGGGACCTCTCGGTAGGCGAACAGGAGGCACGGGAGTAGCACGTCCCACTGGCGACGGAGGGGCTCTTCTAGGCCCATGATCATTCCTTTGAGAGTGCGGTTAAACCGCTCGACCAATCCATTTCCTTGTGGGTGATAGGGGGTCATGAATTTGTAGGTGACCCCGCACTGTTGCCAGAGAGACTTCATGTATTTCGAGATGAAGTTCGTGCCCCTGTCGCTGACGACCTCCCGGGGAAAGCCCACCCGGGAGAGGATCCCCATCAGGGCTCGGCCTACCACAGGCGCCGTCACGGTTCGAAGAGGGATAGCCTCGGGATAGCGGGTGGCGTGGTCCACCAGGACCAGGATGAACCGGTGTCCTTGGGCAGTTCGGGGGTCCAGGGGCCCCACGATGTCTATTCCCACCCGTTCGAAGGGGGTGGTGACGACGGGAAAAGGCTGCAAAGGTGCTTTGGTTTTTCAGCCACTTTTTCCGCTGGCCTGGCAGGTGGGGCAGGCCTTGCAGTGGTTGGTGACATCTTTCCGCATTCGGGGCCAGTAAAAGTGGGTCACCAGGCGGTCGTACGTTTTGTCCTGTCCCAGGTGTCCTGCAAGGGGTATATCGTGGGCTAAGTTCAAGAGGAAATCTCTGAAGCGGAGGGGCACTACCAGCACCGGACTGGCCCTTAGTTCTGCAATCCTTTGCTCACTGTAGAGCAGGTTATTGTCCCAGTAGATCCAGTGGGCCCCCGAGGTGTCCCCTGCGCTCTGGGCAAGGGCTTGCTGCCGGAGTCCCTCGAGGGAGGGACAGGTTCTTTGTTCTTGTTGGAATTGTTCCTGGGTGGGACCCCCCTCTTGACGCCACTGGGCCAGGTCGGGGAGGTCCGGGAGCCGACCGGTTCCTTCTTCGGTTTGGGCCGGGGGACTTGCTTCTGGGGTGGCCTCCTCTGGGACAATCGCGGGAGGAGGCTCCGGCCACTCGGGTTCCTCTGGACTGGGGACGGCGCGGGCGGTCATGGACCGGGTCGTGGGGAGGCCCAGCATCCCCAGGTGCTCTCTCCGTTCGACGGCTGCCCAGGGAGAACTTTCGAGATCGTTCCCCAGGAGGCAATCCACGGGGGCATCATCGCGGACAGTCACTTTCAGCATCCCTGATACTCCTCCCCATTCGAAGGGGACGTAGGCCATTTGACATAGACTTTCTGAGTTGTCGGCCGACCGGACAGGGCAAAGAATGTTCGGCAAGATCTGGTCCGGGGCCACCAGATGGCAGCGGACCGTGGTCACACTGGCCCCGGTGTCGCGGAGGGCTTCAGCCCGGCGGCCATTAATGTTGACCCACTGGCTGTACTTCTGCGTGTTGGCGGGAAGGGGGGCCCGAGGGATCAGGTCTCGTTCCCCTAAGCAAACCAGGGACATGGCGGCCGGTTCCCACTCAGGCTGGTCAGTTTCGTACTCTTCTTGGTCTTCTGGGGTTTGCTCTTCCCCCAGGGCTGCAGCAGCGACCTGGCGGGGTAAAGGGTTCGGGTTCTTTGGGCAATTGGGATCATTTGCGTAGTGGCCGGGTCGCTGGCATCGGTGGCAAGTAATGTTGGCTCGGAAGCCGGGTCGCATCGGGGGGTTTCCCCTGCCGGCCGGGGGCGGGGGGTTGCTTGCGGGAGTCACCGGGCCGGTGTCCCTACCCCGACCCTGGCCTCCTCCTCCACGGGGGCGATGGGGCCCTTGGGCAGTTCTGTGCGGTTCGCTGGGTCCGTTTCGGCCAACTCGGGTGCTTTCCCATCGGTCAGCTTCGGCGGCGAGTTGCCGAGGTTCCGTTAGTTTACTGTCCAGGAGGTGCTGCCTGAGTTCGATGAAGCAGTTGTTAGAAAGGTGCTCCCACACAACAAGGTCAAAGAGCTGCTCGTAGGTGGTCACGTTGCTGCCCTTGATCCACCCCTCGAAGGCCCGGCTAAAGAAGTTCACGTACTCCACCCAAGTTGTACCCGGGATCCGTTTGCAGTCGCGGAACCGCTGGCGGTACATCTCGGGTGTGAGTCCGTATCGAGTGAGGAGGGCGGCTTTCATGTGGTCGTAAGATGTCATCAGATGGTCCGGGAGTTGCAGCAGGGCGTCTCGCCCTTCGTTGACAAACCTCCCCCATAACCCGGCTCCCCAGTCGCTCCGGGGAATCCGGTGGGAGGTCATGGCTACCTCGTACGCTTTGAACCATTGCTGGATATCATCGTTCTTGTAGTACTCTCTGACGACATCTTTGGGTATGTGGACCTTGGGGTCTGTAGGGGCAGGAGTGTTCGTGCACTCGGGGACCCCAGCTCCTTGTTCTGCTTCCGAATCTCTAGTTCTTTGAGGTTGCGCTCATGTTCGTAGGTTAGCTTCTTCTCTTCTAGCTCTCTCTGCCTATGTTTCTCCTCTCGCTCCTCTCGGAGCCGTAAGTGTTCCAACGTTATTTTTTGTTCCGCCAATTTGAGCTCTCCATCTAAGCGAAGTCGTGCCAGTTCTAATTCATGGAGCCTGCTTTTTTCCCGTTCCCGGACCTCTTCTGGGGAGAGACCCGATCTTCTTTCTTCCGTCGGCGTGGGGCTTGTTTCGGGTGTCTCGTGGCTTCGTGTTTGGGGTACGGTCGTACCCGTCTCCGCCCAAGATTCCAGGGCTCGTTTGAAGTCCTCTTTCGTGCTCAGTCCTGTGGTTGAAATGCCTAATTCTATGCAAAATTGTTTCAGTTCTCTGTGGTTGTATTCTTCCAGCTTTTCCATCTGGAATTTTTCCGTTGCTCCGCTCTCTTTTGTCGTCATGGTGGTTGTGTGTCGTGGGGCGAGTGACCCTCTGTACGATTATGCGTAGGTTCGGATCGGGCCGCTGGCCACCAATGTTAGACGGGGACCCAGAGGGTCGGCCGAATACTGGAGGAGAGGCCTCCGATGAGGGCCGTCTCCGGCGATCGTACAGACAAGTCACTTCCCTCCCCACGGATAGACACCACACAAGGATGAGATCAACACTCTTTATATAGGGTTCTTGCGGCAAGGTTATCAGCGGTACAGGAGATTCAGGACTCGAGGGTCCTCTCAATTCTAGTCTCTGTAGGGAAAGGGGGTAGCGGGACAGTCTTGGTACCGGATCGGTACAGGAGGTGGCAGGAGGGGACCTCACAATCCTCGAGCTTAGGAGTCTGCAAGGTCGGGCCGCGGCAGCGCCAGCAGGCCGAGGCGATGGTTCAAATGGCGGAGGGCCGCGGCAGCGCTAGCAGGCCAAGATGATGGTTCACGTTGTAGAGGTCCGCGGCAGCGCCAGCAGGCCAAGATGATGGTTCACGTTGTAGAGGGCCGCGGCAGCGCCAGCAGGCCAAGATGATGGTTCACGTTGCAGAGGGCCGCGGCAGCGCCAGCAGGCCAAGATGATGGTTCATGTTGCAGAGGGCCGCGGCAGCGCCAGCAGGCTAAGAGGATGGTTCACGTTGCAGAGGGCCGCGGCAGCGCCAGCAGGCCAAGACGAAGGGTTCACAGAGCAGGGCTGCGGAAGCGCCAGCAGTCCGCCAAGGATGAGTTCTTCTCGGTGTCTCTCGACTCCAGGATACAACTGCCTTCCTGGTCTGGGGCTGCCCCAGTTATAGGTCTGGTTCCCTTTGATGTCCGGACCCTCGCGCCTTGAGGTCGGGAGGTCCGGAATGGGGGAGTCCCGACACCCAGCAGGGGGTTGGAGCCAGCGCCCAGGGAGGCCGGGGGGGATCGACACCCGGCGGAGGAGAGCTGTTGACGCCTTCCTCTTTCATTGACCTGCCAAGTGGTCTCTTTACCTCCTGTGTGGAGGTTGGTGCATCGATGTCGGGCCAGGCCAGGCCCAGGGTTGGGGTCGAGTCGAGGCCACGTGGCCTCGTGTTGTAGTGTCCAAAGATGGCTGCCAGGGCCATGATGATGACGGGGACCCGGCCAGCCGGTACGGGAGGGTTCAGGAGCTGGAGTCCCGGTGTGGACGGGTTGTGGATTACCTCGGGGGGTTGCCGGGGTGGCTCTTGCTGGGGATTCAGGGAGAGTCGGGGTCCGGGCCCTGTTGTGCGGAGGGGGAGACGGCCCAGCTACGAGGCCTGTCCAACACAGACCATGCACACCGCCAGCCAAACACCACTCAGCGCACACCGACAGCCAAGTACCACTCCACACACACCACCAGCCAAGCACCACTCCACGCATGCTGCAAGCCAAGCGCCACTCCACACACACCGCCAGCCAAGCACCACTCCGTGCACAGACAGCCAAGTACCACTACACACACACCATCCAGCCAAGCTCCACTCCACACACACCGCCAGCCAAGCGCCACTCCACGCACACCACCATCCAAGCACCAGACCATGCACACCGCCAGCCAAACACCACTCAGCGCACACTGACAGCCAAGTACCACTCCACACACACCACCAGCCAAGCACCACTCCACGCACACCGCAAGCCAAGCGCCACTCTGTGCACAGACAGCCAAGTACCACTCCATGCACACCACCAGCCAAGCGCCACTCCACACACACCACCAGCCAAGCGCCACTCAACACACACCACCAGCCAAGCGCAACTCCACACACACCGCCAGCCAAGCACCACTCCGTGCACAGACAGCCAAGTACCACTCCACGCACACCACCAGCCAAGCGCCACTCCACACACACCATCAGCCAAGCACCACTCCACGCACACCACCAGCCAAGGACAAATCCAAACACAACACCAGGCAAGCGCAAGAGCATGCACACCGCCAACCAAACACCAGACCACGCACACCGCCAGCCAAGCACCAGACCACAGACACCGCCAGACAAGCACCAGTCCACAGACACCGGCAGCCAAGCGCCAAACCATGCACACCATCAGACAATGGACACTACAAGCAAACCAACATCATACTTTAATTTTTTTGAAAAACAAAAACAAATTGCAAATTGATACAAATCTACTAACTCAACAACTAAATCTAAAAAGACTACACAAATGCAAACTTTGAAACTGAACAATAAGACCAACCAGTTCACTTTACCACTCATTGATACTCCCAAAAATTATTTTGCGTGTGGTACAATCTAAAACAAGCAGGTACACACAGCCCGGGGTTTGAAGGGCAGTCGGGGCAGTACATATGAACCTCCTTCCGCAAACCTCTTCGCCAACAGACTCTACATCTCCGACTTGGAAAGTCTTTTGAGATTGTAGGAGGAATTGTATCAGGAAAGTGGCGATCTTTCAATCTGGCAACATCTTCCACCACTCCAACTCTAGGAACACTTGCCTGTTCCACTAAAACAAGGCTGCCTATTACAGACTCCTGAAACTTTACAAAAGTCATGTTTGACTGGGGACAAGATTTCTAGAACACAACAAAAGCAGTAAAGGTTGCCAAGTGGAAAAGATGGATAGCCAACTTCTTGTACCAAATGTAAGCCTTTCGAAGTGCAGCATATGGTTCCAACCTCTGATCTACTCTGTCAACACCACCCATGTACTTATTGTAGCGCAGTATGCACACAGTTTTGCGCACTTCTGCAACCTGACCCCAAACAGTCACCGATTCAGTGCTTTCATCATGTATTGTAGTCAACATGTAGACATCTCTCCTGTCTGAAAACTTCACAGCTAGAAGCTCCTCACACCGCAATGCACTGCACTGTCCCCGAGCAAGCTTTCGACAAACAAGTTCTTTTGGGAAAACTTTACGGTTTGAGCAGATTGTGCCACAGAGAACAGTGTCCACGTTGGCCAATTCCCTGAACAACCGCACACCAGTGTAGAAGTTATCGACATACAAATGATGGCCTTTGTTAAAAAATCCACGACCAAGTTCCCACACAATTTTCTCAGTCACTCCAAAAGTCGACGGACAACCAGGGGGGTTAATCCTGGATTCCTTACCAGTGTACACCCTGAAATTAGAGACATATCCAGTCTCACTGTCACACAGCATATACAGTTTGATTCCATAGCGTGCCCTCTTACTAGGAATGTATTGCCGAAATACCAAGCGGCCCCTGAACAACAGCAAAGACTCATCCACTGCAATTTCTTTCCCAGGATAAAAGATCTCAGAAAATCAATCAACAAAATGATCAATGACAGGCCGAATCTTGAAAAGACGGTCACAATCAGGGTGATCTCGTGGCAAAGCAAGACTATTGTCAACAAAATGCATCATCCGAAGCAGAAGCAAATACCTATCACGACTCATGACTGCCGGAAATATAGCTGTTGCCATCAAGGGACTAGTAGACCAATATGAAGCCATTGATGGTTTCCTAAGCAAGCCCATCAAAAAAGTTAAACCCAAAAACTTTTTCATCTCCTCCGAATTTGTGGGAGTCCACCGGGTAGCTCTAGCGTGGGGCTTAAGGCTGGCACTGTTCACCCTCAAAAAATGTTCAGCATACAAATTAGTCTGCTCTACAATCTCTACCAAAAACACATCATCCATAAACAACTTGAAAAAATCAATAGGCAAAAAGTTTTCAGTGTTCACCCTACATCCTGGAACACCAGTAAATTCAGGCAATGCCGGCTGCACCATGCCTGGTGCAACCCAGAGGTCAGAACTTTCAACGTCAAGTCTTGCCGCCGCAGGCTGCTGCCCAGCTGCCTCTTGTCTCACTACACCAACTGGAAGTCTAGCAGCCCCAGGCTGCAGCCCAGATGTTTCTTGCTGCACTATTGGCACAGCAATGTCCTCCGCAACCACAGGCACAGCAATGTCCTCCGCAACCACAGGCACATCATCCACACCAAAAGTAGCTTCATCAGCACTCAAAGTGTCTTCATCATCAGATGAAGCCATGTGTAGAAAAAACTCACTACCTGAATCTTCACCTCCCACCTCTGGCTCAGAATCAGAGTCAGTCTCTGGACCATGGTCAGAGGAAGAATCATAAAGCATTCCAACAACTTGCTGAGCAGTAATCCGGCGGCTAGCCATTATCCTTACAAATAAAGGAGTCTGCACAAACAACTCAACAACCCCAACACTGCGCAAAGTAAGATAAAAAATGTAAGCCTTTTTCACAAAAAACTATATTTAGAAAAAATATACAATTCACTTACAAGACACAACTACACTCACCAGCACCTACTCTGCAAAGACACAGCAAATAGGCAACGATATCCCACTAGAAAGAAGAAGAAAAAACTTACATCTACAGAAGGACACATCAAAAACAATTGCAAAACATGTTTTACAATCACAACAAACAGAAACCAAACATACTCGTATTACTACACACTTTCCAAAATAAACAATTACAATACAATTGAACAAAAAAGAGGTCTCTTACCAAACACATGCAACTACAGAAACAGCAGAACAACAGAACCACCAGTAACGGAACTGCACACTGCAACAATCTAAAGAGAAAAAAAACAATACACATTAGAAGAAACAAAAACAACACAGATTACAACAGGCTATGTCACAGGGTATGTCACAAATGGGGTGTCTGTCCCCAAGGGGGGAAGATTATAAATCATTATAAACGTGGGCCCCCTGGAAGCAACACTACGGAGGGCAGAGAGGCCAAATAAAGACATGGCAGAACATACTTTTGAAAACAAATAGGCCCAAGGAAGCAACCCTTGGCCAAGGGGTCGCTCCCTATAAAAAAAAAAAAGCCTGGAGTCTAGTGGGCTTTTCTATCCCCCCCTGGGTCCAGAAACGGTAAAAAAAACAGCCGATCTGCCCCCAGGGGGGGCAGAACAGTCTACAATATTTATAATGCCCCCTGGAAGCGACCCTTGCCCAAGGGGTCACTTCCTTTATAAATATAATAAAATCCCTGGTGTCTAGTGGGCTTTTCTACCCCCCCAGGGTCCAGATGCGGCCCAAAAAACGGCTGATCTGCCCCCAGGGGGGGCAGACAAGTCTAAAAAAAAATAAGGGCCACTAGGAAGCGACCCTTCCCCAAGGGGTCGCTTCCTTTTCAATTGTAAAGAAATCCCTGGTGACTAGTGGGCTTTTCTGCCCCCCCCCTGGGTGCAGATCGGCCAAAAAAACGGCCGATCTGCCCCAGGGTGGGCAGAAAAGTCTGCAAAAATGTTTTCCCCCCTAAGGAAGCGACCCTTGCCCAAGGGGTCGCTTCCTTTATAAATATAATTCAATCCCTGGTGTCTAGTGGGCTTTTCTGCACCCCCTGGGTCCAGATGCGGCCCAAAAAACGGCCGATCTGCCCCCAGGGGGGGCAGAAAAGTCTAAAAAAAAATTAGGGCCACTAGGAAGCGACCCTTTCCCAAGGGGTCGCTTCCTTTTCAAATGAAAACAAATCCCTGGTGACTAGTGAGCTTTTCTGCCCCCCTGGGTGCAGATCGGCCAAAAAAACGGCCGATCTGCCCCAGGGGTGGCAGAAAAGTCTGATAAATATTATGGCCCCCAACAGGAAGCGACCCTTGCCCAAGGGGTCGCTTCCTCGACAAATAAATATGCCCAAAAACAATCCCTGGTGTCTAGTGGGGCATTCCTGGTGCACGATCGCGACGCTGTACGCGATCGTGCACCAGGAATGCCGTGCATTGGGACACTAGGGGAGAGGAAACACAGTTTCCTCCCCCTCAATGCCTCAAGGCACCGAAAAACGCCCCCCCCCCGCCCCACCGGAGCACCGAACACAGACCTGTCTGCTGGACGCGCTGAAAACAAATGGCTTCCAGCGCGTCCAGCTCTTCCTGATGACGTCGGCGCGCGCCGTGCGCGCTGACGTCACCAGGAAGCGTGGGGGGGCCAGGGGGTGGCAGTGGAAAGTCTTCCGCTGCCACCCCAGGTACTAGCACCAACATCGATGCCCCAGGGCCCCCAGGGCTGTACTGATGACGGAGCGGTTCCGTCATCAGCACAGCCCAACCGATGCTGATGACGGAACCGCTCCGTCATCAGCATCGAAGGGGTTAACAAAATATATTACAAATAAACTTAATTAAAAAAATTAAACACAGAAACATAATAATGTAGACATATATATATATATATATATATATATATATATATATTCACTGAAAAAACCATAGGTTATAGACCATATATAGTTAGGAATTAGCATTTACAAAACCTTGAAAATTCACTGAAAAAACCATAGGTTATACACCATATATAGTTAGGAATTAGCATTTAAAAAACCTTATTTTACTCACACAAAACCATTGAAATTCCATATATAGTTAGTTGTACTAACTATATATCGCGCACCCGCAATCCACTGCTGATGATGTCACATATTACATCATTCATGACATGGTCAGTGACATCACTGATGACATCTCAAATGACATCACTGATGACATCACTGATGACAACATCCAGTGACTGTATGTTTCTGTAAAGTTAAAATATGTCTTATATATTGAAGAATGAGTGCATGTATAAGTGTCTGGATGATGTATTTAGTAGGTGCATGACTGACTGTATAAGTGAGTGATTAAATGTGTCTCACTGAGTGCATGGGTTAGTGACTAAACTGTTTTAAATTGTGCAGCATTGTGTCTGTTGTTTTGTAATCTGATGCATGTGTTGATCATTAGCTATATGACTAACTATATGGGTTATTGATTAGTTGGCCAAGTATTTGTATGGGAGACTGAGTGTGTGTGTGGGTGTCTGGGAGGTGTATGACTCTGTGCATAGATGTGTGAGCAGTTGATTCACTAGATGTATGGGTTCAAAAGTGCATGTGGAAACAGCTGTATGGGCGGTTTACTGTGTGCATGAGTGTATTGGTGAGTGAATGGATATCTCAGTGCTACATGTCAAAGTAAGTACATATGTAAAACACAGTACATGTGGTAGTTGACATATATAAATAACTGTGCATAAGAGCCAGTGAATGTGTGAGTGGCTGTATGGATTATTGTGAACTTGTATCAGGGATTGTATAACAGAGTAAATATGTGTTATTATATGTTTCAATAAGTAAGGTGTGTTTAACTATATAGTTGAGGAAATGGAGGTGTGATTGATTCTTTGCAAGACTGATTAGGTGTGTGAGTAACTCCATGGATGAGTGACAGTCTGTGAGTGTCTGTTTACACTGAGTGTATCTAAGGTTATATTAGAGTCTGAAGAGGTTCATCGTATCATCACATGAATGATGTCATGAGTAATGTCAAATGAGATGTCATCAGTGATGTCATCAGTGATGTCATTTGAGATGTCATCAGTGATGTCATCAGTGATGTCACTGACCATGTCATGAATGATGTAATATGTGACATCATCAGCAGTGGATTGCGGGTGCGCGATATATAGTTAGTACAACTAACTATATATGGAATTTCAATGGTTTTGTGTGAGTAAAATAAGGTTTTTTAAATGCTAATTCCTAACTATATATGGTGTATAACCTATGGTTTTTTCAGTGAATTTTCAAGGTTTTGTAAATGCTAATTCCTAACTATATATGGTCTATAACCTATGGTTTGTTCAGTGAATTTCATTGGTTTTTTAAAAGCTAATATCTATAGCTGTAAAATGTATTCTTCTTTAAATCCAAAAATATATTTTATATGTTTATTAATAATTTTTTTTTTATATTTTTTTTGTTTCGCTCCCGGTCCGCGAACCGGAAAGCTTTCCCTTAGCTCAAATTGATGCCGCGACCCGGTCCGCGAACCGGTAAGAAATCAACATCGTGACGCGTCGCGAAAGCGCGACGTATCGCGTTGCCGCGTAATGCGTCTTATGACGTACTGCGTTAGCGCACCCGGAAGTGCCCCGGGGCGCGGACCGAGGCGCGAAACGCAGCTCCCCGGAAGCGATCCGCGGCGCGTCGCGAAAGCGCGACGTATCGCGTTGCCGCGTAATGCGTCTTGTGACGTACCGCGTTAGCGCACCCGGAAGTGCTCCGGGGCGCGGACCGAGGCGCGAAGCGCAGCGACCCGGAAGCTAACCGGGGCGCGTTCCGCAGCGCGTAACATGAGCGTGAGAGGTCATGTGACTTGTTAATAAAACTTTTCATTGGTTCATTTCACTTTTGGTTTCATAATCATGTAAGGCTAGGTCAGGTGACCTAAAAATAACACTTTTCATTGGTTGAGAACTATTGTTTTTCCCAAATGATGAAAACCCCTCCTTCTTTCCTCACTCTGACTTTCATCATTGTGAGAGGAAGACCTTTATTAGTACTTCAATACTTCAGAAATGGCTTCAGTAGTTGCTTCAGCTGGTGCACCCCCACCACCACCTCCACCTCCTCATGGGAAGAGAGGACCACCTCCCCAGGTCATGACCAACACAGAGGAGGAAGAGGAAGAAATGGAGGAAGAGGAGGGAGAAGAACCACAGTTCCTCGAAGAGGTGCCCCGGGTTTCCCATAAGAAAGCCAGTTTCATCTGGCAGTTTTATTCAATCCCTCCTGGCCAAAAAAAAGTGAATGCGAGGTATGTCACCTGCCTTATCTGCAAAGATAAATTATCAAGGGGGACGGATAAGAAGTATAGTTATGGGAACTATACTATGCACAGGCACATGACCAGGAAGCATCCACTTAATTACAGCCGGGCGGAAATACGGGATTTGGAGGAAAATCCTACATCAACTCCTGTGGCCAGATCAAGATCGTCAATTTCATTGACACCAGCAGAGGCACGGGAAACTGTGCCAAACATACAAGAGAATTTTGGCCACATGAAACATACTTGTATGCACTGTGGTGCGTTGATAGCATGTGGCAATATGAGTATAAATGCTATCAACCTGGCTAATGAACATCATAATTGCCCTAACCGCCCCCAGTAATTTTTTTTTTGCTCCTGTTGAGCCCTTTTCAATGCCTGTTTTTTGTTGTTTTCCCCCCCAAAAAAACCAAAAAAAATATAAAATCGTTCAAAAAATACAAAAAAAACAAAAAATGTTCAAAAAATAAAAAAAAATATAAAACAACAAAAATATATAAAAAAAGTTCTTTTCAGAACTACCTCCCCTTTCAAAAAAAATTGCTAGAATGTTTAGCACTCTGGCAAGCTCTATTTCTTTTGGTTCGCTTCCCGGTTAGCTTCCCGGTACGCGGACCGGGAGCTAACCAAAAAAAATTTACAAAAAAAAAAAGAGTAAGTATAAGGAAAGTAAACAGAGAGTGATGTTAAAAGAAAGACAGCTATAGGGAGTAAAGAAGAGATACTGTTTAATAGATCTATTTACCGAAGAAAAGACGGAAGAGGGTATAATTGTGAAAAACAAAATAGATAAGGAAGTGAAAGAAAAAAAAAGAGAGTATAACATTAACAAAGAAGAGTTTCTTGGAGAATGTGAGTGAATGTTCAAAATAAGATTAAAACATGGGGAATAACAGAGAGAAAAAAATAGAAAACAGAAAATAAAAAATAACAGAAAAAGATTAATTGAAACAGCAAAGAAATGTAAGTAACATAGAGCCATATCATCAACATAGGCAATAAAAGTTTTGCAGCTTTTATTGGCAGAAATGTGTCGCTAAAGCCACTTTTGCGGCAGAAAACTGCCGCTAAAACCACTTTTGCACCAGTTTTCTGCCAATAAAAACAGCAATAATTTTATTGGCTGTGTTCATAATATGCCCCTTAGTGTGCTTCAACTACACAGAGAAAGCATTATGAACAAATAGTGATAGAGTGATCAGTCAAAGATACTAAGAGTAATAGAGACGGAGTGAGTGAACAAGAGTGAGGAACTATGAGAAGAGAGGGACTGAGAAAAAGAGTGGAAGGAGTTGAGTAAGTAGGTAATAGAGAAAGGAATGAGGGAAGTAGCAAAGGCAGGAAACTGAGGGTTAAAGAAATGAAGCAGTGGAACTAATAGAAGTTAAATGTGATAGAAATGTAACGAACAGAGTACAAAACATTTACCTTATAATTGTCGTTAAATTACTCACTTTTTGTTTTTATACTTTCAATCTGTGAAAGAGAGAACAAACATTTGAAAAATATTAAAACATGTATTTAAAAATTACAAAAGACAAGGGAAAAGATTGAAGGACAAACTGTTTTTCAACAACTTTGACACTTACAGAAGCTTCTGCTTCTCCAGGCCCCCTACACAGTCGTAAAGATATACATTTTAAACTAACAGTATCTTGATGCAGATGAAGTGAGGCCTATCTTAAAACATGGTGCATCTTTTGCATTGCTGTTGTCTCAGAAAAGTGTCGCAAGACACTAAAATTTTAAATGATTGCTTCAGGATGCCAATAAGATGTGTCCTATCCAAAGGTTTGTTTGAGGTGAGGACTACTCAGGGTTGCAGATGAAATTTCGAGTTGTTGAAGAGAATAGAGGACATAATACATGTGAAGGTCTACCAATGAAGTGAGTCATGTCCACTGCACTCTTGAACAAAGTCCAAACCTCCTATGTTTCCCTGGACAGACCTAAACTTGATCTGCACAATGTGATTCGTAATGATAGGAAACACAGGTGATGTAATTGAAATACGTGCAATTTCTTTTGCTCATTTCACAATCACATCACTTGTGTTTCCTTTGCTTAGGTATCTCATTGTGCAGATGTAGTCCAGCATATGAAAGAGTACGCAGAAGTGCAGCACTGCATGCAACAACTTTGACACTTACAGAAGCCTCACCTTCTCCATGCCTCCTACACAGTTCTACATATACATCATAAATGCAAACAGTACAGAATTAATTATACATGTTAAATGGTTTATTTTTGCTGTTCTCAGAATGTATCAAAATTCACTAAAAACAGTGACTTGAAGGTATTCATCATATAACAGCGGGGAAAAAAAAACACAATCAAAATGATTGTGTTTAAAAAACCCATACAACATAACAAATCAGAATTCAGAACTCCTTAAAGTTAACTTACTTTCCATGACGTCAAAGGATGTCCTATGAACAGCTTACACTCTGTTGTGCTGTTATTACTTTCAGCCCGCCACTTTCTGAAAGAAAACCTCCATCGTTTTTAAAAACATGTTACATGCAATAAATGACTTCTTGCTCTCTACCACAAGTTTCCACAAAGCCAAATCTTGTCAGAGCCATTTATAACTCTTGGATTTCTTGTAAGCCAATCCCGTCATTAGGCATTTCTGCAACTTTCAGAATTAAAATGTTGAAGATCATTTTCACAATCCTGGAATAGTAATATCTTCCCCTTCTTGCTCAGTCATGTTCTACATTTCCTATGACACTGACACTGCTTACTATGAAGCAGTGTTACACTACCTCTATGACTACTACAATTATTTAATTATCTACATCACTTTTAATCACAAAGCAATGTAAAACAGTAGACAGCATTGCAGACTTACATTCCCTCTACTCTATGTTTTGATTGGCTGCTTCAATTAGCTTATAAAAAGAAATAGTTTTTCTGAACTCATTCAAAGTGCACTTCTTTCTCCATGACGTCCAGTCTTATGGTTAGAAGTTATGTCTCTGAACTACACTTATCCTCAAGGCCAAATCGTGTAGGAGCCATTAGAACTTCTTGAAATTCCACAGAGCACATCCCGAGATTCTTTCCCTAAAATTTTGGTTTTAAAAACACCAGGTAAGAGTTTTTAAGGTCATACGGCAATTTTTTTGGGAAAATTAAAACAGAATCATTGCAGAATGACCAGCCATTTCTAGACTTTAAATAAGCTGTGTAATGTCCTGATGTTATTGAAGGACCGTCATGATATATAATTGCTGCAGTTACAAAAGTCCTTCCTGATATTGACAACTGCGAAGCCACAAAAATTTTAATTAAAGTTGTCAATTTTGTTCCATCAGGCCTACATCGTTGGAACATTAAAATGACATACTGGCCATATGTTCGTATAAATAATGTGGACATCATTTCAGATTTACATTGGCTACACTCCATGTTGTGATCAGCTGCTTTTACTAGCTTATTAAAGGAGACTGATTTACTGTCTGGCAAAGTTAAATATATAAATCTTTCTGAGTCTACACTAGTAGTACTTGATACCATACAGTTCTCGCAGTCATGCTGCCATTGATAAGAAAGCCCAAACAGCTGATCTACATCTACACCTTCAGCATGCAATACATCAAGCATATACATTAAAAACTCCTGACAATCTTGCTGAATATTTTGAGAGAATTGTGTTTGGCCTGAACATCTGTCTAACAGATTTCGAATTTCAGACACACTTTCTATGTTTGTTCTATCAGTGCTACATTTCTCTAACACAGAATTTAACAAACTGCAAAATCTTTGATCAGAATTGACCACAATCTCTTCTTTTACATTTTCTAGAGAAAACAAAACATTAACCACTACATTAGCATAGCAGTTGACACCAGAACTGTTTTCAAATTGAAAACCAACAACATCTTCAACAGAATTCTTTTTGTTTCTGCTTATAATTTCAGGTTCATCGACTTTTCGTCTTTTTGCTACAACCTCCCCAGTATTGGTTACATTTCTTCGTTTCCGGCCTACCACACGTTTCTCAAACAAAGGATATTGAGGCATATGTGGCGCATACTCTCTTCTTAACCTATTGTATTCCTTAACACAATCTAGATCCGCACAAATGCTTGTGACATCCCACTCAATCAAGTACAATCCCGATAAAGTTCTAACTCGTGACAATGCCACATATGCCATACCCTCCTTGAACACAGAACTGCCAATATTCACCAATGCACTGTCTACACTTAAACCTTGCGATTTATGGATTGTCACCGCATATGCCAAGCAAACAGGAAACTGCTTACGGCGAACATATAAGTCTTTTACAAGCAAAAATCTAGCAGAGCAACGACCAATTAGCTGTACTTCCTCAATGCCATCAAATTTAATTTTTAAAAATTCAATTCCATCTCTATTTCTGTATTTTACAAAATCAACAACATTACCCATTGATCCATTTACCAGACCTCTTTCAACATGTAAATTCCTTCTTAAAATTATACGGCAGTTCAAGCACACATTCAGAGTCTTTTCAAAACCTGCAGTTTTAGATATACTCTTCTCTAATGAATCCAATTTTGTTTTCAGATTCTCAGACAAAATAATTGTTGATCCCATATGCTCTACTCTGTCAATAGCTTCCAGTTTCACAATCTCTTGCTTTTCTAAATGCAACATTTTGTTGTTGAACTTGGCACATTCTGCAAGAGTTGGCATCAAACATATTCCAGATTTCTTCTCAGTAATTTTCTGAAAAATATTCTCAGGCACAACATCTTTTTCTGGATATAAATTTGACAGTAATCGTGCATGTAAAGCTTCTTTCCCATGCTCGGTCACTTTTCCAATTCTAACATCTTGTAGAATAGTCTTGTAAACTTCATCCTTCGCCTGACGCATATTTTCATGCAGTTCAGCATAATTGAAGTTTAACCATATATTGACGTTGCCAATGCTGCCTAGGCACTTCCTGGTATCTTCATGCGTGAGCATTTTGAACACAGGTTGCCCTTTCACTGGTGTCAGCTGCAGAAGATCTCCGAAAACAATGATGTGTTTGCCACCAAATAACACATCATACTCTGTTTTGAGAACTTCTTGCATTCTCAAATGCACAAAGGCAAGCATGACATTGGAAACCATGCTTACTTCGTCAATGATAAGAAGTTTCATTTTCCTCAAGATTCTTGAAACTTCAAAACAAGCATCTCCAGATAGCTTGTGATATTGTAATTTGTTGTCATGCTCCACTGGCAGCATCAGTAAACGATGTAAAGTAATCCCTTTAATGTTATGTGCTGCCAGTCCAGTTGAAGCGGTGACAACACAAGACAGCGATGACTCTGTCCTTTCCTGCAAATAGCATGAAATTGCTTTAATGAGGAAACTTTTTCCAGTTCCCGCTTCTCCACTCACGTACAGTCGGACAGGCTTCAACGACGTACATGAGCACTCTTTCTTGTCATGACTTAATCCATGATCAATTTGCATGGTAACTTCGTCATATATTTTCCTCTGCTCAACGTTGAGTTGTCTTTCCAACTCTTCTAAGTTAACTGCATCCTCCTGAGCATGTGCCATGGCTCTTTCCACTTCATTCATAGCAGTGGCAGCTTCATTTTCGATAACAGGTCCTCCTAGTGGATCCTGACTCAATGAAGCAGAACTCTGACTGTCCTGAGAACTGTCTCTGGCAATCTCGGCTGCAATCATTGCTTCCTGCTCAATTTCCGCATTCAACATTTCTACATATTTGGGAAAAGCAGGACATTCTATGGTCTCCTTGGCGGCATTGAAAGAGTCTTCGTAACAGAGAAAATCTCCAAGCAGTTCCTCTTCTGCACGCCAAGGCTTGAAAAGTTGCAAAAGTGCTAAATAGAAAAACTCCTTTTTTTCAGGAGATTCGCCACTCAATTTTCGATGGTTTACCAAGTGGCATTTTCTTTGCTTGACCAGACATCCCTCACTTCCTATTACAGCATACACTCCTTTCTCAGTATCTTCTTTGATGTTCCTCTTGAATATGTAATTTTGCAGAACCTCATACAGACAAACATTCTCGAGGTGACTGCTTCGATTTGGATAATATGTATCCAACATGTTGGTCTTCAAAATGTCGGTACTGTTTGGCTCCTTTTCCGCCAAATACTCAATTTCCCGCACAGGTTTGAGAACTCGATTACGCGTTGCAGCAAGACCAAGACTCGCCCAAATGATACTCCTGGACTTGGCATAGAGACTTGCTGAAGACAACCGGTCAGAACATTCGTACGCTCCGATTTCTCGATGCGACAACATCTTCAGACTGAAACTGTACAACTTCTTGCTGAGGCTCTTTTCATGGGAAATGTCCTCCCACATATCCTTCAATTCTGTCTTCTCTTTTTTGGTGATGTAAGACGTCACATACCGAGCCACAGCCATACAGTTATCAGCCACAAACTGTATATCCATGTTAGCATTCCACATGGACAAAATCACCGGGTTGTAGTCGTTGATGTACTTGGACTCTTCGTTCCTCTTCAAATTGTATGTGTTTTTAGGTGATTTCTTCATCACATTATGTCGCAGCGAAGACATCAAACTGTTTACTCTTCCTTTAGAAATCACCGGTCGTGGAAAACCGAAACGACATTTGGTGTAGAACTTGTCCTTGTTTCGGAATTTACGACGACAGTACTTTCCACATCGATGGCTTTGGAAACGCAGAACTTTTTCTCTTAGGCTTTTCTTCTCCTTTGCGTTTGGAACAGCACACGTAGAATACTGTTGTATAAAACTCATCACTGAGTCTTCTGGATCCGTTCCAAATTTAGGTGCATCCTTGATCCACAGCAACATATGTATATGAGGAGCACCTCTTGCTTGGTACTCCTTTCTCCAGAAGAAATCCAACACCTCTCCAAGAGGTGGATTCTTCTTATTCATGATGAAAGACATCATAGCTTCAAATCTATGATTGAAGTACCTACATACATTGACTGGATCCAAAGAGCACAGTTCTCTGGGTGTCTTGAATTCGATGTTTTCTACGTTAGCATTTGCCTCTCATAGAAATTCAAGTAAGTCTTCCCAGCCATACTCGGCACAGCTCAGAGTGAGGAACCATGTGGGAGTACCTAAGTTCCTCAGCATACATTTTAAATCACCATGACGACGGTACCAGTACTCATTAGTACCACGCTGACACGCCATGAGATTAATCAGGTGAGAATCCAAAATACTGTCTTGGACATTGACTTTATCCATAAAGTCACTTGCCGAGATGTTTTGCATGTGTATACCACTTTTCAAGATGTGGTTCACTGCATATGACAGTCCAGACAGATCGCTTTCAAACAGGAGATGAAACAAATAAGGAATGCATTGTCGAAACCTAGCATCTCCTGCATACAATCGCAAAGTCCGGTATTCAGAAGCAGGAATTTGATGAGGTCGCTCATCATATCTTCCTCCCTGACCTGTTGGAAAAAGCTGTGGGAAACACCGAGCTTCCAAACTTTCCTCCCAAACACTAATGGGACTCCCTTTGGCTTGTTTCATTTGAAACAACTCAATAGCATTCCCCATGACTTCCTTGGAATGCAAAGGATGAACACTATAATGTTCATATATTTCTTCACTAGTAGAAGTTTCTACTTTCTCAATTTGACCAGCACACAAATCGCTATCCTCTTCCTCACTTACTTCCTCTTCTGCAACATATACATTCTTATAGTATTTATTATTTTTTTTCAAATACAATGTTGCCTTTTTAACTTTCCTAACATCTACTAAATCTTGCCATATTTTCTTATTCTTTGTCGGAACCCCATTAACTAAGATAACCAGAGGTTCCTCGTCCACTTTTTCTACTCCAATTGTGTTAATGTTTTTCTTCAAATCTAGAGGCAAATAAACAACTCTTCCCTTTAATCCTCTCTGTAAATCTGATGGAGGCAATTTCCCCGTCTTTGGCTCCATTCTTACAATAGCCTGAAAGGGATGGATACTTTGAATCAAAATAGATTCATAAGTATTTAAATCCTTCAATTCAGAAGGAATCTCAACCAATTCCAGATTATTATGAACTGCTCTAGCAGGCATCTGGTTTTGATTTAATTTGCAACAACAATAAGTACACACACGTTGATCCAATCCCAAATCAAAACAATTTTCTACCAACAAGTATGTTGCGAAATCCTTCCATTCACTATTATTTTCCCTTTCACTTTTTGCATATAAATCCACTAACTTAGGGGTCGATTAGGATGGCGGACGGAAACGTGTACCGTCCGCCGCGGAAGGTGGCAAGATACTCCGGACCTGTCCGCGGAAAATCCGCAACAGCAATTAGGATAAAACATGCAAAAAACGCCGACCGCGGCGTACGGAGCACACCAATCCCCGTCCGCGGCGGTCGGAGTACACCTGAGTCCGCGGCAGGCGGACGGAACAGTAAAAACACCGACCGCCGCGTACGCACATGACCGCGAATACATCCACCACCCCCGCGATACCTGCGCAATGTCCGTGTCCGCTATTAGGATAACTCCGCAAGTACCCCGGTAGTCACCGCCATCCACGTCCGCAGCGGTACAAATGCACCGAGAATCCGTGCACCACAGCGGAACGACAACACAAACAACATCCCTACTGTCAAACCAATGCCATACATTGGCACGGAAGTTAATCACCAAACACACGAAAAAAAACGCCCACCCACCGCAAACATCCAAACCAATCACAACACACAATGATCCACCGCCAAGCACCACACAATCCACACCTGGCAACACTCCCACCTAGCACCTGACTGCCAATAACCATTCAGACACGGTCTAGACACACACCATAAAAGAACTCCCACCCACTCCACAACTCCTCTGCATCACAGCATAGCTGCTAGCAGGACACACCACTGAACTGAGACCAAAGAGAAATAGCATTCACACAACCCACACCCAAACACACCCACCACACAAACACCCACCACACCATTCTTACACACCACACACCTGCACCTCCCCATCCACGCAAACCCACACCCCGAGCACCACACACCATGGCACCAAAAAAAAAACCAAAATTCACTGACACCGAGTTGAAGGTTATGGTAGATGAGATCATCCGTGTGGAACCCCACTTATTCGGGGCCCTAGTGCAGCAGACCAGCATAGCCAGGAGAAACAGCATGTGGGACCGGATAGTCACCAGGGTGAATGCCTCCGGGAGCGTCCCGAGGACGAAGCAGGACATCCAGAGGCGGTGGCACGATCTAAAGACCCGAGTCAAAGCCATACGAGCCAAGAACCATCTCCGGGCTAATCACACCGGCGGTGGAACCCCTCCGGAGCCCTTACCCTACACCGAGTGGGAGGACAAGGTGATGACCATCATCCACCCTGAGAGCCTTGATGGACTTCCTGAGGGAGAAGAGGCTGGTAAGTACAAACCAAGCACCACGAGCACTACTACATGGTGTGCCTCACACAACTGTGAAGACACATCTCCCAGACCCCAACCCATGCATGCAGTCCACATACTCACCAACGTCGAAATCACTCCAACAGGCCCCCATGTCCATAGGGATGGCGGTGGTGGTGGGTGTGAGGGGATGGAACTACAACTCCCAACAGGCCCCCATGTCCATAGGGATGGCGGTGGTGGTGGTGGTGGTGGGTGGTGGTGGGTGTGAGGGGATGGAACTACAACTCCCAACAGGCCCCCATGTCCATAGGGATGGCGGTGGTGGTGGGTGTGAGGGGATGGAACTACAACTCCCAACAGGCCCCCATGTCCATAGGGATGGCGGTGGTGGTGGGTGTGAGGGGATGGAACTACAACTCCCAACAGGCCCCCATGTCCATAGGGATGGCGGTGGTGGTGGTGGTGGTGGGTGGTGGTGGGTGTGAGGGGATGGAACTACAACTCCCAACAGGCCCCCATGTCCATAGGGATGGCGGTGGTGGTGGGTGTGAGGGGATGGAACTACAACTCCCAACAGGCCCCCATGTCCATAGGGATGGCGGTGGTGGTGGGTGTGAGGGGATGGAACTACAACTCCCAACAGGCCCCCATGTCCATAGGGATGGCGGTGGTGGTGGGTGTGAGGGGATGGAACTACAACTCCCAACAGGCCCCCATGTCCATAGGGATGGCGGTGGTGGTGGTGGTGGTGGGTGGTGGTGGGTGTGAGGGGATGGAACTACAACTCCCAACAGGCCCCCATGTCCATAGGGATGGCGGTGGTGGTGGTGGGTGGTGGTGGGTGTGAGGGGATGGAACTACAACTCCCAACAGGCCCCCATGTCCATAGGGATGGCGGTGGTGGTGGGTGTGAGGGGATGGAACTACAACTCCCAACAGGCCCCCATGTCCATAGGGATGGCGGTGGTGGTGGGTGTGAGGGGATGGAACTACAACTCCCAACAGGCCCCCATGTCCATAGGGATGGCGGTGGTGGTGGTGGTGGTGGGTGGTGGTGGGTGTGAGGGGATGGAACTACAACTCCCAACAGGCCCCCATGTCCATAGGGATGGCGGTGGTGGTGGTGGTGGTGGGTGGTGGTGGGTGTGAGGGGATGGAACTACAACTCCCAACAGGCCCCCATGTCCATAGGGATGGCGGTGGTGGTGGTGGTGGTGGGTGGTGGTGGGTGTGAGGGGATGGAACTACAACTCCCAACAGGCCCCCATGTCCATAGGGATGGCGGTGGTGGTGGGTGTGAGGGGATGGAACTACAACTCCCAACAGGCCCCCATGTCCATAGGGATGGCGGTGGTGGTGGGTGTGAGGGGATGGAACTACAACTCCCAACAGGCCCCCATGTCCATAGGGATGGCGGTGGTGGTGGTGGTGGTGGGTGGTGGTGGGTGTGAGGGGATGGAACTACAACTCCCAACAGGCCCCCATGTCCATAGGGATGGCGGTGGTGGTGGTGGTGGTGGGTGGTGGTGGGTGTGAGGGGATGGAACTACAACTCCCAACAGGCCCCCATGTCCATAGGGATGGCGGTGGTGGTGGGTGTGAGGGGATGGAACTACAACTCCCAACAGGCCCCCATGTCCATAGGGATGGCGGTGGTGGTGGGTGTGAGGGGATGGAACTACAACTCCCAACAGGCCCCCATGTCCATAGGGATGGCGGTGGTGGTGGTGGTGGTGGGTGGTGGTGGGTGTGAGGGGATGGAACTACAACTCCCAACAGGCCCCCATGTCCATAGGGATGGCGGTGGTGGTGGTGGGTGGGGTGAGTACCAGTGCAGACAGAATCGGCAAAAAAAGTGAAAACAACCTGTCAAGTCCACATTACTCATCCTCACATTTTTGTTTTGCAGGTCATCCTAATCTGACAGCTGGAAGCAACACCCGCCCTCCAGACTCGCCAATCACAGACGTCTCAGGGGACGATTGGCCAGCCACCTCCGGGGCAGAGGATGATCCCGGCACAAGCAGCCAGCCAGGGCCATCTGGCTCCCAGGTCACCCCTGCACCAACAACTACGGCCTCTGCCATTGTGACAACACCGGCCACTGTGACCTGCACAGCCACCACCAGCACCACCTCCACCACCACCACTACTACCACCACTCCTGCCCCTGCCACCCTGCCCAACCCAACGGCCAACACCGTGCCAGCGCCATGCCAGCCACGCAGGGAGAGTGTGAGGCAAGGCAGAGATGCAAGGCCAGATCCGGCAGGCAGGAGCATACGCCAAAGAAGACGGGAGGATACCAACGAACCCAATCCAGTGCAACAGTCATTGGAGGCACTGGGCAGGGTGGAGGTGAGCTACCAACGTGGTCAGGCACAGGCAGACCGGGCCCACCAGGACTTTGTAGATAACACTGCAATGTTGGGGGCCATTGAGAGGCGGCTTGGCCAACTAGTGGACATCTTCACCAGGACAATCAGGCCACCGCCACCGCCACCGCCACCGCCACCGCCACCTGCGGCGGATGTGGTACCCGATGCCCCAGCGCAACCAGCTGACTCCGTACCGGCACAAAGACGGAGGGGCCGTCCGAGGCAGGAAGTGGGCGACAGCAGTGTGGAAGCAGCTGCCACACGCTCCAAGAGGAACAGAAAATGACTGTACCAGTACCTGCGCATGCCATTCACCCTGCCAACTATCCGGTCCCACCTGCCACAGGCCTGCTGTACTAGGCAGACACCACCCTATGTGGTGTCCGCACGGAAATTTCATCTGCCATAACCTTCTACTCTCACTCCCCCACCCCTTCACTCATTTGTAAATATGCACCTACACCCATGCACAATTTGTAAATAAAAGCCACTTACTCACTCAATCATGTGTTGCCTCCATGTTTATTCACATGAATGCATCAGAAACAGATGTTACTAGGTACAGGTATCCAACTGGTACAGAATCATGGCGCTGCGGGAGTGACCTAGGGAAAATAGAAACCGCAAAGACACGTCAGGAAACATGATCACACTCATCAGAACACACTGCAGTGCAACATTTAACAACCCACACGCATCACAACAGTAATGGATGAGACGACACACATCATGGAGACGTGCATTGGCCACAATTTAGCACACACACACACATGCATGCATCACATAGCAGAACACAGAGATGAAGCACACCACTATGCCACAACACCAGCACACATTCACAGGGCATACCCAAGCAGCACAAGAGGAGCACACTCACAATCAAGGGAAGTAGCGATCAATGATCTGGCGCCTCTGGTCCACACCTTCCTCCTCACCACTATCCTCATCAGTTGACATGGCTGGGTCGGGAGGGCGAGGAACTTGCAGTTCATCAGGGTCCAAGAGCAGTTCAATGTTATAGCGCACAGCCAGGTTGTGAAGCATGCAGCACGCTATCACGATCTTGCATACTTTGCCTGGTGAGTAAGGCAGGGCCCCTCCAGTCTTATCCAGGCACCGAAACCTAGACTTCAGCAGGCCAAATGTCCGTTCTACCACTCGACGTGTCCTACCATGGGCATCATTGTATCTCATTTCTCCAGCTGTAGTGGGATTGCGTAAGGGACTGAGCAGCCAAGGCCTGTTTGGGTACGCCGAGTCGCCTGTGTTGGTGGAAGAGAGAGAGAGAGAAACATCACAACCTGCATTGTGGGTCACACCATGCCACACAGATATCACTCCTGTCACCACAGCATACTCACCAACAAGCCACGCTTGTGCCGGACGCAGATTAGCCATCAGTTGGGGGACCATGCTGCTCCGCATGATGTGGGCGTCATGTGCAGAGCCAGGGAACCTTGCACACACATGTGAGATGATGTTGTCGGCCTGGCACACCACCTGCACGTTCAGGGAATGGAAGTGTTTCCGATTCCTATACACCTGCTCACGTGCCCGTGGTGCAATGAGAGCGATATGCGTGCCATCAATGGAACCCACAACGTGTGGTATACGACCCAGGGCATAGAAGTCAGCTTTGACCGCTGCCAAGTCCGCCGCCTGAGGGAAATGTATATAGTCATGCTTGTACAGCATCATGGCTGTCAGTACATCCCGGAGTACCGTGCTGAACATGGCCTGTGACATTCCCCCGGCATCTCCAACTGTGTACTGGAATGTGCCTGTTGCAAAGAAATGGAGTGCCGCCATCACCTTTTGCGTGGGTGTCATGGAACCTGGATAGTTTCTTCGCGGCTGCAGGTGAGGAGACAATAGGGTCACAAGTTCCAACAATCGACGGCGATCCAGCCTGAATTTCCGGATCACCTCCTCGTCCACCATATCCTCCAGCACAGTGTATGGGCGATGGACATTTGGAGCCCTCCTGTGTGGGAGTAGATGGAATGGAAGTCAAATCACATACAACGCATGTGTGTGCACCTCAATCACATGTCAACGCCCTCTACCAACATGTAGTATCTAGTGTATGCTTGTCATATGTGTGACTCCTCTGATTGTCAGGACAACATGGATCGACGTGGCAACAATGTGCATCCACTAGCAACATGATGTTTAGCAACATGTGCAATGCACACTGTCTCACCTCAACATCACTGCCAACCAGACATGTGACATGACCCACATGTGTAGGCCCAACATCACATGCACACATGTAAGTACATGCACACATACTAAATTAAACACCCCCCCACCCCCCCATATCATGATGCACCAATGGCAACACCAGGAATGGTGGGCATACGGACATCACATGCATGGGGACACAATAGGCAACACACATGTACAGTACACAACAGAACCCCCACCATAGTCATCATCTGACACATACCACTCACTGACAACTGATTCACAGGTGCCCATACATACGGGATCTACTGTGTACATGTGAGGTACGACAAAATTGTGTAGGGTACTACCCGATGTGGACATGCACACGTGATGGACACTTGTGGCTCACCGATGCCCATGGTATGGACACACATGGGATGGAGCATGACATGTGTAGCCACGCAATCACGCACACAACCGTGAGCAGGCAGCTGCAGACAATGGTACAAGGTGCATCATCGGCTAAGATGCAAACATTGACCACGCCATGGCGGTGCACTGCATCCGCTGTTTACGTCTGGGCATACGCGGGCCGCCTTCGACATTCACATTTTCTGCACGTCCACAGACCGTCACGCCCACACACCGGCAAGTGCATGTGCAAGGATCCGGGACGGATGGTCGATTTGCAACAATGTTGTATCACTGGCGCCTCCATGGCGGTGCACGTACACAGCGGGGGAGGTGCAGGCCTATACACCCTGTAGATGTACTCAATGGACATGCCAGTTCATGACCCCCCTTACAGTCACCTTGCATCATCCACCGTACACCGGCCGGAGCGGCCGGCCCATGAACAACCGCCGTGCCAGGCCCTGCCCAGGACCGCCGTGCCGGCCATGGCAACAACCGCCATTGCACGGACCGCCAGGGAACGCCGGTAGTGGAAGGGCCGTGCAATGGCGGTTGTTGCCATGGCCGGCACGGCGGTCCTGGGCAGGGCCTGGCACGGCGGTAGTGGAAGGGCCGTGCAATGGCGGTTGTTGCCATGGCCGGCACGGCGGTCCTGGGCAGGGCCTGGCACGGCGGTAGTGGAAGGGCCGTGCAATGGCGGTTGTTGCCATGGCCGGCACGGCGGTCCTGGGCAGGGCCTGGCACGGCGGTAGTGGAAGGGCCGTGCAATGGCGGTTGTTGCCATGGCCGGCACGGCGGTCCTGGGCAGGGCCTGGCACGGCGGTAGTGGAAGGGCCGTGCAATGGCGGTGGTTGCCATGGCCGGCACGGCGGTCCTGGGCAGGGCCTGGCACGGCGGTAGTGGAAGGGCCGTGCAATGGCGGTGGTTGCCATGGCCGGCACGGCGGTCCTGGGCAGGGCCTGGCACGGCGGTTGTTCATGGGCCGGCCGCTCCGGCCGGTGTACGGTGGATGATGCAAGGTGACTGTAAGGGGGGTCATGAACTGGCATGTCCATTGAGTACATCTACAGGGTGTATAGGCCTGCACCTCCCCCGCTGTGTACGTGCACCGCCATGGAGGCGCCAGTGATAGTACATTGTTGCAACTGAAGCATCCGTGCCTGAGGCTTGCACGTGCGGTTGCCGATGTGTGCCCGTGACGGTCCCTGCACATGCAGCCAATGGGAAGAGGGACGCTGGCCGCATACGGCCAATCGCAAGTAGCGGAAGCTGTGCACCGCAACAACAGGGCCAGTCATTGGCACATTTCACGATCACGCTTCCAGGGCTGACCAATTGCTGGCGACGTATGCCACTGACACGTGCTGAGGGCCCTATATATGTGTCTTGGCCAAAATGAAACTTCCTACCCTGGGGACCATTGCTGCCTGTGACCATCACCTCGCCCTGCTGCTGCTGCTGAGCTGACCACCGACTGCTGCTCTAGTGCCATCACCTCGACCTGCTGCTGCTGCTGAGCTGACCACCGACTGCTGCTCTAGTGCCATCACCTCGACCTGCTGCTGCTGCTGAGCTGACCACCGACTGCTGCTCTAGTGCCATCACCTCGACCTGCTGCTGCTGCTGAGCTGACCACCGACTGCTGCTCTAGTGCCATCACCTCGACCTGCTGCTGCTGCTGAGCTGACCACCGACTGCTGCTCTAGTGCCATCACCTCGACCTGCTGCTGCTGCTGAGCTGACCACCGACTGCTGCTCTAGTGCCATACTCCGTGATCTTGCCATGTTGAGAGGCAAAGAGATCCGGTCTCGACCCTTCACCGCCGCGGAGCTTGATGTCCTCGTGGACGGTGTACTCCGCAACTATGGACGCCTCTACGGCGCACCGGGACGGGTGGTAAGTGCAGTGTGGGACATGTTGGTGTGCATGAGGGGGCCAAATGATCAGGCCTATTTCTATCTTAGCTGTGTAGTGTGGGCTAGACATATGTTCCTGATTGTGCATGGCTGCTGACAGTAACGTCTTGCCCCTATGTGTGTGACAGGCCACCTGTCCACTGACTTACACCCTTTTGTCTCCCATCATGGTAGGTCAAGCTGCACCTTCGCAAGGACCTGTGGAGGAGCATAGCACGGGAAGTACGGGCATTGGGGGTGTGCAACAGACGACATACACACTGCCACAAACGCTGGGACGACATTTCCAGGCTGAGCAAGAATGTAGCGGAAGTAACACTGGGCCTGATTCCAAGGACGCCCCGTCTGTCCCGACGCTCCATGACCCCTCTCATGCACCGTATCATTGCAGTGACGCATCCTGAACTGGCCGAACGTCTGAGTGCCGATCAACAGCAAACTAGCGGTGAGCATACTGTCTGTGTAGGAAACTTGTGAGTGCTATGCATGTATTGGTGCACAGACACACTATTGAGTTCCGTGTTGCGTATGTATGCCTGTGAAGCCATTTTGGTCCCATTGGGTGGTACTCATTTGACATCCAGGTCCGCCATGTTGACACGCCACTTGCTTAGTAGTTGAGTGTAAAAGCACATCCCCTAGTGGTCCATGGCCCCATGGCAGAAAATGTGAGGATGACTGGTAGGGGTGGGCCATGTGCAGGATGAGGGCTCCTAAACCTTTGTCTGCTATGTGATTTGGCTATCCTGTTCCTTCTGTACGTGAGTGTGCCCATGACTCACACATCTTTTCTGTGCATTTCAGCTTTGACAGAGGACACTCAGCCACAGACGGTGGAGAGTAGCCGAGGAAATGAGTCCGGCTCAGACTTCGCACACACGCAGACTGACACGGAGGAGGCCAGCGCCGGAGAGGGGGACAGGACCGTCCCTGAGGACTCGCATGTGGAGACACCATCGTCCTCCTCGTCGGACACTCGTGGTGAGCCTGCACTGTTGACACAGACTGGGAGTGGGCACTCATCACCTTCTGTCGTAAGACAGCACACAGGGCCCACACTTCCGCCAACTGCACCATGTACTGTTCGTGGCCGGAGGAGTAGGGGGAGCAGAGTGGCGTTCGGTGCAGGCACCGCTGCCCCTGCCACGGTGAGCCAAAATGCACTGTGTGCTGAGGCCGTTGATCTGCTGCGACAGCTGTGTGTGGGGCAGACCAATATGACAAATGCTTTCCAGGACCATGATAGGAAGTTGGGGCAGGTGGTGGCATTCATGGAAGGGATGCATGGCGATCTTGCAGGTCTACACAGGACAGTGCAGTCATTGGCAAGCAGTGTGTCGTCTGCAATAGTACAGTCGAACGAACAGGGTGCTACTTCTGTTTCACCATCTACACCGCTGGATGTCTCAGGGGGTAGTGATTATTCTGAGCAGGACTCAAATACAGGTTATTGCACTAGAAGCAGCGTCAGACAGCACGTCAGGGCACGCAGGGCACAGACCCCATCCCCTAGATCAGCTAAATCTGTTCACGTAGACGACGTCAGATGCACTGGAGTACACACACAGGATCCACAAGTGTTGTTGGGGGACATGCCTTCCGGAGCTACACAGGCATTCAACACGGAAGGTACTCCCAAGGCAAGGGATACTCACATGTCCATGGACTGTTCCTTGGACAAGGCCAGTCAGAAGACAAAGGCACCTACTAAGAGCAGGGAGACTCCCAAGAGCAGGCCCACAGCAGAGGTAAGGGACACTCCCAAGGACAGTGAGAAGACTAAGGCACCTACTAAGAGCAGGGAGACTCCCAAGAGCAGGCCCACAGCAGAGGTAAGGGACACTCCCAAGGACAGTGAGAAGACTAAGGCACCTACTAAGAGCAGGGAGACTCCCAAGAGCAGGCCCACAGCAGAGGTAAGGGACACTCCCAAGGACAGTGAGAAGACTAAGGCACCTACTAAGAGCAGGGAGACTCCCAAGAGCAGGCCCACAGCAGAGGTAAGGGACACTCCCAAGGACAGTGAGAAGACTAAGGCACCTACTAAGAGCAGGGAGACTCCCAAGAGCAGGCCCACAGCAGAGGTAAGGGACACTCCCAAGGACAGTGAGAAGACTAAGGCACCTACTAAGAGCAGGGAGACTCCCAGGAGCAGGCCCACAGCAGTGGATAGGACCACTCCCAAGGGCAGGGACACACACAGAGAGCAGGTGTCTGCTGGAGACAGGTGCACCACAGACGACAAGTCTGCTGGCAGGAACAGGGCGGCGAGCAGGGCACAGGCTACATCCAGAGACAACACTCCACCTAAGGATAAGGCACATCCTACGGACAAGGCATCTCGCATGGACAATGGCGCTATCAAGGACAGGCATACTTCACCCCTGGCTGCACTGAGGCTGATGTTTTCTACTAAACGCCAAACTGATGTCTCCGCGGCGGAGTCCCCCCATACCTCCACTCCCATCCAGGCCAGTTAGAAGCAGAGGAGGGTGTCCCCTGTTGTTGCATCCCCCATTACACATCATTCCGAGTCCAGGCGGCAGGCACAGAGCAAACGACAGGCAGGCTCCAGCACGTCCCCCGAAACCAGATCACCGGCAGCAGTTGCTCCACCTATGCTGGGTGGTGATTCTTTGGAGTCCCCACCACTTGGCAGTCCTGTCCTGTCCAGGGTGCACTCACACCTCCCTAAGAAACGCAGACACACACCATTGACACCTGCCAACCCCGATTTGGCTCTAGGTGAGCTATCCCCAGCTCCCAGGCCCACCCTGCCTCCTGGCCCATACAGCCCTGTGGCTCATAATTTCAGTTGTCCCAGTGGCGCTGGTGCAGTTGACTCTCATGTATCAGATGGTGGCACAGTGTCAGTTGTGCCCTCTCCTGTTGCAGATCCTGGCAGGGTATGTGGGTCTATGGCTCACGTTTCAGTTAGGAGATCTGTGGCTGTGTTGCACACTCCTGTTTCTGGTGCTGGCAGTCTGTCTGGGTCAGTGGCTCACGTGTCAGTGACTACATCTGTGGCTGTGTCTCACACTCCTGTTGCTGGTGCTGCCAGTGTGTCTGGGTCCGTGGCCCATGTGTGTGTCACTCGGGCTGTGGCTGTGTCTCACACTCCTGTTGCTGGTGCTGCCAGTGTGTCTGGGTCCGTGGCCCATGTGTGTGTCACTCGGGCTGTGGCTGTGTCTCACACTCCTGTTGCTGGTGCTGCCAGTGTGTCTGGGTCCGTGGCCCATGTGTGTGTCACTCGGGCTGTGGCTGTGTCTCACACTCCTGTTGCTGGTGCTGCCAGTGTGTCTGGGTCCGTGGCCCATGTGTGTGTCACTCGGGCTGTGGCTGTGTCTCACACTCCTGTTGCTGGTGCTGCCAGTGTGTCCGAGGCAGGTAGTTCACGCAGTCCCCCTGATTCTGTGATGTGAGGTGCTGTACACTTCACTCAAATGTTAGTTCACATGGTGTGTCCATTGAGAACTGCATGGCACTCTTGTGGTCCCTGTGACGGTTTGGTAGGGACACGTAGTTGTGCTGCCTCTGATGTACCTGCTCTGTACTGCTCAATGCCCTGTTGATGCTCTGATACTGCATACTGCCCTCTCGTTACCTGCCTATGATGTACCTGCTCTGTACTCTACTATGCCCTGTTGATGCTCTGATACTGCATACTGCCCTCTCGTTTACTGCCTATGATGTACCTGCTCTGTACTCTACTATGCCCTGTTGATGCTCTGATACTGCATACTGCCCTCTCGTTTACTGCCTATGATGTACCTGCTCTGTACTCTACTATGCCCTGTTGATGCTCTGATACTGCATACTGCCCTCTCGTTTACTGCCTATGATGTACCTGCTCTGTACTCTACTATGCCCTGTTGATGCTCTGATACTGCATACTGCCCCTCTCACGTGCTGCCTCTGATGGGCCTGTTATGTGCAATGGACTGTTGATGCACTTTGCCCCTCTCACGTGCTGCCTCTGATGGGCCTGCTCTGTGCAATGGACTGTTGATGCACTTTGCCCCTCTCACGTGCTGCCTCTGATGGGCCTGCTCTGTGCAATGGACTGTTGATGCACTTTGCCCCTCTCACGTGCTGCCTCTGATGGGCCTGCTCTGTGCAATGGACTGTTGATGCACTTTGCCCCTCTCACGTGCTGCCTCTGCTGGGCCTGCTCTGTGCAATGGACTGTTGATGCACTTTGCCCCTCTCACGTGCTGCCTCTGATGGGCCTGTTATGTGCAATGGACTGTTGATGCACTTTGCCCCTCTCACGTGCTGCCTCTGATGGGCCTGTTATGTGCAATGGACTGTTGATGCACTTTGCCCCTCTCACGTGCTGCCTCTGATGGGCCTGCTCTGTGCAATGGACTGTTGATGCACTTTGCCCCTCTCACGTGCTGCCTCTGATGGGCCTGCTCTGTGCAATGGACTGTTGATGCACTTTGCCCCTCTCACGTGCTGCCTCTGATGGGCCTGTTCTGTACTGCACAATGCCCTGTTGATGCTCTGATACTGCATACTGCCCTCTCGTTACCTGCTCTGATGTACCTGTTCTGTACTGCACAATGCCCTGTTGATGCTCTGATACTGCATACTGCCCTCTCGTTACCTGCTCTGATGTACCTGCTCTGTACTGCACAATGCCCTGTTGATGCTCTGATACTGCATACTGCCCTCTCGTTACCTGCTCTGATGTACCTGCTCTGTACTGCACAATGCCCTGTTGATGCTCTGATACTGCATACTGCCCTCTCGTTACCTGCTCTGATGTACCTGCTCTGTACTGCACAATGCCCTGTTGATGCTCTGATACTGCATACTGCCCTCTCGTTACCTGCTCTGATGTACCTGCTCTGTACTGCACAATGCCCTGTTGATGCTCTGATACTGCATACTGCCCTCTCGTTACCTGCTCTGATGTACCTGCTCTGTACTGCACAATGCCCTGTTGATGCTCTGATACTGCATACTGCCCTCTTGTTACCTGCTCTGATGTACCTGCTCTGTACTGCACAATGCCCTGTTGATGCTCTGATACTGCATACTGCCCTCTCGTTACCTGCCTATGATGTACCTGCTCTGTACTCTACAATGCCCTGTTGATGCTCTGATACTGCATTCTGCCCTCTCGTTGACTGCCAATGATGTAGCTGCTGTGGTGCCCACTTTGCCCATGCTCACGCATACACTGTGATTTAACCCCTATTTTGTACAATAAAGGTAGTCTATCAGGTCTCGTGGTCTGTCGTTGTCATTCCTGCTTGCGTACTACTAATGTGTATTTGTATTTGCTTCTCATCAGTGGTTTCGGTAACATGACACTCCCCCTCCCTACGTCACGTCCCTTACTGGTATTCCCCTGCAGACAGCCAATGGTTTGTGCCTTACCTGCGTCGTCGTCCATGGTGGGCCATGACTAGGACGTGGTGGATCGCGAAGAGCATCGGGAAAGCGTGTAGCGCTGGGTCCATGGTGTTGGTCAGCTTGCGGTGGGTATGTCTGCTATGTCACCTGTCTTCGCAGTGGGGATTCCGCCGTGTTCAGACAGGTTGTTTTTCCGCTGCGGTTTTATGTGTATTTTCCGCCATCTTGATTTGGGGGACGGTCTTCGACGTCAGTACGTACGGCGGGGCATCCGGATGTGTTCCGTCCGCCACGGTCTCGTGTGTAGTTCGGCGGCGGAGCGTGCTATTCCGTCGCGGACGGAAATTTGACACGTTTTCCTATCCTGATATGGCGGACGGAGTATCCGCGGCAGGCGGACACGGAAAAGGCTTTTTCCGCCTACTCCAGGGCCGCGGTGGCTCTTCCGTCCGCCATCCTAATGAGCCCCTTAGTCTGATTCTTATAATAAGTGCGTCGACAACACACACAAGTGAAATTGGGCCTCTCACTTGATTTGACCTGAAACGTGGCAATTTCCCTCTGGAAATTATCTGTACTGGAAACCTGTACACTATCTTCCACATTACCCGCTTCTTCTTGGTCAATTTCAACATTCTCCTCTTTACTTCCAAAGTAACAAAACTCAATTTCTTCACATATATTCTTCACATCTATTTCAGAACCATGCAAAAGAGCAGCACATAATTTTTTAAGCATAATTGCTGGACTCTTAGCATAATACAACATTCTAACTAATTTCCTCACTTTATTATGATGCACTGCTAGCATCCTGAAATGATGAAAAACACTCTGGCATACTCTCCTGGAAAGACAAGCCAGTGAATGACCATGCAAACCTGTCACTTCTCTCACTCTGCAAGGATCTAATTCTTGCAACAACCTTATTTTCTGCTTCAAACTTTTCTTATTAAATGACCGTACAAAATCACAAAGCAAATTGATGGAATCCTGTCGCACACTGCAAATACTACTACACTTCCAGGTGTACACAGGACCCTTAGCACGTCTTCCTAAAACCTCATTACCTAACACCTCTTCTGCCTCTGTTGTCACAAGTTTTTCTTTTTCAACTGGACAACCATCTTTCACTTCATAAGCACGACCACTGGTGTCAACTGCATGCACCAAATCATTATCCTGGAAATAACTCTCCTCATTAAAAAATGCCTCACAGCTTGAACTATGCATCCATTCTCCAGAAAAAACTTCACAAAAATTACTACGATTAACTATTCTCTTCCATCTACTATTTCTTTTGAAATCATAAATTGCCTTGTTTAGCTTCCTAATTCTATTGATTATCAAAATAAATAACTTACGTTTAATTTCAAATGCCTGATCAATAACTTTCTCAACTTTTTTTTTTCTCTTATAAAAAACCACTTTCTGTTGACCTTTCTTAATATTTTTTAACAAATTGCCAATTATCCTGTTGCGGAACATTCGTTTACGAATGTCCCTAAACTGTTGTTTCCTTCTACTATCATGCACAGAGTTATCTCTTGCTCTAGCAGTAACATTTTTGATTGGCCTTTCCTTACCATTTGAATTGGTTCTCTTTTTCTGGACTGAAACATTTTCTGTAGTAATATTTTTTTTACTGCAAATATTTCTTATGAATGTTTTTGTACTCTTACCCGGTGCTTTCTTGTTGACTTGACAAATCTTTTTGTTAGAGGACTGCTGCTTTTTTTCAATCACCTGCTGTCTTTGACGTTTTGCAGCCTTTCTCAGTCTTTCTTTCGTTGGCATGGTGAAATGTTGAAATGATCTGCATTTGAATCTGTGGTAAAATATATTAAAAAATGTTATTAACCACTATTACCCAACAGTACATCAATAACAGTAATCAAAAACTTAAAACACTACTTTACATTTTTACATATAAGATTTTTTAGTGCATGGCAATTTTAGAATACAGAAATAGCAGAAAAGAAATGGAATTTATAATCATGTTACCTGTGCTATCTTATATGTGAATCTGATCTAATTTTATGAGCATATTTTAATATTTTATTGAAGACACTACACATAACCTGTTTTTGAAGGTGTCTTTATTTTTAAATTAAACGGTTTACATTTTAACTTTTTTTTTATTATAAAATTTTAAAATAAATGTTTATAGTTCCATAGGCTCAAGCAGGTCAGCTTCCCATCCTATGTCATATAATTCGGACAAATCTGCATCCTCATCACGTTCTTCTTCATCCTCAGGATTTAAATTATCCAAGGGATCAACATCCACTGATGTTTCAATTAAAAGTTCAATGATGAGGTCAAAATCAACTGATTGCAGATTATCGCTCATGTTGATGTTGTCTTTATCTTTAAAGAAAGATAACAACAATGAGATGTTGCAGAGTAAGAGACAAATCTCAGAGATTATAATAGTAAAATTGTTTAACAAGAGTAACATTTTGCAGCTATTATTTAGCCATGTCCAGCGATGCTGAGCAGGTGAAGCCTATGTCTAATTTTTCAGTGAACAGGACTCATCTCTTCTTAACCTTGGATAAGCCTCACCGACTCTGTGTCCCCTGCAGATACTTAAATGTAAAGGGGCAGATTTATGTTAAATGGCACATCCCCAGGCATGCACCAGTTAACGTGCACCGCTGCTCTGCCACCCATGGTGTGCCGCATTTACAATCAGATAGGAGAAAGCTGCGTCAAAACCCTGCGCCTGCTTTAAGCAGGCATAGGTCTTGACGCAACATTGTGGAGATGGGGCACCTCTGAGCCTTGCTGGAGCTGCATCACACTTGCAATACAACTCCAGCAATGCGCCACCTTTACAGCACAGATACGTCACGCATCTGTGCCATTTTTGCCCCATGCTGCGCCGCATTGTAAATGCAGCACACCATGGGTGGCGGAACAGCGGCGCAGGATGACTGGCACATCCCTGGTGATGCGCCAGTCATCATAAATCTATCCCTAAGCTTCTTATCTTGTTACAGATGAACCGCCATATGTATCATCAAACTATTTTGCATTTCCTAAATAGCGAATTTTAAGGAATAAATAGCAATTCTTTACCATTCCTAATTTGCAATGAGCAAATTGCTAATTGCAAATTACCCATTCATTTCCATGGGCTAGGAGGCTCATAGGAATGAAGGTGCAATTTGTGATTAGCAATTAGCTCATCACAAATTAGGAATTTTTTCAAGGGTGCAGGGGTGTCTCAAGAACACCCTGCTGCACCCCTGAAAAAGAAATTTGGGGGCATATGGCGCACATACATGCCCTAAGGGCATGTATTGGCGTCATATGGCACCTTTTGTTTTTTGGAAAAAAAGCTTTTTGAAAAGAATTCGCAAATTACCACAAACTAGAAGTTGGTGGTAGTTTCCAAATCCTTAATGTCATTTTTTACATATTTTTTGTTTGATACATTGCATTTAAGGAATCGCAAAATTTGCAAATCCTTCAGTGCAATCGCAAAATAAGGAATAGCAAATATTGCTATTCCTTATTTTGCATCAAACTTGTTTGATACATACCATTTGTCTAATTAGCATTCGCAAAGGCCGAAATTTACAGAATTTTGATCTTTGCGAATGCTAATTAGCTTGATACATATGGCCCCAAGTGAGGCCTGTCTTGCAACATGGTGCATCTTTTGCATCACTGCTGCATCGGTTTCATGTGGCACGTTTTTTTTACACCATGACACATCTGCCTAAATGCATCAATTTGTAATTTTGTCGCCTCATAGCAAATCTTTTGCACCGCCGCTGCATCATAAAAGAGACGCACAGTGGCGCAAAAGAGGCATACACCTATCATAAATCTGTCCCTAGCATTTTAAATGATTAATCCAGGATGACGATAAGGTGTGGCCTATCCAGAGGTTTGTTTAAGGTGAGGCCTACTCAGGATTGCAGATTAAAGTTACACTTGATGAAGAATACAGAGGAGATAATACATGTAAAGGCCTACCAATGAAGTAAGTAATGTCCACTTTATTGCGCCAGTCATCATAAATGTATCCCTAAGCTTCTTATCTTGTTACAGATGAACTGCCATATGTATCATCAAACTATTTTGCATTTCCTAAATAGCGAATTTTAAGGAATAAATAGCAATTCTTTACCATTCCTAATTTGCAATGAGCAAATTGCTAATTGCAAATTACCCATTCATTTCCATGGGCTAGGAGACTCATAGGAATGAAGGTGCAATTTGCGATTAGCAATTAGCTCATCGCAAATTAGGAATTTTTTCAAGGGTGCAGGGGTGTCTCAAGAACACCCTGCTGCACCCCTGAAAAAGAAATTTGGGGGCATATGGCGCACATACATGCCCTAAGGGCATGTATTGGCGTCATATGGAACCTTTTGTTTTTTGGAAAAAAAGCTTTTTGAAAAGAATTCGCAAATTACCACAAACTAGAAGTTGGTGGTAGTTTCCAAATCCTTAATGTCATTTTTTACATACTTTTTGTTTGATACATTGCATTTAAGGAATCGCAAAATTTGCAAATCCTTCAGTGCAATCGCAAAATAAGGAATAGCAAATATTGCTATTCCTTATTTTGCATCAAACTTGTTTGATACATACCATTTGTCTAATTAGCATTCGCAAAGGCCGAAATTTGCAGAATTTTGATCTTTGCGAATGCTAATTAGCTTGATACATATGTCCCAAGTGAGGCCTGTCTTGCAACATGGTGCATCTATTGCATCACTGCTGCATCAGTTTCATGTGGCACGTTTTTTTTACACCATGACACATCTGCCTAAATGCATCAATTTGTAATTTTGTCGCCTCATAGCAAATCTTTTGCACCGCCGCTGCATCATAAAAGTGACGCAAAGTGGCGCAAAAGAGGCATACACCTATCATAAATCTGTCCCTAGCATTTTAAATGATTAATCCAGGATGACGATAAGGTGTGGCCTATCCAGAGGTTTGTTTAAGGTGAGGCCTACTCAGGATTGCAGATTAAAGTTACGCTTGATGAAGAATACAGAGGAGATAATACATGTAAAGGCCTACCAATGAAGTAAGTAATGTCCACTTTATTGCGCCAGTCATCATAAATGTATCCCTAAGCTTCTTATCTTGTTACAGATGAACCGCCATATGTATCATCAAACTATTTTGCATTTCCTAAATAGCGAATTTTAAGGAATAAATAGCAATTCTTTACCATTCCTAATTTGCAATGAGCAAATTGCTAATTGCAAATTACCCATTCATTTCCATGGGCCAGTAGGCCCATAGGAATGAAGGTGCAATTTGTGATTAGCAATTAGCTCATCGCAAATTAGGAATTTTTTCAAGGGTGCAGGGGTGTCTCAAGAACACCCTGCTGCACCCCTGAAAAATAAATTTTGGGGCATATGGCGCACATAAAAATTAACAACATTCCTTTACCTCAAAAACGATTTTCAACTCATAATTTGAAAACACTGCCCACAGGGAAATGACTTAAAATGTCCTTAAGACACATGAAAGTGTTTTTTGAAAGCCTTTGCAATTTTTTTGGGTCACTTTTAACATGGTTATGTAACTCAAACAGTCAAAATCTAAATTTACCATGCACAAGTGTAACCATATTTACAAGGAATGTGCCCCACGGAGAAAGGTCTTTTAATGTAATATGGGAAAAATGACATCAAATGTCCTTAAGACACATAAAAGCGTTTTTTGATTGCCTTTGCAGCATGTTTGTATCACTTTTAACATGGCTATGTAACACAAACATTCAAAATCTAAATTTGCCATGCACAGGTGGGAGCATATTTACAAGCAATTTGCGCCACAGAGAAAGGTCTTACATTGAAATGGGAAAAATAACATCAGAGACAGTCAATTGCCTTATAAAGAAGCATACACCATTATGTCCTTGTCATAAATTTAAAAACAATTCCTTTTCCCCAAAAACGATTTTCAAATCATAATTTCAAAACACTGCACATGGGAAAATTACTTAAAATGTCCTTAAGACACATAAAAGCGTTTTTTGATTGCCTTTGCAGCATGTTTGTATCACTTTTAACATGGCTATGTAACACAAACATTCAAAATCTAAATTTGCCATGCACAGGTGGGAGCATATTTACAAGCAATTTGCGCCACAGAGAAAGGTCTTACATTAAAATGGGAAAAATAACATCAGAGACAGTCAATTGCATTATAAAGAAGCATACACCATTATGTCCTTGTCAGAAATATTATAACCATTAATTTTCCTCAAAAACGATTTTCTAGTCATAATTTGAAAAGACTCCACAGTTCCTATGCAGAAAAACACCCTGTCAGTACTAATACTTCACATTTTCTCCAATTACATTTTCTCAAAGAAACAAAATCTATTTGTAAAACACTTGAGACAAAGCAACATTTGAAAAACACAACTTTCTTCATAATTTTCTCCTTAAAGCACACTATTCTCTATCTAAATTAAAGAAATATTTTCTCACCTTAGCAAATACTTTGAGTTTGAAAACAGTCTCAGAAACACACCAATTTGTCTTCAGCAGAGCAAAAGGTATGCACTCCAGAGTCTGCAGCTATCAAAAGCACAGAAATGCTGTAATTCTTCACACATATCTCTCATGTCACCCAATCAAAACTCTTCCCTCACTTTTTTTCAAATGAAAACCCTTCCCCCCTCTGCCCTTTCTGCCTTTTCTGCATGGCAACCACCTCTTGGAAGACTTCTGGTGTTTGCAAGTTCACACAACAATGTTGCAATTGAACTCTGAACTCTCAGTGCACCTCATATCCAGTGCATTCTTTCATTTAATGATTTTTTCCTGACCACTCAAAATACATCTTTCAAACAACTCATCCATGCACCCTAACTTTCTGTTTTCAGCAATCAAATTCCACCAATCACTGTTACTGCTTCATTAACACAGAAACTCCACAGTTTTTTTCATTTTAAACTCTTATTTTTTCAACTGCCATTTCATTGCCACACTTCATCTGACTGCAGGAGAACCTTCTCTCACCATGTTTTCTGTCTGGATTGTTGGACATAGTTACATCTATTGGGCTCAGAGGTATGCTGAGAACAGGAATTTACCTAACCTCAATTTACAAGATGTGGAAATTAAGTGGTTTGGCCACAGAGGATTAAAATGTCACCAATTGATACCATTGGTGAAAACCTTTATGCATTTGCCAAAACCTGACCTGTTAATTGTGCACTGTGGAGGTAATGATTTGGGCACTTTGACTGGGGTAGGTCTGGAAATGCTTTTAAAGGACACCTTTGAGCAATTGATGGCACTTTTTCCTCAGACTGCCTTGGTATATTCAAATATATGCCAAAGACAGAAATGGAGGTGGTCAAACCAATTTTGTCCACAAATTGAGAAGTCGAGGAAGCATGTAAACAAATCTGTTTCAGCTTACATGAGAGACCATGGAATGGGCTCCCTGTACAACAATAACTTGCGTTACTACATGCAAGATATCTACAGAGGAGATGGAGTTCACTTCTCAGATGAGGGCAACAGAGTTTTCATTCTGAATTTAAGACTGTGCATTGGTACCTACTTATAAGTACCTAAATGTACCATAAACCCAAAAGCTCTTCTCAGAGCTACCCTACATCTGATCACTCACAATTATTATTTTACTCTAACTTTTTTCACTAATTTTCAACAAAGTACGCTCCCTGGGGCGCTTCCCGGTACGCGAACCGGGAGCTAACCTCGCTAAATTTTTAAAAAAATGTTTTTTTTTTCGCACATATGGGCCTCCTCAGCCACCCTCAGAAAACCTAGGGGGTCAAGATAAGTCTACCGTGCCCCCTTCTACCCATTCTGAACATTATTTGCCCTCCATCTTGTATCTTAATTCGACCGAAACACAAAATGGTGGACTCCCGTAACGCTTAAGGTTCGCGAACCGGGGCGCTCACCAGTTCGCGTACCGGGTCGCTCCCTGGGAAGCGCACCATCAAAATAGGTGGGAAAGTAGTTTACAGAAAAGCGACTGGAGACAATTTCACCAAATATAGATTACCTCATACTACATACCAATGTCTACCATTTTCACAAATTTGATTGAAATTCCATTTAACCATTTAGCCTGTAGACCTCTCTAAATACCCTGAGGTAAATTACTTCACAAAACACATCTGAAGTGTTGGAATTGACAACCAATTAAAATGTTACTTTCATTTTCTACTTTTTTTACCTGACATTTGATTGGTTATGTACCTGAATATATATAAAGAAAGAGAGAGAAACACAGCCATTTTGACTACTACTTCCTGAATTACATTGCAAGATCATTTTCACTCACAACTTAAACTTGTTTTTAGAAGGTGAGATATTATTTTATAAATTTGAAAACATTTTCAGATAGTTATATACTATCCCTCTGTAAGAGTTAGACATTGAGAAAGGCTTCTTTATTATAATTATGGATTGATTTAGGTTTCTGTGGTATAATTATGAATTTACTTAGGCTTCTTCTACTATCCCTCTGTAAGAGTTAGACATTGAGAAAGGCTTCTTTATTATAATTATGGATTGATTTAGGTTTCTGTGGTATAATTATAAATTTACCTAGGCTTCTTCACAGGCACTTTTTAATAGTACTACTTCACGCCTGAAACCATACAGTGCCCATAGATTACTTCTCTGTTATAAACTCACAAGTACCTGTCTGAACTTAAACCCAACAGTGCCCTATCACTACTGATATATTTATTTTTTATGCAAATTACAGCAATAAAATGGAAGGTGAGCAGAATGTTTCCTTCGAAATTGTTCTGGACAGCAACAATGAACAAGTTATGGAACCCATTGATGACTTAGAATTCATGGATGAGTCACGGGACTATGAATTACTTCAATGTGTAGAATCTGTCGATCATTTACTCCATTATGATGATGGTCAAATGTGGGAACTTATGTTCACTCAACAAGAGGACATATCGGACAGTCAAATGCTAGACGTTCTATTAAATTTTGAAAAACAATCTGAAAAATAAAATTGTATGTAATATTAAAAAATTGTTTGAGTCTTTAATCATTTTTATATGTAATTCATAAACTAGTTAAATGTTAGAAATGTTATTAAATTTTGAAACACAATCACAATAATAAATAATTGCTTAAAAAAACCAACAATCAATTAACATACAGTATTTGAAAAGTCTATCATTCATTTTTCATTATAGTACGCTGCCCAGAACGCTTCCCGGTTCGCGAACCGGGCGCTACCCACGCAAAAAAACAAAAAAAAAATTTGACTCCATAGAGTGGGGTTATATGTTTTACATACTGCGCAGGATGGGATTCCCCGAAGTAATAATACGGTGGATCCAGATATTATAAACTGACACATCAGCCATAGTGCGAGTAGGCAATATCATTTCTGCACCGTTTCCAATTCAATTTTTTGCCCCGCGGGGCCCTTTTAAAGCCTCCACATTAAACCTAGGGGGTCAGGGAGGATATACTATGCCCCCTTATGGTCATTTCCCCCTTTGTTTTGGCCTCCTCTTGTCTCTCAATCCTACCGAGAGACAATATGGCGGCCGCTCCGGACTGTTTAGAATGTTGACAGACACCGGAGAGCCAATCAGCTTCGCTACGCGAAGTTCCGGTACGCGTAAAGTCCGCGAACCGGAGCGCTGCCCAGAGCGCGCTTACAGATATATATCTTTTTTTAAACGTTAATTTCTCAAAATCCACTGAAGCACATATATTGAGACCTAGCAAAGGCACATCGGGCTACCAGTCCCTACAATTTTGCCAAGTTTCGTGCAAATCCATTCAGCCGTTCGGGCTAAAAGTGAGGCCAACCGCCCTATGGAAAACTCAATGTTAAAAACACGTTTTGGGACCCCCCTTTTTTCTCGGCCCCCCCTTGACGAACCCCCCCCAAATTTCCAGGGGCTGCTCAGAAACAAAATGTTCCATTTTCCAGAAAATTTCAACCAATTCCGTCCACAAACGCCAAAGTTATTAGACATAGAATTTTCAAAAATCCCATAGGGAAAAAATCCTAACTATATATACCTACTGGCGACCGCCAGTAGGTAATATACTTTAAAATAATTAATAAACTATTATCTTTAATTTATTTTAAAACTGTAAAATTATATAAAATATTATATAAATATATCAATAATTTAAAATATAAAAAAAATATTCCACAATAATTTAAAACATTAAACTAATAAAACAAATGTAAACTTATATTCTCCAATACAATCAGTGCAACAGTAGGGAAAGTGTTGGATAGCAAAATAATTAAATTTACTATTCCAACTCCAGTGAATGCAACAGTTGGGAAAGTGTTGGATAGCGGATGGGTTAAAGTTACTATACCCACTCCAGTGAGTGCAACAATAGGGTAAGTGTTGGATAGCGAAGAGACAAAATCTACCATTCAAACTTGAACAGTTAAAACAAAAATAAAAAACATTGAAGATTATAAAAAATCATAGAAAATAACCAATATTTGAAATGAAAAATCAAATATTTTAAATATATAAACATTGAACATATTTATAATATTAATTACATATAAAAACCTGCACATAATACATAGTATGAAATAATAAATACATTTATAAAATAAAATTATTTTAAACTAGAAAATATTTACAAACAAAAAACTTAATTAATACATAAATGTATTTATTGTATTTCCTACCCTAAAGCACCACACTAATAACAAAACACTTCAAAATGTCTAATAATTTTTTCTCCAAAAGTAACCTCATTAATAATCAATTAAAAAATATTATTAATTAAAAACAACTAATAAACATTAATTAACTAGACACACTTTTACACTATGATATCCACAACACACACCTAAATGAAACTCTAAAATAATAAAACACAATTAAAACGTATTTAGAAATTAAAATCTATTACTATTAACAACTAATTAAAATGTATTTAATACCCACCCTTTACCCCTTTAAAAGTAAAAAAAGACAAAAACTTTTACAAATACCCAAATAATTAATAACTATATATTAACTAATTAAATACAAATCACTTCCCCCCAATTACTCCTATAAACACCAAAACAAAACCCAAAAATTAATTACATAATTACCATAATTAATTACCAATTACTTAATTTAAATTAATTAACATCCAAATATTAATTAATTAACTTAAAATAAATTACTTCCCACCCTTAACACCTATAAACAACACAACACACACCTACAATTAATTACACAATTACCATAATTAATTACCTATTAATAAAATAAAATTAATTAACAGCCAATTATTAATTCATCAATTAAAAATAAATGACTTCCCACCCTAAACACCGATAAACACCACAACACACAGCTACAATTAATTACACATTTACCATAATTAATTAGCAAGTAATTAATTTAAATTAACAACCAATTATTAATTAATTAATAATAGAGCACTTTATACATTTAACACTATAACATATTAAACAAATATTAATAAATAAAAAATAATCAATACATTTAATATAATCAAATTACTTCCCAACCTATTACCCTATAAACCCACAATCTGCTACGGAACTAAAAACGCAAAATTCTATTTTTTTTGTTTTATAAATACTAAAAATGTAACACATATATTAAAAATACAAACAATTCTTATACATACAAAATACAACACATACATATAAAATAAATACTAAAATACATAACATTAATAAACAAACTAAATTTTTAACAACTATGGGGTATATTCACAAGAATAGTAGCATAACTCAACTTTCAATATCGCAGCCTATCATGGGAAAATAACCCAGTGCCAACGTGTAATTCACAACAAGTTGGTAGCATACGATAGTCACCAGATTACCCACCAAATCTCTGCGTGAAAATCAATGCCACGGTGCATAAATGTGAAACGCGAACGCAAAAAAACATGCGATGAGGACAATCGCATGACACAAATCAGCCAAGACCAGCAATAGGTCTGCAAATCCCACACGTCTGGCAGGAAAAAGCAACAGAAAAGCAAGAAAAATAAATGCTGAAAAACATTTCAAACTGCGTAGCAACATGGATGCACCCGGACCGAGTGCAGAGGACAAGCCGGAAACCACAAGCCCCATGGAGGGCCAGCCAGGAATCCCGCGTTCGTGGAAGGGCAAGCACAAGCGGAAGACGGGGTTCATTCCGCAGGAAGACCCGATCCTCGTCGCGGAGGTGACCGAACACCATCAACAACTGTTTGGCACCTCCACTGCGGCACTGGCAACCCAAACCAAAATATGGCAGGCCATCCTAACCAACTTCAATGCAGTCGGAGTGTCCAGGAGGTCACTGGAGGAGGTCAAGAGGTGCTGGCATGATCTGAAAAGGCAGACCAAATATAAGCTCGCGGACAACCGGGAGGCAGCAACAGTGACCGGAGGTGGGCCTCCTGCGACACAGAAGGAGCTGGATGAGCTGGAGCAAATAGTGGCAACAGTCAGCAGTGAGGAGATGGTGGCAGGATTGGGGGGCCTGGACACAGCACGATACAACCTGACCCAACAGCAACAGGGTGAGTAACGACCAGGGATGGGAGGGACAGGGGGAGGTGGGCAAAATGGCACACAAGCACAAGTATCGTAGCACACTGCACACCCACAATGACCGTGGAACATGTCCCTGATTGTATCGGCACACTGCAGCACACATAGAAACGGCAAGTATGCCCCTATCCACAATGTGCACCGAGGGGCCCTGCTATCACCAATATCGCCACCGACCCATGCACATGTGCCGAATCCAGGAAAGCAGCTGCTCTGTGTCCCACACTGACTATGCAAGTAACACTGCATATCCGATAGCATGGCAGCAGCCCAAAAAATGACATGGCCCACGAATCGACATGGAGGTAGCCCAGTGCGGATCACATCCGTAAAGGAGCAGGTCACCCCCTGACATGTCCACATGCACCCACAACCCATGCCTTACAATACACGCAGCAGACGAACAATGCACCAGGCCACAAAATCTGTCTGAGATGTCATATGACCCAAGTCAAAATCAAATCAGGTCCACAAAAGCACACAATTCAAAGGCGCTCCACCTCAAAGGGAGAAGGCCACACAAAATCAGAGGTGCAGGGGCAACTCCCCCACAATGCAGCACACACATAGCAATCACAGGACATCAGCAACGACGGCAATGTGGTACAATGTGCAACACCAGCACCACAGGACAGAGCCCACAACAGGTTTCGCTCGTGCGTATTAACAGTCCACTCACATCTGGCATTGCCTGACACAGTGTGATGATAATGAACGGGTACCACTACACATTCTTCATGTATTCAGAAAACACACAGGACAGCTGCCTCGAGGTGACCCCACCACCTGCACAGACAACACAGCAGGAAACACACACCACCACGCTGTCTCCCAGGACCCTCCGACAAATACATGGAGCACATACAACATGTGTGGTCTTCCCAGGTGGAGTTGGCTGAACAGCTTCGGGTGGGTTTCGAGCTCATGGCAGCCAAACTCAATGCCATACTTTGATGTCTGAGTCCCATCATGGACCCCGTACAGTCCCTATTGGACACCCTCTGTCCGCTCCATGCCTCACCACAGACCTTGGCTGACCTCGCTGGTGCCATGAATTGTACACAAGAACTGTGTGGGCAGACAGGCACCAGCCTCGACAGCACAGAGTTGGGACAGATGCGGAGGTCAAGGGAGACCATGGAGCGGATACAGGCTGGAAGGATGTCTGACACGGATGCACACCAGTGAGTAGTAGCTGGGGACTTCAATGCCCTGCAGTAATTCATCTTGCCATTGCTGCCACTGAGCCGTTCCCAGATGACTACAGTGGGAACATCGACACACACAGCTCCGAACCCTGATGTGTCAGTGGCACACAGTGATGCAGCCATCACCCCGCCACACACACCGGACACAGAACCTGTATCTGGGGAGTAAGAAGGGGATGTGAACCACTATGTGGGGAAGGAGGCAGTGGCAGCCATCACCACCCTATGGCCTGTCCCTGCCTGGTTATGACCTATTGTGAGAAGTTGGCCTGGTATATGATGTCCACAGTTCTGTGGGCACCTTGTATCAGTCCAAACAATCCCTTATGATGATGGTTGTAAGTCAACCTTATAGACAAGCTATCCTAGGGGGTAGCATGGACTAAGCAGCCTTAAAGGCTTAACTCAAGAGGGCATGTGAAGCCAGCTGTTTTACCATATGCAATCCTGTAATACCAAATGAAAGGACACCACACAAGTTATATATTATAAAAATATATGTATTTATTCTCAGACTAATCCCCACTACTCTTTATGAGCAATGAAGCACAAGCGTTCAAACAAAAGCACAATATAACATATACAAGTTGCACGTTTTTGGATGAGGCCGGTGGCCACTCAAACCATATATCAAAAAAGTGGTATAACAATCACTAATCGATCGGGGGTAAGGCCTAGGGCCTTGGGAATCGCTTGGACTACACTGGACTAACCACAGTTAGAACGGGAGTAGCCCGCGGGATTCGGGTGCAGTGCAGAAAGCACGGCTTGCACTAATGTAAAGTCAATGGTGCGTAAAAGTTATCGTTTTACAGATAAAAGAGTCTTCCGACTGGACTAGGACTACCAAACTTTAGAGTTAGGCACTAGAGGTGTGTACCAGTGTAATAACACCGGCGCTAGTAAGTTACCTCACCCACAGGAAGCGGGTGCATAGGTGCCAAAGTGTGTCGGGTTTCGTCACGCAGTTCGATGGTGCCTGAGGATGAAGATGCTGCAGGCGTCCAGAAGAGAAGTGTCCGGTGCGATCCAAGGGTGGATCAAAGCTGAAGGGTACCTGAAAGCAGAGGGGACAGAGTCTGGGTCACTGGGCAGTGACCAGGAAGGAACCAGGCAATGTCGGGCGCAATCAGGTCGATGTTGGGTGCCTTGTCTCCGCTGCCACGTGGACTCTGGGGCACCGAGGATGTCCTGGAGTGAATCACAAGCTGTCCCACACAGGCTCTCGCTGTCGGCGGTTTCGGCTTCACGATCGGAGTCAACAAGCCTTGGCAAAGGCAACCCACGCAGGATTCAAAGATGGCTCAATACTTGGACCAGCAAGGTCTGAGCGGGTGCTCCTTTTCAGGAGAGTGAGTGCCAGTCTGGAGCAACCAGACCAGCTGTTCAAGTTTGAAGGTTCGTTGGTTCTGGGGCCACTAGCCAACGGGCAAGCGACCAGACCAACGCGTCAAGCAGGAAAATGCAAAAGGGCCCCACGCAGCACTCGCCGAGTGTGGAGGGGTGAGCTTCGGTGCAAAAGTTGCTCGGGGCTGGAGCTTCTTAAACTCCAATGCACAGCTTCGAGGAGGCCTCGGGTGCTGGACGGTCAGCGCTTCGTCGTTTATTCAAGATGGCCGCTCCCACGCTTCAGGTCGCCTCCACGGGTCCCAGCTCTGCATGGACTGTGGATCGAGCTGTTGGAAGTCAGGAAAGCGGGCTCTTGTCAGTCTCTGTTGCTCGAGTTCCTGCGGGAACTGCAACAACGAAATGTTGAGGTGCTGGATGGTGCCTGTTTGCACAGGGTGGTCACTCCTTGACCACAAGGGAGATTCTTCAGTCTTCCACGTCGAGTGGGATGTCGAAGGGTCCAGAGTTTCGTTTCATAAGTTTCAGTCAGGATAATCTGATGTGCATTGGCACTGCTCCCACCTATATTCCAAATCTGGGGGCTGGATTACCTGCTAGGTCCCTCCTATGGGTGGGACCCAGGAAGGGGGTGGTTACACCCCTTTTCCTTTGTCCAGCTTCCCGCCAGGACTGGGGCTGGAAAGCCCCAGAACCAGTTTGGCTGGCATTTGCTTGGGCACACCTGGTGCGCCCAAGGCAGTGTCTAGTTTCTTTCAACCCTCCCTGCTACAATCCACTATCTCCTGTCTGGGGTGGTGTGACACCTCCCTGTGACAGGAGATCCTTAGATCAAGCCCCCTCTGCCGAGTATCGGTCAGCAGCAGGCCAGACTAGTGTCTATGGCAGCAGAATCCATTTTGTGATGCTGGGGCTCTGGTTTGGATTAACCGCATTTGCAGTAAGTAACATGTCTTCCCCTCCTGGAGGGGTGGGACGCTGCCCCCACCGTCAGAATCGTCGAGGGGGTAGCATTCCACGTTGTATGACACCAAACACGACATGTTTTGATAAAGCCAAACCGGAGTTGCAATAACCGTAAGGATTATAATGCACTTAAGAGTATATGGTATGGCAGTATCACTGGAACAGCTATAGGGAAATGGTCCTGCAAGCTGCAGACAGGCTCAGCTCATGCCAGAGCACTATCTCACAAAAACCAAGCACTCTGCCTCCAGGATTGTTAAGGCCTGCTATAGGAGTGGCTGATAGGTATATATGTGTCCAGATATAGGTTTAGACATAGGTATACTATATCTAAGCAAGGGGTGCTTACACCACCTTGCCCCAGCCGAGGGATCAGCCAGTTGTGTCAATTTAAGATCCAGCCAGGGGTGGCAAAAGCTATGCTTCAGCCCCTGTTAGGCCTTGGATGCCCCTATGCCCTGGGCACCTATAGTGCACTGTACAGGGGCTGACAAGGAGTCCAGTACCAATGTGGTTATGTACCTATAGTGCATGTCTGTGAATTTAGAGAGAGAACAGCAGGCTGTGGGTCTGATTAGCAGGCCCACAGCCACATTAAGTCGAAAACCAGTGAAGCAAAAAGCAAACATTGGGGTGACCATAGGATAGCAGACCCTACTCTCCTACACCTATGCATCATGGCCTGGGAAATACCTGATAGTGATCCCCGGAACACTCTGAGACTTTCACCTGGACCCCGACACGGACTGCCATTTCTTCACCAGTGGCCAATTACCCAGCTATCCTGCTGCGGACTGCACTCTCCCTCTTCCCATTCACTGTACAATCCCCAGAGGACTCTGGTTGGCACACCACTGGGCTTCCATGTGATGTGGGCTTGGATGACCTTATACAGCCCCAGCTCCCGCAATCACCTGAATGTGAATAAAACATTCTAAATCACACAGATGTGACATCAATATGTTCACTCACGTATGGAGGTATGGCTGGATGTAGGTACAATGATTGCACATGAAGGTACACCCTGATAACTAACATCTATGCACATGTGTATCCCTGAGAAACATGGCCAATTGGATGACTGTGAAGGTGAGTACTAGCTGTGTCCCCATTGCATATCAACAACAATCTCACAACCCCCAATGTAGGCACATGTCCATGTATTGAATAGGGCTGTGTGTAGGACTGACCCAAACGAAAGCAAGCCAGGAGTGGTGCCCTACAGCACATGTGACACCAGAAGTTCATGTCACATACCTACTCACACACATCTGTGTGGACACATTCTGTTGTGATATATGACATTGCTCCACTTGGTCAGGGTTTGGACACCATACTGACATTGCTGAAGTCACGTAGGTGCACATGGCGTCCAGCACATATCCAATAACAATGTCTGGCTCACAGAGGTGGAGCTTGCCAAAGGGACACCCACCATCACACTTGCATCAGTCAGTTCTTCCCTGTGTAGGGACAATGCTCATTGTGGTGCAAGATTGGAAAATCCAAACAAAACACCTCACAGTTAGACACCACTGGAGTTGCATAGACTTTATTGACATGTGCGTGTCAGTACGGATGAGGCAAGGGCCACAACAATCAGGGACATGCTTAAGACATTTACAAGCAGCATGGGTACATGTCGAAGTTCAGAAAATGGTGGGGCTATAATGGGCAACATTTATCATGGATGGCAACACTCTCAACGCACCTTGCCTTGCTAGATGAGTCATGTGTTGTTTGGTGTCTGGCCATTTCCCCGTGTGATGGGGCACGACTCACTGCCCATGGGATCTGCATAGTGCTCTGCTTGCGGAGTGCACCGATTGTTGGCTCTGCTCACAGTGATCAGGTGTGAGGGTTCGACAGGTTCACATGTCGTGCTACATTGCCAAGTGTGTGCTCTCCCCCAGCAGTGTGTCTGAATTGGCAAAGTTGCCAAACAACGCTGTGTTGCACTGGGCATGGACCTGCATCACCTTAAACAGGTGTGTGTACACACGGGTTGTTCCACGCACATGAATCCAGAGCCCGGACGAAGGCAGACGTATCCTCTGTTGTGGTGGGATGTGTGAGCTATCCTCATGATGCAACAAGTTGTTGGGACATGTGCTGTGGGTGCCAATCGGATGTGGATCCTATCTAATCTTGTTAGTACGAGCCCACCTGACGTTCAAAATGATAGAATAATGGTCAGATAAACTGTATATTTAACAGTGGAATTGTATCAGTAGAATGATACAGAAATGTACCATGACTCAGGACAATGTGGAGTATTGTAGAATGTTTTGTAAATATTGTATAGTTGTGTAATATGTAATTAGATGTGTTGAAATGTATAAAATGCTAAATTGTTTTTATTGTAAATAGTCAAATTTGTGTATAATAATTGTTATATGTATATGTCACTTGTAGCCCTGAAGAAGTCAGTGAAGGGCGAAACGTGTTGGCTACGGCTACGGTCTTTTATTGGAAGAAAAATTATGAAATAAAGAATACACTACAAACTACTCCACTGTATTACCATCATATGTCTTGGAAAAGAACACTGCAAATATAACTGTTGTTATTGATTGAAAATTGAGTTATAATCACTATTACTGTGCTGGACCATTGTATGTTGTGTCTGGACGCATGTGATGTAGGCAATGCAGAAGCTGAGCCAGTAACTGATCCGCAGCACTGCCAGTGGCACTGCGCCCAGTAAATGCAGCATACGTGCACGGTACTTTTCCACGTGACGGGGGTTGTGCATGTGCCTGGTATGGCTTGCCATTGAGTTGGTGCGTCTCGTGGAACGGGCACTCTTCTGAACTGCTGCAGTTGTGTGGAGGATATGCCAGAGCTCTGAGAAATGATTCGGATATGTATGCAAAGTTGGGGAGAGTGGGTTGCTGTTTCTGTGAGTGTCAAGGGCATGCCATGCGGGGGTACCACAGGCAGGGGATTCTGTGTGTGGGGTGTGGATGAGTCGCATAGTTCATTTGGGCAATGCGTGCTATGGAAGTTGTCCCCGTCTGCCATGGCATCTCTCTCAGGGTGTTCCAGGCGCGTTCTGGACCAAGGTCAGAGGTGCAGGTGTCCTCCCGCCTTCTGCGTTGGAACAATGGAGCTTTCATCCCTGATGTTTGCCTGACTATTACATGTGTTTTCGGAATGTAATGTGGTTTTGGTGCTGAGATTGGGTCACGGCCTTGGGCTCATGGTGTACGGATGGTGATACACACACACATGTTGGCATGTGGAGGCAGATGCCCAAGGGGCCTTGCACTGCTTGTGCAATCTCACTCCATCTCTCTCCCTCGCTCTCTCCTTCTCTTCCTTTGTTGGGTGCATGGCACACCTTCTTCTCTTGGATTTGGTCTTCCAGGCTCTGTGCTACGGATTGTCCATTGAGGAGCCGCTAGGACTAATCCTACGGGTTGTCTGGGCTTTTGTTTGTATGGTGTTTTATGTTGGTGATTGCATTGCTGTTTGACTGAGTCTCCATTTTCTGGCCACGCAAGTCTGTTGATTTTTCTGCTTGTGCGACATTAGGAAAAATGTTTGTATTGGGATTTGTGGTTTTGGTGTGCAGTTTCTTGGGCCAGGGTTGAGGGTGGTCCCTGGTGGGGGGTGTTGCGGGTCTGGGTTTGGTGTCGGAGGGTGTTGTGGCCCTCTTGGGTGTCCGTGCCTCATGATGGGTGGCTCCATGGCTTCACTTGCCCTTCGGATGTCACCCTGGGCTGGTCTCCCTTTTGTGGTGCAGGCTGCCGTCCGAGTTTACACCAGGTGAGAGCAGGTGTAGATTTCCTGGTGCTAACGTGCCTTATCGCCTGTTTTGTATTGTTATCGCAGTTCTGTCTGGTCGTTGAAAATGTGTTGGTGTGATGTTGTTGCGGCTTTTGGCACTGGAACGCCCACTCTGCATCTCATTAGCGGGTCCTCTGTGGCGATGTTTGTTGCGGCTGCTATTGCGGGTAAACTGGTGCTGTGGGCTGTTTACACAGGCTTGTGAATGGGGAGGTATTTTTATCGCAACTTTGGCTGCGATAAAGTGACGTTGGTTTGGCGATAGTTTCTTGTGAATATGCCCCTATATTTTTGGAATCTATATTTTTAACATCGATATTACTTACCTAAAATCAATATTCTTGACCACAAGAATCTGTATGTCGATATTTCGGACCCACGATATTTGCAGCTCCATATTTGTGCAAGTCGATATTTTTGATTCGATATACTGTCTCTGCACCGAAATAGAGATATGTTTTTCTATTAATGAGATCAACAACAAAGTGGACGGACCCAGTATTGGAATCCAGAAACAAGGATGACTCAATGTCATACACCGGAATGAAGAGATAAACCAATAGGTTTTGAAGAACAACCCTCACCTACCAACCTAGTTGGTGGCATTCTTCATCATATGCTAGGAATAAAAGTATAGAAGGGTGATGTGGCTTATAGGCATGAAGATTGTTTATGTTTGACTTACTTTCAGGTTTTGGCGGGGCTGTTCAGAAAACTGTGGTATTAGTGATTATCTGGAGGGGATTTTGGCAACTATTCATTTCGGATTGGAGTAAGAGTTTTTGCAGAAAGACAGATGGGGGGGTTGGCAGATGAAGGTCAAGTTGTATTAGAAGGTATGTGCAACCAGAATGGGCATAAGATTGTCACAGTGATGTCGCTATCACATACTATGTCTTTTTATTTAGGTTGTGTGCCGGAGCCACTGGATGACATTACAAGGATCTGTATCCTGGGTTATTCCTTTGCTAAATGGACAATGAAGAAACCTAAAGAGAGGGAGTTTGGAAGGAACTTGGGTTAGATGCCAGCTGTGTAAATGTACAGTGGTGAGCTTGCAAGGGAATGCCAAGGTTAACCAAGATGATTAGGAATATTCATGACCTTATTTGTTACTAATATGTTTAGAAGATGAGAGTGTTCTGTGAAGCAGTGTTTCTTTCAGTGGGAACTAAAGAACTTTTGTCGGCAGTCATGGACTTAACATCTGCTTTTGACTGAGTGAATAGGTCAAAACTATGACTCTTACTATTAGATATTGGAATGGATGGCGACCTGGTGGCTTTCTTACGCTGATACCACCTAAATTTGACTACCTCTGCCATATTCAGTGAAAATAGTTCCCTTACAAATTCCTGGAATGTGAAGAGAGGGGTGAGACAGGGATATATTTTGGCCCCTGTCTTGTTTACCCTATACATTACCAATTTAGGGTCCGTCCTAGAAACTGCTAGTAATGACATCCTTAGAGCATGTACTAAACTTATACCTGCTCTTTTATATGCTGTTTTACTAGCAAGTACACCAATGGGACTGAAACGACTTGTAAATACCTTTATTGATTTTATGGTCTCGCTTAACCTTCATATAATGTCCATAGGTAATTTAAAACATGACAAATGCACACTTATATGTAAAGGCGGAGAATTGACATATGTGGCCACATTTCCGTATTTGAGCATTTTGTTTGCCGAAAAGATGTCATGGGTGGCACAATGAATGCTCAAGAAAAACACTCAGTGTGGAGCAGCAGGAGCAACTTTGGACTGTGCTAAGAGACTTGGGTAAACATTTGCGTCCAATTCTGAAAGTCTATAATGAGAAATGTTTACCAATGGCAACATATGGCAGCAAAGTATGGGGCTATAAGGAGGCCGCAATCTGCAAGTGGCCAAAAATAAATATTTGCGGAAGCTTTTAGTGGCTCCCCTAGTACACCATCTTTTACAGTACACGAAGAACTACGACAGGTTTAAATTTCTGATCATATAGCAGTGGCCCCCTTAATATGGTTGTTAAAAGTAATGTCTAGCCCCACATCTACCTTGAATCAACTCATTTTAGAAGATTGCATAAGGCTGGATAGGTATGCTGATGTGCCTTGGCTAGGTTACATTGCTCAGCAATCCTGATCTCTTTACACATCCAAGAAAGATGTATTCTGGAGAGCTGAAAGCCATTAAAAGCCAATTTTTAGTCAGAGGATGTTGGAAAGGGAAAACAGTGAACTAAAAAAAAAACCAATAGGACAATATATAATATTTTATAATAAAAATGTACACCATCGCTTTCTTTTAATTAGATGTAGGTACAATTGTATTCATTAGTGTCTTAGGTTTCCAAATGGCTTTTCTAAACCAGGGGCCTTAAAGCCTTGCACCTGTGATGATTTCTCGGATCAAGACCTTTTATATTTTATGTTTTTTTGTGGATTTTTTATTGATCTTCAGTTAAATAAATACTACCACGATTAAAAAATTGCAATTTTTTTCATGTGAGGCCTGCTCTGATATATCTGCAAATGTTGTCTTCACCTTTGATATATTTTGGGGTAGTGAACTTTTTAGTAGGGCCCTACAGTGTAGGAAAACATTTGATCATGCAATGGACTGATGGTAGAACAGCTATGTGTTAGACCTGACACCCTTGGCGTGGTTTTCCCCCATCTTTTTGCCTCTGTCTCATGTATTTTTGATGCTGTGCTGGATTTCGTTTTTGCTGGTTTAGATGCTTTGGACACTCTGCCACTGCTGATCAGTGCCAGAGTGTAAGTGCTCCCTATGTAAATTGTCATATTGATTGGGAATACCTGATTGGCATATTTGTATCACCATGAAGTCCCTAGTAAAGTGCACTGTGTGTGCCAGGGCTGGTGATGACAGATGCTACTAGTGGGCCTGCAGCGCAGATTGCGCCACCCACATGGGTAGCCCTAAAATGGTGTCTCAGGACTTCCAGCGCAGTGCCTGGGTGCAGTCAGTGGACTGCCATGTCCGCCTGGCCAGTGTCCCCACTGGCTGGGCCTAACCCTTCCCTGTCTGTGCACATCAGTCACCCCTATGGAAGGCTCAAGGTACCCCCATGGGCAGGGTGCAGTGTATGGGTAAGGTAGAGAATGTACTAGTGCAGGTCACATGCTCTGGTAGTGAGCAGCAGTCATTTTGTGTGCTCACTGCTGTAAAGTTATCTTGCTCCATAGAATAACATGGGGGAGGCTGGTCCCAATGGATACCAGCCTATCTTCTCATAGGAACAAGATGGGACATAAGTGATTGATATCCCTGAACTCAGAATTTAATAACACATCTTTTAGGAAGGGTTGTTTTTAAATTCTGTGTTTGAGAATAGTACTTTTAGAAAGTGGCTGTTCTCTTGTCTAACCTTTCTGTGTGCCTGGGCCTGTTTGTGGATTGACTGTCTGGCCTGAGTGTGACAGGGGCAGCTGCAGAGCCCCCAGGAGGTTGTCTGAGTCAGCCCGTGGATGAAAGGCAGCATCTGCTGCCAGGGAAGTGGGAGGAGATCGCACCTGATAGTGAATAGGGCTGTGCCTGCCTGACCACAATGCTGGCTCCACCCCCCTGCTGGGCGACTGTCACCTCTGTCCCTGATACTGAGAGGAAGAAGGAAACCAGAAAAACCCCAGTGCTCCAGCAACACCCAGAACTGGTTTAGACCGGACTCAGGGCCCACTTGCACAAAGACTTCAAAGGACTCCAAAGACTTTTTGGGGTATAAGAGAAGGACCCCTGACAACAGAAAATTAGATTCTACAATCAAGAGGAACCTCTGCTGGAAGAAGGACTGCTAGAGAACTGAAGGAAGATTGCCTTGCTGTGTGCTCTTAGGGCTGACCTGTTCTTCTGTTCAACTGAAAGCTGAGAAGAAGAAAGGGACTGTGCTGTGTGCTGTGACCCTGCTTACTTGAACTAAGGAGACTTTGCTGTGGATATTATCGACGGTCACATTATCGACTACCAAAAATATCGTTGAAAAATTATCGACTACAAAAATATCGACTTTGTATACTTATTACACAAACTACTAAAATATCGACTCAAAAATATCGAGTATTTACAATATCGAGTACATAAATATCGCCTTAATAAATATCGACTGCAAATATATCGTTGTTCATGAAATTACCCCTAACACTACAAAAATATCGACTACTAAAATATAGAGTACTAAAATATCGTTACAAAAAAAATATCGAGTTCTTTTTTGTACCCTTTCATGTCTAAAATACCATATTAATCGTCTATAAAAGTCATTGCTCTATACAAAAAACATTTTACATATAATACCTGTTACTTTTATAACATTACTATTTGTCTACATTTGCTATACATTCTATTAAATGCGTTCTATCTTGTGGAAAATATTCTTTACATTTAACTAACATTTTCCTTATTTTTTACCACTTACACATCTATTTTATTTAACAACTAACTTGCTTTAATGCGGAAATGACCACATACCACCATTCTCACATCAACAAACATACCAATTAACAAAAAAAAAATCAAACTAGCCTATAAAATCCTTCCTTTCATCCTACAACCAATCAAATCAAAGCACACAAAATACACATACTATAAAAGGGATACATGCATTATACCATTTGCTGCTGCTAACTCTATAGAAAGAAGATGCCAACACTCTGAAGATTTTGTTCCTGAACAAACATCTTTAAAGATCCAGCTCACTAGCTAATTAATCAAGTAAGTTACAGTGCATTATGTAGAAATCTAAATTAGTAGTGTATTAATTTACTTATATCTCCTAACTCTTGCACTTATTTAATTTTTATCTCCTCCTACATTTCTGATAGAAACTACTACAAATATATTCATAATACCTGCTCCTATTTCTTCACCTGGAAAATCAGATAGTAAGTATATATTATTGCTCTGTTATACAACAACTGCTGTTTTTAAACACTATTTCACAAGATTCTTTCTTTATTTTAAACATTTTATTCACAGATATTCACAGAATTTCCTATTTCAACACTACAAATGTATAAAACTAGACTAATTAAACATGTAAGTATATATGTTTTTGTTAGTAAACCCCCAATATTACAAATGCTATTTTCTAAACAACATATCTTGCATATTACATCTTCCCTACAGATCCAATAATAACATCCAACATCAACTATACCAAAAGACAAGACTACCCTTGTAAAAAATGTAAGTATACTTGTAATTGGTCTACAACTTCCGAAAAAAACGAAAACTATGTTCTTAACACCATGTTATGTATTTTATATTTTCTCTACAGATATTCTGAATACATCATACATCTATTCTACCTACAGCAAACAAAACTACTTATTTAGAAGTTAGTATACTTTTAAATATTTCCAATTTCCCAACAGTTCCATACATTTTTAATAATATTTTACATTTATTTATTCTATCTTCTCTACAGATCTGAACTTTACTACCTTGATCTACTCCACCAAATACTACAAGTCAACTATTAAAAAGTATATGTAATGTTCACATCAAATGTAGTACTAAGCAAAATTAAAAACTGCTTTTTTCTAGGAAAAACGTTTGTTATGTGTAAACATTAACTTAGCATTTCTATATTTTCATACCAACAGTAAATAAAGAAATACATACAAGAAAATCCTTCAAAATACAGTTCTGCATTTGTGATTACTACTTTTAGTAACTGTAAGTATAAATACATCATTAATTATGTTAGCACCACAAAGGGAAATATATGTTTTTTGATTTTGTTTCTTTCTACTCTTTCCTAGAACAAGTAAAACAAAATGATAGAAGGTGCAGAATTTGTTATGTCACAGAAAAATAAATTACTGTTATGTGATATGGGTTATGTTTATAATCAGGAAAGACAAAGTGGTAGAAAAGTTTTTGGAAATGTACAAAATATTACTCAAACAAATGTTATGGAAGGGCTACTACTGAGGAAACTAATGTGTTATTTACCAGGGAACACAATCATCCCCCCAATGTCACAGAAATTGAAATAAGAGATGCTTTAGAAAGTATAAAAACTGCTAGCACACAAAGTGATAAACCAACAACACAAATCCTTAAGGAAGAACTGTTAAAAGTCCCAGCCCATGCTTCCGGTCAACTACCCTCTATTGACTCCCTAAAACGCACAATTGCATACACTAAAAGACACACTTCCACAACCCCACCCAACCCTACTACTTTTGAGGAAATTATTATTTCACCAGAAATGTCCATCACACACAATAAAGACAAATTTATCCTTTTTGACAATGAAAGCAGTACAAACAGAATCATAATGTTTGCAACTGCAAGTAATTTAAGAAAACTCCAACAGTGTCCCCAATGGATGATGGATGGAACATTTAAACCATGTCCAAAACCTTTTTATCAACTATATTCCATCCACGGTTTATACCATAACTATAACATCCCTTTCATTTACTGTTTGCTACCAAACAAACAGCAAAACACATACACAGAAATATTAAATGTTCTCAAAAATGAAATCAATAATTATTTTCCAGAAAAAATAATTATTGATTTCGAATTAGCTATGATTAATAGCATTTTGAGAACATTTCCCCACACAGCAATCCAGGGTTGCTACTATCATTTCAATCAGAGCATATGGAGACATCTCCAGAAATCAACTTTAAGTATTCTATACTCAACAGATAGCACCTTTGCCTATCAAATTAAAAAATTGATAGCACTGGCCTACGTTCCTGTTACCGATGTAGCGGAACACTACAATTTATTAATTGACAGCACATATTACAAGAGGAATGAAGAAAAACTAACCCCATTACTGGACTATTTCGAAGATACTTGGGTGGGAAGGTTGCACAGATCTGGACATCGACGCCAACCCAAATTCCAAATCCCTTGGTGGAATGTCTATCTTAGTACTTTAAACCAAGAGGCTAAAACAAACAACAGTGTAGAAGGGTGGCATAATGCTTTCCAAGCTACCACAAGCAAAGCCAGACCCACATTCCATAACCTACTAGAAGCTTTGAAAAAAGAACAAAGCTATCAAGAACTTAGAATGGAACAATCTGTGATCCAAATTGGTCCAAAACTAACAAAACAAACTAAACAAATGTTCCGACTACTGCAAAGTCAAGTCACACTATATCCTACAACTAGAGGATTAGAATACCTGTCAATAATAGCTAAAAGCCTACTATAAAAATGTCTACAAAAGATACTAATGTCTTCTTACAATAATGGTACATAAAAAATGATATTTTTTTTTAATAATTATAAATAATACATATTTGTTTAACAAACTTATCAAAAATTTGGACATTATTTCTGAACAAATATGCAATATTTATAATTACATCACACATACACATTACAACATTTCCCACACAATAAAAAAAGTACTTTAAATACTTACAATTTTTGTAGATGAAAAAGACGTGATGAAGCAAAATACAATCCATACAATCCATTGCAATGTAGGATAATTCCAATATGGGAAACCATCAAAAACCCAAAAATTATGTAAAAATGAAATAAACGCTCCAGGAAATCCCGAAAACAGTAGTGTGGACACTTTAGTATTTAAAGTGATATACACACAACTTTTAAAAAACGGTCACGCATATCAATGTATCAATCCAATACGAAACCCTCCAAAAGCCCGAAAAAAGGTTAAAAAAATTAAAATCAGCTCCTGGCAAACACGAAATATAGGAGATACACGTCAAAATATAACCATAATAAGTCATACATTAGTATCTCAGGAAAAAAACACGCTTCCTTCCATGTAGTTTTCATGCGAGGAACCGGAACCTGTAAAAAAACATACATAACGAAACCCACCCACAAATAGCCCATAACATTTGTAAATACACTCACAATTAACATTAACCATGTAAGAAGACATTTCCTAACACTTAAAATAACACTAGAACTAAAACATACACGACGCATCTATAACGACGACATTTCACCTAAAAGCTACATAAACAATTCATACATACACACAAAAACACTACACAGTTCGAATATACCCTCAAACATTACCACTCAGTTATAAATTGTATGTAAAATTAACCTTACCTCTCTCCACACGAAGCAACTCCCAACCGCGAGCTTCTCCAGTCCTGAATGAAGCGCATTAAACTTACGCGGTAAAAAAGTAGTCCCCTTAAACCATTTTTGAAAAGGTATTATAGAAAATACAATGTTATAGTATAAAAATATAATACATACACATTGTTATTTTAACAAATTAATACACTAGACTCATTAAAATTTAAACAGTTTAAAAACTATAAATTTATTTAATATTAAATAATATATAGTAATTATTATATATTAATAATATTAAAAAATAATGTAACACTTGAAATGATATATGTATATATTGTGTACATTTATAGGAATAAGTTTGTGTTTGTTTATAACTAAACATTATAATTGTTTATGTTAATAATTAATAATAATAAATAATATAACTTATTTATTGTTATTAATAAAAAAATTATAACCATTTAGTATATAAATAATACCCTGAAATAATGTATTTTTATTTCTCTGAATGTATGTTTTTCTGAAAAGAAGAGATAAATGTTTAAGTTTAATAATTAATAATAATAATAATAAATATATTTGTTATTATTGTTATTAATTATTAAAAAATGTTTTATAATAATTTCTAAGTATTATAAAAGTATATAATTGCATAAATAATCTTTTGCCAATACCAGATATTATTATTAAACATATTATTCCCCTTTACAGTTACAAAGTTAACAACATAATATATTTATATTTTTGATTTAAAAACAACATTGTCTGAAATATGTGCCAAAAAATGTCTTAATTTGTATTTCCATATCTTGAGCAAATATAATAATTGTCATGTTACTTTATAAAAATGTAAGTGTTTAAATTAAATATTTAATAATATTAATATATAATATTAACATTATTAAATATAAAAGGAAGAAGCAGAAAAAAAACTGGTTGTTTATTTATTTCAATATAAATACTTGTGACTCAAAGTTAATGATGATAAATATTTTTATTTACAGAAAAAATGTTGTTAAATATATATTTGTGAAAAATTACAACATGTACATAAATGTTAATGTGTAAATCTGCAAATACTACATTTCCAAAACATTTTGGGGTCGATTCCGATCCGGTAAAATCCCCGTCCGTACGAATCGTATCAGGAGCCGTTTCCGTACGACTCGTACGGACGCCGTACGACCGGACGATTCCGATCCCGATCGTCCGACCAGGACGCGATTCGTACGGAACACGTCGATTCGTACGAAAAAGCGCACGATCACCTACACACCGTATGGCACGTACCCCCCATGATCGCAGGGGTACGCGCCGTACCCCTGCGATCATGCGGGGTACGTGCCGTACACCCAGCGCACATGGGGTATGTGCCGTACACCCACCGTACAGTACGCTGGGTGTACGGCACGTACCCCGCATGATCACAGGGGTACGGCGCGTACCCCTGCGATCATGCGGTGTACGTGCCGTACCCGGGGGGGGCGTCCCGTACCTTTTTCGGCGCGAACTCTGCGTTTACGACTGTTTTCAGCTCCCGTAGGAAAAGGGTCGTACGGTGCGTACCCGACACGAATCGTACTTGCTGGGTCGTAAAAACCAGCTGCGAACCGTAGTGATGTCGCGTACAGCGGGTTCCGAGTGAGACTCGTACGGAGATTCGATTCGTACAGAGTCCTGTACGACTCGTACGGAGTTCGGCTCCTGGTACGGATCGTACTTCGTCGTACGTACGGGACGTTTACGGGTACGATTCGTACGGGCAAAAAACGCTCCGTACGACGATTCGGAGCGCATTTTACCGGATCGGAATCGACCCCCTTATGTTCTTTGTGATTGTGATTGTATTGTAGTACACATTAAAAAATTTAAAAATTGTAATAAAGTTTTGTGAAAACATCCATTTTGCATTGTTTTGTAATATAATAACATGGTAATGTACAATTATATGCAAATGTGCTGGACACTGATCAATTAATATTTACTATTTATACTCCAGTCAAGCTAATATAATGTATGGTGCTGGACATTGACCAATAATTATTTACTATTCCTACTCCAGTCAAGCTAATATCATGGAAGGTGCTGGATTCAGAAAAAAATTATATTACTATTCCAACTCCAGTGTAGCTAATATCAGGGAAGGTGCTGGACACTGACCATGTATAAATTAGAATAGCTACTTTAGTATAATGTTACTGTTTAACAAATTTAAAAAAAAATTTTAGACATTTTTAATAATTTTATTTACATATATTTTTATTATATTTTTAGCTGAGTAGTACAAAAATATTTTATTAGCATAAAAATGTTTAACTTTTTGTCACTACATTTTTTTCAAATATTTGTAATATTTTTAATATTTTTTAGCACACTTTATATACACAAAAGTAACCCTGAACCCTAAAAATACCCCTTTACCCAAGAACTGAAAACTGACCCTGAACCCTAAAAAAAACCCTTAACCCAAGAACTGAAAACTGACCCAGAACCCTAATAAATACCCCTTCACCCAAAACCCCAAAACTGACCCTGAACCCTAAAAATACCCCTTTAACCAAAAACTTAAAACTGACCCTGAACCCAAAAAATACCCCTTTACCCAAGAACTGAAAACTGACCCTGAACCCTAAAAAAACCCTTAACCCAAGAACTTAAAACTGACCCAGAACCCTAAAAAATACCCCTTGACCCAAAAACCCAAAACTGACCCTGAACCCTAAAAATACCCCTTTAACCAAAAACTAAAAACTGACCCTGAACCCAAAAAATACCCCTTTACCCAAGAACTGAAAACTGACCCTGAACCCTAAAAAAAACCCTTAACCCAAGAACTTAAAACTGACCCTGAACCCTTTAAAAATTACCCCTTCATCCAAAAACCCAAAACTGACCCTGAACCCTAAAAATACCCCTTTAACCAAAAACTGAAAACTGACCCTGAACCCAAAAAATATCCCTTTACCCAAGAACTGAAAACTGACCCTGAACCCTAAAAATACCCCTTTACCCAAGAACTGAAAACTGACCCTGAACCCTAAAAAAAAGCCTTAACCCAAGAACTTAAAACTGACCCTGAACCCTTTAAAAATACCCCTTTATCCAAAAACCCAAAACTGACCCTGAACCCTACAAATACTCCTTTACCAATAAATTATTAATATTATTTAATTACCAATTAATTATTAATTTACAATAACAAAGAAGTTAATATATTAGCACATTAGCTGTAATTAATTTATTGTAATAATTAATATGAATTTTTCCTAATTAATTAATTAACTATAACTAAAAATAAAAAATAGAAAAAAGACTCTCATTAATATAAATAACAAATGAATATTAATTAATTACCAATTAATTACTAATAAAACATATGTACAAAATTATATTAATTAATTAACTAATTTATATTAATTATTTACCAATTAATAAAAAATCAAAATTACAAACATATATTATTTAAATATTTATTTTAAATTACTCCCCACCCTTATCCCCTATTAACCCAACATCCCGCTCCTAAACATTAACTACAATTTATAACATTAAAAATAAAATTAATCTATTAGCACTATACCTGTAATTAATTTAATGTTATAATTATTAGTATTTTTCCAAAATAATTAATGTACAATAACAAAATATAACATATATAAAAAAAACTCTAATTAATTAAATTAACTTATTAATATTAATTAATTACCAATTACTTACTAATAAAAAATATGTACAAAATTATCTAAATTAATTAACTAATTAGTATTAATTAGTTAATTAATTAACCAATTTATATTAATTAATTACCAATTACTTACTAATAAAAAATATGTCCAAAATTATAATAATTAATTAACTAATTAATATTAATTAGTTAACTAATTAACTAATTAATATTAATTAATTAACAATTAATTACTAATTAAAAATATGTACAAAATTATATTTAATAATTAACTAATTAATAAGTTAATTAATTAACTAATTAATGATAAATATTTACCAATTAATTAATAATAAAATAAATTTACAAACATATATTAATTAATTAATTATTTTAAATTACTCCCCACCCTTATCCCCTATTAACCCAACATCCCGCTCCTAAACATAAACTACAATTTATATTACTATTAATAAAAAAAAGAATTTTTTACATTTTTTTTACATATTATCGATATTTTTTACTTCCACTATATATCGATATTTTGTCTTGTCGATTTTTTTGAGTCGATATTTTTGTACTCGATATTTTTTATCATTATTTTAAACGATATTTTTACCAACGATATTTTTGTTATCGATATTTTTGTATTGTCGATATTTTTAACTCGATATTTTCTCCGTTCGATATTGTGGAGTCGATATTATGTCTAGTTACCCTTTGCTGTGTGCTGTGTCTTCAACTTGAATCTCCAAGGGCCTGAGAAGAGCTGGCCTCCTGTTCCTGGAACCCAGCGTTAAAAGGTTCCTAAAGAAACTGAAGACGCAGTAAAGATCGTGCTGTTTTTACTGACTGTGGGATTTATGCCCAGCTGCTGATCGTGGACAGAGATCGCTGTGCACATCAGCACATACTCTGTGCAGGGCGGGGGTCCGTGGTGCCTCCCGTCGTGAGTTCTGCCTGGAAACGATCCTGTGGCTGGGAGGGCGGTCTCGTTGTGACCTGTGCCCTTGTAAATCCCTTGCCGCCCGATCATCGCCGCGGCCCGGGGGCCAGAAATACCCCCTAAAGATTGCCGTCCCGACCGGAGCTGCGGGCCGAAGATCGAAGCCGCCGCGCTCCCATTGGTTGAAGGAGCCGAGCCCCCTCACTAACGCCGCGACGGGATTGGCCCGTGCGCCGCAGCGTCATCACTGTTGCCGTGCTGTGGTTGGCTGGCGAAAGGAGCGTCATCACAGGCCTGTCCCGGGAGCCGCACTGCCATTGGCTGACTCCCGGGTACTGGTGGAGGCTCGACTGAAGCGCCGCGACCGGATTGGCCCGCAGCCTTGAAGCCGTGACCGAAGCAAACCCAGCGAGGAGCCGACAGCCGAGTCAGCCGTCCGACCCGTCCTCGCCGAGGGAGTCCGAGTGTGTCCCGCACCCCTGGCCGGTCGTCCCCTGAGGTGTGCTGCACCAACTCCCCCGCCGCTCGTTGGATTGTCGAGAGCGGGCGGGAGAGCAGAGGGGACCGGCCGAGGCTGGGAACGAGTGTGCTCTGTTCGGCGTGGTGCGCCTGAGGTCATCGGAGGTGCGAGGCTGTACGGATCGGCCCAAAAAGAGTCCCAAGCATATTTGGTGAGGCGCGCTTGCAGCGCTTGGGGCTCATTCCATTGTGGGCTAATTCGTTTTGATAAATTACCTGCGGGCATTACTTGGGCAGTCATCTGAAGAGCTGGTGACCCCATAAATCAGTATTGCTAGTTTTCAATACAGATTTAAAGAGACTTGAGACTATTTTGATTACATTGTGAACTTCCTAACAAGTGCAACCATTAAGATTAAGTGCAACATATACCTGAAGAAGTGATTATCGTGTATTATTGATTTTCTACTGCTGCAACTAGATAAAGTTATATTTTTTATATATACTTACCTGTGAGGTCTCAGTTTGTGGTGGATTGGGGATCATTGTTTGTGTTAAGTGCAACTATTATACACATTGCCTTAGGGATAAGCCTGTCTGCTCAAGCCAAGCTACCTAGAGGGGGAGCAGGGGTTATCTACTGTGTGTAATTCTTCACCCTGACTAGATGCAAGGGTCCCTACTTGGTCTAAAGTACTTACCTCTGCCAATTAGAGACCCCCAGATCTAACATTGGTGGCAGCGGTGGGATTTTGAACTAATAATTGCACTTGACCTGGAGTGATTTCTTGTACATCACTAGTCTAGTTTAGCAGCACAGGTTGCGCAAGATTTTTTCTTTTTGGTGAAACCTTTTTTTTTAAAAGGTTAGGAAGCATCATGATTCAGAAAGCAGCAAGCTAGAGAGTAGAATTGGAATTTGAAATTCAGGAGTTGTTCAACTATAAAAAGGAGCAGCTGAAGCAATTCTGCAAACAGCTTGGATGCCCAGTGAAGGGCAGCGCAAACAAGGAAGAGCTACAGTAAGCTCTGAGGGCCTGGTGGGAGGCCAAACATGGTGATCCAGAAGATGTTACTGGAGAGGGAGGCACACAGGAGAATGCTTTTGAATCCGGTGATTTGCCGGTGAGGAGGCCAGCGTCTAGGGTTGGCAGCAACCACTCCAGTAGGGGTATTTCTCCAGAGGAGCTGGAGGATAATCAGAGAGCTAGGGCCCATGAGATTGAGCTTTTTAAACTCAAAGCCCAAGCAGAAGAAAGGAGACTGCGCCTTGAAACTGAGAAGAAGGCGGAGGAAGGGAGGAATGCTCTCGCTTTTGAGGAGAGGCAACTCCAGTTGGCTCATGAGTTGAGCATGAGGGAGCTGGACATTAAAGCTAAACAGGCGGAGTCCAGTCCTAATGGTGGCAGCGCACAACCAGTACAGGCGGGTAAAGTATACATACCAAAAGATCTGGTACAGAATTATCAGAGGGGTGAGGATATTTATGCGTGGTTTAGATCGTATGAACTTGCCTTGAAGATGAATGAAGTGCCTGAGAAGAATTGGGGGGCAGGTTTGTGGAAGCATTTTGAGGCCTCTGGGAGGGATGTCTTGGCACCCTTAGAAGCAGCAGATACTTTATCCTACCCCGCTATGAAGGAGGCTTTGTGCCTCAGGTATGGGCTCACTCCAGAACAGTACCGCCAGAAGTTTAGGAACTTCAAGAAGCTTGATTCTAGTACTTGGGTGGAGTGTGTGAGTATGTACACGCGTGCACTGGAAAGTTGGATAAAGGGCAGCAAAGTTACTGATTATGTGGGGTTGTGTCACTTGATTAGTTGGGAGCACTTGAGTAGTTTATGTGTTCCAGAGCTGCACCAGCATCTTTTAGATAGCAAGTTAACTGATCCCAGTGAGCTTGCTAAAGAGGCGGACCGCTGGACTTGCACCAGGGTCCACAAGGGGGTGGTAAGTACCCCAGCCAAAGGTGGACAGGGTCCCCAGCAGAAGAGTGGGGGGACACGGGTAATCAGAAGGAGTCTTCTAAAGGGCCCTAAAATAGTTCCCAGGAGAAGGAGTCTCCACCCCCCAAGTCTAAGAAGTCCCGGCCCCTAAGAGCAGGCAGGACAACAGGTCCCCGCCTACTTGCTATTCATGTAGGGAGGTGGGGCACATTGCCCCCAAATGTCCAAAGAAACCTCCAGCACCCACTGGTACTCCAATACCGGGGTTAGCCAGTGTAGCTTTGGGATGGGGATTTGATTTCCAGTGGGGAGGAGGGGTTAGCAGTGATGACCCTTGTCTCTTTAGGAGACCAAGAGATGGCCCAGGAAACCTTGCTGCCCCAAAACACTAAGAAATATGGGCAGAAGGTGACCATCAATGGAAAAGAGATAGAGGCTCTGAGAGACACAGGGGCCAGCGTGACATCTGTCAGGTGTCAGTGGGTGTCTGAAGAGCAAATCATTCCCAAGGTACTCCGACCTGTGGTGGCATCTGACAGTTCAGTGCGCCTCTGCAAGTTGGCAAATGTTCCATTTTAATGGGGAGGAGTCTCCGGTATTTTGGAAGTTGTTGTAAGTGATGCCTTGCCTGTAGATTGTCTATTAGGTAATGACCTGGAGAGCTCTCCATGGAAAGTGGTGGAGCATAGAACTCATTTGGAAATGTTAGGTTTGCCTGCGTGGATCTGTGTGACCACCCGTGCAATGGCAGCCAGTGAGGGCGGATTAGCAGAACTGGAGCCTGGAACAATGGCCCAGGGACCTGCCAAGAGAGGAAGGGGTAGAGGGCGCGGGAAACCAGCCCCCACCGTTCCCACGGTCCAGGAGGAAGCAGAACCTGAGGGGGATGCCCTGGAACCTACAGGGGAGCAGGTGGCCGAACTAGGGGAATTGCCTGAGCTGTCCCAGTGGCAGCAAGATGGTGGTCCCTCCAGGGAGGAATTCTGCCAGGCTCAGAAGGAGTGCCCTTCTCTCATTGGTGTGCGGCAGCAGGCTGCAGACCAGGCAGCAGGCATGGGGTCCAAGGAACATTTGATTTACTGGGAGGATGACTTACTTTATAGTGAGCCTAAATTCGCTGAGCCCGGTGCAGCCCGTGTGCTGGTGGTACCCGAGCGCTTCAGGAACTTCCTACTGGGTCTGGCTCATGACGTGCCCCCCGCAGGACATCTGGGGCAAGACAAGACCTATCACAGGCTTGTCACCCATTTCTACTGGCCCCAGATGAAGAAGCACGTCTCTGCCTTTTGAAAGTCTTGCCAAACTTGTCAGGCCAGTGGTAAGAGCGGAGGGAAGTTCGTGGCACCCCTCCAACCCTTTCCTGTGGTGAGCACCCCTTTTGAGCGGGTGGGCATTGACATCGTGGGGCCCCTGGACCCCAAGACAGCCTTAGGCAACAGGTTTATCCTGGTCTTGGTGGACCATCCCACTCGGTACCCGGAAGCCATCCCGCTCAGGACAGTCACAGCCCCCGTGGTGGGCCGTGCCTTGATGGGAATCTTTTCCCGTGTGGGGTTCTCCAGAGAGGTGGTCTCCGACAGGGGGACAAACTTCATTTCTAGGTACATGAAGTCCCTGTGGAAGGAGTGTGGGGTGACATACAAATTCACCACTCCTTACCACCCTCAAGGAAATGGGTTGGTTGAAAGATTCAACCGCACATTGAAGGGCATGATTATGGGCCTGGAAGAGCCCAGGAGGCGGAAATGGGACGTCTTGTTACCATGCCTGTTGTTTGCCTACAGGGAGGTGCCTCAGAAATCCTTAGGGTTCAGTCCCTTTGAGTTGCTGTATGGCCACCCTGTCAGAGGACCTCTCACTCTGGTGAAGGAGGGGTGGGAAAAATCCCGTGGGAAAACCCCTCAGGATGTGTTCAGCTATGTGCTGGCCATTCGCAACCAGACCAAGCGCTTCAGGAAGCTCGCTCAAGAGAACTGGAGGCTAGCCAGGAGGAAATGAAGAGATGGTATGACCAGAACACTTCTCTGGTTGAGTTCCACCCTGGTCAGAAAGTGTGGGTGATGGCGCCGGTGGAGCCTTGTGCGCTCCGTGACAAGTGGACCGGGCCATATGAGGTGGTAGAGCGCAGGAGCGAGGTTACCTACTTGGTTAACCTGAAGACTCCCAGGCAGCCCCTGAGAGTGTTGCACGTGAACCGCCTCAAACCCCACTTTGAGAGGTCTGAAGTGACTATGCTCATGGCTACAGATGCTGGAGGGGAGGAGGATAGTGATCCTCTCCCTGACCTCCTGGCATTCAAGGAGCAAGATGGGTCAGTGGATGGTGTGGTCCTCTCGCCCACCCTGACCCCAGAGCAGCAGAAGGATTGTCGCCAAGTCTTGGGTCAGTTCGCCCCCCTGTTCTCCCTGACCCCAGGTGTCACCAAATGGTGCGTCCACGATGTGGACACTGGAGACAGTCTGCCTGTGAAACAGAAGTTTTACAGGGTGGCTGACAAGGTCAGAGCTAGCATCAAGGAAGAAGTTTCCAAGATGTTAGCGCTAGGGTTAATTGAGCCCTCCAGCAGCCCCTGGGCTAGCCCAGTGGTCTTAGTGCCTAAGAAAGCTGCTACCCCCGGTGGCCCCCCAGAACTCCGGTTCTGCGTGAACTACCGTGGGCTCAATGCGGTCACCAAGACTGACGCGCACCCCATCCCCAGAGCTGATGAGCTGGTGGATCGGTTGGGAGCTGCCCAGTACCTGAGCACCTTTAATTTGACTTCAGGGTACTGGCAGATTGCCTTAACTGAGGGGGCCAATGAGAGATCAGCATTTTCAACGCCAGAGGGGCACTTCCAGTTCCGTGTCATGCCCTTTGGGTTGAAAAATGCCCCTGCCACATTTCAGAGACTGGTCAACCAGGTACTGGCAGGGCTGGAGCAATTCAGCGCGGCATACCTGGATGACATTGCTGTGTTCAGCTCCACTTGGGAGGAACACCTGCAACACCTCTCTGAAGTGTTGAAGGCTCTGCAGAAGGCAGGCCTCACTATCAAGGCCAGTAAGTGTCAGATAGGGCAGGGATCAGTGGTGTACTTGGGACACCAGGTGGGGAGCGGCCAGGTGGCGCCCCTACAGGCAAAGATTGATACCATTCTGGCTTGGAAGCCCCCCAAGACTCAGACTGAGGTGAAAGCCTTTCTAGGTCTCACCGGGTATTACAGACGGTTTGTCAAAGGTTATGGCACCATTGTGGCCCCTTTGACAGAGCTGACATCTAGAAATCAGCCCAGGAAAGTGAATTGGACTGAGGCCTGTCAAACTGCTTTTGACACCCTCAAAGCTGCCATGTGCACAGCACCGGTGCTTAAGGCACCTGACTTTTCCAGTGAGTTCATTGTGCAAACTGACGCTTCAGAGCAAGGCGTGGGAGCAGTACTCTCACAAATCAACGAAGAGGGCGGAGACCAACCAGTGGCTTTCATTAGTAGGAGGCTACTCCCCAGGGAACAGAGATGGAGTACCATTGAAAGGGAAGCTTTCGCTGTGGTCTGGGCTCTGAAGAAGCTGAGGCCCTACCTGTTTGGGACTCACTTCCGTGTTCAGACCAACCACAGGCCCCTCAGATGGTTAATGCAGATGAGGGGTGAGAATCCAAAACTGTTGAGGTGGTCCATTTCCCTACAGGGGATGGACTTTACGGTGGAGCACCGCCCTGGTACAGAACACGCCAATGCTGATGGTCTGTCCAGATTCTTCCGCCTTAGTGATAAGGACTCCCAAGAGGTTGGGTAGTTCTCCCCACTTTCAGCTGGAGGGGACACGTGTTAGACCTGACACCCTTGGCGTGGTTTTCCCCCATCTTTTTGCCTCTGTCTCATGTATTTTTGATGCTGTGCTGGATTTCGTTTTTGCTGGTTTAGATGCTTTGGACACTCTGCCACTGCTGATCAGTGCCAGAGTGTAAGTGCTCCCTATGTAAATTGTCATATTGATTGGGAATACCTGATTGGCATATTTGTATCGCCATGAAGTCCCTAGTAAAGTGCACTGTGTGTGCCAGGGCTGGTGATGACAGATGCTACTAGTGGGCCTGCAGCACAGATTGCGCCACCCACATGAGTAGCCCTAAAATGGTGTCTCAGGCCTGCCAGCGCAGTGCCTGGGTGCAGTCAGTGGACTGCCATGTCCGCCTGGCCAGTGTCCCCACTGGCTGGGCCTAACCCTTCCCTGTCTGTGCACATCAGTCACCCCTATGGAAGGCTCAAGGTACCCTCCTGGGCAGGGTGCAGTGTATGGGTAAGGTAGAGCATGTACTAGTGCAGGTCACATGCTCTGGTAGTGAGCAGCAGCCATTTTGTGTGCTCACTGCTGTAAGGTTATCTTGCTCCATAGAATAACATGGGGGAGGCTGGTCCCAATGGATACCAGCCTATCCTCTCATAGGAACAAGATGGGACATAAGTGATTGATATCCCTGAACTCAGAATTTAATAACACATCTTTTAGGAAGGGTTGTTTTTAAATTCTGTGTTTGAGAATAGTACTTTTAGAAAGTGGCTGTTCTCTTGTCTAACCTTTCTGTGTGCCTGGGCCTGTTTGTGGATTGACTGTCTGGCCTGAGTGTGACAGGGGCTGCAGAGCCCCCAGGAGGTTGTCTGAGTCAGCCTGTGGATGAAAGGCAGCATCTGCTGCCAGGGCAGTGGGAGGAGATCGCACCTGATAGTGAATAGGGCTGTGCCTGCCTGACCACAATGCTGGCTCCACCCCCCTGCTGGGCGATTGTCACCTCTGTCCCTGATACTGAGAGGAAGAAGGAAACCAGGAAAACCCCAGTGCTCCAGCAACACCCAGAACTGGTTTAGACTGGGCTCTGGGCCCACTTGCACAAAGACTTCAAAGGACTTCAAAGACTTTTTGGGGTATAAGAGAAGGACCCCTGACAACAGAAAATTAGATTCTACAATCAAGAGGAACCTCTGCTGGAAGAAGGACTGCTGGAGAACTGAAGCAAGATTGCCTTGCTGTGTGCTCTAAGAGCTGACCTGTTCTGCTGTTCAACTGAAAGCTGAGAAGAAGAAAGGGACTGTGCTGTGTGCTGTGACCCTGCTTACTTGAACTAAGGAGACTTTGCTGTGTGCTGTGTCTTCAACTTGAATCTCCAAGGGCCTGAGAAGAGCTGGCCTCCTGTTCCTGGAACCCAGGGTTAAAAGGTTCCTAAAGAAACTGAAGACGCTGTAAAGATCGTGCTGTTTTTACTGACTGTGGGATTTATGCCCAGCTGCTGATCGTGGACAGAGATCGGTGTGCTCATCGGCACATACTCTGTGCAGGGCGGGGGTCCGTGGTGCCTCCCGTCGTGAGTTCTGCCGGGAAACGATCCTGTGGCTGGGAGGGCGGTCTCATTGTGACCTGTGCCCTTGTAAATCCCTTGCTGCCCGATCATCGCCGCGGCCTGGGGGCCAGAAATACCCCCTAAAGATTGCCGTCCCGACCGGAGCCGCAGCGCTCCTATTGGTTGAAGGAGCCGAGCCCCCTCACTAACGCCGCGACGGGATTGGCCCGTGCGCCGCAGCGTCATCACTGTTGCCGTGCTGTGTTTGGGTGGCGAAAGGAGCGTCATCACAGGCCTGTCCCGGGAGCCGCACTGCCATTGGCTGACTCCCGGGTACTGGTGGAGGCTCGACTGAAGCGCCGCGACTGGATTGGCCCGCAGCCTTGAAGCCGTGACCGAAGCAAACCCATCGAGGAGCCGACAGCCGAGTCAGCCGTCCGACCCGTCCTCGCCGAGGGAGTCCGAGTGTGTCCCGCACCCCTGGCCAGTCCCCCCCCGAGGTGTGCTGCACCAACTCCCCCGCCGCTCGTTGGATTGTCGAGCGCGGGCGGGAGAGCAGAGGGGACCGGCCGAGGCTGGGAACGAGTGTGCTCTGTTCGGCGCGGTGCGCCTGAGGTCATCGGAGGTGCGAGGCTGTACGGATCGGCAGAAAAAGATTCCCCAGCATATTTGGTGAGGCGCGCTTGCAGCGCTTGCAGCGCTTGGGGCTCATTCCATTGTGGGCTAATTCGTTTTGATAAATTACCTGCGGGCATTACTTGGGCAGTCATCTGAAGAGCTGGTGACGCCATAAATCAGTATTTGCGGGCATGTAATAGTACTGTATAGAAATGCACTTTAACAAGGCCTATGAAATTGTAGTAGTTCAATCTTGTCTAGGCTAATCATATAAATAGGCCCCTGAACACCTATATAAGGGTATTTCATATGATTTTTTTTTACTTGTTTTTATGATGGACTGTATATTGTTTAGCCTTTTTACTTGTGGTTTGTGTAAATGTGCTTTTACGGTCAAAATTTGGCCGAATAAAGTTTATTTGACTTGACTTGAAAGTTTCTTGGTGGACTATCGGTTCTGGAAGGGCAGTGGAGTACATCCTTCCTTTTAATTTAAGAAACAAGTCATATGTAATGGAAATGAGAATTGTGTTGGCAGCGTCTTTAAGTGACTGGTCTTGGAATTGGGGTGCAGATGTAGAGCCAATTTACTGGTGCAGGAAAAGGCCTCAAGGATGGTCTTTCTGGGTGTGGGAGGTGAATACATTGAGTTCAAAAGGTAGGGTTCAATAGCCTATTGAGGGAATGCAGCTAGCTCAGAGATGGGATGAGTTGGTGGGGCCTAGTCAGTAGTTAAAGGACAGTTAAGACCAAGGAAATGTAGGGACAATAGTCAGTCCACAAAAGGGGAAGGAAGTGAAAGAGTAATGGCTCCGTTTGTAGTTATTTGGGATTAGAAGGATTTGTTTAAATGTTTATGATGCAGACTTTTCTCATTAAAGCAAACTTTTTCATATATAAAGATTCCCTTGTTCTGCACCATCTCGTACAAGTACTCTCCTGTCGAGGTGCATATATGGGTTTGTGCGCCTGTGCGTAAGACCATATATTTTGAACGTAAGGGGGTACAGCACAGGTATGCTTACAGTGCTGTCAATGCGTGATACGTCACACAATACAGTGCCATACAACAATAAAATATTTTAGGCTGAAATAAGTTAATTTGTTTACAAGAAAATGTTGCAGAGTCATGATGGAGTGCCTTTATACAGAGTGACTGGTACAGTCACAATGTAACTTAAAGCGGGAAATGCAGCAAATTGTATTCAAATAAAACACAATTAATGTTTTGGTAGATATCACTCAGCTGATCACCTTTTAGAACAAGCACTGGCAATGCAAATAGGTCTGGCTTTAATGCAATGTCACATGGTAATATGAAGCATTACATTTATATATCATGGGAATAGATATGTATTTGTGAGGAAGCAAACTTTAGAATAATATTATTGTAGGTTAAAAGGCCAGGTGACAGTTGCACTGTCAAGCCAGACCTAAAAATCTATGTAGGTTAATGACTGCCCTCCTCCCATCCGTGCTTGCTGCAGGAGAAAAACAACATACATTATCTAGTTATCTAAGACATTTGTAAGAAAGTAGCTCTGTATATACTGCACCAAGGTAAGGTACAGTGTGCACAGAGTCCAGCAGACTCCAGAGGTTTGGCAGAGGCTACAGTTAGATAAAACCTTACTCTCTAAAGTGGTAGCTTGGTTGAGCCGTAAGGCAGTATCAGAGGACAGTGTAAAGCATTTGATGTACACACTCAGTCAGCAAATGGTCTCACACACTCAAGAACTGAACTCTAGGCCAATTGTTTTGTATACAAAATTATACTGGTTATTTTATTTTAGAACCACAGGTTGGTATAAAAAATACTGTCTCAGAATGAGATGCTACAGTTGAATACTTTCAATGAGCAATAGACTTTTAGATGCAATACATACAGTTGTTGCAATATGCAACACAGACTTAACACAATAATAACATTGAGCTCAATGGGAATTTTAAGCAAACTGCAATACCATTTACTTTACGTACGTTTTTCTTACTAAGGGCTGGATCCTGGATTCAGCCCTGGTGCATCTCCTGAAAACAGTTGTAGGAAATCGTTTTTGTTAACCAGGCGATTTTTAAGGAATATTTGTAATTTTCAAAAATCGACCCTTAGAAGATTTTCTGGCAAAAACCAGCCAATGTTATCCTATGGAGGAAAATCAGGTTATTGGAAAATCACGGTTATTATCACTTTTTCTGGTCAGTGCTGGGTGCTAAGATCCAGCACTGGGATCTCTCCTGGTAACAGGTGAGTAATTTCGTTTTTGTTGATCGGACAATTTTTAGTTAATATTTCAAAGTTTCAAAACTCGACACTTAAAAGAATTTCCAAGTGAAAACCAGTCAATGTTACCCTATGGAGAAAATATATCGGCTTTCAGGTAAGAACTCGACTGGCAGAGTTAAGGTTCTGGGGTAAGACTCAGGGGTCTCCCAGGTTCAGGTAGGCACTGTAGTTACACCCTCAGCGGGATAGGGGCAGGCGGGTGCAGAGAGAGTAGGCCCAATGTTAGCCTACGGCAGGTAGGGAGCCTTCAGTTGGTGGCTGCTAGCAGGCAGGCCACCCAGCTCTGGGAGCAGAGCTACTGGTCACTTGCTCAGGGCAAGTGGGAATGTCGAACAGAGTAGTAGGTGCACTCCCAGCGACACTGGGGCGGCTGGGTGCAGGGTGCTTTTGGGCTGTCGGGCGCCCAATGGATTTCAATGGGAAAGCTGTGTGACGAACAAAGGCTGCAAGCTTAGGGACGGGGATTCTTCAGGTGCTACCACCACTTTGAGGGGTAAGTTGGGAAGCTATAGGTTGGGTAGACACCCAGGAGTTGGGCACAGGGGGCCACAAGGCACCTGGTACAGGGATGTCTTTAGGCATTGGGAAATCTTACCCTCTGCTAGTCGCGATTGGAGGGGTCCCTGGTGTTGAGGCTGCAGGCATCGTCAGGAGCGTCGAGGGGAGGCCTTGAGTGCTGGATTCTTGGTCACAGTCACCGGGGGGATGTCCTTGTGGTCTTTCTTCACTCGGGCACAGGCCGGGCTCGGCGGGTGCAGAGTGTGCTGGATTCGTGGTTCCTGGCTGGCACCAGGAGTGGTAGATATTTGAGCAGAACCACCTCTCGTGGGAGTCCCAGTCTTTGGTTGCGCAAGGCAGTCAGGTCCTACAGGGTTATTGAGGTTGCTGACCACAGGAGACGCCGGGATTTAGCAGGAGCAGGTTCGAGGGTCAATAGGCCGGTAGGGCTGGGGCCAAGTCAATTGGTGTAGTCCTCTTGGTAGCAGCTGAATGGCAGGTCTTCTCCCATCTTGTTCGTCTTGTAGTTTCGGAATCAGGATCTGGGGAAGGAAGGTTCACAGTGCCCCTTAATATTAAATTTAGGGGTGTTTACAGGTAGGTTATGTCAGGGACCAATGGGTCCCTTCCCTGGGGTGTGTACACCCCCTATTCTGCCACTCTCCAGCTAGAGGGGGGCAGGAGCCTGTCCCTGGTTGGCTGGGTCCCCCCATCCTCAAGATGGCGGTGACTCGAGGTTGTGCTTCACCTCGCCTCCCCCACCCTAGGGGTGGAGTTGGCAGAGGTGGGCACACCTCTCTTCCTCACTTTCGTTTTCCCACCGGGTCTCCCGCCCAAAGTGGGGGGTAGAACCAGTGGGGACCAGTGGCTGAATACAGCAAGTGGTCTGGAGAGGCTCACAAAGGTGGTATGCCTTTGAAGCTTCTCCTTTGTGAACCCGGCCCATCCTGGGGGAGGATGCTTGGCACCTCGTCCCAGGATGTGCATTGTTTCAGGCCCCTGAGAGCGGCAAGCACCCGACCCAGGGGTCCAAAAATATGTCTGGGGGTGGCAGCCTCGGCAACCACTCAGTCAGGTCACTGGAAGTTGGTCGAGTTTCAGGGGGCATCTCTAAGATGTCCTCTGTCATGCCTTTTACATTAAATCCCACACCGGCATCAGTGTGGGTTTAATGTGCTGAGAAGTTTGATACCAAACTTCTCAGTCTTCAGTGTAGCCATTATGGTGCTGTGGAGTTCGTAATGACAACCTCCCAGCACCATATACTCTTAATGGCAGCACTGCACTTACAGTGCCCAGGAATGGACCTGGGTACTGTAGGGGTACAGGGCTCATGCACCTGTACCTTCACCACTGGCATAGGGAAGCCAGCTATGGGGGTGACTGATGTATGCCAGGGCAGTGTTGTGTGGGCATAGCACACAGGGATGTGAACCATGTCGACTCTTTGTTTAGTTCTGCACCAAGACACGCAGCCTGCCAAGGTAGTGTGTGTATGTCAGGGGACAGGGCCTCTATGGGTGGCACAAGAAGTGCTGCGGCCCTTAGGGCCTTCTCTGGTCACAGTGCCCTGGGTACCTAGGGTACCATTTACCAGGGGCTGACAAGTGGCCAGAGATTCCAATTGGGTTTAGGCTTCAATGCAGTTTTACGGATGGAACACAGGCCCTGGGTACCTGATTGGCAGGAGCCCAGGGCACACTCAGTCAAAGCACATCAGCAATTCAGTAAAAAGTGGGGGCATTTTTGCGGTTCCCTGAATTAGGTTCCCAGCACCCCATGAGGGAGGTGCACCCCATTTATCATCCCGAAATACCTGAGCAGCGTAATGATCGGAACGAAATAACACGGGCCATGGTAGAAGCCAGGTTTCAGGAACAATGGGTATATACGCCATGGAAGCGAAGTGAAGTGTTGGCCCTAAAAGCTCAGCTTCCGGACCCCCGAAAGAATCCCACTGCCTATTATAAAGAATTAACAGAGGCAGCGTCCTCCGCTGTCATGACTTTAGCTGATATTGAATTATTTTACGGGTTATTGGTTCCTGTAGATATATGGCGGCAAGTCCATGATACTCCCCACGCGGCCGAGTTGGGGGGTACCTGGGATGAGCTGAAAGCATGGGATCAAGACCGTAAGCCGGGGGATAAGCCGAAGGCTGAAATAATTGCTCTGCCAGCAAAAATTATAGCCTATATGCATACTCTGATCCCTCCACGAAAGGTGGACTGGGATAAACTGACTGCTTGCAAACAAAAGAAAGATGAAAGTGTCTCCGATTTCTTTACCAGATTCGAGGGAACTTTCATCGATTTTAGTGGTCAGGACCTCGCTAGCGAGGGGGGGATACGATTATTTGTGAATAGATTTGTAACAAAGTTGATACCTGAAATTTCGACCCGACTAAAAGCTGCTGAAAGCACTTGGACTACGTCCACCCCTTCTATTATATTAAGCATGGCTCAGTATTATGAGCACAGAGAATGAGAGCAAGGATAAAGACGAAAAGAAGACTAAGGATCTCAAAACTCGAGTGTTGTTGCAGCAGGTTATGAGAGGTCGAGGCGCAGGGAGAGGCGCCAGGGGGCCCGGGTCCAGCGGGCCAGTCTCAAAGGGGAGGAGGGTTCAGCCCTCCCGATGGGGACCCAATCAGTGCGCGTATTGTAGAGAGGAAGGCCATTGGAAAGATCAGTGTCCGTGGCTGTTAGCACAGAACGGCGCAGTCCGAGGAAGGGGTAGAGGACGCGGCGGCCCGGACCGTAGTGATATGCACCGAGAGGAGGCAGTGCAAGGAGAAAACGAGCGAAATCATTTTGATAAAGCACAAGGCACAGCCCGAGGCACAGGTAGGCAGTACTACAATGAAGATTATGGTTTTGAGGATCAGGATAAATTCGGAGATGTGTAGGACAGCCAAGGACAGAGTGGGGGCCAAGTGTCGATACCGGTCAATCAGCAGGGACCCTATGTGACAGGGGAATTGACAGGGACCACTGACAAATTCTTGATTGACACAGGAGCAATGAATAGTTCGGTTGCTCGCTCGTTGGTCCCAGGGGCCACTCTGTCCGGGCATAATAATGTTGCAGTGGGATTTTCAGGAGTTCCTGTAATCAGCCCCATCTCTCAGCCTATCCCTTTCACGATTGGTCCGTTCACTATGAACACTCCATTCCTTTTAACTTCCAGTTGCGGAGAGAATCTTTTGGGTTTGGATATGTTGAAAAGACTGAATGCTAAAATACATTGCTCTCCCGATGGTGTTTATTTGACCGTTCAAAATCCCGATGTAAATACGAGACAATGTTTTGCTAAAAATGACCCATTGCCACCTGAATTTGCAGATGTGCCGCCCAGTCTATGGGCGACAGGAGATACGGATGTCGGTAAACTAGATATCCCTCCGGTCCGCATTACATTCTAACCCGGTGCTAGATTGCCCCGTTTACCACAATACAAGATCTCCCCAGCGGGAGAACGAGTTTTGTTTTCTACAATCCAGGACTTGATTGATAAAGGGGTGGTTGAGGAAACTGCATCGAACATCTGTAATAGCCCTATCCTGCCTATTTGAAAAAAGTTCCTGAGACAGGGACCCCTGACTATGTTGATGTCTACCGTTTTGTGATTGATTTGCGGGAAGTTAATAAAATAGTGGTGCCCCAATTCCCGGTGTTTTCGGACATCACTACAATCCTTACTATGATACCCCCTACTGCTAAAAATTTCTCTGTCATTGACCTGAAGAATGCCTTCTTCAGTATCCCTATCCATCCTGATAGCAGGCAGGTCTTCGGATTCTCATTATCTGGCCGAAGCTTCAGATTCTGTCGCGCTCCCCAAGGTTATACCGAAAGTCCTAGCATCTACAGCCAAGCCCTTAAGGCAGTCTTAGATGACCTGTCTCTGCCAGATGGTAGCGTGCTCTTGCAGTACGTTGATGATGTATTGATAGCGTCTGATACTGAAGAGGGTTGTAAGGAAGCCACGGTTAAGTTGTTGCACCATCTGGCGGACAGAGGTAATAAGGTTTCCCTATCCAAGTTTCAATATTGTCGACAGGAAGTGACCTACCTCGGCCACTTACTATCGAAGGAGGGTAGACGTTTATCACCTGAACAATTTACTACCATTTCTAACATGCCTGTGCCTTGTACTCAGTGTGAAGTCCGTGCTTTTCTTGGCATTACCTCTTACTGTCGTCAATGGATCCCTAATTTTTCTCTTCTTGCTAAACCTTTGCTACACTTAACAAGTAAAGATGTGCATGAACCCCTCCCTTGGACTGATGAATGTCAATCTGCTTTTTTTGCTCTGAAATCTGCTTTGTGTTCTGCTCCTGTCCTTGGCACTCCTGATTACCGTAAACCTTTTGCACTATATGTGCACGAGGTCGACGGTTGCCCGCTTTCAGTGTTAACACAGGACTTTGGTGGTAAGCAAAGACCGTGTGCTTATTTTTCGGCCACATTGCATAATGTGGCCAGAGCACTTCCCAGCTGCTTGAGGGCCACGGCGGCTGTAGCAGCGGCCATAAGGCAGTCAGAAGGGCTCGTTCTAAATTCTAATTTGACGGTGATGGTGCCGCATGCTGTGGACGCATTATTGAACAAAACAAAGACCCAGCATCTGACAAGCGCGCGCCTCACTGGTTATGAATTGGCTTTGTTCACCCCACATGTGACCATTAAACGCTGTGCCACATTGAACCCGGCTACACTGTTACCCTTCCCTTCAGAAGAACAGGCGAATGATGTTCATGATTGTATTTTCAGAACAGAAGAAGAGACGAAGGGAAGGATCGATCTCACAGACATTCCTTTATCTGACCCCCAAGGGGAACTGTATGTGGACGGTTCTTGTTTTAAATTAGCAGATGGCACAACGACAGCTGCATATGCAATCACTACTCTAAAAACAGTAGTTGAAACATTCCGAATACCACATCGATCAGCCCAAGCTGCTGAATTGATGGCTTTACTGCGAGCATGTGAGTTGAGTGAGGGACTAGAGGTCAACGTCTTCACGGACAGCCAATATGCCTTTGGCGTGGCTCATAGCTTCGGGAGGTGGAGGGAGCGGGGATTCCTCACCTCACATGGTCAGAAAATACAGAATGGACCCTTGGTGTTACGACTACTGGCAGCTTTGACTCTCCCTAAGAAAGTAGCAATTGTAAAATGTAGTGCCCATAAGACAGTGGTGGATGAAGTAGGAGAGGGAAATGCTTTCGCAGACCAGACAGCCAAGCAAACGGCTCAGTCAATAATGTCTTCTATGTACGTGAACTCCTCTGCAAGATGGGTGGGGGAGGCCGACTTGTTTGATAATACTATTGAAAGTGTGCGAGGCATTCAGAAAGAAGCGACTGCAGTGGAACTAGAGAAATAGGAGCAGGAAGTAGGGAGGTTGGATGAGAATAATTGTTGGGTGGATCTGACAGACAAACAGCGATGGTTACTGCCCAATACCATGGTACAGGCGGTCGTTACTATAGCACATGGACCAGCCCATGTTGGAGCCAAGGGCATTTGTGCCCTGTTGGACCCAGTGTGGAATAACCCCAATATACAGAAAACAGCTGTACGACTTGTTCAATATTGCATTGTCTGCCTGCAACATAACCCGGGGAAAGGAGAATCTGTTCTGAGTGGAAATTTTGCAACCCCGACATTGCCATTTGAGGTGCTCCAGATGGACTACATCCATATGGAGCGCGTCAATAGCTTCAAATATGTACTAGTGGTGGTGTGCGCCTTCAGTAAATGGGTTGAGGCGTACCCTACCAAAGAAAATACTGCCCTAGCCACTGCAAAGGCCCTTATAAAGGAGTTTATCCCACGCTTTGGATTGCCTCGCTTGATCAGGTCAGATAACGGCGGGCATTTCCATGGGGCCCTTGTGCAAGGTATATGCAATGGGCTCCAAATAAAACAAAAATTCCACGCAGCTAGGCACCCCCAATCAGCAGGATTAGTGGAAAAATATAACGGAATTCTGAAGTTAAAGATGGCGAAAATCCAAGAGAGTACTGGTTTGAAATGGCCTGACACCCTACCATTAGCTCTTATGTCTCTGCGGGTTACCCCTCATTCACGCTCGGGACTATCTCCCTATGAGATAGTCTTTGGGCGACCCGCGAATATATGGGGCGTGCCTAGGCCAAGATTGTTTTCTGATATTGAATATCCTATGTTGATAGATTACCTGTATACTTTAACTAAAGATCTTCGTTCTATTCATCAGCAGGTAGCATCTGTACTGCAACCCCTGCCAGAGGGCCCCGGTCACCGCCTGGAACCCGGCCAGTGGGTTTTGGTCAAGAAATACGATCGAGACTCCAGCTTGGCTCCGAGATGGTCTGAGCCACACCAGATACTGTTGGCCACACGGACGGCTGTAAAAGTGGATGGGAAACGACACTGGATCCATGTGTCGCATCTAAAAAGAATTCCTCTTCCACTTCCTTATGACCAGCGACACCCTGAGGGAATCCTGACTCAGGAGGGCGAGAGAGCTGTTGCATTCGTTCCATTCTCCGACGCTTGTGAAATTGGAGCTAGAGGAGAGACAGGGCTGGACGGGGCAGTCTCTGGAGAATCAGCAATTACCCCTGGCCCTGTCCATGTTGATTTGGTTGGCAGCAGTTCTGACGAAGGTGTTGTACCTTCCCCTTTGTTATTCCCAGGTCAGGAAGTGACCGGTCATGTCCGTTACAACCTGAGGCCAAGAAAACATCACAGTACCTCAGATGACACTGATAGGAGATAAGGAAAGACTTTGATAAAAGTAGGGTTTGCTAGTTTCCGATCTGTGGTACTGAGCGAGACACTGGACTGAACTAGTTGAGAGCTGGAACATTGATATTGTGCTCTGTTCAGAAAGAAAGACTCTGTTCCTGTCACTGGCCAGGTTGTTTGCGCTAAAACCTATTTTCCAGAAAAATCTCCATCGTGGGACGCCGTTGGATATGTATGCTGATTAAAAGCCTGCCTGTGAGGCTTTGAAGGACACAGGGAGAAGAACCCTCTGGCAGGAAGGTTGTTCCGATTCCATTTAGTTAGTTTGGACCTTTTTAGTTAGGAATGTACCCTTTTGGTCGTTTTATAATAGAAGAAGAACTCCCTTTGGCTCCTATGTATTTGCCCTTTTATGAACCAATGTTTTCTAGTTTGACCATGCGTGTGAAAATAGCCTTTGTAGTTACAATCGCAGTAATTTTAGCAATCTTCATGGGGGTTTTTATATACTTAGAATATAAACACCCAATGCAATCAAAGATGACATCGACTGTCGCTCCCCCTGAGCATTTTATGTATACTTTAGCGCCCCACAAAGAACGACATCGCCAGACCTATGCGAAAAATGTATTTGTCGAAATGTTGCACCAAACACACAGCACCACTAACACCACTGACTGCTGGGTTTGTGGACTTCTGCCCTCTGTTGTACACAATCATGATCTGTTCCTCTCGTTGCCTCTCTCCTATTTAGGGAGTTGTGAAGCCTTGTTCAAACTGTTCTCTGCCATGTATAATCATTATATAGAAAATTACAAGCAGTTCGTATACACTGAGAAAGAATACAATATGATTTTAGCCTACATTAAGGCACACCAGGGATTTGATCCACAAGGCAATAGGGGGCGGGGATCTTTAGATCCTCAGGCTTGTATGAATAGATACATGGAGGTTCAGAATAGTACTTGGCTGCAGGATGAACTCTATGATTTTGATGATTTCAATTCTACCAAATATTTCCAGCTTTTTGTTGATCGAAATGTTACAAGAGAACGCATTGTACCCATTCGGATTCTGAATACTTCCTCTGATTTCTGTGTCCAGGGATTGTGGCATGTGCAGGTTGGTGACAGTGTTTGTAATTATACCTATGAGATGAATATACTTAGCAGCCCACCGATGTTGACACCATCCAATGTGTATTTCGTATGTGGGGAAAATGCTTACACTTGGTTACCTCGTGGGTGGGCTGGGCACTGTTAACTGTCCTTCCTGTACCCACCTGTATATATAGCACCATCTGACTATCATAGAACCCACCAGTTACACTCAACAAGATCAGTACCCAATAGACAACGTAGGCAGCTCATAGCAACCGAAGTTGATCAGACCGATACTTCCTTGGAACAATTCACTGACTTTAGCAAAGGCTTGGTTCCCTTCTGGGGACCAATCTTTAACAGCAGAGAAATAAGGCGGCTGTCTAGAATAGTAGAAAATGTCATTAACATCACTACTGATATCATGGCCAATCTGACGGTTGAGCTTCAGGCGACCAGACTTGAGGTGCTTCAGAACCGTATGGTTTTAGACGTTATCTTGGCTGATCGAGGCGGAGCATGCCGGGTGTTCGGCAGCTCTTGCTGTGTTTACATTCCAGACTCCGCCCCTACTGTCCATCTGGCTATTCAGAAGCTCCATCGCATAGCAGCAGAGATGCATGTAGATAATGGGTCCTGGTCCCTGTCCGGGTGGTTCTGGGGTATTCTGGGCACTTGGGGCTGGAAGGTATTGGTGGTTCTTGGTGGAGCGGCAGGTGTCCTTTTTGTCTGCTGTCTCTGTCTGCAGTGCGGTCCTGCGTGCTGCTCATATTGTGCCACTAGACTAACAGTGGCGGTCACCCCTTCAGTACCCCCCACTAAAGCTCAGATGCTCCAGCAGGAGATCCGTGAACTTATGAGGATAGACGAAGATCTCTTCGACGATTAGTGACCTCTGTTATTAGCTCCATCACGCTAAAAGTAGGGTTTGAGGAACAAGAATTAGATTAGGCCTCACACGGGGAAATAGATCGTGGTTTCTAAGTCAGTGTTCAGCGTGATGCCACTAATTAATATGCTAAGAACACCCCTATGGCATAAGACATCCTTTTTGCTTTAATTCGTCATATATCTTGTAATCATTTTCTTTGCCCTCCTTGTAAATAGGTTAGCGTCGGTCAGCAGGACCGGCGCCATTTTGTTTGGCCAATTCGTAGCACTGTCTGTAAAAACCTCCATGTCTCAGCATTTTCGCATCGTCCCGTTCTCATGAGAGATAGCTAGACACATGTAGCAAGCAGCTGCTTCTGCTTTTGGGCTCCGTCAAGGTTATAGGAGGGGGCCGGCCAGATAAGCACATTCTTGCAGGCGCTGTGCGGACTCTCACCGAAACTAGCAGAGGGGAGTCAACCGGCCTGACCTTGCTATACTGAGCTCAGATAGACGCTATGTGTGCCATATATGGGCATACCCCTTGCCACCTCCTGTACCAACCTGTACTTTTCCATTTCGGGTAACGGTTGCAAATTGTGATAGTATATATGTGTTGACCTGACAACGTGCCAGCAGTCTCTCTGCGGTCCTCGGGGTGTGAGGTCGTTGGGAGCTCCTCTGGCAGAGTATTGTTTTGTCTAATAAACGCTTGAACTTTCTACACTGCCAATCGACTGATTATTGATGAATGATATTTGGATATTGTAAGTATAATCCGTTAGGGGTTTGTAAATTTCGGTACTTCATAACAAGCTGCCTTGCCATCAAGTGTCTTGTCTTCTATCGCGCACGCTGAAAGGTCATATATTTTTGGGCTGGGTTGTGCTCTGTGTGCCTCTTTAGGTCGAGCCTGAGCCAGCACGCATGCGCTGGTCTGGCGATCTGTTGTAGTAGAGTATGGAAGAGAAGCCCTGCCGACTCTGTGCCCATATTTTTCATTGGCTTGTGTCGTTGTCCTTCATAAATGCAGGCTTCTGATTCAGTAATCGGTTTGTTAGTCCCTCCTTAGCACCGCCTTGTCTTCATTTGTATCCACCCATGGCTACTGGCCCCTTTACTTCAGTTGTTACACGGTACGTGTTAATTAGACTTGTAAGGCACAATTTTATTTATTGATTTTCTCCTACTTCCGGCATGACGATGTGCTTTCCTCACATTCAGTGCGCCATGCATTGCAAATATTTTTAAGCACGGGCACAACTACTGATCACGGTGCCCGCTTAATTTAATATTCACGGAAGCCGCACATATTGATCATGGGCATATTGATCCTTTGAGGGCGAGGCATCAAAGGACTCCTGGATGGCCTAGGATGTCAAGGCCTGCAACACTTTCACTTTCAAGCTGGCATTGCAAATATTTTCCTGCACGGGTGCTGTTCTTAATCACGGCGCCCACTTATTTTAATATTCATGGGAGACGTGTATATTGATCACGGGCATATTGATCCTTTGAGGGCAAGGCATTAAAGGTCTCCTGGATGGACTATGATGTCGAGGCCGACAACGGTGCTGTCGGCTGAAAGGAGGGCGGTGATCTCCTGATCGATAGGGAAGCAGCCGCAAGCAGCTGTATCCAGGCAGCAGGTACGAGGGAGGTGGAGGGAGCTCCAGAGTCTCTGCACTGTCTGGACGCAGCAGTTGATTGGAACAGGTCGGGGAGCCCTCTGTGGTGTGGAAGATGCGTTATCCTTAATATTTATTAGTAGCTGTTTTTGCCCTTTATTTATTTATTTTATTTATTTATATGATTTCTATAGCATCCGAATCACCCCATCGGGGTATCTCCACGCTGTGACTTCTAGTGACCAACCCAAGGAGATAGTTTAGAATAGTGCCATTTTCAGCAGCTTTCTGAAGGCCAAGAAGTTGGTACATTGCCGCAACTGGAGGGGGAGTTGGTTCCAATATCGTGGGGCTAGGTGGGAGAATGCTTTACCGCCCATGCGGGCTAGTTTGAAGCGCACGGTATGGAGGAGTCCTTGGTGACCCGACCGCAGGAGTCTGGATGGTACATATCTGACCAACTTTTTAGTCAGATAGCTGGAACCCATGTTGTTTAGGGATTTGTAAACCATACAGCAGACTTTACATTTTATTCTCTTTTTCACTGGGAGCCAGTGTAGTTTTTGAAGTAATGGAGTAGATGCGGTTCTGGGAGGGGCATTGGTCACCACTCGGACTGCGGTATTTTGAACTACTTGCAGTTTACTAAGAGAGGATTCCTTTACAGAGATCAGCAGGGCATTGCAATAGTCCAGACGGCTGAGGATTAGAGCCTGACCTAGAGTTTTACATACAGATGTTGGCAGGAGAGGGAAAACCCTACAGAGGAAGCCAAGTGTGTGATAGCATTTCCCGGCAGTGCTGTTAACATGCTCCTCTAGTGTAAGGTTCTGGTCTGGTTGCACTCCTAAATTTTTCACCACCTGTTTAGGGGTGGGGGGGCTGATCCTAGTTCCTCAGGCCACCAGCTACGGGGCAATCTCACAGTTGCTTCTCCGAACAGCATAATTTCAGATTTGTCAGTATTGAGCTGAAGGAGGTTTTCTCTCATTCAATGCGCAATGCCTTTCATACCCTCCGAGAAGGTGGATTGGATGTTGATGTTGGTTTTATCGCAGGAGAGAAGAAGGTGCATGTCATCGGCATATGAGATAGGAATGAAACCAAATTGCCTCAGTAAGCCAGCCAGGGGGGTAACATAGATGTTGAATAATGTAGGGCTCAAATACGAGCCCTGCGGTACCCCCTTGGTGACTTTGGTGGTCTGTGAGCTAACAGAGCCCAGATTTATGGTTTGTGTTCAATATGTGAGGAAATTGGCCAGCCATTTTGAGACCTTCCCTCAGATGCATATGTCCTCTAGCCGCTTGAGTAGGATCTGGTGGGAGATGGTATCGAATGGTGCGGACAGTTCAAGCAGCACCAAGAGTACAGCCCGACCCTTGTCCGCTAGCATTTGGATGTTGTCAGTTACTTCCACCAGTGCTGACTCAGTGCTGTACTTAGGTTGAAATCCTGATCATGAGTGGTCTAGGCAATTTGAGGATTCAACAAACTCAGACAAATGCTTGTTTATGTGTTTCTCTAAGAGTTTGCAGTGTAGAGGAAGCAGAGAGATGGGACTATAGTTAGAAACATCTTCGAGGGCGGCTTTAGGGTTCTTCCTGATGGGGATGACCTGAGCAGATTTCCACTCCAGGGAGAGGCTGCCTTCCTCCATGGATCTATTAAGGATTGAGCTGATGGGAGCTGCAAGTGTCCTGGATAGTAGGGTGGAGGTCTTGGCAGGTATAGGGTCAAGTTGGGACTCTGATTTGACTACTCTTAGTAATAATTCTACTTCGGTTGTGGTTAGAGCTGGGAAGGTTCAAGGGCTAAGGCATTTGGGGTGATAGGGGGAGGGTCCATACTTGGGCCTGACTGAGGCTAGGAGTTTGAAGTAATGATAGATGTTTTCTATTTTTTGTGAGAGATGGTTTGCAATGCAATGCCGAACTTTGGCAGTTCGGTGCAAGTTTCCAGCCCAATCCTACCCTGTTCAGTCAGTTAGTCGCCTCTGCTTTGGAACATTCAACATTGGATGGAAGTATGTTACAACTATAACTATATTTTTACAAACAGATATCACACAACCTTGGGTGAAGCTGCAAAAGCTCCATGAATTAATAATAGTGTAAAATATGGTGGCGATCTGGCAAAAATAAATTTGGTCTGTTAGAGCGCTCCCCTTGTCTTTATTTGTGGATTCCAATTGGTGTTGAGGCATATTTTTTATTGTTCATTACACTTGCTGGAATGAAACATTGTTTGAGGTAAACAGTATGTTATTTTTATTCTTTTGTGCCTGTGTTATTTCCTATTTATATATGCATGTTGCACTTATGAGGCTGTAAGCAATCACTCGCTTCAAACCTGTGCAAACAGACATCACACAACCTTTGGTGAAGCTGAAAAACCTTGGTGAAATGAAGAATGGTGTAAAAAAAAAAGGGTGGCGCTGTAGCAAAAATACATTTATCTGCTGGAGCGCGCCCCTTGTATTGATTAGTGACAATTTTAACATCGGGCTCTGCTGTCTGATTTGCTGTCCCAATCCTACCCTGCCCACCTTCTGTTCAGTCAGTTGGAGCTTCTTTTTTGGAACATCCAACATTGGTCGCTAAAATGTTACAACCGTAAGTATGCATTCGCAAACAGACAGCAAACAAAGTTCGTTGAAGCTGCAAAAGCTATTTTACAGTACACTACAAAATTATTACTATTTCACACTTCCGGAGGCGGGGTTAAAAAGTAGGTTTAGAGGGAACTAACATTTTAAAAAATACCAATAAGTAATCTTGGCGCTACTCAGCCACATTACACACACCGCACCATTTTTACATTTGATGAGGGTGTAAGCAAGCACCGATCACTAGCTTCAAGCTGGAGCAAACAGACATTAGACAACATAGACGAACCTGCAAAATATAGATGAAATAAAAAATATTGTAAAAATTGGTGGCGCTGTAGCAAAAATAAATTTCGTCTGTTGGAGTGCTCCCCTTGCATTTATTCGTGACTTTTTGAAATTTAGCAATGCTTTGCAATTTGCTGTGTCAATCGGATCTGTAGCACACTGTTTTGTAAGTTTTTTTTTTAATGTAATTTGTTTTTGTTTGTGCGATTTTGCTGTTACTCACTGAAATAATGTAGTGGTCTAGGTAAACATTAATCCCACACTGCCCACATATCACACAACATAGGGTAAGCTGGAAAACATCCAGGATTCACAGTAGCCGTGCATCCATTGGGGCGCTGGGGCGTTGCCCCGCTGAAGCCGCCCGCGCCCGCAGCTCCCTCTGCATCTCTGAACACAAGTAAACTGACTCAGTTTACTTAATTTCAGAGACGCTGAGGGATAGCTGACAATCATGTCAGTCAGCATGACGTCGGACCGCCCACCCCCTTCAGAGTCTGACATGCATTGTCAGAGAGAAGACCAGGGGCAGGCAGCAGCACAAGTGAGCATGACTGGTGAAGGTCAGAGAATTTTTCCGACCAGCCCAGTCATGCGCACTAGTGTCTGCTGTGGCTGGCGGCTGCGCATTAGGAGCGCGAGGGTTGATCAAAGGCGCAACCCTTGGTCTCCTAATGGGCAGGCAGGAGGCGAGTAACCCTGCTAAGCCAATCCTGGTGCTGCTGGAGCAGCGTAACACAGAAAGTTAGGAAGGGTCCTAGGGGAAAATATATTTAAAGACCACAGACGCCAGTCTACACCCCCAATAAACATATAGCAAAACTACAAAGACTGGCGGTGGTCTAAATTGAGGAGCAAAGACTGAACAAAAGAACCGAAGCAAGAGCCTTGGTGTCAGATACCCTTTGTGTGTGTGTGAAAGGAAATGAATTCCATCAGCCCACCCATATGGCGGAGCCTCATCATCTGGGATTATGAAAGGAGCAGCGCCAGTTTTGGCTGAGAGGGGTTGCCACTCCAGTGATGTTCGTGAAGACGCCAAGGGCACAGGAGCTGAGGCGGCGCGGACCGGCGGTCAGGTAAGTTTTCTTTTTTTATTTGAATTTAATTTCCTCCAGCGAGTATTGCGATGTGAGCCGCGACTGAGTGGTTCTAATTTTGGAGGGGGGCGGTTGAGCTCGGCTGGCGGCCTGACACGTGTCTACCCATGTCTGCCCACAGTGCTGCCCTCTCCCTGATTGCTCCACTTCTTAGCCAGTCTACCGTTCCTGCCACCTCATTACGCTCCGATGTAAACGGTTTCCAGCGTTACCTCTCTGCACTCATTCCTGTTGCCGCCTGCCTCCCATGTCTCCCATGTCTTTGACAGCTCAGACACTGGCTTGCCTTTGTGAGCCACCATCGCTCATACATGGTCTCCAGCCTTACCACTGCTTACTTGGTGCCCTCCTATGTCAGTCATTTGCATTACAGGTGGGGACGTTGGCCTCTGGAGGTGGGGTAGAGTTAACCCTTTCCTGCATGTTTGGTCTCCAGATTTGCCCTACTTATTATGTAGGAATATTAATCTAAAGTTCCTTGGTTATAGCTTATCATTTGGCTTTCACTACGTACACTTTTTGCTTGTCCATTGCTGCAATTTTTTTTCAGAGATTTCCTCGTAAGCTTAGAATAGAAAGTCTCTCTTTTGCCGCAATGATTTTAGTTGTGTGCTTGTTTAAGGTTTCTGGCTTGTAGGTATCTAGGTTCTCTGGATCAAGTTTCAGGTGTTGGAGCCTAGAGGGTGGGCATTTTCCTTTTCTGGTGTGAAAACATCGATGCGAGAATTCTTAATATGTATGAAAAGAGCTATTTAAAAAATGCCGTAAGAGACATTTAATTTCCACCATTACCATGTGCTTTTGTTTATCGCTAGATCTATGCAAACTTGTGCTTACAATGAAAAGTGTGAAATGTGGCCGAGAGGAATGCATATAACCATTCATGGATTGTTGGGTTGATGCACTCTGGAGTTCCCGCTGTATGCTGCCGCAGGGGCATTGATGGAGCGAGGTGGCAAACACAAAATTTTGTATACCCCTCGTAAAGTTAATGTCCCATAACAGTAACATTCACTGATTGCAAGTTGTGTGAAATTAACGAACCATAGAGTAAAGTGCACACATTATTTTTATTTTGCACATGGGGAGAACTAACATTGCTTGCAAGCTGCAAAAATAAACCCAGCTAATATGTATTGTTATCGTATTGTGAACTAATGTGCAGCTTATTCGTAAACAAACGCAATCTAAACGTGCTTTTTGTATTCATTTATGTGATGGAGAGGTCGAATTGTAAGTATTAAACGCATTTATGTGGCTTACGTGCTAGGTAACAACTAATTGGGAAACATTAGTAAGGTGGGAAGTAAACAGAATGGATTTAAATTCGCAATTTAACATGAATCTGTGTTTGTTTCTATGATAGTTCTAAAGTGGCCTCTGAGGCCTGTGCAAAAATGGCTGCCTGGGTAAACTGTGAGCAAGAGCTGGACAGCGCAGGCGTGACAAAACCTGCCTGTGCTCGCGGAGGTTCAAGGCTGAAGTGGCCCGGAACCTAGGATGTGTGCCAAGCAAGGATGATGTCGTGCTCAGGGCCTGGGAAGAAGTGTGGATGTTGCCACTAAAGGAAATGCCTAGGCCAAAGACTGTCCTAAAACAAAGCCCCTTTATTTTTTCGCTGACACGTTGAGAAATGAATGCTGTAATGGTGAGATGATGCTCACCCACCCCGAAATTGTCCAATGAGAAACTGAATAAGAGATGTTAGTTACTTTTTAGATAGATTAAGTTAGAGAATTAAGGTATAAAAAACCCTGGATTTGTCAAGTTGGGGTCGCTTTTTCCATTTCTATCGGAGATGCTGCCCGATTGCTGACCGATTCCTGGATGTAAGATTTCTAATTGATTTTCTTCTTTGTTTGCTTTGCAGGATTGAAGGATAAGATGAGGGTGTTAGTTAGGGATGTTAGGAGAGATTAACTTTGGAACTATCTGTTCTTTGCTAATTCTAACTGTCTTCTATAATAAAGCGATTTTTCTTGAGCTCAAATAAAATGATCATTTTGAAAGAAAGTTTAAGTTTTACTGAATAAAGATTTACTAATGTCTATATGTCAGACATGTTAAAGTTTTGGCTTTGAGTACAAATTAGATGAAATGAAGAAATAAGAGCTGTTCTTTGAATTCTTTTCCTACGCCTAATTTTCATTCTAGCAGATCCATTGCCATTATGGTGGTGTGTCTGAATAATTCAAGTCTGAATAAAGCATGGTAAATGTCTTTAAATCTGCAGGTGTAAATAATAAATAAATAGGTTTAGACACTCCACCTAAATGTTACAGCGTTTCTCTGCCGCGATTCACCAGAGCCTTGAAGCCGAGTGAAAGTGAACAGGGTAAATGCGCAGTTTTATGGGCCCCACTGATGCATGATTTGTGTGGTTTAAGGTTTTAGGGTAATGGTGAGTGTTAATTAGAAATGATTTCTGGAGCCGCGCTGTAGCAGTTATATACTTGGTAGCAGAGTAGTGGAAATTAGCTAGGGTTATGGTAAAGTACTATATAGATTTTGATGTACAGAATTATGACTAACATTTGTTGAGTTTGTATTACGTTATATGTAGTCCTGGAAAGGCTTCATAGAGTAGGGTGGAGCCAGTGCCTCCGTCTGCAGGTGGAGGAAGTGTGACAAGGTAGTCACACAGTGAATTAGTCTGTTTCAAAAAAAGGGGTATTGTCAAATACCGTGGTGGTATCGGCGTATATCAGTGTTTAGGGACCTTAGGTGTGAAAGGATAAATGTATAGTGAGGACAGTCTATAAAATTTCATCCTTCAAGTATAGGGATCATTCCGTGCTTCCCGACGAAAACTTACTGCTGGGAGAGTAATAGTTCTTAACCCGAGCTTGTTTGAAGGGTAAAGGGAGTGGCGTCTCTCTTTTGCTAACAGAAGAGGAATTCTGTGGTGGGTTAGTGGAAGCGCTGCCTACTGGTAACACAGAGTTCATGTATATATGAATAGGGTTTTCCGTATGAACGTGTGTAAATGACATTGCAATACGCGTTCAAGCGAAACTCTGGGACTGACTCTACTGTATGTGCTTTCCTAGAGAAGCGAGATCGTTATTGCCTGATAGAAGGGTAAAGCCAGTAGTGTTGCGTTATCGGCGAGTCTAAAAATTCTGAGGAGATAAGCGTCGTCTACTCCGGTTACAGAATACTTGTGCGAATGAAAATTCTATCACTTTATTAGCGAAACAGACTATTGGGTTTGTTTTGTGTAAGTTACTAACTGATTTTGTAAAATATCTTGTAAATACGGCTTCTTGAAAAAACCCTGTAAGGGAGGGGTCAGTCGGCGCTGCAGAAGCCGGAGCGCTGGTGACGTCAAAAGTGTCGTGCTGGGATTGGTTCGCATGACCAAGACAGAGTAGGAGTTGATTGGTTCATCACAGAAAGCAGCAAAGGCTATTGGTTAAGCACTATAGTGACGTATCGTGTTCTAACTGGTGCATTAGTGCGAACCGGGCTGTGATAGGTTGGTGTTACGAAATCAACAACAGAATAGTACGCGATCTTTTGAAAGCAGGAAAGTTTACCGAAAATGTCATACTACTATTATGATGAGGACAGGAAGACATTTTCATGGTTTAAAAAGCTGAAAAACGTGTTTGTAAAAGACAAAGAGATAGTTACGAGAGAGGGAAAAATACTTCCTTCACCGAAAACGCCTGCTTCCTAAATGTTGACGAAATATGGTTACCATACATGTGTTTGGTTGGAAAATTGGGTACAGTATACTAAGGATGATGGTGTGTTAGCTTTCCCGGAAGGAGGATCATTTGATGTAGCAATTCTAAGAAATTTGAGAGACAAGATGTTGAAGCTTGAACAAAGACCTAGACCAACTCAATTTGAAGCGCTGGTTGAATGGGAAGATGAGATGCATCAAATGGAAAGTGAGAGGTTGAGTAGGCACCTTAGACCGAGAGGGAAAAGCAGAGATTTGTGGGGAGAAACACATGAGTCTAGAATGCGAAGATGGAGAGATGCAAGTATGTGCTAAGGCATGTACCCGGTCAGATTGGCAGATGAGTATGAGGGACGAAAAAGTACAGAAAATAAAAAGAATGTAGAAGTGGGAAATAAAAGCTATGGTGAAAGCGAATAAGAAGATGCTGTTTTAGAAGAAATATTAAATAGGAGACCACCCCATATCAGCCACGTTCTTTATGGACTCCCCCAAATGCCCCAATGTCAGAAGAAAGAGTAAATGAATAACCAAGACAACCATCTAATTTTAGAGATTTTCCTGAAAGAGTAGAAACAAGATATGTCCCAAGTACACCAATAGGAGAAGCTAGAATTACAGGAACTCCTGTACAGAATAATGACTCGCACTGAATTGTGCAAAGTGCAGAAAGACAAAGTAAAGAGCTGCCAAATATGACTGATTATGAGCGTTCTGCACATGAGTTGATTCAGAATATTACTAGGAATATGGAATCTGTAACTGTACCAGTAACCATAGGACCTGTAATACAGGTGTATGAAGATCAGAAAATAAAAGAGCCTAGACTAACAATTCCGTTACAACAAAGTATACAGAGAGCAAGAGAGAATACTTGTCCTGATCTATCAGAAATAAGACAGAGTACGAGTGTAAACTCACCAGAACTATCTGTAAATAAACATTTGTCATGTGGATACCCGACAGGAGCAGAATATGGCTCTGCTACACCAGAGAGGAGTACAGATAAAATAGATTTAACGCAAACCCCCCTTTGACCATCAGAAAAGGAGTTAAGTGAATGGATAAAATCGTTGAAATTAAAAGAGCAAGAATTAAAAGTGTTGGATGCGGCTAAATTAAAAATAGATATGGAAGAATTAATAATTGGAACAATTGGGACAGACAGATTGAAAACTTATCAGGATGATGAGCTCATGTTTTTATGTAAAAGCATAACATGGAGAGCAAAGACAATGTATGATCAATTAGAAGAAGTGGCAAGTGAATATGGAATAGATTTTTCCAAAATAAAGTCATTGCAGAAATGCTATCGAGTAGATTTTGCAGAAAGAGATATTGAGAATATGAATACTGCAGGAAGACAAGTACAGATAAAAGATTTGATTGTGTTGCTGCGCAAATGGGGTGATGTAGGAAAATGGAGAGTCAAATGGGCAAAGAAAAAAAGAAAATAGTGACAAGTCTACGTTAGCTTTCCCCATTAGAGAGAAGGAGAAAGTGGTAACTGAATTCCCTATGAGAGAAATTCCTGGAGGAGGATATGTACATGTGCCCTGGAGCAGACAGGATATATTGTCGTTTACAAATGATTTCCCCAGATTAAGAGAGAAGCCAGTAGAATGGTATCGACAAGTGGACAGATTTGTAAAGGTGTCAAAAGTATTGTGGATTGATTTAGATGGATTATTTGACATAGTGGTGCCAACAGATTTATGGACAGAATGTAAAACATCTGTGGATTGGCCTAGGGAGGAGTATCCCAGAGATGAGAAAACAGGAGCTCCTTCACCGGATGTGATGAGAAAATATGAGCAAGTGAAAGTATGGTTGAAAAACAAAATACCTCCAAAAGAAACTGATTGGGTAAAGATAGACAGAACAACACAAGAGCCGAAAGAAACTGTGCATTCATTTTATGGAAGGTTGTTTTTAAACAATACAGTGGTTATGAGGAGTTAAATGAGAAGGACATGAGCCATTTTGTCTATAGATTCGTACATGGATTAAGACCAGAAATTTTAGACATGATTAGACATAGCATGATGGATTGGCAGTCGAGTTCAGTAGATAAGGTCCTGAGACAAGTAAAATATTGTAGTGAGGAGATTGATGCTAAACAAAAGAAGCTGAAAGAGAAAGCCATGTGGGCACAAGTAAAAGTAGCGGAGCAACAAGTACCACAAATGGAGAATAAGAATGCAGGGAATGAAGGTGGGTTAAAAGGTAAACCAAAATTGGTAGGAAATATTGATGAATTGACAAAGAAAATGCCATGTTTTAACTGCGGCCAGATAGGGCATTTGAAACGCGAGTGTAAGTGTCCACCTAGAGTTAATGGAGACCATACATCATTAAATACACAGGTGCAGTTTGAGGTAAATGAGCAGCAGCCACAGCAACAGCAGATAGCAAATCAGCAAAGTCAGGTGCCGCAACCGCCACTGCCATACAGTGGGAATAAGCAGAGATACAGCGCAGAGACAGGATTCAGCGGAGGTGAACAGGTAAAAAGACACAGAGAGCAAGTGCATGTTCTCAATATTGGTTGCAAGAAGAGAATGGCAGTGAGCCGGATGAAAGTTTCTGACGGTGCCTGAGAGAGGAAGAAGAGTGTGTGCTTGGAGCCACTCTTGAGGTAGATCAGTCAGGTCCATTTGTGAGTGGAAAAGTGAATGATGTGGAAATAATTTTCCTAGTGGACACTGGTGCTACCTGTTCTACTGTTAGATCAGTGGAAATTCAAAATCTTCCTCTCTCGGGTGAGACCATCCAGGTTGTAGGTGTAGCTAACAGACAGATGAATACTCCCTTGACAAAAAAAGTTGAAATAGAGATTGGAATGTATAAAGATATGCATCGGTTTGTGGTATGTGATAGCAGTCCTGTTAATTTGTTAGGCAGGGATATATTGTGTAAGATGAACTGTGACATATACTGTTCACCAGATGGCATAGAATTGCAGACTCCAGACGAAGATAGTTTGTATAAACTGACAATGCTCATGATTGAGGGAGAACAAGACAAACTGTTTCCTGTTTTTGATAAAGAGAAAATTCCAATTGAATTGAAAGATGTTTGATGAGAGGAGTTGATCCTGTGAAAGTGTCCATAAAAGAAGGTGCAAGTTATCCAAATATACCGCAGTATAAAATGACTACCGAAGTAATTGAAGGAATTACTCCAGTGATTGACAAGATGATTGAGCATGGAATTCTAAGAGAAATTGAGAGTAGTCCTTGAAATTCGCCAATTATGGGATTGAAGAAGCCAATCGGAACATTTAGAATTGTGCAGGACCTGAGAAAAGTTAATACAATTGTTGGCCCATGTTTCTGTGTGACTGACACAGTGGCATTGTTGAATAATTTGGAAGAGGAGGGACATAAAGTATCTCCATCAAAATTACAAGTTTGCCAGAAAGAAGCACAGTATTTAGGCCACCAGATTGCAAAGGGAATAAGACAGGTCACAATTGAGAGGATTAAAATGATACAAGGAAAGCAGCCCCCTAAAACTCAAAGACAGGTAAGAATGTTCCTAGGAATGGTAGGTTACTGCAGACAGTGGATAAGTGGTCTTTCAGTGATTGCAAAACCATTGCAGAGATTGACAAAGGCAGACATCAGAGACCCTATTGTCTTGACTAAAACAGAGATGGAAACATTTGAACAGCTCAAAACAAAATTGTGTGAAGCACCGGCTTTGGGAATGCTGATTATGGGAAAAAAATTGAATTGTACTGCAGTGAGCGAGAAGGATGTGCTCTGTCAGTATTGATTCAGAGGCATGGAAGAATGAGAAAACAAATTGCGTATTTCTCAGCTGTTTTAGACCCTGTTGCAAAGTCTTTGCCAGGTTGTCTGAAAGCAGTAGCAGCAACCAGTGTGAGTCTGGAACAAAGTGAAGGAATTGTGATACGATTTCCAGGGAGAGTCTATGTACCTCATTCAGTGGAGATTCTCCTTACAAGAGCAAAGACACAGTACATGACTAACAGCAGAATGACACGCTATGAGAAAATAATTCTGGGAGCTGAGAATGTGACGATTGCCAGATGTGTGAATGTCAACCCATCAACACTGTTACCTGATACAGTTGAAGCAGAAGTGAAAGGTGAGCTTGATCACAAGTGTTTGGATGTTCTGGAAAATTGCACAAAGCCTCGTCCAGACATTAAAGATGAACCTTTGCATGAATAAGACTTTGTAATGTTTGTGGATGGATCTTGCTTAAGAACAGAGAGTGGTGTCCTAAGTGCTGCATATGCTGTTTGTACAGTAGCAGAAGTGTTGGAAGCATCTTGTCTGAAAGGAATTAATTCTGCTCAAATAGCGGAGTTAATTGCTTTGATACGAACATGTGAGTTGGGAAAAGAGGTGAAAGTAACCATAGTGAGCGATAGTCAATATGGTTATGGAGTTGTTCATGATTATGGACAACTTTGGTCCCAAAGAGGCTATTTGACCTCTGCAGGAACACCTATTCGGAATGCTGAGTTTGTGAAGACATTGATTGAAGTGATACAGCTGCCTGAAAAACTGGCTGTGGTAAAATGTTCAACCCACAAGAAAGGTGAAGATTATATCACCAGAGGAAACAGTTATGCTGATGCAATTGCAAAACATTGTGCCAAAAATGAAATTTCAATTAACCGGGAGAAAACTGAAGAACATGTTCCAAGTCCTTTAATGCTAACCACTGTAGTAGAAACTTGACAGGAAGTGAAACAGATGCAGGAAGAGGCAGGAACAGAGGAAAAAGATATTTGGTTAAAATAAGGTTGCAGACAAAGAGAGGAAGATGAAATTTGGGTTTACAAAGATGAAAGACCAGTAATGCCTGATAGCATAATTTCAGATATGGCCCGAATGTACCATGGTCAAGCACACATTGGCAGAGACGCTATGATTCGTCTCTTTAGGCAGACTTGGTATTATCCAAAGTTTAGAATGATTGCTGAAAGTTTGTGTCAAAGATGTTTGGTCTGCCAGCAATTTAATCCAAACAGAAAAACTATTGTGAGTTTGGGAACCATAGGACGGGAGGGTGGCCCATTTACAAGAGTTCAGATGGATTTTATTGACTTACCCCCATGTAACAGACTCAGATATGTGCTTGTGATAATATGTTTGTTCTCTCGATGGGTAGAAGCTTTCTCCACGAGAAGAAATGATGGAATAACTGTTGCTAAACTGTTCTTGCGTGAGATAATACCAAGGTTCGGGTTTCCGGTCACGATTGAATAGGACAGAGGCCCGCATTTCCAAAATAATTTATTGCAGATGATTTGTGAAGCTCTGGACATTTGCCAGAGACTACATTGTGCATACAGACCTGAGGCTTCAGGAGTAGTTGAACAGGTGAACGGAACAAATAAAAATAGAATTGCAAAAATGTGTTTGGCAACAGGAATGAAGTGGCCAGATGCTCTGCCACTTGTGTTAATGACATTAAGAAGCATACTTGACAGGAAAACTGGTTTGAGCCCTCATGAAATTTTGATGGGAAGGGTGACGAGGCAGGCTTATGTACCATTTAATAAACTGCTAACTATAAATGATGACATCATTCTGGATTACTGCAAGAATATATCTGATGTAGTAACTTCTGTGCTCCACCAGGTGGGAACTGAATAAAATACCAAAGAGAAAACTCCAGCTCATGATCTAGTCCCTGGGGACTGGGTATGAGTGAAAGTCCATCGCAGAAGGAATTGTTTAGTACCAAGGTGGCAAAGACCACGTCAAGTGATCTTGGTCAGTACTACTGAAGTTAAGTGTGCTGGACTGAACAGGTGGGTCCATGCTAGTCACACCATCCGTGTGCCTGAACATGAATATCCATACGACGGTGAAAGTACAACTGACTCTGAATCTGAAGGTGAACCAGAAAAGGATCCAGATTCTGAAGATCGACAGGAACGTCGACATCTGGAAGTATCAGAAGCCAGTTCTGTGTCTGAAGGTGAAGGTGAAAGGGAGATTATTGAAATACCAGATTCAGAAGATCAACTTGAAGGTCGAGAATGTGTAAAGACAAGCACCAGTAAAGACGCAAAAGAAAGTGAAGGAAAGTCGTTGAAAAAGAGAAAACTGAAAAGCAAACTGAAGACTCTGAAGGCAGGAACGGAAATCCTGAAACTGGAGAAAAGGAAGTAACTCACGACAAGTATGAGATTCCAAGTACCAGTTATGAAGGTGTTCCTAACAGAGTAACAGTAGAGAGAACTGAAACTGATGAAGATAAAGACATTGTAAAGATCATAATCAATGATACAGTGGAAGACACTGAAAGTGAAACTGATGACAGTGCAGATGAAACTCCATTAAGAAAAAGCACAAGAAAAAGAGCTTGGAGAGTGGAGCATAATACAATAGAGCCGAAGACTAAGAAAGTCTGCAAAGGAAACAATTGGCCTAAAGGTGCTGGAGGATTAAAATTCAAATAGTGAATAAAACAAAAGAGCAAGAAGACCAAGTGAATGAGATCTCTAGTCAGAAAGAAACCTTGGGAAAGAAAATAGAGACTATTCAAAGGCCTAAAAGAGTAAGACGTCCAAATAAGAGGTATAAATCACCTGAGTGGACATACATTGTACTGCCACCCATTGTTGAAGTTAATAGTAGTCAAGAAAACCTGTATGACCCAAAGCCAATTGGGAAAAGTGAGTAGAAGAAGTCAATTAAGAATTGGAAAGTTAGGTGCTAAAAGTATATGGTATTAAAGTAAAAAGTCTGAAGTCCTGTGAGACGGTTTTGTACATATAGAAGAGGTCGGAGTTGACACAAGGTCGAAGAAAAACTTGTTAGAAAATATAATTATAGCATTATTTAGAATAGAAATTAACACAAGGTCAAAGAAAACTTGTTAGAGTGCTAAGTGGTGTGAAAATTATAGGTGACAAAAGGTCGAAGAAACGGTGTTAGTGAAAATGTCAATGAATAATAACAGAACGAAATGTTTTATGGTGTAGGTGTTTTTCCATATGTATGGGGTTGATGACTATATTATGGATAATTTTAGCTATTGTGATTCCTTTCCAAACTAATTTGACCAAATAAAAAAAGAATGTGAGTTCGAGCAAGCCAATTGAGAAAGAAAAGGTGCATGAGAGTTATGTATACAAGCCAGAGTTGCATCAAGATAGGTCAATTAGTGACTATACTAAAAATACCTTTTCAAAGCTATTGTTGGAGTACATTAAAACAATGAATGTCGATGACTATTATGTATGTGTAAAGTTGACAGCATCAGTGTCAGAAGGGGTGACATATCACCACCTTCCTCTTACTTATGGAATAACTTGTAGTGTAATTGCAAGTTTGTTTTATAGGACTGGGAAATTGGAGTATCAATATTCCAATGTAGATGAAATATTTGCGAAATTAAAGATTGATAATACATTAAATAGAAGAAAATATGCAGAAGTAATGGGAGAATATTTCTTAGAAGTAGACGAGTTAACACATGAGTATGCATTTAATAATATTTTGACATGTAAAATGAGAATTGAAGAAAAGGCTTTCCTAAACATGGTTGAAGAAAAGAGAATTGCTTACAAACGAAAAGAGATAATGAAGCATGCAAAGTCGAAATATTACACATTTGATGATGAGAACATTGAGGATAAAAATGTGAATGTAGCGATCAATATAGATGCACCGATGTTGGGAAAATTTTGTATCAGGAGAGATAATTCAATGTATGACAATTATTTTGTGGGTGCAAGTCAATGCGAAGACACCTATAGAATTATGGGAGGCTGGCGATTTAAAGGGGGAAATGATCCTGTTTTTCCTGGAATTTATTTTAAAATGCGGAAACAAAGCTTATTATAGACTACCTGACCACTGGTATGGGACATGTTATGTGCGTTTGGTCTTTCCTAAAATTTTCCATGTAGATAGAGGTAGTAATGGAAAGCATGAGATAGGTAAAGTTCTAAGTAGAAAAAGAAGAGAAACTGTGTTAGAAATAATAGGTGATGTATTTGGAGCACTGATACCAGCAGTGGGAATTTCGTTCAATACAAATAAATAAGAAAATTGTCCACAATAGTTGATAAATTATCAACAGATACAGCAGGAGGATTCCTGATGGTAGATATTGAAATGGTTGCTATGAGAGCTATGGTTATGCAAAACAGACTTGCCCTTGATATAATTTTAGCAAAAGAGGGAGGAGTCTGCGGAATTTTGAAAGTTCAACATTGTTGCACTTATATTCCAGATAAAAGTCAGAATATTGAGAGTTATATTATAAATATTTGCATAAAGAAATTGAACAACTGGAGGTTGAAGGTGTCCTTGATAAATTGGGTAAAAGTTTTTCAGCGATTAAGCACTGGTTTCGAGAAATAGGTAGTTCAATTATAGGTAAAATACTAATACCAATAACAGTTTTAGTAGTAGCAATTCTTATGATAAGGTTATGCTGTATATATAAAGGTAGAAGAGATTTCAAAAATCTGATAAAGAAAAGAAATGAAGAACGATTAGCAAGGATGAGAGAAAAGAATGAAATAGAAATGGAGGAAGTAAAAGAAAAGGTTTTAAAAAAATCGAAAGAAAAAGAGACAAAATTATAGATAACATTAACAAAAGAAGTTGAAACATGTTCTGCTAAATTTTCCAAAATTTTGAGGGTTATTTGGTGCACCCCTCTTAAAGGTAATGTCCCATAACAGTAACGTTCACTGATTGCATGTTGTGTGAAATTAACCAACCATAGAGTAAAGTGCACACATTATTTTTATTTTACACATGGGGAGAACGAACGTTGCTTGCATGCTGCAAAAATAAACCCAGCTAATATGTATTGTTATCATATTGTGAACTAATGTGCAGCTTATTCGTAAACAAACGCAATCTAAATGTGCTTTTTGTATTCATTTATGTGATGGAGAGGTCGAATTTTAAGTATTAAATGCATTTATGTGGCTTATGTGCTAGGTAACAACTAATTGGGAAACATTAGTAAGGTGGAAGGTAAACAGAATGGGTTTAAATTCATAATTTAACATGAATCTGTGTTTGTTTCTATGATAGTTCCAAAAGTGGCCTCTGAGGCCTGTGCAAAAATGGCTGCCTGGGTAAACTGTGAGCAAGAGCTGGACAGCGCAGGCGCGCCAAAACCTGCAAGTCAGAGTGAACTGCCTGTGCTCGAGGAGGTTCAAGGCTGATGTGGCCCGGAACCTAGGATGTGTGCCAAGCAAGGATGATGTAGTGCTCAGAGCCTGGGAAGAAGTGTGGATGTTCCCGCTAAAGGAAATGCCTAGGCCAAAGACTGTCCTAAAACAAAGCCCCTTTATTTTTTCGCTGGCACGTTGAGAAATGAATGCTGTAATGGTGAGATGATGCTCACCCACCCCGAAATTGTCCAATGAGAAACTGAATAAGAGATGTTAGTTACTTTTTAGATAGATTAAGTTAGGGAATTAAGGTATAAAAACCCCTGGATTTGTCAAGTTGGGGTCACTTTTTCCATTTCTATCGGAGATGCTGCCCGATTGCTAACCGATTCCTGGATGTAAGATCTCTAATTGATTTTCTTCTTTGTTTGCTTTGCAGGATTGAAGGATAAAATGAGGGTGTTAGTTAGGGATGTTAGGAGAGATTAACTTTGGAACTATCTGTTCTTTGCTAATTCTAACTGTTTTTTATAATAAAGCGATTTTTCTTGAGCTCAAATAAAATGAACATTTTGAAATAAAGTTTAAGTTTTACTGAATAAAGATTTACTAATGTCTATATGTCAGACATGTTAAAGTTTTGACTTTGAATAAAAATTAGAAGAAATGAAGAAATAAGAGCTGGTCTTTGAATTCTTCCTACGCCTAATTTTCATTCTAGCAGATCCATTGCCATTATGGTGGTGTGTCTGAATAATTCAAGTCTGAATAAAGCATGGTAAATGTCTTTAAATCTGCAGGTGTAAACAATAAATAAATAGGTTTAGACGCTCCACCTAAATGTTACAGCGTTTCTCTGCCGCGATTCATCAGCGCCTTGAAGCCGAGTGAAAGTGAACAGGGTAAATGCGCAGTGTTATGGGCCCCACTGATGCATGATTTGTGTGGTTTAAGGTTTTAGGGTAATGGTGAGTGTTAATTAGAAATGATTTCCGGAGCCGCGCTGTAGCAGCATAACACAGGCCCCCGCAGCCCGCACGTTGCGGGGGGAGCCCGTGCTCCAGGGGGCCCCTTAGTGAAGCCAGCATTTTTGGGTAATTAATACATTACGCCCACCGCCCTCGCTCGTTGACCTCCCCATGCAGTGGCGTAACGAAACTTGAGGGGCCCCCCCTGCAAAACAGATGGAGGGGGCCCCCACCTACCTATTTGCACCACCACCCAAAAATCGGGCATATTTTGATTTGAAACCACCAAGATTTCAATGAAATGCCTCCATATTGTCTTTCTCAAAGTTCTAATGAGAAAGTGGGAAACCCTCTTAACATATAAGCTATGTGTGGTTACAATATTGTAACACAGCAGCATAGTATTGCAAATAATCTCTGTGACACTTTCCCATTTCTCATATGTGTGAGGTCCTGATTTGATCCAAAGAAAATGTTATGGATGTTGCATGAAACACAACATTCCTCAATAAAATGTCTGTATTAGACACACATCCCCAATATTGAAAAAAAAGCGAAGAAATTTTATTTTTAAAACAAGCTGTTCAAGAATCATTTAATGCCATCAGGGCAAGACTCTACAGAACAGAGCTGGTTTTATCAGGGGGCCCCCTGAAAGTCTAGGGTCCTGGGACGGAGCTCATTTTGCCCATGCCCTAAAAAGTCTCTGGATAGCATCTGAAAGTCTTTTTTGGCGTGCCCTTCTACATTTTCTCCTTTTCTATGAATTCGCTCACTACCACTCACCAACAATGCACCTCATCTCTCTATAGCACCTTTCTGACAAACATTTCATTTTTTCATAGCGCTACTCCTAGTTTACTCACACTCAGTTCTGTGATCTGCATGGTACATGTTCTTTGTAGCAGGCACATTAACCGTCTGCGCTTCGTGGGTGGTAGGAGTGCCCATGTGAGTGAACAGTGAGGGATGCGACAGTGTGAGAGTAGAGTAAGAGTAGTGACTGCAGAGTGAGTGAGGTGACCATATCAATTTGGGTACGTATGTAAGTGCAAAGTGGGATGAAAGAATGCATGGTTAGTGATGGGCTTATTTAAGTGAGATTGCAGATTGAGCAGTGAGGGGGACAGGAGAGTGAAATGTGACATGAGTGCAGGTTGAGTAGTGTGCTCGTGTGACTGCAGGGTGAACAGCGCTAGTGCATTGTTAGTGCAGAGTGATCACTGTGAGTGCAGTGTGAGCTGGTGAATGGTGGGAGTACATGGTGATCAGTGTGAGTGCATTGTGATTGATGTGAGTGCAGGGTGAGAGTAAAAGTTAAGGGCGAGAATGAGGAGTTGTCTGAATAAAGGGTGCATTCCCAGATACTGGAAGTAACTTAGCATGTTATTGACCGTGACATAGGGTTTCAGATATGTTGAACTATTGCTATTATGGCGTTAATCAGGGATTGAGGGTGGAAATAAACAATGTGCTGATCCTGCAACAAACTTCCAGTCGTATGATTAGGTTTGGTAGCTCATTATTTTGATGACCCAAACGTACAAAAATAAGCAGTCACCTAAAGCCGTATTTTCAGCACTTATCTGTGCAAAATTTGAACAGCAAGTATAAATAGAAAGCACTTTTAATTATGTTCTAGGGCTGCCTGAATGATCCATGACTGATAATTAAAGGGAACACAGACAGAAAAGTCACATTACAAATCAATACATACTTTATTTATAACCCTATTTAGTGTCAAGATGAGATCTCTCCAAGCTCTTTAAACAACACATTGCTGGCATTTTTCTTTTGGCAACCTTACTTAACATTCCTTTTCATTAAATGCATTCTCACATTACAACAGTAATGTAAATTTCAAATGTAAGAAATAGTCAGAGTGGGGGCACAGGAGGTACTGGTACCAGGAAAAAACGAAGCCTCTGTAACCAGTTTACAAAGGTATGTAAATATGCAAATGATCTTTGGCCTCAAGGCAGTTGCCTTCAACTGCCTTGCTGTTGGGCCTTTAAGATCTGGTCACCTGCACCCACTGCATGCAGCACACGCCATTTAAATCATGAGGCAGGACTGTTATGAGGCAACTCACTGGTGCAACCAATGCCAGCAAGAGAGTGTAGTGCTGCCTGTGTGCGCTACAGCGCTGATGGGGCCCCTGGGGGCTGGAACACAGGGGCTGCCGCGTGCCTAGCTGCCAAGGTTTCAGATTGCTATGTGTGACATTTTCATAATGTCAGTGTAATTATGAGTGACATTTTAACAACTATGAGTGACATATTCTTGTTATCAAAATTATGCAATGAAGACGATCAAAACATATAAATATCAGAAATTACACCAATTTGAGCAGGAAGAAACTTGAAGATCTTAAAACACCAGAAATGGTGCAAAGCACCGGAAATGGAAGGGCACTCAGTCATGGAATGGCACGATATGGCCTCTCATTGTATAGTAAATGGTGATGTACTGCGCATATCCTTCCCTCCCACAGAGGCCAATGGGCCATTTCTAAGCCGCACCATCCTTGAAGACACACACCTGCAGGGCATAGAAACTGCACCGCAATACACAGGGCGCAGTGTTGGCAGCGTAGAACCACCTTGGTACAAAATAACCCCCGGGGCCAAACATCATTAAAAAACACATACCTAAACCTCATGCCTGGAAACAGAAATCAAACATTTTTGCCAACCTACCTGTTGAAAGTGTGTTTTATCAGAAGCTATTAGGAGTGTTCTATAACACAGGGAAGCTTGGATCACAGTTTAAGCACATGAAATGGCTTGTGGTACACGTCATGACCAGTATGGAAACCCCCATGTTGTATGTGGGGTAAAGGAATATTTAAAACACCTCCTTATACTTAATCAGCATATTCCCCTAGTGCTTTTATGAAATACAAGTTTACTGCCTGCTGCAGAGGCTCCCCTAAGATTGCCAGCCTTTGCCCACACTGGGCCCCCTCCCTGCCAGCAAACAAACAGGCGAGAACCAGGAATCCAGGGTCTCTCTCTCCACGTGAGACCCAACCTAACAGGATGTGAGGTAGTCCCAATATGATTAGTTACGACACACGGATCCATCTTAGCTGCCTAAGTGTGACACTAACTCGCGCACGGATAGGCACCATACTGCATTATCCTCAGGCTGAGGCAGGAGCTGTGCAGTAATCACACAGCAAAACCAACAGCTAGTATGACTGTTAGAAGAGACCCACCTGCTTTAAAATTACCCCTAAGATACCAAACAAGCACAGCTGCCAGAAAGCCGGCTGTATTTACCAACAAGCGCTTGAAATAATGTGCGCACGTACCTGCGGCATTGCTTCAAAGTTTTTTTACATTGCTTGTGTGCGTCATTTCAATTCTGATTGCAATCGCAGAGCCCATCAAGGCACCAAAGGCCTTTCTTATTAGGTTTTTAAATTATAGAGCAATAATACCTTAACCACTATTCATTAAGATGTTATGGAGGCTACACTACAGCAGTGTAGCCTCTGTTGTGTCCTGCAGATGGGGGGTGGCAGCCTTAGGGACCACAACTAGGGGCCTACACTGTGGGGCATCTAAGTCTAACTAGGCCTGACACGTGGCCCTAGAAATAACTGAGTCAGACTCTGGGAATAACTTGTTGGCTCTCCGTGCGCTCGTTCCAGAACTGCGTACGTGCGTGTGGGGCCTCTCTTTATTATACCAGGTCACATGGCTTCAGCACTGCACGCCCCTTACGCCAGGGGCGGATCATATCCCCAGAACATAACATTCCTCCTAAAACAAGAAAAACCAAACATTTTCAGCAACAGTCTTGATGGACAGTCTATTATAACTTTCTTCATAGACTCCGAGTTCACTTTTCCAAAAAGATACCACTACCAACGGGTAGGACATGTTAATGAACAATGTGTTTAATACTGATACATGAAACAGTCTTACGTGAGGTAATCGCGTAGTCGGCAGGAAGGCGTCGGGTTTCTTCTCAGTCTTTGATGCACGCCCCTCTGGCTTGAGCAGTCTGTTTCTGGGGCGGTGTTTGCCTCAGGCGCCTCCATGTCGGCCTCCTCCGGATATGAAGCTCCCTCCTGGGCCTCAGCTCCGCCCTCCGCCTCTTTGATCACCGCCCTCGAAGTGTTGCTCGTGGTGACCTCGAGACTAGGCGCCGGCTCCTGGCCTGGCAAGTCCTTTGCAGTTTCGGTTTCTGCAGGCAGAGTTGGGGAATCTGATGTTCTGGGCTCCCCATGGAAGTGTTTAAAGTGTGATACATTTCGGGTTACTGTCTCTCGTCCTCGGACCACAGTGATACGGGTGCCTTTCACACTAATTACTCGCCACCGTCCTTTTTCATAGTTCAGCCTGAACTTTCCACTGGTCACCCGGTTACGAAGGAGTACCACATCCCCTCTGCTGAAGTGTGTCACTGTGGCTCTTCTCTTTTGGCTAATCTTAGCAAAAGCAGTCTTTCGTTTGTGTGCAACTAGTTCTTCATTCACAGTTTCTGGTGCCCACTGGGGATGGTGAGGAATGGAGTCAGGTATGATTCGTCCCATAAGGAGATGCGCCGGGGCTATCCCCGTGGTCGAGTGCGGGGTTTGCCGGTAGCTGCGGAGGAATGTGAAGATAGCCATCTCCACAGACTGTCCTTTGTCATGGGCAATACGAATCACTTTGTTCAAAGTTCTCATGAAGCGTTCAGCTTCCCCGTTGGCTTGTGGCCAGCGCGGAGTGATGCGTCGATGTCGAGTGCCCAGGGATGACAGATAGGTAGCCAGATCCTGTCCTTGAAATGGGGGCCCATTGTCCGTGCGGAGCTCACGCATGGCCCCATGAGTAGCAACAATCTTTTCTATTTTCGGGATAACACTCTCGGCACTGGTACTGGCTACTATCTCCACTTCTGGGTACTTAGAATGGTCATCAATCATCACCAACGTGTACCTGCCATCCGGGAGACTGCCAAAATCCATGCTGACCCTCTCCCATGGCTGTTGTGGGCGCGGTTCCACTGTAATTGGAGCTGCACGAGGGGCCTCTCCAGTCACTTGACACGCAGCACATGTCCTCACCACATTCTCCACCATGTCGTCCATCAGGGGAAACCACACCTTTGTTCGCAATCGTGCCTTGGTTTTGACTATTCCTTGGTGACCTACATGTGCCAGCTGTATTACTTGGTCAGTTAGGGCCGATGGTATCACTATGCAATGCCCTCGCAGAAGGCATCCCGCTTCATCTTCATTGAGTTCCTCCCGGACGTGAAACAGGCTTTCCATTATTTTCTGAGCCTCGGGGTTAAGCACCTTCCACCCACCCTTGGCCCGATGCCAGTTGGCCGTGTGGAGAAGTTCTTTGGCCTCTGGATACAGGCATCTTGTGCCGTGGCGTTCACAATGTCACTGATGGAGAGGGGACGAGGGCATGATCGCGCCACCACCCATTTGACGTAGGCCTCCGTCTCTTCAGCCTCCTCCATCTCTTCTGGCGTAGCTGGTCTGGGATGTCGTGATAGATAGTCCGCCGGGTTCCTTGCTCCTGGCTGATATTCAATAGTGCAGTTGTACTCTTGTAATTGGAGCAGCCATTTTTCTATGCGAGGCGGCGGTTTGGATGAGGTTCCCGCGAACAGAGACAGTAGTGGTTTATGATCAGTCACTACCGTGAATGGCTTGCAGTAGATGTACAGATGAAAGTATCGGCACCCCCAAAGAATGGCGATTGCTTCTTTCTCGATTTGCGAGTACCGTTGTTCCGTGTCCGTGAGGGATCGGCTCGCGAAGGTGACAGGTGTCCAGTCTATGTCATCCCTTTTCTTTTGCATCAGGACCGCTCCCAATCCGGCAGGCCCAGCGTCCACCGCAATGAGCGTGATGTTTCGTGGGTCAAAGAAGGCAAGCGTGGTATTGCTGGACAGAGAGTCTTTGATATCTCGGAAGGCCTTTTCCTGCTCCGGTCCCCAGTTCCATGGAGTGGAGTCCTTGGTTAGGTCCCTTAGGGGAAGCGTGAGATTGGCCAGATCTCTGATGAACCGGCCACAATAGTTAATCATGCCCAGGAAGCTCCGGACTTCGGTGACGGTCTTAGGGGGTGGCGCATCCTTAATGTCTTTCACTTTATCAGGGTCTGGGTTGACGCCATCGGCTGAGAAAATGTATCCAAAAAACCCTATGCGGCTCCGCAGGAACTCGCACTTTTCTCTGTGGAGCGTGAGTCCTGCCTCTCTGAGTCTTCGAAACACTTGAGTCAGCCTGTGATTGTGTTCAGGAATGGTGCGGGCATGTATCATTATATCATCGCTGACATTTATCACTCCAGGTATTCCAGCAATTAACTCTTGAATGACATTTTGAAACACCTCCGCTGCACTGGAAATCCCGAAGCTCAGCCGCGTGTACCTTCGAAGGCCAATGTGGGTGGAGAAAGTGGTAATGTTACGCGACTCCATGTTCAACACCAACTGGTGATATCCTGATCGTAAGTCCAGCTTCGAAAACCAGCAGGCGCCCGCCATTTCTCCGATAAGGTCATCGATAGTGGGAGTGATGTGACGCTCCCTTTTTATGGCAGCATTGGGAAGGCGCATGTCCACGCAGATTCTGACCGCTCCGGGCTGTTTCGGTTTCCTGGTGACCACGATGGGCGAAACCCAGGGGGTGGGACCCGAGACCTTCTCGATGATTCCCGCGGCTTCCAATTTATGGAGTTCCTCTTCCACCAGCGGCCGGAGATGGAAAGCGATGCGACGGTGTCGCAGAGCCACCGGCTGCACCGTTGGATCAATGTGTAAGTGAATCTCCCGACCCTTGAACCTTCCAATGCCCTCAAAGAGGTCCGGGTATTCCATGAGGAGGTGTTAAACTGACTCCTCATGGACTCCAAAGGCGAACGTCACCACGCCTAGGTCTTCAGCTGCTCTGCAGCTCAACAGCATGCCTTGGCCCTCTTCCGACACAAAGATGTTGGTTCTGATGGTCTTGTTCCCATGGCGGATGACCGCTCTGAACTTCCCTCGAATCTTGAGAGGGGTATCTTGTCCATACGCAAAGACGGTGATGGGGGTGGGGCTCAGCGTCGGAGGCATGGCCATGGTTCTGTATAGGGAGACACTCATGAGGTTTATGGATGCGCCCGTGTCCACTACCGCTATTAAGTCTTGGTCTGCCACCTGTATGGCACATTGAGGCAGTGGCCTGGTGCGGCGGGCAGCGGTGCCGATCATGTGCACCTTGTGCACCGACCGTTCTTCTTCCTCATCGTCATCCATGTCACTGGGACTCTGTTCCCCCTCCGTTATGGCCTGCACAACGGGGCGTGGTTTGCGGAACTTTTTCGATCGGCACACCTTCTCGAAGTGATTTAGCCTGCCACAGCCTGAGCACCGCTTGCCACGCGCTGGGCATTCTGCCATCTGGTGTCGCGGACCTCCACAATAGCCACATGACTGTCCCGACGCTCCACCCTGAGTGGGCGGTCTCTTGTGCCACTTGGTGGGCGTGTGGGCCTGGATCTTGTTGACCGGTTCCACTTTGACCGATGTCTTCAAGGCAGCTTCCATGTGCGCAGCCCTGGCCTTGGAAAGTTCTTTCGTGCGGCCGAGAGTTAAGATATCAGCCAGCGGCTTGCCAGACTCCTCCAGAATCCGTTCCCTCAGTTTGGCCGAGGCACAGCCCTGTATAATTTGCCCCCGAATCTCTTCGGTGGTATCTTGAAAACCACACGTCAGCGCCAACCTTTTAAGTCGGGTGTGATATGTGTCTAACGATTCCTCCGGCAGCTGACGCGCTTGTCGGAACACAAAACGTTCATAGTCTTGATTGGCCATAGGCTCAAAATGGGCATTGAGGGCATTGATCAACGTGTGATGTGTTTTGGGGGTCGCCTCTGTGAGGGTCCGAGCGATGGAGTGAATGTCCTTGCCGCCTAGATGTAACACCATGGCCCGTTTCTGTTCCTTGTGTGTTTTCGTAGCTTCGAAGAACACTAGGAGTCTGTCCACCCACTCCTTCCATTTCGGAGCGAGAGCTGAGGGCGCACCCTCCACCACAAACGGTTCGATGGGCGGAATCGTAGCCATCCTCCAGGACGTGCCGGAATAGGCACCCGGCGCGACCATCAGATGCGTGCGATGAGAAACAGGGCACCGCCCTGAGCGACGGGCTGAGCGGACTGAAGCGCGCTTCACGCACGGGCCGGGAGGCACAGTGCGGCGCTGGGGTGAAACCACCGGAAAGAGGGCGTGTCGACTGGTCAGACCCACCAGGTCGCACTGCACCCAGACGCCGGGTAGCACGGTGCACCTACCAGACTCCGAGGCTCGAAGTCGCCCCTCCAAGCGCTCCGTGTGGGGGTGGGGTACACCGTAAGGCACGAGCACCACGAGCCAAGAGACGGGCTCGCAGCCGCCTCCCGGGGCAAGATGCAGGTACCCTCACCCAGCGAGGATTCAGCAACCACCCTCGTCGCCAATTGTTGTGTCCTGCAGATGGGGGGTGGCAGCCTTAGGGACCACAACTAGGGGCCTACACTGTGGGGCATCTAAGTCTAACTAGGCCTGACACGTGGCCCTAGAAATAACTGAGTCAGACTCTGGGAATAACTTGTTGGCTCTCCGTGCGCTCGTTCCAGAACTGCGTACGTGCGTGCGGGGCCTCTCTTTATTATACCAGGTCACATGACTCCAGCACTGCACGCCCCTTACGCCAGGGGCGGATCATATCCCCAGAACATAACAGCCTCCATAACATCTTAATGAAGAGTGCTTATGGTATCATTGCTCTATAATTTAAAAACTGTAGTCTACAGGAACTTCTTTAGTGGAGCTGGATTCATGGTCTTCGTTATGGCACCAAACTACAGAGTCCACCGCCAAGGCAGTTTCAGGCTCTTTGAGGCACACACCTAGTTGCAGCCCACCAGCACCGGTGTGTGGTTTTCTCTAAATGCAAGATAAAGGCAGGATATTGAGATGCAGCAAATTTGGGCCACCATTTGAGGTCTTTCAGATAGCACTTTCACTTGTTTACCACGTTTGCTCTATAAGCCTGATGCAGCTGTGTTAGGGGTAACTCACGTTTGGTTTACAATATGTTATCAGTTTTAGTAATGCACTTCTAACTCTACAGGTATCCTAGCGCAGAGAAGAGGGCAATAATAAGGAGGCGCCAGTGATTTTTTTAATGGGTGCATTCGACCTCCAGGTAGATACCACATCTATTGATTGAACGCTAGGAGGAAGCCGCTAGCAAGACCGTGAGAGATCGACCATCAAAGTTATCAGAACAAAACCGCCAGTAAGAAGGTGGTAGGCACCAAAGCAGAGTCGTGCTGCTAAAAAGACTGCAAAGGACGTTAAAGGAAGCATACGGTCTGGCTCAGAAAGCCCTCAAATGAAAATACATATAAACACCTTGCTGGTAGCATTTGGTTGAAAGACGATATAAGCCAAGGCAATAGATATGACCAATAGGATTCTCAGTAAGAAGCCCTGATGAAAGCCCATAACTGGAAAAACGAGGCTAGAAATGCGTCGGCAGACATAATCAATTTATGCCTTTGAATTAACACAAATAAATTGTTTCTTAGAAATCAGGATTGAATGAATATTTGGAGATTTAGGGCCCGATGTAGGTAATTTCGATTTACCTACTTTTAAATACCGAATCATACCGATTCGGTATTTAAGAGTAGGTAAATTTGAAGTAGGCAGATGTAGGTAAATTTTCTTTTTAAATTACCGAATCTGTATGATTCGGTATTTACCGATTCGGTAAATACCGAATCAGTATTTGCCATTGATGCCAATGGGCCTTGAAGCCCATAGGAATCAATGGCAAATACCGATTCGGTAATTACCGAATCGGTAAATACCGAATCCTGCCAGGGGGAACGGGGTGTCACTTTGATACCCTGTAGCACCCCAATGTCAGGTCTGTGTGCCATGTGGCACACATACATGCCCTAAGGGCATGTCTGTGTGTCACATGGCATAGGTGTACATGCACAGATGTGCATGTACACCTGAATTCGTTATTTACCATGCAATAGTATTACATGGTAAATAAAAAATTCTGAGGGGCCTGTGGCACTGTTTAAAGCGCCACCTACATCTGCATTTACAGATTCGGTATTTTTACCGAGTCTGTATTTACCAATTCGGTAATTTTACCGATTCGGTAAATACAGATTCGGTAAAAATACCGAATCTGTAAATAGATGTCCCCTACATTGGAAAAGGCATTTACCGGTCGGTAACGGCCGAATTCGGCCGTTACCGACCGGTAAATGTCTACTGTAGGAGAGTAGGGTCTGCTATCCTATGGTCACCCCAAATTTTTGCTTTTTGCTTCACTGGTTTTCGACTTACTGAGGCAGTGGGCCTGCTAATCAGACCCCCAGCCTGCTGTTCTCTCTCTAAATTATTAATACATGTGCTATAGGTACATACCACAATTGGAAATGGACTCCTTGTCAGCCCCTGTACCATGCACTATAGGTGCTCAGGGCATAGGTCCACCAAGGCCTACCAGGGGCTGCAGCATATCTTTTGCCACCCCTGGCTGGTTCTTAAATTGACACAACTGGCTGATCACTCAGCTGGGGCAAGATGGTGTAATCACCTCTTGCTTAGGTATAGTATACCTATATCTAAACCTATATCTGGACACATATAAACCTGTGAGCCACTCCTATGGAAGGCCTCATCAATCCTGGAGGCAGAGTGCGTGGTTTAATGTGAGATGGAGCTCTAGCATGAGCTGAGCCTGCCTGCAGCTGTCGGGAACAACTCCCTAAGCTGGTCCGGGATAATGCCATACCATATACTATTAAGTGCTTTATAATCCTAGCAGTTATATAGCAACTTTGGTTTGGCTTTATCAAAACATGTCGTGTAAGGTGTCATACGATTTGGAATACTATCCCCTCGCCAGTTCTGGCGACGGGGATAGCATTCCACCCCTCTAGAGGGAGAAGACATGTTACTGTACTGAAATGCGGTTAATTTCTAAAAGGGCCTCAGATCGACAAAATGGATGCTTCTGCCACAGACACAAGTCTGACCCCCTGTAGCTAACCGAAACTCAGCCAAGGGGGCCTGGACAAAGGATTTCCTGTCACAGGGAGGTGTCACACCACCCCAGACAGGAGATAGTGGATTGTAGCAGGGAGGTTTGAAAGAAACCAGACACTGCATGGGGAGCACAAGGCTGCCCCTTGCATAATCCGGCCAAACCGGTTCTGGGGCACACCAGCCCCAGTCCCAGCGCGGCCTGGATCAAAGGAAAGGGGTGTACCCACCCCCTTCCTGGGTCCCACCCATAGGAGGGGACCTAGCAGGTAATCCAGCCCCCCAGATTCGAATAAGAGTGGGAGCAGTGCCAATGCACTTCAGATTATCCTGATGAAACATAAGAAACGAAACTCTGGGCCCTTCGACATCCTACTCGACGTAGAAGACTGAAGAATCTCCCTTGTGGTCAAGGAGTGACCACCCTGTGCAAACAGGCACCATCCAGCACCTCAACGTCTGCTTTGTTGCAGTTCCCGCCGTAACTCGAGCAACAGAGATCGACGAGATCAAGCTTGCCTGCCTTCTAACAGCCCGATCCACAGTCCCTGCAGAGCTGAGACCCGTGGAGGCGACCGGAAGCGTGGGGCACGCCATCTTGAAAAGACCACGAGACGCTGACCGTGCAGCCCACGAGTGACCCTCGAAGCTGTACACCGGGGTTTGAGAAGCCCCAACCCTGAGCCACTCTTGCACCAAAGTTCAGCCCTCCACACTCGATGGGTGCTGCGTGGGGCCCTTGTGCTTCTTTTGGCTCAATGCGTTGGCCCGGTCACTTGCCAGCCGGCTTGTGGCCCCTGTGCCGACGAAAACCAAAATACGACTTGTGATTCTGGTTGCTCCAGATTTGCACCCACTCCCCTGAAAAGGAGTACCCACTCTGACCCTCCTGGTCCGAGTGAGAAGCAATCTTCCAGTTCCGCGTGGATTGCTTTTGCCAAGTGTTGTTTGCTCCAATCTTGAAGCCGACAGCGCCGACAGCGAGAGCCTATGTGGGAAAGCTCGTGACCTGCTCCTGGACATCGCAGATGCCCCAGAGCAGCAGAGAGAAGCTCCTCGACAACAACCTGATTGCGCCCGACATTGCCTGGTTCCGTCCTGGTTCCACCCTGGTCACTGCTGAGTGACCCAGACTCTGTCCCCTCTGCTTTCAGGTACTTTTCTATCCGGATCCACCTTTGGATCCCACTGGACACTTCTCTTTCCCATCGCCTGCAGCATCTTCAGCTCCAAGCGCACAGAACCTGCACGACGAAACCCGACGCCACTTCGACCCTATGCACCCGCTTCCTGTGGGTGAGGTAACATTGCAATGCTGGTGTTCCCACACTGGTACACACCTCTAGGGTCTGTGTCTAAAGTTTTGTCCTTCTAGATTCAGCGGAAGTATCCTAAAACTCTATTTGTGTAACTTTTACGCATCATTGACTTGCATTGGTGCATGCGTGTGCTTTAAGCACTCCACCCGAATCCCGCAGGCTTTTCCCGACTTCAGCATTGCTTGTCCCGACTGCTCCCAGCGATTCCCTAGGCCCTAGGCCTAACCACTGTTCGATTGGTATCTCTTATACCACTTTCTTAATATATGGTCTGAGTGGCCCCTCGCCCTCATCCATAATTGTGCAACTTTGTATGTTATACTGTGCTTTTGATTTAACGCTTGTGCCCCTTTGTTCATAAAGAATACTGGGGATTATTTGTAGAAATAAATACATATATTTTTATAATATATACTTGTGTGGTGTCCTTTCATTTGATATTACAGGACTGTGATTGGTAAAACAGCTCGCTTAACACGACCTCTTGAGTTAAGCCTTTAAGGCTGCTTAGTCTATGCTACCATTAAGATAGCTTGTCTACAAGGTTGACTTACAACCTGACACCATAAGGGATTGTTTGGACTGATACAAGGTGGTTCCAGAATTGGAAACATCATATATCAGGCCAACTTCTCACATTGGTGCGCAGCGGTGCGGATTTGAGCTTGCTGTTGTTTTACCATTGCAATCTTTTTATCAAATTGAAAGATCACATCAAGTACCTTAGGCACATATAAATCAAAAGCTTAGCATATTAAGTTCTACTGAACTTAGTATTTGTAGATTAAAGGGATTAGCACACCCTGACTACAACTCACTAGCAAGGTACAGTAGGAAAACACTTAGTGTAGGTAAGTGCACCACTTACACCTCACTAGCAGTCATGTCTGGCACAGGTGAAGCTCCAAGCTCTCTGCCTGTGACAGTTGACCTTACCCAGGCAACTTCCAGCTATGACAAACGTAGCCACAAAGACTTGTGTGCCTTGTGCATATCAAGAGGGCTAAAAAGGGGCAGAGGTCCCACCATTCCTACCCTGATATCCATTCTAGAACAGGATGACTTAGCTAAGGCGAGTGCAGCTCCCCTAGATTCAGGAGATGGAGGGAACCCCCTGTAACTGATACCACTCCAGAGGAGGAAGAAGAAGAGGAGGTGGAGGAGGAGGATGACTCAGATGTAGAGGATCTTGAAGATCAGGATCAGAGGGGTAGCCAGGTTATAGTTGCCAGGCTTAACCAGGCCAACTTAAACCTACTTGGGAATGGAGAGGGCCAGCACCTCCCCAGATCCCAAAATATCATTCTCCCAGGCAACAGAAGAGTGAGATCTCCATCAGGGGACTCTCATATTTCTAGTGCCTCAAGAGAATCTCAGAGAGGGATGACTTCCTCTCAGAAGATAGAGCATAGGGCCAAGATGAGGGCTGTCAAACTCCAAATAGAGAGGGAGGAGGTAGCCCTGGCTCAAGCTAGACTTGCTTTGGCAAGAGAACAGAAGTTAAGTGGCTTAGACGCCACTGGTGGCAGCATAATTCCTAGAGAGAAAGACAGGAGCTATGATAATAGAAACCTGACAAAAATTGTGCCCCCCTACAAGGAAGGGGATGACATCCACAAATAGATGACTGCTCTTGAGAGAGCCTGCATGGTACAGCAGGTTCCTCAGGATCAGTGGGCTGCAATTTTATGGTACTCCTTTTCTGAGAAAGGGAGGGATAGGCTCCTCACAGTTAGACCTGAGGATGCCAAAAACTACTCTGTCCTGAAGAGTGCTCTTATTGAAGGGTTTGGCCTAACCACTGAGCAATACAGGTTGTCGTTCAGAGACACCCAAAAAGCACAGACTCAGGACTGGACTGATTTCGTTGATTGTGCCACTAAGGCTCTGGAGGGTTGGCTGCAGGGAAGTAAAGTCTCAGACTATAAGTACACAACCTATCACACCAATAGAAATTTATAAATAAAGATTTGTCATTCAATATTTTCAAATTCCACAAAATTACACGAAGTGAAGAAAAGATTGGTTCTTTTAATCTCAAAGGCTTTCCCTCAGTCCAGCCAACACGTGTTTCGTCGATAGGGCGGAAACCCTCGACTTCATCAGGGCTGGGAAAAGATATAATACAAAGATATATTGGAGTTGCGAGATCCATTATCTCGTGATTAACAAGTATACAATAAGTCATTTGATTTACATGCAAATGAGTGGGAGAAAACATTTCTCAAGTGCATCCTTGTGCGATATAGATCCGTGCATTTGAGGAGAAAAAGGAGGTGGGATTAAAAGTTATCTCCCATACCGAAACAAGTAGCGACATTTCCAAAGAAAAGGAAAGAAACAATACCCCACAGTTCGTGCTGATTATTCTTATGTATATCGTGCTATAGTGAATATAGTCAATTGGCTTGTGCTCACACCAGTAGTTCACAACCTATTTAGTGTTAAATTTCGTGAATTAGTAGTGCCGGGTCTAAAATTCATTCAGGATAGTATAATAGAGAAGTGCTCTGTTAACTTCATATGGATGCTGAGTACTTCATACTCAGGCTTACCTGATATCAATTGCTAGTAGACCTGTGTTCCTAAAACAACCAGGTTGAAATGGGATATTAGATTCCTTACCTAGTCCGCATTCCCCTCTACCTTCTTGACAATGTTATATTATAATGGAGTGCCAAAGGCATAGGACGTACCTTCTACCTGGTTATACTTCCGGCCCAGCTTATATGGCTTGGGCAATGATTTTTCCTCTCTGTCAGATCTTTAGTCAGTAATAAGCGCGTCCGCTGAAAATCACAAATGAATAAATATTGTCCTGTTCTAGTTTCAGAGAAAAGACCTTAATTGGATATTTGATCCCGCTAGTCTTTGGTTAAGGGCTTACCTGCAAATCGGTAACTCTTGATATTCCCCGTGCTCCGGTAATCTATTTATTTAGTCCCGGCATAAGTTTAAACTCTTAAAGGTCCTTCCTCCAGTAATATCGACGGAGTCAGGTTTGCGCCCGCTGCCAAAATAAATGCCAATGGCTCGTGTTAGTGCGAGAAAGTTTAGAGTAACCTAATTCTGTTTGCCATTTTAATAAGTTCAAGAGACCCGTTGAATACTCGTCGCTTACCTCCCTATATTGAGGAGTCCTGGGGCGAAAAAAGTCCCACTAGTATCTCGACCGGTCTTCCGTATTTTGAAAGTCGGCGAAACTGACCCGGAAGCTAGTACATATAGCGCGGTTTCCCAATCCGGATCAAGATACAGGCGTAGTGGTGATACACATTAACGCGTTCGGCCATCTTTGAATGGTGTTGAAATGTTAACCGAGAACATCATATCCTTGCCATTTCCGTACTTTGGTGCTCTTAAATCTACTTCTAATACCGTGTAATGCAGTGACTGAATATAGCCTGCACGTGCATTGACTAATCAGTGATTTTACGGTGTCAAGTGAGAACTGTGGGGTCAAAGATATCTGTTATTACGCATACATTGTTGACTGTCATATATATAGTTACAGTGATTCGTTTACATTCAGGTACACATAATACATTTTTACAAAATCGCCTTTTGGAGGGTACAAACAGCTGTATGATGGTAAAGTCATTATATGCAGTTCAGTTATGATTGACAATCATTATATGCAGTTCCATTATGATTGACAAACATCTCTTGTATTTGGATATTGGTATAATATTATAATTAGTCACCCAAATAATAATGTAGTTCCTGGTCTGAGTTCATCCCATACTCCACCGCACGCATAATCAGTATCCATGACGCTTCTCTGCGCCTCAAGGCCAATTCTCTATTGCCTCCTCTTGGATCATTTTTTACCTGATCTATTGCGCAGAAGCTAATTGTTTTATGTTTGCCTTGTTTAGGACACTGGTTCACGTGTGTCGCAGTGTTATATCTAGTGTCTTGATGTTTGATGGCTCTTATATGTTCAAACATCCTCTCTTTTAGCATTCTTTTTGTGCTACCTATATAGAAACTGCCACAAATGCATTTAATCATGTAAACTACAAAGCAGCTATTGCAATTAAGTAGTTGTTTAATTACAAATTCCTTTCCCATGTAGTTACGAAACGTTTTGGTCTTATTCATAGCCATGGGACAAATTTTGCAAATTCCACATTTGTGGAAACCAATGCTTTTTTGTGTCAACCAGTCAGGAACTATTCCGGATTTCGCTGGGTAGGTTGGACTTATCCAGGATTTTATACTTTTACCCTTTCTATATGTTATGAGAGGATTTTTGGTGATATATTTATTCAGAACTTTATCATTGTTCAATATCCACCAATGTTTGTGCATGCTGTTTCTCAACACAGATGCTGCATTATCATAGTCAGTGATCAGTCTGATCTTATTGTTCCCTTCTTTCTCTTTATGTGTTTCCCGAAGGGTCATTTCTCTTGGGACTTTGTCTATTCTTTGTTCCGCCTTGGCAATCATATCTCTGTTGTACCCCCTAGATATGAATCTACTCTTCATGTTGTCTCTGCATTTTAAAAAAATCATCATCTTTACTGCAGTTTCTTCTTGCTCGGGTAAATTCTCCAAAGGGAATGGATTGAATTTGATGTCTCGGGTGCGAGCTCCCAGCATGTAATAGGGAGTTACAAGAAGTGGGTTTTCTGAAGAGTCTACTCTGTATTTTGTTGTCTTCAATAAACAGTGATAAGTCTAGGAATTCTATTTGAGTTGTACTTATGGAGTGAGTTAAATGAATACCCATCAAATTTGAGTTTAAATGTTCACAAAACTCAATGAGACTATTCATGTCTCCAGCCCAAATTAACAGACAGTCGTCTATATAGCGACCCCAGTAAATGATATAATCACTCCACTTTGCGCCCTGTGGGCCCCAGATCCACTCCTCCTCGAACCTGCCCATGAAAAGGTTCGCATACGAAGGGGAGAATCTGGAGCCCATGGCTACTCCCTGTTTCTGACGATACCACGTTGTTTCAAATAGAAAAACATTGTTACGTAGTATTAGATTCATCATATCTAATAGCATCTCCGTGTGTGCCCATTGGGATGCTGGTCTTTTCTCCAGAAATTTCCTCGCTGCCCTAAGACCCAATTCAGTTCTTATGTTGGTATATAAGGAGGTGACATCAAGGCTAGCCATAATCATGCCTTCCTCCCATGCCACATCCGACAAAATACTAAGGATGTGCTTAGTGTCCCTGATATATGCCGGTAAATTGCGTACCAGTGGCTGTAAAAAGTTGTCAACATATTGCGAAAGTCTCTCAGTGGGGCCCCCAATGCTGGAGATGATAGGTCTACCTGGTGGATGTTGCGCGTTCTTATGTATCTTGGGTAGAGTGTAGATACAGGGGAATCTAGGTTTGTCTATTCTCAAATATGTTAGTTCTTCCCTGCTGATCAGACCCTCAAGCCACCATTTTTCCAAGTGGGTATTGATGTTAACCTTAAGTTGTTCCATCGGATTGCCACTTAGTCTTTCATAGTATGTATCATCTCTCAGTTGTGTCAAAATCTCAGCATTGTAATTGGTCGTGTTCATCACCACGATATTCCCCCCTTTATCTGCCTCCCTGATGGTCACATTTGATAGTTTGCATAATTCCACCAGTGCCTTGCGTTCATTCATATTTAAGTTATCAGACAACCTTTTATGTTTACTGTTATGTTTCAAGTGGGTGTATAGATCTTCAGTGACTAGTTTGTGAAACATGTCCACACTATTACCACTAGGTAATGTGGGAGTCCATCGAGACTTGTTATGTAGACCACTAGAGATGGTATTATCAGGTTCTATATCATGATCAAGTAACAGTTCATCTATAGACATATGGTCCCTGTCATCATCTACTATAGACAATAATATCTCACTATCTCTAATATCTTGAATTGTAGGTATTACATGAGTCACATCCGAGGCTTGTATTTCTATGCTTTTATTCACAGTTTGCATACATTCAAAATGTTTTTTCAATTTTAATTTACGAGTAAATTTGAATAGATCCACCATAGATTTATGGATGTCGCCCTGTTCCTTTGGACAAAAGCTCATGCCACGTTCAAGTACAGAGATCATATCAGGAGATAGTATTTTATCACTGAGATTCACCACTTGCACACCGGTACATTCATTCAAGTTATCCGTTACTTCCTCCAGGACCTCAATCTCATTCCCTGTCTCCCTGCATTTGGATCCTCCTCTTTTTCCCCTCCTTGTCTTTTTGGTGTATTTACCTTTTGTCTTGATAGGTCCCTGTCCCCCCGTTTTTTTCATTTCACCTCCCTTAAAAAAGCACTACATTGTGCAGCGTCATCAGATGAGATTCCTTCATTTTCACTAGGAAGGGTCTCCATAGATGTTGAAACAGAGCTCGCTGGGGTTAGGTTTTGAGCTTGTTCCGTGGTTCCCTTAGTTCCTTTATCTATCAAATGATCATATTTCCTAGCGTAGGTAAACACTCTACCTTGTTTGTAGTCGGTCTCATCCCTTTTTATCTTGCGTGCTTTGCGCTGTTTGATGTCTGTCTGGTGTTTCTCAAGTATCTTCTTCAGAATTTCGTAGTTTTTTTCTGTAGCTTCGGGGAGGTTAAGTTCTTTAATTTCCAATTCCAATAATGCAATTTCACCCTGCAGTTTCTTAACTTTGCGAGAGGCATTCTCAATTAGAATGTTCATCAAGTTATTGGAATTGGAGATCAATTCCTTTTCCCAGGCTAACAGGTGATCCTCCTCAAGATCGTCATAAGTGGGTAATATTTGTGAGCGGAGTCCCCTGGGGATTCTCTTAAGACGTACATATTGCTCTAGAGTCGCTCCATCCCACCATTTTGAATTTTCTGCTATCTTCAGTCTTTCTAGTCTGATAAATTTCTCCCTCAATCCTTCATTTATCTTATTAGTGTTTCCACTTGCCAGAGAGGTGGTTATTGTCTCACCTCTCGCTAAGCTGTCGAATAGTTCAGCTGCCTCTTTTCCTCTATCCATAGTGTCCAATACAAGCGATTATTCGTGCCTCCGTAGCTGCCCCACCAATGTAACAGGTTATACAAGTTCAGAGGATGACTAATCTTGGCGGAATTGGCGCTTCACGATATATAGGCAAATATTTATACTGTTGATTATATATGTCATTGGGTGCCTAGGTATGGGTTGTCATCATCACCCACCAGTAATCCACAGATTGAAGTTTATAAGTACACAACCTATCACACCAATAGAAATTTATAAATAAAGACTTGTCATTCAATATTTTCAAATTCCACAAAATTACACGAAGTGAAGAAAAGATTGGTTCTTTTAATCTCAAAGGCTTTCCCTCAGTCCAGCCAACACGTGTTTCGTCGATAGGGCGGAAACCCTCGACTTCATCAGGGCTGGGAAAAGATACAATACAAAGATATATTGGAGTTGCGAGATCCATTATCTCGTGATTAACAAGTATACAATAAGTCATTTGATTTACATGCAAATGAGTGGGAGAAAACATTTCTCAAGTGCATCCTTGTGCGATATAGATCCGTGCATTTGTGGAGAAAAAGGAGGTGGGATTAAAAGTTATCTCCCATACCGAAACAAGCAGCGACATTTCCAAAGAAAAGGAAAGAAACAATACCCCACAGTTCGTGCTGATTATTCTTATGTATATCGTGCTATAGTGAATATAGTCAATTGGCTTGTGCTCACACCAGTAGTTCACAACCTATTTAGTGTTAAATTTCGTGAATTAGTAGTGCCGGGTCTAAAATTCATTCAGGATAGTATAATAGAGAAGTGCTCTGTTAACTTCATATGGATGCTGAGTACTTCATACTCAGGCTTACCTGATATCAATTGCTAGTGGACCTGTGTTCCTAAAACGACCAGGTTGAAATGGGATATTAGATTCCTTACCTAGTCCGCATTCCCCTCTACCTTCTTGACAATGTTATATTATAATGGAGTGCCAAAGGCATAGGACGTACCTTCTACCTGGTTATACTTCCGGCCCAGCTTATATGGCTTGGGCAATGATTTTTCCTCTCTGTCAGATCTTTAGTCAGTAATAAGCGCGTCCGCTGAAAATCACAAATGAATAAATATTGTCCTGTTCTAGTTTCAGAGAAAAGACCTTAATTGGATATTTGATCCCGCTAGTCTTTGGTTAAGGGCTTACCTGCAAATCGGTAACTCTTGATATTCCCCGTGCTCCGGTAATCTATTTATTTAGTCCCGGCATAAGTTTAAACTCTTAAAGGTCCTTCCTCCAGTAATATCGACGGAGTCAGGTTTGCGCCCGCTGCCAAAATAAATGCCAATGGCTCGTGTTAGTGCGAGAAAGTTTAGAGTAACCTAATTCTGTTTGCCATTTTAATAAGTTCAAGAGACCCGTTGAATACTCGTCGCTTACCTCCCAATATTGAGGAGTCCTGGGGCGAAAAAAGTCCCACTAGTATCTCGACCGGTCTTCCGTATTTTGAAAGTCGGCGAAACTGACCCGGAAGCTAGTACATATAGCGCGGTTTCCCAATCCGGATCAAGATACAGGCGTAGTGGTGATACACATTAACACGTTCGGCCATCTTTGAATGGTGTTGAAATGTTAACGGAGAACATCATATCCTTGCCATTTCCGTACTTTGGTGCTCTTAGATCTACTTCTAATACCGTGTAATGCAGTGACTGAATATAGCCTGCACGTGCATTGACTAATCAGTGATTTTACGGTGTCAAGTGAGAACTGTGGGGTCAAAGATATCTGTTATTACGCATACATTGTTGACTGTCATATATATAGTTACAGTGATTCGTTTACATTCAGGTACACATAATACATTTTTACAAAATCGCCTTTTGGAGGGTACAAACAGCTGTATGATGGTAAAGTCATTATATGCAGTTCAGTTATGATTGACAATCATTATATGCAGTTCCATTATGATTGACAAACATCTCTTGTATTTGGATATTGGTATAATATTATAATTAGTCACCCAAATAATAATGTAGTTCCTGGTCTGAGTTCATCCCATACTCCACCGCACGCATAATCAGTATCCATGACGCTTCTCTGCGCCTCAAGGCCAATTCTCTATTGCCTCCTCTTGGATCATTTTTTACCTGATCTATTGCGCAGAAGCTAATTGTTTTATGTTTGCCTTGTTTAGGACACTGGTTCACGTGTGTCGCAGTGTTATATCTAGTGTCTTGATGTTTGATGGCTCTTATATGTTCAAACATCCTCTCTTTTAGCATTCTTTTTGTGCTACCTATATAGAAACTGCCACAAATGCATTTAATCATGTAAACTACAAAGCAGCTATTGCAATTAAGTAGTTGTTTAATTACAAATTCCTTTCCCATGTAGTTACGAAACGTTTTGGTCTTATTCATAGCCATGGGACAAATTTTACAAATTCCACATTTGTGGAAACCAATGCTTTTTTGTGTCAACCAGTCAGGAACTATTCCGGATTTCGCTGGGTAGGTTGGACTTATCCAGGATTTTATACTTTTACCCTTTCTATATGTTATGAGAGGATTTTTGGTGATATATTTATTCAGAACTTTATCATTGTTCAATATCCACCAATGTTTGTGCATGCTGTTTCTCAACACAGATGCTGCATTATCATAGTCAGTGATCAGTCTGATCTTATTGGTCCCTTCTTTCTCTTTATGTGTGTCCCGAAGGGTCATTTCTCTTGGGACTTTGTCTATTCTTTGTTCCGCCTTGGCAATCATATCTCTGTTGTACCCCCTGGATATGAATCTACTCTTCATGTTGTCTCTGCATTTAAAAAAATCATCATCTTTACTGCAGTTTCTTCTTGCTCGGGTAAATTCTCCAAAGGGAATGGATTGAATTTGATGTCTCGGGTGCGAGCTCCCAGCATGTAATAGGGAGTTACAAGAAGTGGGTTTTCTGAAGAGTCTACTCTGTATTTTGTTGTCTTCAATAAACAGTGATAAGTCTAGGAATTCTATTTGAGTTGTACTTATGGAGTGAGTTAAATGAATACCCATCAAATTTGAGTTTAAATGTTCACAAAACTCAATGAGACTATTCATGTCTCCAGCCCAAATTAACAGACAGTCGTCTATATAGCGACCCCAGTAAATGATATAATCACTCCACTTTGCGCCCTGTGGGCCCCAGATCCACTCCTCCTCGAACCTGCCCATGAAAAGGTTCGCATACGAAGGGGAGAATCTGGAGCCCATGGCTACTCCCTGTTTCTGACGAGGCATGGGAGGAAGGCATGATTATGGCTAGCCTTGATGTCACCTCCTTATATACCAACATAAGAACTGAATTGGGTCTTAGGGCAGCGAGGAAATTTCTGGAGAGAAGACCAGCATCCCAATGGGCACACACGGAGATGCTATTAGATATGATGAATCTAATACTACGTAACAATGTTTTTCTATTTGAAACAACGTGGTATCGTCAGAAACAGGGAGTAGCCATGGGCTCCAGATTCTCCCCTTCGTATGCGAACCTTTTCATGGGCAGGTTCGAGGAGGAGTGGATCTGGGGCCCACAGGGCGCAAAGTGGAGGGATTATATCATTTACTGGGGTCGCTATATAGACGACTGTCTGTTAATTTGGGCTGGAGACATGAATAGTCTCATTGAGTTTTGTGAACATTTAAACTCAAATTTGATGGGTATTCATTTAACTCACTCCATAAGTACAACTCAAATAGAATTCCTAGACTTATCACTGTTTATTGAAGACAACAAAATACAGAGTAGACTCTTCAGAAAACCCACTTCTTGTAACTCCCTATTACATGCTGGGAGCTCGCACCCGAGACATCAAATTCAATCCATTCCCTTTGGAGAATTTACCCGAGCAAGAAGAAACTGCAGTAAAGATGATGATTTTTTGAAAATGCAGAGACAACATGTAGAGTAGATTCATATCTAGGGGGTACAACAGAGATATGATTGCCAAGGCGGAACAAAGAATAGACAAAGTCCCAAGAGAAATGACCCTTCGGGACACACATAAAGAGAAAGAAGGGACCAATAAGATCAGACTGATCACTGACTATGATAATGCAGCATCTGTGTTGAGAAACAGCATGCACAAACATTGGTGGATATTGAACAATGATAAAGTTCTGAATAAATATATCACCAAAAATCCTCTCATAACATATAGAAAGGGTAAAAGTATAAAATCCTGGATAAGTCCAACCTACCCAGCGAAATCCGGAATAGTTCCTGACTGGTTGACACAAAAAAGCATTGGTTTCCACAAATGTGGAATTAGCAAAATTTGTCCCATGGCTATGAATAAGACCAAAACGTTTCGTAACTACATGGGAAAGGAATTTGTAATTAAACAACTACTTAATTGCAATAGCTGCTTTGTAGTTTACATGATTAAATGCATTTGTGGCAGTTTCTATATAGGTAGCACAAAAAGAATGCTAAAAGAGAGGATGTTTGAACATATAAGAGCCATCAAACATCAAGACACTAGATATAACACTGCGACACACGTGAACCAGTGTCCTAAACAAGGCAAACATAAAACAATTAGCTTCTGCGCAATAGATCAGGTAAAAAATGATCCAAGAGGAGGCAATAGAGAATTGGCCTTGAGGCGCAGAGAAGCGTCATGGATACTGATTATGCGTGCGGTGGAGTATGGGATGAACTCAGACCAGGAACTACATTATTATTTGGGTGACTAATTATAATATTATACCAATATCCAAATACAAGAGATGTTTGTCAATCATAATGGAACTGCATATAATGATTGTCAATCATAACTGAACTACATATAATGACTTTACCATCATACAGCTGTTTGTACCCTCCAAAAGGCGATTTTGTAAAAATGTATTATTTGTACCTGAATGTAAACGAATCACTGTAACTATATATATGACAGTCAACAATGTATGCGTAATAACAGATATCTTTGACCCCACAGTTCTCACTTGACACCGTAAAATCACTGATTAGTCAATGCACGTGCAGGCTATATTCAGTCACTGCATTACACGGTATTAGAAGTAGATCTAAGAGCACCAAAGTACGGAAATGGCAAGGATATGATGTTCTCGGTTAACATTTCAACACCATTCAAAGATGGCCGAACGCGTTAATGTGTATCACCACTACGCCTGTATCTTGATCCGGATTGGGAAACCGCGCTATATGTACTAGCTTCCGGGTCAGTTTCGCCGACTTTCAAAATACGGAAGACCGGTCGAGATACTAGTGGGACTTTTTTCGCCCCAGGACTCCTCAATATTGGGAGGTAAGCGACGAGTATTCAACGGGTCTCTTGAACTTATTAAAATGGCAAACAGAATTAGGTTACTCTAAACTTTCTCGCACTAACACGAGCCATTGGCATTTATTTTGGCAGCGGGCGCAAACCTGACTCCGTCGATATTACTGGAGGAAGGACCTTTAAGAGTTTAAACTTATGCCGGGACTAAATAAATAGATTACCGGAGCACGGGGAATATCAAGAGTTACCGATTTGCAGGTAAGCCCTTAACCCAAGACTAGCGGGATCAAATATCCAATTACGGTCTTTTCTCTGAAACTAGAACAGGACAATATTTATTCATTTGTGATTTTCAGCGGACGCGCTTATTACTGACTAAAGATCTGACAGAGAGGAAAAATCATTGCCCAAGCCATTTAAGCTGGGCCGGAAGTATAACCAGGTAGAAGGTACGTCCTATGCCTTTGGCACTCCATTATAATATAACATTGTCAAGCAGGTAGAGGGGAATGCGGACTAGGTAAGGAATCTAATATCCCATTTCAACCTGGTCGTTTTAGGAACACAGGTCCACTAGCAATTGATATCAGGTAAGCCTGAGTATGAAGTACTCAGCATCCATATGAAGTTAACAGAGCACTTCTCTATTATATTATCCTGAATGAATTTTAGACCCGGCACTACTAATTCACGAAATTTAACACTAAATAGGTTGTGAACTACTGGTGTGAGCACAAGCCAATTGACTATATTCACTATAGCACGATATACATAAGAATAATCAGCACGAACTGTGGGGTATTGTTTCTTTCCTTTTCTTTGGAAATGTCGCTACTTGTTTCGGTATGGGAGATAACTTTTAATCCCACCTCCTTTTTCTCCTCAAATGCACGGATCTATATCGCACAAGGATGCACTTGAGAAATGTTTTCTCCCACTCATTTGCATGTAAATCAAATGACTTATTGTATACTTGTTAATCACGAGATAATGGATCTCGCAACTCCAATATATCTTTGTATTGTATCTTTTCCCAGCCCTGATGAAGTCGAGGGTTTCCGCCCTATCGACGAAACACGTGTTGGCTGGACTGAGGGAAAGCCTTTGAGATTAAAAGAACCAATCTTTTCTTCACTTCGTGTAATTTTGTGGAATTTGAAAATATTGAATGACAAGTCTTTATTTATAAATTTCTATTGGTGTGATAGGTTGTGTACTTATAAACTTCAATCTGTGGATTACTGGTGGGTGATGATGACAACCCATACCTAGGCACCCAATGACATATATAATCAACAGTATAAATATTTGCCTATATATCGTGAAGCGCCAATTCCGCCAAGATTAGTCATCCTCTGAACTTGTATAACCTGTTACATTGGTGGGGCAGCTACGGAGGCACGAATAATCGCTTGTATTGGACACTATGGATAGAGGAAAAGAGGCAGCTGAACTATTTGACAGCTTAGCGAGAGGTGAGACAATAACCACCTCTCTGGCAAGTGGAAACACTAATAAGATAAATGAAGGATTGAGGGAGAAATTTATCAGACTAGAAAGACTGAAGATAGCAGAAAATTCAAAATGGTGGGATGGAGCGACTCTAGAGCAATATGTACGTCTTAAGAGAATCCCCAGGGGACTCCGCTCACAAATATTACCCACTTATGACGATCTTGAGGAGGATCTCCTGTTAGCCTGGGAAAAGGAATTGATCTCCAATTCCAATAACTTGATGAACATTCTAATTGAGAATGCCTCTCGCAAAGTTAAGAAACTGCAGGGTGAAATTGCATTATTGGAATTGGAAATTAAAGAACTTAACCTCCCCGAAGCTACAGAAAAAAACTACGAAATTCTGAAGAAGATACTTGAGAAACACCAGACAGACATCAAACAGCGCAAAGCACGCAAGATAAAAAGGGATGAGACCGACTACAGACAAGGTAGAGTGTTTACCTACGCTAGGAAATATGATCATTTGATAGATAAAGGAACTAAGGGAACCACGGAACAAGCTCAAAACCTAACCCCAACGAGCTCTGTTTCAACATCTATGGAGACCCTTCCTAGTGAAAATGAAGGAATCTCATCTGATGACGCTGCACAATGTAGTGCTTTTTTAAGGGAGGTGAAACGAAAAAAACGGGGGGACAGGGACCTATCAAGACAAAAGGTAAATACACCAAAAAGACAAGGAGGGGAAAAAGAGGAGGATCCAAATGCAGGGAGACAGGGAATGAGATTGAGGTCCTGGAGGAAGTAACGGATAACTTGAATGAATGTACCGGTGTGCAAGTGGTGAATCTCAGTGATAAAATACTATCTCCTGATATGATCTCTGTACTTGAACGTGGCATGAGTTTTTGTCCAAAGGAACAGGGCGACATCCATAAATCTATGGTGGATCTATTCAAATTTACTCGTAAATTAAAATTGAAAAAACATTTTGAATGTATGCAAACTGTGAATAAAAGCATAGAAATACAAGCCTCGGATGTGACTCATGTAATACCTACAATTCAAGATATTAGAGATAGTGAGATATTATTGTCTATAGTAGATGATGACAGGGACCATATGTCTATAGATGAACTGTTACTTGATCATGATATAGAACCTGATAATACCATCTCTAGTGGTCTACATAACAAGTCTCGATGGACTCCCACATTACCTAGTGGTAATAGTGTGGACATGTTTCACAAACTAGTCACTGAAGATCTATACACCCACTTGAAACATAACAGTAAACATAAAAGGTTGTCTGATAACTTAAATATGAATGAACGCAAGGCACTGGTGGAATTATGCAAACTATCAAATGTGACCATCAGGGAGGCAGATAAAGGGGGGAATATCGTGGTGATGAACACGACCAATTACAATGCTGAGATTTTGACACAACTGAGAGATGATACATACTATGAAAGACTAAGTGGCAATCCGATGGAACAACTTAAGGTTAACATCAATACCCACTTGGAAAAATGGTGGCTTGAGGTCTGATCAGCAGGGAAGAACTAACATATTTGAGAATAGACAAACCTAGATTCCCCTGTATCTACACTCTACCCAAGATACATAAGAACGCGCAACATCCACCAGGTAGACCTATCATCTCCAGCATTGGGGGCCCCACTGAGAGACTTTCGCAATATGTTGACAACTTTTTACAGCCACTGGTACGCAATGTACCGGCATATATCAGGGACACTAAGCACATCCTTAGTATTTTGTCGGATGTGGCATGGGAGGAAGGCATGATTATGGCTAGCCTTGATGTCACCTCCTTATATACCAACATAAGAACTGAATTGGGTCTTAGGGCAGCGAGGAAATTTCTGGAGAAAAGACCAGCATCCCAATGGGCACACACGGAGATGCTATTAGATATGATGAATCTAATACTACGTAACAATGTTTTTCTATTTGAAACAACGTGGTATCGTCAGAAACAGGGAGTAGCCATGGGCTCCAGATTCTCCCCTTCGTATGCGAACCTTTTCATGGGCAGGTTCGAGGAGGAGTGGATCTGGGGCCCACAGGGCGCAAAGTGGAGTGATTATATCATTTACTGGGGTCGCTATATAGACGACTGTCTGTTAATTTGGGCTGGAGACATGAATAGTCTCATTGAGTTTTGTGAACATTTAAACTCAAATTTGATGGGTATTCATTTAACTCACTCCATAAGTACAACTCAAATAGAATTCCTAGACTTATCACTGTTTATTGAAGACAACAAAATACAGAGTAGACTCTTCAGAAAACCCACTTCTTGTAACTCCCTATTACATGCTGGGAGCTCGCACCCGAGACATCAAATTCAATCCATTCCCTTTGGAGAATTTACCCGAGCAAGAAGAAACTGCAGTAAAGATGATGATTTTTTAAAATGCAGAGACAACATGAAGAGTAGATTCATATCTAGGGGGTACAACAGAGATATGATTGCCAAGGCGGAACAAAGAATAGACAAAGTCCCAAGAGAAATGACCCTTCGGGACACACATAAAGAGAAAGAAGGGAACAATAAGATCAGACTGATCACTGACTATGATAATGCAGGTTCTGTGTTGAGAAACAGCATGCACAAACATTGGTGGATATTGAACAATGATAAAGTTCTGAATAAATATATCACCAAAAATCCTCTCATAACATATAGAAAGGGTAAAAGTATAAAATCCTGGATAAGTCCAACCTACCCAGCGAAATCCGGAATAGTTCCTGACTGGTTGACACAAAAAAGCATTGGTTTCCACAAATGTGGAATTTGCAAAATTTGTCCCATGGCTATGAATAAGACCAAAACGTTTCGTAACTACATGGGAAAGGAATTTGTAACTAAACAACTACTTAATTGCAATAGCTGCTTTGTAGTTTACATGATTAAATGCATTTGTGGCAGTTTCTATATAGGTAGCACAAAAAGAATGCTAAAAGAGAGGATGTTTGAACATATAAGAGCCATCAAACATCAAGACACTAGATATAACACTGCGACACACGTGAACCGGTGTCCTAAACAAGGCAAACATAAAACAATTAGCTTCTGCGCAATAGATCAGGTAAAAAATGATCCAAGAGGAGGCAATAGAGAATTGGCCTTGAGGCGCAGAGAAGCGTCATGGATACTGATTATGCGTGCGGTGGAGTATGGGATGAACTCAGACCAGGAACTACATTATTATTTGGGTGACTAATTATAATATTATACCAATATCCAAATACAAGAGATGTTTGTCAATCATAATGGAACTGCATATAATGATTGTCAATCATAACTGAACTGCATATAATGACTTTACCATCATACAGCTGTTTGTACCCTCCAAAAGGCGATTTTGTAAAAATGTATTATGTGTACCTGAATGTAAACGAATCACTGTAACTATATATATGACAGTCAACAATGTATGCGTAATAACAGATATCTTTGACCCCACAGTTCTCACTTGACACCCTAAAATCACTGATTAGTCAATGCACGTGCAGGCTATATTCAGTCACTGCATTACACGGTATTAGAAGTAGATCTAAGAGCACCAAAGTACGGAAATGGCAAGGATATGATGTTCTCGGTTAACATTTCAACACCATTCAAAGATGGCCGAACGCGTTAATGTGTATCACCACTACGCCTGTATCTTGATCCGGATTGGGAAACCGCGCTATATGTACTAGCTTCCGGGTCAGTTTCGCCGACTTTCAAAATACGGAAGACCGGTCGAGATACTAGTGGGACTTTTTTCGCCCCAGGACTCCTCAATATTGGGAGGTAAGCGACGAGTATTCAACGGGTCTCTTGAACTTATTAAAATGGTAAACAGAATTAGGTTACTCTAAACTTTCTCGCACTAACACGAGCCATTGGCATTTATTTTGGCAGCGGGCGCAAACCTGACTCCGTCGATATTACTGGAGGAAGGACCTTTAAGAGTTTAAACTTATGCCGGGACTAAATAAATAGATTACCGGAGCACGGGGAATATCAAGAGTTACCGATTTGCAGGTAAGCCCTTAACCAAAGACTAGCGGGATCAAATATCCAATTAAGGTCTTTTCTCTGAAACTAGAACAGGACAATATTTATTCATTTGTGATTTTCAGCGGACGCGCTTATTACTGACTAAAGATCTGACAGAGAGGAAAAATCATTGCCCAAGCCATATAAGCTGGGCCGGAAGTATAACCAGGTAGAAGGTACGTCCTATGCCTTTGGCACTCCATTATAATATAACATTGTCAAGAAGGTAGAGGGGAATGCGGACTAGGTAAGGAATCTAATATCCCATTTCAACCTGGTCGTTTTAGGAACACAGGTCCACTAGCAATTGATATCAGGTAAGCCTGAGTATGAAGTACTCAGCATCCATATGAAGTTAAGAGAGCACTTCTCTATTATACTATCCTGAATGAATTTTAGACCCGGCACTACTAATTCACGAAATTTAACACTAAATAGGTTGTGAACTACTGGTGTGAGCACAAGCCAATTGACTATATTCACTATAGCACGATATACATAAGAATAATCAGCACGAACTGTGGGGTATTGTTTCTTTCCTTTTCTTTGGAAATGTCGCTACTTGTTTCGGTATGGGAGATAACTTTTAATCCCACCTCCTTTTTCTCCTCAAATGCACGGATCTATATCGCACAAGGATGCACTTGAGAAATGTTTTCTCCCACTCATTTGCATGTAAATCAAATGACTTATTGTATACTTGTTAATCACGAGATAATGGATCTCGCAACTCCAATATATCTTTGTATTGTATCTTTTCCCAGCCCTGATGAAGTCGAGGGTTTCCGCCCTATCGACGAAACACTTGTTGGCTGGCCTGAGGGAAAGCCTTTGAGATTAAAAGAACCAATCTTTTCTTCACTTCGTGTAATTTTGTGGAATTTGAAAATATTGAATGACAAGTCTTTATTTATAAATTTCTATTGGTGTGATAGGTTGTGTACTTATAAACTTCAATCTGTGGATTACTGGTGGGTGATGATGACAACCCATACCTAGGCACCCAATGACATATATAATCAACAGTATAAATATTTGCCTATATATCGTGAAGCGCCAATTCCGCCAAGATTAGTCATCCTCTGAACTTGAAAGTCTCAGACTATACAGGATTGTACAATCTTATAATGAGAGAGCAGATCCTTAATAACTGTCAGAACCAGCTATTGCATCAATACCTTATTGACTCTGATCTGACCTCTCCCCAAGAATTGGGAAAGAAGGCAGACAAATGGGTCAGAACAAGGATTAAGCAGAAACCCCAGAACCAAGGTGGTGACCAGAAGAAAACAGACCAGAAGGGTGGGAATCAGAAAGATAAAGAAAAGGACCAGAAGTCTTCAGGCCCCCAAACTAATAATAAGGAGGGTGGTTCCCAAAATGGAAACAAGAAAAAGAAGAACGATGGCCCAAAGAAACCTTGGTGTAATACCTGCAAATCAGTTTCACACTGGGGCAGTGAATGCACCAAGAAAAAAACAGTCCCCACCACTGCAGCTCCTAAAGCACCTGCACCCCCTAGTACAGTTAGCAGTGGTGGTACACAACCAAAGGGTATAGTAGGGTTAACCTTGGGTACTGAGATGGAATCTGGCCTAGTCAGAATCCCTACTCAGGCAGTTCTCCTATATGATGTGGACTTAGCTTTGTCCACTACAGTGAGTCCCAGTAACCTGGGCAAATATAGGAAGACGCCTTTGATAAATGAGAAACTGGCTCAGGCCTACAGGGACACATGTGCCAGTGTCACTATGGTGACACCTGACTTTGTGGACCCTGGACAGATTGTACTAGGTGAAAGTTACCTAGTGACCAATGCAAGCAACTCCACTACTTCACATAGTGTGGCTGTTGTGAACTTCTCCTGGGGAGGGGTAGATGGCCTAAAGAAAGTTGTTGTGAGTGCAGACCTCCCAGTAGACTGTCTGTTAGGCAATGATCTTGAAAGCTCAGTTTGGTCAGACGTGGAGTACAGGACTCATGCAGAAATGCTAGGGATTTCAGCACATGTCCTTGCAGTGACAAGGACTCAGGCTAAGAAGTGCCTTCCTGAACCAGTGGTGGATCTTGGAACAATAGACCAACCACAATCCAAGAGAAGGAGCAAGAGGGTAAAGGCTATGTCTTCCCCCTTGCCCCAGGTTGAGGATCAGATTTCACAGGAAGCTGATTCTGCAGTCCAAGAGGAGACTGTCTCTGAGGAATTTGAACCTGACCAGGTTGAGTTTCTGGGGACAGGGGGACCCTCAAGGGCAGACCTGGGGCAGGCCCAATTAGATTGCCCTTCACTTGAACCCCTCAGACAGCAAGCTGCTGCTGAGGCTGCAGGGAATGCTCAAGGTGCCCATAAAGTATATTGGGATGATGGACTCCTTTACTCAGAGGCTAGAGACCCCAAGCCTGGTACTACCAGGAGGTTGGTCATACCTTTGCAGTTCAGGGGTTTCCTTCTCACCTTGGCCCATGATATTCCCCTTGCAGGACACTTAGGCCAGAACAAGACTTGGGAAAGACTTGTACCACACTTTCACTGGCCTCATATGTCAGAAAATGTCAAGGAGTTTTGTCGCTCCTGTGTCACTTGCCAAGCCAGTGGTAAGTCAGGTGGCACAACAAAGGCCCCCCTCATACCACTACCTGTAGTGGGGGTGCCCTTTGAACGTGTTGGAATATACATTGTGGGTCCCATGGATCCTCAAACAGCATCTGGGCACAGATTTGCACTGGTGGTAGTGGATCATGCCACCAGGTACCCAGAGGCAATTCCCCTGAGGACCACCACAGCACCTGTGGTGGCAAAAGCCCTCATTGCAGTTTTCCCAAGAGTGGGCTTTCAAAAGGAGGTACTTTCAGATAGAGGTACAAACTTCATGTCTCGATATCTAAAAGCAATGTTAAAGGAGTGTGGAGTAAACTACAAGTTTACCACACCCTATCACCCACAGTGCAATGGGCTTGTGGAGAGATTCAACAAGACCCTCAAGGGAATGATAAAAGGTTTACCAGAGAAGCTTAGGCGGAAATGGGACATCCTTTTACCCTGCTTGCTCTTTGCTTACAGAGAGGTCCCACAGAAGGGGGTTGGCTACAGCCCTTTTGAACTTTTGTTTGGCCACCCTGTGAGGGGTCCACTATGTTTGGTGAAGGAAGGATGGGAGTTAACTCTCAAAAAGCCTAAGCTAGATGTTGTGGACTATGTACTTGGTCTCCGCTCCAGGATGGCTGAGTATATGGAGAGAGCATCCAAAAACCTGGAGGCAAGTCAAGAATTGCAGAAAGCTTGGCATGACCAAAAGGCTGTTCTGGTTGAGTCCCAGCCAGGGCAGAAGGTGTGGGTGTTGGAGCCAGTGGCCCCAGCAGCACTCCAGGACAAATGGACTGGACCCTACCCTATTATTGAGAAAAAGGGAGAAGTCACCTATCTGGTTGACTTTGAAACCACTAGGAGCCCCCACAGGGTACTCCATGTAAATCGTTTGAAAGCATTTGTGGACAGGGAGGACATGAGCTTGCTCATGGCCACAGATGGGGAACAGGAGGAAGAGAGTGACCCTGTCCCAGACCTGCTTTCCCAGAACCCTGATGATGGTTCAGTTGATGGAGTAGCCTTGGCAGGCAGCCTCACTGACCAGCAACAGAAGGACTGCAGACAAGTTTTGCAAGCCCACAGACACTTGTTTTCACTCACACCCAGTCAAACTAACTGGTGCACCAATGAGGTGGACACTGGTGACAGTCTGCATGTGAAGAATAAGATCTACAGGCAACCTGACCATGTCAGGGATTGTATAAAGGCTGAGGTGCAAAAGATGTTGGAGCTTGGAGTGATTGAGCCATCAGAGAGCCCATGGGCTAGCCCAGTGGTCCTTGTGCCAAAACCTCATACCCAAGATGGAAAGAGAGAAATGAGATTTTGTGTGGACTACAGAGGTCTCAATGCTGTCACTAGGACAGATGCACATCCCATTCCAAGAGCAGATGAGCTCATTGATAAATTGGCTTCTGTCAAGTTTCTGAGCACATTTGATTTGACAGCTGGCTACTGGCAGATCAGACTAGCTGAAGAGTCAAAAGCCAAGACAGCATTCTCTACCCCTAGTGGACATTATCAGTTTGTGGTAATGCCCTTTGGTTTGAAGAATGCACCTGCCACTTTCCAAAGGTTGGTGAACCAAGTCCTTGCTGGGTTGGATGACTTTTGTGCAGCATATCTAGATGATATTGCTGTCTTTAGCTCCACCTGGGAGGATCACCTGATCCATCTGAAGAAAGTTCTGGAGGCCCTGCAAAAGGCAGGCCTGACTATCAAGGCTACCAAGTGCCAGATAGGGCAGAGCAAGGTTGTATACCTGGGCCACCTAGTAGGTGGGGGTCAGGTTCAGCCACTGGAGAGCAAGATCCAGACCATACAGGACTGGGCTCCTCCAACTACCCAGACACAAGTCAGAGCCTTCTTGGGCCTGACTGGGTATTACAGAAAGTTTGTGAAAAACTATGGGTCCATTGTGACACCATTAAATGACTTGACATCCAAGAAGATGCCAAAAAAGGTTCAGTGGACAGTTAGCTGTCAAAAGGCATTTGATGACCTGAAGAAGGCCATGTGCTCTGCACCTATCCTGAAGAGTCCTGACTACTCCAATCAGTTCATTGTACAGACAGATGCTTCTGAGTTGGGGGTGGGAGCTGTGCTTTCACAACTTAATCAAGAGGGTCAAGACCAGCCCATTGCTTTCATTAGCAGAAGGCTGACCCCCAGGGAGAAACGTTGGTCAGCTATTGAGAGGGAGGCCTTTGCTGTGGTTTGGGCCCTGAAGAAGTTGAGGCCATACTTGTTTGGAACTCACTTCCTAGTTCAGACAGACCATAAGCCCCTCTTGTGGCTAAATCAGATGAAGGGTGAAAATCCCAAACTGCTCAGGTGATCCATTTCCCTACAGGGGATGGACTTTACGGTGGAGCACCGCCCAGGGACTGACCATGGTAATGCAGATGGTCTCTCCAGGTACTTCCACTTAGAACATGAAGACTTATCTGGTCAAGGTTAGTTTAATGTCCCTGCGTTGGGGGGGGGGGGGGTTGTGTAGGAGAGTAGGGTCTGCTATCCTATGGTCACCCCAAATTTTAGCTTTTTGCTTCACTGGTTTTCGACTTACTGAGGCTGTGGGCCTGCTAATCAGACCCCCAGCCTGCTGTTCTCTCTCTAAATTATTAATACATGTGCTATAGGTACATACCACAATTAAGAAATGGACTCCTTGTCAGCCCTGTACCATGCACTATAGGTGCTCAGGGCATAGGTGCCACCAAGGCCTACCAGGGGCTGCAGCATATCTTTTGCCACCCCTGGCTGGTTCTTAAATTGACACAACTGGCTGATCACTCAGCTGGGGCAAGATGGTGTAATCACCTCTTGCTTAGGTATAATATACCTATATCTAAACCTATATCTGGACACATATAAACCTGTGAGCCACTCCTATGGAAGGCCTCATCAATCCTGGAGGCAGAGTACGTGGTTTAATGTGAGATGGAGCTCTGGGGAGAGGTGTGGCGCGCGGCCAGGGCGACTGACGCTGGAATCTGGGGATCAGGGTTCGATCCCCGGCTCCGGCGGCAGGTTAGCCCAGCACCATGTGACTGTGGGCAATAGCTTGCTTAATCTTCCCGACGGCCCCCAGCGCCTAGAGACCCTTACGGGTGATTGTGCGCTTTACAAATGTGGATTATTATTATTTATTATTATTAGCATGAGCTGAGCCTGTCTGCAGCTGTCGGGAACAACTCCCTAAGCTGGTCCGGGATAATGCCATACCATATACTATTAAGTGCATTATAATCCTCGCGGTTATATAGCAACTTTGGTTTGGCTTTATCAAAACATGTCGTGTAAGGTGTCATACGATTTGGAATACTATCCCCTCGCCAGGTCTGGCGACGGGGATAGCATTCCACCCCTCTAGAGGGAGAAGACATGTTACTTTACTGAAATGCGGTTAATTTCTAAAAGGGCCTCAGATCCACAAAATGGATGCTTCTGCCACAGACACAAGTCTGACCCCCTGTAGCTGACCAAAACTCAGCCAAGGGGGCCTGGACAAAGGATTTCCTGTCACAGGGAGGTGTCACACCACCCCAGACAGGAGATAGTGGATTGTAGCAGGGAGGTTTGAAAGAAACCAGACACTGCATGGGAAGCACAAGGCTGCCCCTTGCATAATCCGGTCAAACCGGTTCTGGGGCACACCAGCCCCAGTCCCAGCATGGCCTGGATCAAAGGAAAGGGGTGTACCCACCCCCTTCCTGGGTCCCACCCATAGGAGGGGACCTAGCAGGTAATCCAGCCCCCCAGATTCGAATAAGAGTGGGAGCAGTGCCAATGCACTTCAGATTATCCTGATGAAACATAAGAAACGAAACTCTGGACCCTTCGACATCCTACTCGACGTAGAAGACTGAAGAATCTCCCTTGTGGTCAAGGAGTAACCACCCTGTGCAAACAGGCACCATCCAGCACCTCGACGTCTGCTTTGTTGCAGTTCCCGCCGGAACTCGAGCGACAGAGATCGACGAGATCAAGCTTGCCTGCCTTCTAACAGCCCGATCCACAGTCCCTGCAGAGCTGAGACCCGTGGATGCAACCGGAAGCGTGGGGCACGCCATCTTGAAAGGACCACGAGACGCTGACCGTGCAGCCCACGAGTGACCCTCGAAGCTGTACACCGGGGTTTGAGAATCCCCAATCCCGAGCCACTCTTGCACCGAAGTTCAGCCCTCTACACTCGACGAGTGCTGTGTGGGGCCCTTCTGCTTCTTTTGGCTCAACGCGTTGGCCCGGTCACTTGCCAGCCAGCTTGTGGCCCCTGTGCCAACGAAAACCGAAATACGACTTGTGATTCTGGTTGCTCCAGATTTGCACCCATTCCCCTGAAAAGGAGTACCCACTCTGACCCTTCTGGTCCGAGTGAGAAGAAATCTTCTAGTTCCGTGTGGATTGCTTTTGCCAAGTGTTGTTTGCTCCAATCTTGAAGCCGACAGCGCCGACGGCGAGAGCCTATGTGGGACAACTCGTGACCCGCTCCTGGATGTCGCAGATGCCCCAGAGTCCACGTGACAGCGGAGAGAAGATCCTCAACAATGACCTGATTGCGCCCGACATTGCCTGGTTCCGTCCTGGTTCCACCCTGGTCACTGCTGAGTGACCCAGACTCTGTCCCCTCTGCTTTCAGGTACTTTTCTATCCGGATCCACCTTTGGATCCCTCCGGACACTTCTCTTTCCCATCGCCTGCAGCATCTTCAGCTCCAAGCGCCCAGAACTTGCACGACAAAACCTGACGCCACTTCGACCCTATGCACCCGCTTCCTGTGGGTGAGTTAACATTGCAACGCCGGTGTTCCCACACGGGTACACACCTCTAGGGTCTTTGTCTAAAGTTTTGTCCTTCTAGGTTCAGCAGAAGTATCCTAAAACTGTATTTGTGTAACTTTTATGCACCATTGACTTGCATTGGTGCATGCGTGTGCTTTAAGCACTGCACCCGAATCCCGCGGGCTTTTCCCGACTTCAGCATTGCTTGTCCCTACTGCTCCCAGCGATTCCCTAGGCCCTAGGCCTAACCACTGTTCGATTGGTATCTCTTATACCACTTTCTTAATATATGGTCTGAGTGGCCCCTCGCCCTCATCCATAATTGTGCAACTTTGTATGTTATACTGTGCTTTTGATTTAACGCTTGTTCGCCTTTGTTCATAAAGAATACTGGGGATTATTTGTAGGAATAAATACATATATTTTTATAATATATACTTGTGTGGTGTCCTTTCATTTGATATTACAGGACTGTGATTGGTAAAACAGCTCGCTTAACACGACCTCTTGAGTTAAGCCTTTAAGGCTGCTTAGTCTATGCTACCATTAAGATAGCTTGTCTACAAGGTTGACTTACAATCTGACACCATAAGGAATTGTTTGGACTGATACAAGGTGGTTCCAGAATTGGAAACATCATATATCAGGCCAACTTCTCACATCTACCTACATCTGGCCCTAAATATTTGTTCATTGATATATATACGCACTAAGAAAAATTGATGTGCAGTTTTGATACGTATATATATATATGTGATGTATATGGGTCTAATTTGTCTTACATTTTTCTACATGTTGTTGATTATGAGTTTATGTGAAAGTATCAATGTTGTATATTGTCAGAGTATAATTTTGTCTAAACACTGAACGTTGAGTTGTTTTGATGATTATATGTGTTTTTCTGCAAAAAGAGAATTTCCACAGAACAACTTCTTAAAATATTAATTGAAGGGTAAAATAAATAACCCAAACCACTAAACGCATATAGTGTGGTTTCTTGAAAAATAAACAAATAGGACTCCAGGTATTTTTTGCTTAACGTACTGTTTAAGTTATGGCAGTGCAAAGCCGGCCTGAGTCACTGTGTTCTAGATGACACTTTCATTTGTATTCAGAACCACACCAAAAACCTTTGGGCGAGAAATGCTTGAAAGGAGCACATGGGATGTTTTAAGCCAAATATGCAAATGTTAAAAGATACTGTATGTCTGCTCTTTTCCAGACATATTGTGACCATACTTTATTGCAGGTGGGGTTCCTGCTTCCGGCCGTTCGTGCTTCCGACCTCGCTTTTCATAGCAGCAGGCCTTTTGTACACTTTTTCGATACCTAATTTTGTTTTTTTGCTTATTGATAGGGTTCCTAGCTATTATTTAGTTCGTCAGTGTTTGCAATACTTACCAGTAAAGTCTGCAATCAGCATGCTCCCCCCTCTAGGCCTTTTCATCACTAGGTTCCAACACTGATGAGTTAACATTGTTTTCCAATGATCTGTATATATTCATTGCTTTACAATCAGATATCACTTGTCTTTCAGAGGGTTTGGTGTTTCTCAGAAATTGGTGCCAACGTGTTTTCCCCCTTTCCCGTGACCTGTCTTCTCAGTCCCATTTTTCCTCACAAGGAAACTGAATATCATAGGCGCCGAGAGGTACCTCAGTCAATTCACTTCCACCCACATGTGTGGCTAGAAAATGGAAGGCAACACCCCCAACCCATCACCACTGCAGTGACCCAACAATCTGTAGTTGCAGATCTCCAGTTGAAATTCATGTATTGTGCTGTTTGGCAGCCTGAGTGTGTCCTAAGGTGTGGCCATTTATACTGATCAGCTTGGGAAATTGGATTAACCTGCAATAATGATGATGGTTATGTTTTCATGGGTAAATTTGATGTGGGTGTTCTTTTCCCCGCTGCACACTTTATTTGTGTCAGTAGTGGTGCTTTCATTGTATTTTATCTTTGAATTTCATTTGGTATAATGTGGTACAGTTTAACACCTATTCAACCCTGGTAGAGATTTTTCGTGGCAAATCCACACTATAGACAGGCTCAACTACAACGCATAATGGCATTTTCAATTACCACACCCTTAAATACTGGGGGCCTCATTTATGAAAAGTGACGCATCGCTGCGTGAAAACAGCAATGCGTCACTCTTCACTGCGCCCTCCTTTCAACACCAATGATGCGTCATATTTATAGTATGACGCATCATTGCGCAAGGAGTTACAGATACGTCAGTATTTCTGACGTATCTGTATGGCGCAAAAGTGACGCATTGCTGGAGTGTGTCTCAAAAGTGACGCAACTCCAGCAATGTATCCTTTCACATGGGGCAAGCCCCATGTGAAAGGGCCTGCGTCAGTCTTACGCCTGCTGTGAGGCAGGCGTAAGAAATTGACGCATTTGTGTCCTAGAAGTGATGCAGTGAAATCACATAGATTACACTGCGTCACTTCTACGACCCTTTCTTGCGTCAATGCGCCCCCCCCTTGCATACATTATACCTGGCGCAGGTATAATGTGGCGCAGGGGTTTACAAAGTGACGCATCTACATAGATGCGTCACTTTGTAAATATGGCGCATTTTTTTACGCCACTGGTGCGTCACAAAAAGTGACGCACCAGCGGTGTAAAAGTGACGCATAGCCTCATAAATAAGGCCCTGGGTAAGGTGATTCTGGGTGTGTTTCCTCACATGGAGACACACACAGAATTAAGAGGTGTGTTTCTGCACTCTGTATTAGTGGGTGTGGAGATTTGCCTGGTAAACGTGCAGTTGTACAGAGCAGATTTATTGCCCAATTCTTAATGAGCGCCTAACTCTCTCATGTAGGTAATGTAGGCAACTGTGGGGTTGGTGTGAGTTAGCCACATGCCTTGTTTTAAATCTTTTCCCTCAGTGTGGCAATTTTGCTGTTGATTTGACTTTGTTTTTGTATTGAAGTGTAAGCCAATAACTCCACTGAATATGTCTTGGTTCCTTTCATGATGTATGGAATTGTTTTAATTCTTTTCCAACCATGGAACTCAAGAGATAATAGTGTGGGGGGAGTCGTTTTGTGGAATAGTCTGCCTTCTGAGTTCTACTAGTGACATTACCATGGTCCTACTGGCCTTAGTAGGACCCACGGGGTGCGGGGTGTGGAGGGGCCGGGCAGGGGACTTGATGGCGTCATCAGACCTCAGAGTGGTTGACACCTTCCTGCTTTCTCAAATTTGCTTGAAAATGCAACATTTGCCCACTTTTTTCCCCGTGGGTGATTCGGGCTCGCTCGCTCGCCGCAGTGCAGTACAACAGTTGTTTTACGCCCACCACTTTCAAATGTCACCATCCACCACTGTCCAGTAATGCTTTCTTTTGCGCTTGCCAATTATGTATTGTGAATGTTTGTGAATTGCCCAAAATAATTATATCATAGAGGATGTAAAACTATTTATAAAAGAATGTGCCAACACGCTCCGTTTCTAAGATCCAGAAAATGTTTTCAAAGTGAACATGATAAATTAATTGGAAACCCACACTATCTTTAAAATGTCATAAAAACACTTTTCAAAACTGACACACATAAATAATACAAAGGCAGAAAAGCACATAAGTAACATAATGTTTATATCAACCACTGCATTATTGTAATGCGCAACCGCGATCTCGATCGAAAACACTATCACATACCAACAAACTTGAATCTAATTTTGCAATCAATGTGTCAACATGCTCCTGGAGTACCTCTGACGAAATTATTGCTGCAATTAAAGCCACTCGTTCTGGAAAAGCTCCAGGGCCTGATGGATACCCTATTTTGTTTTACAAAACCTTTCTTCCTTTGATTGTTCCCAAGCTTCAATCTGTTTTTGATGCCTTTATTAAAGATGGATCTGTTTCTGGTTCTGCTGCTGATGCCACCATTGTAGTGATTCCAAAAGAGGGAAAAGATCACTCTGACCCCAAAAACTTCCGTCCTATTTCCCTTCTTAACATGGAAGCTAAGATTTTTGCTAAAATCCTAGCTAAGCGCTTGGAATCCTTCATTCCTAAACTGGTGCATCCATCTCAAACGGGTTTTGTAAAGGGTCGTCTCGTGCGGGATAATATCAGAACCTTTTGACATATTCTCAGTTCAGCTAAGCGCTCCAAGCTCCCGGCCGCTGCTTTGGCTCTCGATGCAGAAAAGGCCTTCGATAAGGTCTCTTGGCCTTTTCTACGTGCTGTATTATGTGCACATAATCTTGGTGACTCCTTTATTCATATGGTCATGTCCCTCTATTCACAACCCCGAGCCAACATAAGAGTCAATGGCGCTACGTCGTCCTTTTTTAATCTTCGCCAGGGCACTAGACAGGGATGTCCTTTATCTCCACTTTTGTTTTTATTATCCATTGGTCCCCTCCTTAGACTAATTGACATACATCCAGATATTAAGGGGTTTTCTTTTGGCCCTCACCGGATTAAAATTGCGGCTTACGCGGATGATGTCCTTATTTTCTCAGATGATATTGCTTTGGCCATTCCTGCTATTTCTGATACCATCTCTCTTTTTTCAAAGGTTTCAGGATACACCTTAAATAAGGACAAGACTGACATGTTCCCACTGAATGCTTATTGTTTCTCTACGCATATGGGCTCTGCTGGCTTTAAATGGCAATCTAAGCAATTGAAGTATTTGGGTATCTATTTTTGTTCCACCTTGTATGATACAGTTGCTTATAATGAAAATCAGACTATTCTTAAAGTACGGCGTCTGTTGGACGCCTGGTCTCCAAAACACATTTCATGGTGGGGGCGCCTTCAGACTCTTAAAATGATGATTACGCCTATTATTAATTTTGTCTCTTCCATGCTCCCAGTAAAGCTATCGGTTTCCTTCTTTCATGACATTGATGTTCTTACTTCTAAATTTTTATGGAATAATAAAAGGGCTAGAATTGCTTATAAATTCTTACGAAAACCTTATGATATGGGAAGTTGTAACTTTCCCGATTGGGAAAAATATCAAACTGCCTTTCTGGCATCTCAAGGTGCTCTCTGGTTGTCATCCCCTCCTATTCATGTTCCATCTTGGTTGCTAATAGAGCAAGAACTGGCCTCTCCTTTGCCGACTGCTTCTTTTTTAACTACGTCTACCTTGTCTATTCCTTTTTCCCGTTCTATTATATTGGATACTATTGCTGCGGTACGAACGGTGGACAAGAGGGTGGCGACTCCATTACACAAATCTAGGTGGTCGTCTATTTGGCGGAATTCTAAAATTAAAATTACTATTGCTTCTTCTTTGATGTCTTATTGGGCTTCTAAAGGGATCTCGCTTGTTAATCATCTCTATGATTTCAATAATGCTCCATTACCATTTTCCTCTTTAGCTCAACAGTTTTCTTTATCTAATTTAGATTTGTATACCTTTCTCAAGATCAAAGTGGCACTTGCTAAGGTGCGCCTTCATCCTACTTCCCCTACGATTACTCTCTTTCAATTATGGATTAGGACTGGTCACGTAGCTTCTAAAATTTATAAATTTTTACAATCTACTTCAATACCTACCCATACTGTAGCTCAGCAAAAATGGTTACACCATTTTGACCAGAGTGTCACGGACCATATTTCTTCAGACACCTGGCAGATGATTGGTAAATTTTCTCTTTCTAATAAAATCGCCCCATCGTTAATGCAATCTAAATTTTTCTCCGTTAACCTTCTCCATTGGACTCCTACTCGCTTACATTTGTTGAATCTCAAAGAGGACAGTCTTTGTTGGAGTTGTGGCTTATTACCAGGCGATTTTCCTCATATGTTCTTTGACTGTTCCCTTCTTCAACCCTTTTGGGATCTCATTCACAAACACCTCACGCTCATTTTTGGTATTCAGTTTCAACTATCCTTTCCATTAATCCTATTAGGCCCTTTAGCATCCCCAGTCCCTCTTCCCTTAGATTCCATGGAATTACAGCTGTTAGATCTTTTATTGACTGTTGCAGTTAAAGTAATTTTAATGGAGTGGAAATCATTTTCTTCAGTTTCTTATCATACTTGGTGGGCTTGGGTTTCCTTTTTACGTAGTGCTCATACCTCGGTTGATCACGCCCATCTTTCTCCGTCTATTGCTAGTGGTGTTTGAACTGCTTTGGATACCTACATGGATTTATCTTCCAAAGGGTTGGTTGCACAATACCCCTTTGATATGTCTGGTTGAATGGTGTCTTGTCTGTTGGGTTGGTCCGGTGGAAATCCTCCTCTCTCTTTCTTTTCTTGCTGTTTCTCTCTTTCTCTTTCTTCTCTTCTTTTCTCTCTTTTCTTCTTTCTTCTCTCTTCTTTCCCTACCTTCCTTTTCCTCGAGTACTCTAATTGATAGTGATACTCTTGATTCTTGTTTCTGATATATATTAATTGTTTTTACCATACTTAATTTATTTATCTGATTCTGGCGGGCTACCTTTGTTACAGATGTCTCTTTTACAACGCATGCTTGCCTACTATATTTTGATTGTTTTATCCTATATCAATTGTATCACTGACACTTGTATGGTGTAGCTTCATTTGCTTTTTCATATTAATAAAATTCTTTGAAATGAAAAAAACAAACAAAAAAAAAACATGCTCCTGGAGCAATATAAACACACAAAAAGGTCATTTTTCATTCAAATAATTATAAGTTTGTGTGGGATAAAAGGAACCCCTCAGTCTTATTTATGTTATCAAAGTTTTCCCCCTGCTTCGCTGGTATGTGAAAGACAGTGTGTTTTCACGTTTATTTGACTGTTGGGGAATTGCCAACTATGGAGCTGGGGATACAAGTTTGCGTCGCGGCATCGGCTCAAAATCTTGTGGTTCTGAGCAAAATACTTCATATTCCCATGTGCCAAGGACAGCGCCTAGATCCTCTCACAGATTATAATCCGCTCTATATAAATCTACAAATTCTAAATTATAATTATTCCACAGCCAACAATTCCAAAGCAACCCACATAATTCCACTCCACTCCACACCAAATACATCCACTTCACTCCAAAATAAAAAACTTAGGTAAAAGACATGGGGGCATATGTACAAGGAGTAAACACCAACGTAAGCGGGACTTTCCCGCCGCTAATGCGGCGATATTGTCATCACCGTATTCAAAAGCTGTCGCTAACAGCCGTTAGCAATAGATTTCAGGTGAAACCGCCCGTCACCATCGCCACTTAGGTTAGAGATAACTACCGCTAATGAGATGCAAGGTAGGCGTTCCAGTGCAAAAATGCACGCTAACCCCAATTCACGATATTTACAATGATCACCAGGGCCTGTGATACGTTCAGAAAACAGCCGCTAAAGCCTGGTAGCGGCTGGGACCTAAGACCAGAAAAAGGTGGTCTTAAAAATGGTGATAAAGAACAGTACATTCGGGGGACTAGCCCAGAGCCTCATTTGAAGACCTACTGATGCCATGGAGGTATTACTCATGCAGCTTGGAGCACCAAGAGGGCACAGCAACCACCCCCAGTGCCCCCGCCCCAGGACCACCAGAGGCAGCGCCTAAGAAGACAGCGGGTCCATTGCCCATGCCACACCCTCACGGACCCTAACGCCAGAGGATGTGATCACCCACTACAGGCTCAAAAGGTCATCCATCCTCTGCATCTTGACCCAGATAGCTCCAGGCACCAACAGAGCGGAAATCCAACATCCCACCACGGACAAAGCTGCTGGCAGTGCTGCACATGTTGCCCTCTGGTACCTTCCAACCAACAACTGCCAGAGTTGGGGGAGTCTCACAGTCATCCCTATGAAGGTTCCGCCCAACTGTCTTGGATGGCATCATCAGCCTGACACCAAGGCACCTACGCTTCCCCAACACTGTGCAGAAACAGCTTGAGACCAAGCAAGGCTTTTATGCCATTGCTGGCATCCTGCAGGTGTTGGGGGCAATTGACTGCACACATGTCCTACTTGAGCCCCCTGCGGACACCGCACACATATACCACAACAGGAAGCACACACATTCCATCAATGTGCAGGCAATCGTGGACCACCGGGGATGTTCACCAATGTCGTAGCCAAGTTCCCAGGGAGTGTGTATGATTCCTACATCTTCCGCAAGACCATCATCTAACCAGCGGCTTCAGGAAGGCAAATATGGAAATGCACTGATTGTTGTTAAATACTAACTCAACACACCACACACCTCAAGTCCACAATCATGGAACTCACAAATGTGAGAATTCACATGTAGCAAATTTCACACAACATGCCTAATAACATGTCCACCTATCATACACAACAACCCAAGTGACTGCGCGTACTGGGACTAGCCTTGTAGACAAACTATCCCCAAAGGCACAGCCCCTCCGCCACACATTTGCAAATGCGGGAGAGTTGGGAACCAAGTAGTTGCGATGGAGAGTGTGGACCTATGAGGAAAGTATGAACACAAGGCTGGGTCTGGCGGTAGTGTTCTGTATAGTCTGGAGCTTGCAGAACACAGACTTGTCTATGCAGGCATGTAGGGAGTTTCCATAGTCCAGTCTGATGGTAATGACTGTGTGGGCGTCTGTCATTCCCAACTGGGGGGGGGGGTCCCTTTGAAGGTCTCATGGAGGATGCAGAGGGTATTGAAGCAGCTTGAGGCCACCGCATAGACCTGTTGGTTCATGGAATGGGATGAGTAGAGTACGATGCCTAGGTACCTGGGGTTGTTGGGGGGGGGGGTTGCTGAAGGCAGTGGCTCACTAGGTGTTGTCACATGCTGATGGGGTGGTTACAAGGATGAGGACTTAAGTCTCCTCTGCGTTGAGTACCAGGAAGCTGTTGATCATCCATGTTGCAAGTTCCTGCAATCCTTCCTGGAAGCCCAGTCTGGTGGGTGTGGGTGTCTTGGTGAGGGAGAGTATGAGCTGGGTGTCCTTGAGGTTGCTTCAGTTCTTCCCCAGGCATCTGCAGATGCATAGGGCATCTCGAGGTCAGTGGTGACCGAGGCAGCTTTTCTTGCATGCTGTATGTTGGAGTTGCATAGTGGGGCAAGTTTGTATGTGCAGTTGGAGATCCATGTGTGGAAATCCCTGGCAGCGCCGTCAATGTTGGCTGCAGGGGTGTGGGTGTTGCTGTTGATGGTGGAGTGGGGCAGCTCCTCGGTAACTCAGCTCCAGTTCCTTTGTGTGGCGCGGGCTGTGGGATTGGGTGGCCTGGGTTTCTCGATGAGGAAGAGTACGCAGTGGTGGTCCCTCCATGGGGCTTGATGGTGTGGATGAAGTGGACGCTGTTTACACATGTGAAGATGGGGTCAAGGGTGTGACCTGCCTTGTGGGTCAGTGTGGTAAAGAGATGGGTTAGTCCGATGTTTGCGAGCTTTGGCAAGAGGGTACTGGAGTTAGAGTTGTTGTGGTTTGTGAGGAGGAAGCTCAGGTCAGAAATGAGTACGTAGTCCATGGAGTAGATGGCGTGGTGTGTGATGATGTTGATGGTGTGGGTGAAGGGGGCCTGGCCTCCGGGGGCTTTGTAGGCGATGGTACCGCAGAGTGTTGCTTTGTGGCTGGTCTGGATCTGGAAGTACATGTTGGGGGGGGCGAAGGTCTGGCGGCAGCGGCAGCAGGAGAACTGGATGTGAGTTGTGCCTGGTGTGGCCTATTGGCAGTTGTATGCTCTCCTGGCATTGACTTTGAGGAGGGCGGGTGAGTATTAGTACTAGACGGTATGAGATCCAGGGGCCCTGCTGCGGTTTGCGTTTGGCTTGCGATGGGCACAGAAGGGATTGCCTTTGGCGCGCCGTTGGAGTGCCAGTGATGCAACTGCGCAGAGCCCACAATAAAATAGGCTAGGGGGTAGGGACGAGCAGCTGTGAGGCAATGTAATTTGCATTGATGCTGGTCAATTGTCTGAAGCTACATATGTCTAACCTGAATTCCAAAGTAGCACAAATCACACACCACAAAATACTGCATACACAGCATGCACAACAACTTATGGACACATCTCTCCATTACATGTTTCAGGTGATCAAGGATATGCACTCTCCCAATGGCTGATGACACCCCTCTGAGCAACAAACACCCAGGCCCGGAGGCAGTATAAGCTGGTCCTTGGACACACAAGGGCCATTGTGGAGCGCACTTTTGGCGTGCTAAAGTCACGTTTCCAGTGCCTTGACATCACAGGTGGCAGACTGTTGTACAGCCCGGAAATAGTGTGCAAGACAATCATAGCATGTTGTGTGTTGCACAATATATGTGTATCCACCAATGCCCCATGGATCCAAGTGCCAGATGCACCGGACAATGCTGAGGATGATGAAGAAGATGATGCTGGTGATGCACACCCCACAGTTTATGCTGCAGGAACATACCTCGAAGGGACCGAATCATAAACAATTTCTTCACCTGAGCACGTCACAATGTGACAGTCATTGTGAAATGTATATGCAAAATGCACCTAAGCAGTTTGTGCAATAAAACAATACAATACACATACCTTGTGTGCATGTGTTTCCTCTGCATAGGTACACCTCTCTGACAAGTGAAAGTCAAACATTTAGGGTAAGTATTGTACAGTTTTAATTTTGAGGGTGGGTATGTCTTTCCTGGCCAGAGATGCTTTCAGTGTGTCTTTCATGGTCAGAGATGCTTTTTAAGGTGTCATTTGGGATAAAATATGCTTTTTAGGGTGTCATTTGGGTTCAGATATGCTTTTCAGGGTGTCATTTGGGGTCAGATATGCTTATTAGGGTGTCATGTAGGGTAAACTATGCTTTTAGGGTGTCATTTTGAGTCAGATATGCTTTTCAGGGTCTCATTTGGGGTCAGATATGCTTTTCAGGGTGTCATTTGTGGTACAAAATGCTTATTAGGGTGTCATTTACTGCCTGAGAGGAAATGTATTTGTTTATTTTATTTATTTATTCAAAGTTTTATATAGCGCGAACAAGATCCTTGCAGATATCAGAGCGCTTTACAGAAAGAAGGGGTAGGGGCAACAGGAGGGTGATTAAACGAACTATTGGGTGCAATATAGTAGTCGGTAGTAAGTGAGTAGCATAATAGGATAGCAATCATGTACAGATATAATACCAATAAACAATCAGGTAACCAATAATACAAAACCGGTGCAAAGTCTTTGATCCAGCAACAAAAGAGTTCAGGTGAACTTGGCCATAAGGATGGCTTTTACCTCTTTCTTAAAAATTACATAAACAAGGGGTAGGGGTAACAAGAGGGTGGTTAGACAAACTATTGGGTACAATATAGTAGTCGAGTAGCATAATAGGATAGCAATCATGTGCAAATATAATACCAATAAACAATCATGTAACCAATAATACAAAAACGGTGCAAAGTCTTTGATCCAGCAACAAAAGAGTTCAGGTGAACTTGGCCATAAGGATGGCTTTTACCTCTTTCTTAAAGAATGCAGTGGAGGAGATAAGCCTGGTTTCAGGAGGGAGTGCATTCCAGATCCTGGGTGCCATTCCTGAGAAGGAGCGTTTGTATGTTTTTTCCTTCCGGAATCTACGAGGTTTCAGGAGTAGATTTTTTGTACTTCTATTGGACCTCGAGCCTCCTGATATAGTCAGCTTTTGAGTGAGGTAGTTGGGTGACTTGTGGTGTACGGCTGAGTGTGTCATAACGGCAATTTTCAGCTGTATTCTGGCTTCAAAAGGCAGCCAGTTCAGGGTTTTTAAGTCAGGTAATATATGCGAATGTTTTCTTGAACCAGTGATGAGTCTCGCGGCAGCGTTCAAGGAGGCTCTTAGGGGTGCGGTTGTTGAAAGGGGGAGTCCGCTGAGGGCCACAATTCCGTAGTCTATGCGAGGGATGACTAGGGCTTGTACAGCAGTTTGGAAGTCCTTAGCTGGGAAGAAGGGTTTATGTTTCCTCAAAGTGTTGATTTGGAAATTAGCTCCTTTAGTTGCTTTGCTAATGTGCTGCTGCATGTTGAGTTTAGCGTCAAGTGTGATGCCTAAGGATTTCGCGGATTCCACGATGGTGGGTTGGACATTGAGCGCAGTTAGGTGATTGAGCCAGATTTGGGTGATGGCAATTATCGCAGGAGGTGAAATCAGAAGGAACTCAGTTTTCAGAGCATTTAGTTTGAGGTGATTACCGGCCAACCATGATTGGGTGTTTCTGAGTGTGGAGTTCAGAAGTTTGATGTCTTCCGGGGATTGTAGCTTGAGGTAAAGTTGAGTGTAATCGGCGTACATATGGAAGTGTACATTAGATGCTTGAAGCAAGGTGGTGAGTGGTTCCATGATGAGGTTGAACAATGTGGGGGATAGGGAAGATCCTTGTGGGACGCCTAAAGTTACAGGCACAGGTGAGGACAGCACGTTGTTGATCTTGAACTTCTGAGACCGGTTATGTAGGAAGGAAGTGAACCATTTGAGAACAGTCCCGGATAAACCCATTCTGGTATTTAGCAGCTCCAGTAGGTTCTCATGTTTGACAGTATCAAATGCTGAGGAGAGATCAAATTAAATCTAATACTGTTTATCAGTGTAACAACATGCACGTAGCGTGCAAAATCGGGCCGCAATAACCTCAACATGATGTTTTTTTCATAATAGAGATGGAAAATCTATTGCTACACACATTGAGCAACACTAAATATTACCCCTAAGCCAATTTGCGTGCAGAATCTCACCGCAAAGTCAAACAATGGGCCGCAAACACACAGGAAGTGATGTCCGCATGCTTCCTGCTTCCTGGAAGAGTGCTGTGCACTTTCACTTTCTCTTTTAAACAGTTTGCTGGTGAATGTGGAGAGTGCTGGAGGTGTATGGTGTTGTGTGCCGCAGATTTTTGATTGAGAGAGTGTTTCTGTGTCCTGTGAACGGTCAATAGGGTCTCCCTGAAGTGTTGTGCACTTGTTTTTACGTGTTTTTTGCGTCTTGTCCTCAGTCTTTTTGGGTGTTTGTCCAAGGGGTAGTGTGAATAATTACTAGTTGTTGGGGCATATATTGGGCTTTTTTTCCTTAGGAGTGGGTTTAGGTGTGTGCTGGGAGATGGTGGGTGTGGGTAGGGAGGGCAGGATGTCAGAGGGGGTACTGGGGGTCTTCCCCCGGCTGGTCAAATCTTACCTGCCCTTGATAGTGGATAATGGGGGTTGTATCCTTTCTATATATCCTATCTATGTTCGGAAGGTCAGGTGAGAGCGCGTGAGAGCCCAGATGCTGCGTGTCTTCGGTGTGGACAGGACTGTCTGCCAATGGAAGCACAGATGGCAGGATTAAGTGGGCCGTGAGGGTGACCTGTGGGACCTCCTGGTAGTCATCATTGGCCTACAGTGTGGTAAGTTCAACCTCAAAATTGATGTATGAACACTCATACGAAAAGCCAAAAATGCGGTTTATGACACAATGGTGTATAAGAGTACAAATGTGGCGGAGATAGGCGTTAGACTTCATGCCTTCATGCCGAACGTTGCCGCATCAGAAACGCAATGTTGCACCATATGTACAAGCATAGTGTGCAGGCTTGCCTTTCCCCCTGCGCTGGCGCAACACTTAGTAGTGGCAACGCTGGTACCCTTACACCATAGTGCGTGCAGGGCACAGATTGTTCATGTACAGGAAGGGTGACTGCACATAAAAAATCCAAGGCATTGTTTTTTGGACATGTGTGCTGCACAAAAGGAAGAGTAATAAAGCATTCCTCCTTGTTTTATAAAGTCAGGTGCGCTGCCCTTGTTCAGAGGCTTCGTGTTACAATGGATGAGATAGAAACAATTGTTCTGTTGAAATAGGACATCTCCAGAGTGTCATACACCGCCAACAGCTGTGACAGCCTTGTGCGATCTGCAGCGATGCTATTGTCCACAGAGCATGTATAGCATCATGTTGTGTGGGAAAATGAGGCTTTGGGAATGTGTCACACAAGCAGTATGTGCAAATCTGTCAGCATCATTGTCTTGTTGGTCTAACTCAGCATTCTCAGGTCTTGTGGGAATGACAGGCAAAGTAGACACAATTATGTAGGCAACATGGACTGCAACAGTACAGTCACAGAGCATTGTCAGTGATAGTTCTGAATTGTAAGATGAATGGGACACGTATGATTTTATGTCTAATACCAACACACGTTTCTTTTCATGTCTCACAGCTGGAAACCAACTCATCACACAGGAGGATATCGACATCTTCAAGGACCCACACGCCACTGGTGAGTTCAGCCATTAAATAATGGCATTGTGAGATGTGATGAATGTCTGGGTGGAATCATTGTCGTTGTAGTATGCGGTATGGGTGTGCATCACATGTAGATTGCCTCCAGTGTGATGATGTTTTGTGGAAGTGTGAAGTGTGTACAAATCAGTAAAGAAAGATGGAGCAATGCATACGATTTCCAGATGTAACTTTGCACATCCCCATTTAGTGATACCCATCCAAGTGATATCTATTGGCTCTGTCACTACAGCACATGCATGTGGATTATAGAGGATACAGATGTGAAAGGAGACATGTGAGTGGTGTTGCTGATGCGTATGACCAGACATGGAATGCATGTACATCCTTTACTGAGATGACTGTGCAAGTGGGCCCGATCATGCACAAGAAGGTAGTGATTATCAGGCCGTGCATGGTCAGACACAGGTCTGCACTGTGATTTTGTAGGTATGCTTCATACCAGCTTCACAGAAGTAGCAGGGCGTAGCTTTAAACCAATGATATCAATGGCACGTTCCCCAAACACCTAGCAAAGGTGGCCCTATGTATCTCATTGGCATATTTTGCCACTGCAATGATGTTGCCAAGCTGTCTCCTTGGGGTCATTCCCCAGGTAGATTAAGGGGCAAATGTACAAGCCCCTCTCGCCGAATTTGTGACATTACTCTGCATGCATTTACCCACATGCTTTTGCTCTGCAGTTATTTCTGCTCAATATATTTTACAACGCAGGCCGCAACAAAGCTATTCGTTAAAATGCATTCCCCATTATAACACAATTACCATTATGACTCCAGGGGGCCATTACTTTGGGGAATGCATTGTAACAGTTTGCGATGTAAAGCCCTGCGTTGTAAAACGGTCAGTGGAGTAAGAATTGCGGATCAAACACATGCAGATTTATAAAATTTGAGTAAACTACATTTTCCCCTCTCGTCAGCACAGTGTCACCTATTGTGAAGTTGTGGTGGGGAGAGGGCCTGCGCCTCATGTACAAGTCAGTGTTCAGCCACCTAACGTGTTTCCATGTGTGCTGCTTGATGCAGCACAAATGTAAGTGTAAGGAGGGCTGTTCCAGGATTGCTCATGTGCAGGAAGGGTAACCTTCCTACACATAAACAAGCCTCCCCTGCACACAGACACCCTTACACTCTTTTGCAAGGGTGCCTGTGTTGGCGCGGAGTTGATGAACTTCTCGGCGTCACTGGGGGACACACAGGGCTGCACCTGATTATTGTACACATGATGCAGCACTGTGTTACAGAAGAGGATGAGTAAGGCGCTACACCCGGAGGGCTAATGCCTCCCTCTTCCAATTCCTTGTGCATGTCACCCTCAGTCAGTGTATGTCACAGCACCATCATTTGACTCTGACAGTCTCATTTGGTTGTGACACTCCATGTCACATGCCATGCACTGTCATGTCAGTCGCCCAGCAAGTTGTTACTGATCTTGGATTTAACATTTCATTGTCCAGGTCACTTTCTAACTTCACAATGTTACGTTACAGTGTAGGCTCCCATGTTTCACTGACCTTGTGTTTCCGAGTTAAATGGAGAACATTGGAATAGTCATCAGGACTTACCTTTTGTCATTGCTCTTATTTGACAGACAACTTGTCGCCAGAGGAGTCTCACGCCTTCCAGGTGAGGAAGGGCCAGTACCTCCATATCCGCAAGGTCTCAAAGGGATATCACAAAATGGCACGGAGGTACCAAGAAGACCGAGCAGTTGGGAGTTGGAAGTCGGTGCCCGAGGCAATGACCCACGGTAGCCAGAGTGTCACATAGGTCATCCCTGGGCCTCTGGTGACAGGCGTGGCTCCCGGCATGGACAGGCAGCAATACATCTCCCTTCAACACCACACACACAAGGGACAATGCCACCTGCACCAGCAGATCAGGTGGTGCCGTTCACTGTGTGGGACCAGCGCACAGTCATGGATAACAATGTTTTGCTGGCAGAAATTTGTCGGGAAATGGCAGAGCATACCAGGCACCTGCAGGACCTAAAGGCAGCCCTGGGTCTCCCATATTGATGGGACATTTAGAGCCTCATCCCCCTCTTCTCCTTTCCCCCAATGTTATTTCTTGTTCTTGGTTAGTGTTAGGTAAGTATTTTAAGAGTTAGGTTGTGTAGTTGTAGTGTAGGTATAGTTAGTGTTAGATTTTAAGCTAGTTTTAGATATTTATTCTTCTATAGTATTTGGGGATGTTTCTTTTTCCTTTGGGTGAGGGCTTGATGTCTGTGTTGTTATATCCTAACTTGACTACTCCTAATGCCTTTTGGGAATACCGAAAGTTGTAAAGTAAGAATTATGTCTCAGATTCCTATTGCGAATCGGGCCCACTGCTCTGCTGCACACAGGAGGGGAAATGTGGCACTGCTCCCTGTAGTGCCAGTGTCATAGCCACTTCTCCCAGCTGCTAGTTTTGGCATTGGCTCATAGTGATGCCACCCTTGAAATGGAGGTACAGCATCTGACTATATGCTAATGGCAGTGCACTACACATCCCTACACAGATTGCCCTATCCTCTCACAGTGGTCACAGCATGAGAGGTTTCCTTATTGATAAAGCATTGGTAGGCCACAGAAAGGGGCTGACTGAGCATACAGGTCAGACCTAGAATGGTTTCGGTGATGGAAAACGCACCGTTACATCGCATGTTTGCATGTTCACAAGAGTGACGCCACATGATCCTTTTCGGGCACTTTCAGACACCATGGTTCACTCAGAACGGATAAATAAGATATGTGCACGCTTTCGGAATACCACTGTCTGCTCTTATCCTGACACAAGCACATGTTACTGGTTCATTTTTCTCCACATATTTCTTCTGTTTCTTTTGCTTCAACACACAACTCACTGGTTCCAAACCTCTGCCCAAAATGTGTCCTTTCCATGATTCAACCTTTGATTCACATGATACTGTTTGCTGCTATCACCAGATGTTAATACATGTATTCACTGCTTGTAAATGATTGACTAAATATGTGCCATACTTGGTTGCTTTCAGATATAAGTCCCCTGATGAAGGGCAAATGCCCGAAATGCATTGGGCAAACATGAAGTAAATGTTTCAAAATATTATGAAGAAAATAATATGAAGTACACAATACTATTGACAAAAAATAAAGACAACTACTTTTGAAGCAAATGAATCAAGTTTTTATTGAAAAAATACAGGAAACTTTTCCCAGAGTGCATCGAGGAGACGTTACTCCCAAGGGATTTAGCGCTACTTTACACTCCTTACCTCTCCGACATCATTCCCCTTGGCTGCGATGGACTGCCATATTGCATTTTATGTTCCCAAATGACACTGTGGAGCTGACCATAAGCTGTTGTTCTTTTTCTGTCACCTCCGCAATCAGGACCTGGTTTTCCTGCTGACTGAACCGGAACTTCCTCTTCCTCTTCTCCTTGCCCTTCCCCTGGGTCTCTGCCTGGTCATCCTGGGAGTTTGGGGGTTGTTGTTTGCTTCGGTACTGGGTCCAGCGTTCTCCATGGTTCTTCCTTTTTTTTTTGAATGTTCTTGGGTACAAAGCGGGTGTTTTATAGTGGTTTTTCCGGCGTAACATGAAAAAAGTGGCCTCAAGCTAATTAGAGTGCAGTTTCTGGCCACAAATTGGCGTTTCGCCTCTTTTTTTACGTTAGCGTCAGAATTTTTAGCGCCGAGCCGCTGTTCTTCACGCGGGAAAGTTCACCTGGTAAGAGAAACTATCTTTAACACAACTATGGCAAACAAGGGAAAGGGTCCCTCCCGTGTGCAAACCACTGTATCACAAAAAGTACTCCTTCTATAATAGACCCTGACAAGGTACATATGGGAAGTCCTACGATTAAAACACCCACTAAGGAGTGGGGAAGGAAACAATTCCTTTTGTTTTAATTACCCTCACACACCCTAGTGGTGTCATGCTTCATCATCGGGTCACCCTGGTGCCTAAAAGTCAGGGTGGGCTCGACCATTTTTCAAGGAGTTCTTGGTGAAAATGTGGCCAGGGGCAATTAAAGATTAAAAAACCTCAGGCAAATCCCAGTATCCCATTATTTTTGGATCTGCTAGGGTTATTAAAAAGGTATAAAAGGGGTTCAAGTAGGAGTATTTATGGTCCTATGACCCTAATACCAACATGTATCAGTCCTGCAAGTGCCATAAAGGTCCTGGGGGCATATTATCAAGGGATTTATCTCCGCTTTTTTGGCTTTAAAAGCCAAGAAAGCGGAGATAAAATTATCTCCCTATTACCTAGCTGTCGCTAACACCAGTTAGCGACATCTAGTAGGAGATAGCGACCATCTTGGGCCCCGCTTTGCATGTCAGAGATATTTATCACTAATGACATGCAAAGTGGGCGTGCCAAGATGTTAGCGACTGGAAACAGTTGCTAACATCGCTATCTCCTATTATCAACCTTTGGAGATATTCGCGCTAAGCGTGATTATCTCCAAAAGCTAACACCTGCCCCTGAGCAGTTCTTAGCCATGTTATCCAATGGGAGGTGGATAACATGGCTAAGAGCATTCGCTCGGTAATGCATGAATATCGCTGACTTTATAGCGATATTCATGCATTGCGGCCGATTTTTATCGCTTAGGAGATAAACTTTGATAATAGCAAGGCTCCTAAGCGATAAAAATCGCCGCAACACAGCGATAAAATTATTGCCGCTAAGCCAACATAGCGATAATTATCGCTAGTTGTTGGTAATATGCCCCCCTGGACTTTCTTCAGGGCAACACCACGCCCTCCCTGGAACACAGAAGGAGATTTCCCTATACTGCTGTTTATGTAAGGGCAGATAGCTGCTCCTTAATTTTCTCTCTTAAAAAAGATAATTTTTCTCTTTCATCCTCTTATCGCTCCATCCAGTTATGGGCGAGAGAACTCATCTACGGGCACCTCACTGCTTAAAGGGGCAGCCCAGCAGTCATACAAACATCAAGGGTCCTGCCCGCTCTGAAACTATACATGGTATCACTGTCAGGCTAAAGATTTTCACTCAATACCATTTTTACACTCCAATAAAGCAATAAGCAACTGAAAGATGACAATCAACTTTTGCGCATGGCCTTACACTGCTCTGTATCACGTGTCATATTTTTTGTAACCTTTGATCTGTATGAGCTAGAATCATAATTTTTTGTTAAAGTCTTCAAATTATGCAGCATATAATGGATTGTGTGACAAATCAATAATTATTCAAAAACGCAGCGGTCTCAAATGATTGCTCTTTCTGGTAACTTACCATAACCCGATGAAGACATGTAATTGTCTGCATGAAGTGGCATTGGGAAAAGAGGGAGTTCAGGGAGCACACTCGAATAATAACCCTGCCAAACCGATGAGTGTTGGATAAAAACATTCCTGGACGTACTGGTCACTGCTGTATTTGTCTTTTAGCATCAATCACTCTAACCTACATATGCTGGCCCTTTGTTTTATTTCCCTAATATAGAATTTAAAAAAGTCTCTTTTTAAACTTCTCTTTTGTTGTGTAGTGTTTAATGTTTTATTTAAAATAAAGACATTTTTAGAATGCTCCTGTATTTCACATTCTTTCTAAAATACACTTGTTGCATATTGCACATTTTCTACATGTTTGGTTGCTCCAGTTTCGACGGGACTTGAGAGCACGCTCTGTCTTTGGTCTTCTGAGGTGGTACATTCTGTGCAGACACTCTTGCTTGAACTTCATTACAATTAGCTGAGGGGAACACAAGTGCTCTCAATTAAAGTCTCATGGAACTATGAAAGGAGCTCATATGGTCTTGTGTTTCTCTCACAACCCCACATTTTTATCTTGAGATCTATGCAAGCATGGATGACTAGTCATTCTAGGAAACAACATTCAAAGGTATGTCACTGACATACCACATATTTTCATTAAAACAACTTACCACCACACAATTCCACAATTCTACAACAAACTCAAATCCAACAAATCTCTCCCTTGTACTTCCAACAACCCTGTCAACTATCCCCCCACACACCTACTGCCCCTCTCATCTCTCCCTAACACTGCTACTACCCCCTCTTATTTCACAATTCCACTGTCCCCTCTCATTTCCTCCCTTACGTTCCCTATCACCACTCTATTCTGCCTTCTCACACATACTAAGCACAGTTTCTTTCCTGTGCCTTTTCAAGGTTTCTGTTCCTCAAACCCACCCTCTTCTCTTCTTAGGGTGTCTTGTGCGTACACAGGTCCTCTCTCTTTATGCATGTGTTGCCTGCTCTCCCCTTATTTATCCCTTTCTCACATACTCCTTCTGCTCTTTTGTCTCTAGTTTATTCACCACTTCTTGCACAGACTACCTATCTCTCTATCTTCCTTTCTATCTATTCTTTGTCGCTCTAGCCCCTATCTATTCACCAGGCCACACAATTCCATAACACAAATACACTGCACATCACACAATCCCACCCCACACAAATCCACAACTAACAATTCAAATACAACCCACATAATTCCACTCAACACACATCCAATTGATTCCAAAACCAAAACACATAGGCAAAAGACATTGTAATTTACAACACCAATATCTCTAACTCTCGCAATGCGTGAACTATTGCATTGTAAATGCTTGTTTGTGAAATAATACACTTTCTGCCCAATCAAAACATGTACCTCTAGCTAAGTGGGAAGAGCCAAAGTCCCTCTTTAGTAATTCTCACATAATTGTCTGGCGACAGCTGCAATATCAAGCCAGACCATACAAATAGATTTTAGTAGCAAAACTGCATTTAGAGGAATTTCAGTATAAAGTGGAAAATGTTTAGATTGTACAGTATGTGAGATTTTATTAGGTTCTTTTTTACATGTCTTTTTGTGGATATAACATTAAATAGTTCATCGAAAATAGTTACAGACCCACTCATTGATGCTCTGCCATGCACACTCTTTAAAAGAATAAAGCAAACGTGTCATTCTGGACTCGAATATTAATATTGTTAAAATTATTTTGTTGTTGCTGACTACTCCACCTGTGGAATGCAGGCTCGACGCGGGAGAGCTCTACAGCTAGATAATGTTACACTCGTAATTTTAGCTGTATTGAGTAGGACTGTGCGTAACAAAAAAAAACTCAAAACATTTTCCGACTAAACTATTTCGGATTACAGTTTTGCATGGTTTCATGTACTGTTTCCTGCTCCTCAACTTTCTCCCATCCACTTCTCTCCCTCATTTTAAGTGTATGATGAAAGTCGCCGCCTCCCCATCTGTACAGATGTTACTTCCCCAAGATTCTTCTTTTGTATTGAGATTTTGAATTTCTACACTTTATGGTGTGGTTTGAGGGGAACCGGATCTCAAGGGATCCCTCAAACTGCGGACCTGATGCTCCTCGGGGACACTTTTGGGGCACCCTGAGATTGGTTTAGCCTTTCTTTGCCTCCCCACCTTGTAGTCTAGATGTACTAGCCCACTTGGCAGTTTTGCATAGCCCTGGTTGGCATCAGCATTTGTGTTTTTAGGTTTGAAGTAGGTTCTGCGAATGGATATGCCTGCTGGCTTCTCCTTGCAAAGTACGTCCAGCAGTCTGGAAGAAACAAACAAGACTCATTCATGTTAATGTTTTAAATAATTGTACACAAATATTGTAAACATGGATTTCCCATTAATGACTGTGGACATCGAAAGGTGCAGATGGAAAATTTTGAATTGCCTTAAATGCATCTAGTGCTCAGGTAACCGAAGTACATGTTAATTAAGCCTAGGTGGAGGTCGCGGAGTTTCTGCTGCTCGTGTAGATTTTTACTCAACTGCAGCTTTCTCAACGCAAACGGACAGTTTCTCAACGTGCCTGGAGGTTGATTTTCCACGCTCGCGCTTGCCAACTTGATTTTGACAATCGCGAATGAGGAAAAACCTCGCCGGGAGGTGGATTTTCCTCGTCAACTTGACGCTGGCAAACGCGAGTGAGGAAAAAAACTCTGCTCCGTGAAGCGGAATTTTTCAGAACTCCGTGAGGTCCGCGTAACCTGGAGTGCTGCAAACTCCGTGAGCGGAGTTCACCGCCCAGAAATAATGCTAATCACCTGAAATGGCAAGAGCAGATGGGTAACCCTTGCTGCAGAAAGAGGACCACAGAGGGCAGTGCCCTCTCTCACTTCTTTTCCTACTTTCTTTGGCCCACATGCATCATTGTTACATTTTGCACTTCCTAATTTGCGAAAAATAAGGAATCGCAAATTAAGAAGTGCAAAATGCTATGCATCATTATTTTCGGTATTCATTTGTGATTCGGTAAAAATCGCAATTTTTACCGAATCCCAAATGAATACCGAATTCTTACGTTAATTTTCGCAATTCCCATTGATTCCTATGGGCCAAAAGGCCCATGGGAGTGAATGGGAAGGCATCAGCAAATTGTGAGTGGCACTTTGAAAATTTCATGGGTGCAGGGGGGGGGTCCAAAGGACCCCCCCATGCACCCCTGAAATGTATTTTTCGCATCATATTTCACACACACATGTCCTAAGGACATGTGTGTGTGAAACATGAATGTTGAAAAAAAAACATTTTCAACATTTTAAACACTTTTTCCAAATGTACCGAGTGGTTCAACCACTCGGTAAATTTGTCACCCTAATTGCGAATTTGCACTTCTAAAAGTAATGATGCATTGCTTTTAAGAAATCGCACATCTGCGACTTCTTAAAAGCACCCGCAATTTTAGAACTCGCAAAAATGTTACGAATTCTAAAATTGCTTCATGCATCCCAAAAAGCACTTTTGCATTCGCAAACGGCCGATTTTAAGGAATCGCACCGTTTGCGACTACAAAAATGCTTGATGCATGTGGGCCTAAGTCTCCATGTACGGAGTGAGGGAACTACACACATTTTCGTGCTACAACGGGGCCCTGGAGACTGTACCTAACACTTGAACGTAGGCACTGGTCATTACAGGGCATCCTGAGACAATTGGGACATCTCCAGGAATTTTCTCTGAGGAGGAAAACTTCCCAAGCTTGCTGGTGGTTTTGATTTTCGAAATGAGCATAGATTGGGACTGAGTAGCAGAGGCTGTTGTCCCTCTACCAAGAACAGAACATATAAGCTGGAGCTGATCTCCATATCGATAAAAAAACTCCCACATCCCGACCAGAGTAGAGTCTGCTGTGGTACTTTTAGGATGTGAAGCTGAGTGCTACCCGTTTACTCACAATTAGCAGCAAGCCTGAAGGACTTTCTACAGCAGACCGCCTGCTGCTAATCCAAGTGTGTGCGAGACCTCAGCTACCACACACAGTGCAGATATGTGGACACAACGCCTAGAAGTCCTCCTATCAACTTTCTTTTCTTTTCGTTCAATTGCTTTATCGCAGTGTAATAACTGGTGATTGTGTTTCCTGTGGTTTACAATTTTCAGTATGGTCACTAGTATTGTGAAGTGTAGAAGTGTGTCAACCTCTAACAAGATAACCAATTTTGGTCGAAGATTAGCAGTCCTTCATGCTACAGTGCAGGGTTCGCATTGAGCTCGCAATCTCGGACAGTGGGGCATATTATTAAGGACGGTGTTCTGGTATAAACATGGGCTTATTTTGGAATTCTCCAAGGCATATTATCAAGCCCATTATCGCTGCTTTTAGTTGCAGTTTTCTGCCGCTAAACCGGCGATAATTTTAACGCCGTTCTTGATAATATGCACCAGTGTGTTTGCGATTGTGCAATTCCATTGTATCATCCAGCGCCTTTTAGAACATTTTTCTATCCGGTGTCCGTTGTTTGCGACCATTTAGTAGTCTCAAAGTGTAAAGGGGCATATTATCAAGAACAGCGTTAAAATTATTGCCGGTTTAGCGGCACAAAACTGCCGCTAATGCGGCGATAATGGGCTTGATAATATGTCTTGGAGAATTCCAATAGAAGCCCATGTTCACACCAGAACATTGACTTCTATTGGACTTCTCAAGGGCATATTATCAAGCCCATTATCGCCGTTCTAGCTGTAGTTTTTGGCCGCTAAACTAGCGATTATTTTTAACGCCGTTCTTGATAATATGCCCCATAGTAAGTAAGTAAAATATGACGGCTTAATCTACCAGCAGTATCTTTTATTGTGCCTTTTGAACTATGTGCTTTTTACTCTTCAGCATTCATATTTTATTGCATAGAAATGTTTATATTTAGTGATTTTAAAAAAAATGCATCTTTGCAAAAACTCACAAAACTAGAAAGCTATTCATATCTTGATTGCAGCTGAGATAATTCTGTTACACAGCGCTCAGGCTGACCATCACTTGACCTTCTTTGTCCTCAGCTATAACTGTTCATATACAGCTACCAGGAGGGTGAAGGACTCTTGAAAGACTAATCTTCCATCACAGGTTGCCAAACTAGTGTCCTCCCAAATGAGCAAAACCAGCAACCTCACCTGTGACTTTAAAGATTAACGAAAACCCCTGATTTTAACTACTAGCCATTTAATGTGACTCTGGACCTCAGGAACTTGTACTGAATAAAGTTCCGTTTTTAAATAACTCTTTCAGTAAAGATGGGCGAATTGTAGATGCTGGTGAGAGATTGATGAATGTTGAAGCACTGAAGAGACATGTAAAATATGGAAACTGATTAGCAGAGGGCTCTGGTTTGTTCTGCTTGAGTCCCCATCGAGGTACCTGGCAGTGCCATCGATACAGACTTGTAGAAGGGGCGCAGCAAACTAAAATGGGAGCTGATATTAGAGTACAATAGACTGTATACAATGATGATGCGAGCTACAAGTGTAGCTCAGGACTGTAACTAGACATGAATGCTTAATGTTCAGTTATCTCTGTATATAAATAGATGTCATTACTTAACTTGTTGTTTGCATGCCAAAGTCTACTTGTACTTTCAAGGAAATACTAATATAGAGCTATATATTGAAAAAAGTACCAGGAGGTGCTCAGAGGCATATCAGACACCTTGTACCTTTGCAACCAAACAAAGTATTGTAGTATTTGTTCCCCAGAGGACACATCTAGTCACATTAAGCAATGGCGATGAAGAAGGCCAAAGAATACCAGAGAAGCAAGCCAGGAGTTATTTAGAGACTAGCTGCAACTGGAACAAGAAACAGAGGAGGATGATTCTCAAGGTAAAGCTGATGAAGACGGAGGTCCTAAAAGATACCTCTGCTCGAATGACTTGTGCGGCTACATTCACCCATGCAATCTCTTCTCTTGCATGCCCTGCATCTCACAAATTGTTTTCATAGATGTGTTGGGATGATTTGCTTTGTGTTGTTAGCATCTGATCGATTTATACAAAGGTCCCACGTTTAGGGGTCCAGCTCACCGCAGAGCAACTGTTGCCTGCATTACCCAAATTCACAATAAAACACTTGTTACACTTTCAGAGTGACGCTTTATCAGATCAACATTACACAGCTGCCCTCTGTTCACCCCTAGTGCTTCTCGTGATGGAAACACTATATGGAACAAACCTCAAACACACCTAGAAGATTACAGCAATAAATCACAAATGGGCCCATGATGTAATACCTAAAGAAACGAGTCAGATGCACACACTCATAAACTCAAACAAATGCTCAGCAGACGGCCTGCATTCGGCCCAAGGACGTCACACGAGAGCAGCCAGGCAGTTGCATTCATCACATAAAGCCCAAACAATGCCTAGTAGTGAGTGTCACCCTAGATAACACACACACAACACACCCAGCCACTTGGACCACCTCAGAATGTGACCTCCAGGTAGTATTTATAGCCGCTCATATCAGGTTGGGTTCAAGCATCTTACATGCAATTTATGGCCCACTGTACCAGTATTTCCTGCCCAAAGGGGGACGAGCTTCTCTTTAATGCACCCACTGTACAGTATAAAGCGTGCCATGTACCTATTGAAAGTTGAATTCCAGGGTGCAACTGTAAGAGATGTGGCTGCTATTACTGGCCATTATTGTTTAATTAAACTTAAACTGCTCCTGATTGCCAAGGCTCGCTGTTCTCCTTTTTGATAGTCAGAACCTGCTTCAACATTTCGCGAGTCAGATGGGAGCTGATCACGGTGGACACACAGACTGCTGCCTGGGAGCAGGAGTATCCAGCTTCCTGAGCACACTGTGCGTACATTTCGAGAGAAAAAGGGTCTGCAGGCACCTCTTTTTGCCTGCTAGCCTTCCGGCCCGTGGTGGGCTAGATCCGTCCACTGGCGGCCATTGGAAAGTGTAGGACGACGCAATTAGCTTTTCTTTCCTAAATAATACGAACAGCATAGCGTGGCAAACAGAAGCAGCAAGTGTAAAAATAGATTACTCAGCACTCATAGATACGAGTGGCCAGGAGGCACTATTTAGGTCTCGCCTGAGCCAGCGCACAAGCGCTGCTCTGCGAGGCTTCTAGTAAGGACTTTCAACTCGGACCACACGCTATTGGACTTTGCGTGCGTCTTTCTAAGAAAGACAGCACGCAATTGGCCAAAGGCCGGTGCATGTCCCAACTTCTCTCTCCTCTGGCCTAGGGAGCTCGGGAGCAAGAAGCAGCGCGGCCGGGTGTCCGCTGCATACCTCACATTCCTTGCACTGCGTGCACACAGCGCTTGTTTTTAGGTCTCGCCTGAGCCAGCGCGCATGCGTTGCTCTGTGAGGCTTCTAGTAGGGACTTTCAACTTGGACCACACGCTTGTCCGTGTGCTTTTTTTTTGCTCACACGCTATTGGCCTTTGCGTGCGTCTTTCTAAGAAAGACAGCACACAATTGGCAAAAGGCAGGTGCATGTCCCGCATTCTCTCTCCCCTGGCCTAGGGAGCTCGGGAGCGAGCAGCAGCGTGGCCGGGTGCCAGCCGCCTACCTCGCATTCCTTTTGCGCTTGTTTTTTTTAACCCGCGCTTTCAATTTCATACAGATTTATATAGCCCAATTTATAAACTGGAGATATTAATTGCTTTGCCCAGAATCACAGGACGATCACCGCCGAGATTCGAACCGGGTTCCCCAGGTCTCAAGTCAATGGCTCTGCTGCGCCACGTCTTCTCCACTCACGTGATACTTGTTTCTGTTTTCTTTCTGCCTTGCGTACACAAGCGGAACTCTGTCATCACTGCGTTTGAACACTGTAGTATTCAGTGTGAAATAGATCTGTTTTCCTAGCCCCCTAGCCTCCTCTGTTGGAAAACCTGGAGGTGGAGACATTTTCCATAACAAAAACAAAAGAGCACATATTGAGGAATGGTGAGACATTTCTCAGCATGTGGTTATTTTTCTTTTCCCAGCTCCAATGGTATTCAAATGGGGTGATATGTTACTTTAGCTGTGCATCAGCTTCTCGTTTTCATTATTATTTTCGTCCGGTTTGTTTGCTTTGAGCTTCTTTCACCTCAATTTAACTAAACCGATTATGCGCTAGATACGGGCTTCTGACTTGAGTGTAGGATGAGTCTGTTTTTAGGAACAGTCTCTGTTTGATCCCGTTTTATGATTTATTGGAGATGCCTGCACTCCCTGTGGCTGTGTTTCTTATCTGTCAGGCTGCTCTGGATACACTGGGGATCATAGATTTGCATGAGGGGTCAGGTTTGCTGCTCTTCTCGTTCCTTGTCATGACCGTTTCCCTGCTTTACCTCGCACCTTGATTCAGCTCCGGGTGTGCAGACGGAGAGGGCAGGGCAGGAAAACATACCAGCTGAGAGCATGAAATTAGGATGTAGCCTATTTAGAGGAATCATTCAGTTATGGGTCCTGCTCTGATATGCTTCAGCCACCTTGCGCTCACCCCCGTCACTGTAATGCTTTGGCCCTCGGTTTTCCTCAGATCGGGAACCCCTATTTCCATGCTGTTCCTGTTCAATAGCTGTTGGTTCTGGGGGAACATCCCCGCTGTTAAACCTGAGTCGGGTCGGGGACAATCGGTAGTTGCCCGGCGGTATTGCCTCTGTGGCCCTCTAGTTATTTAATCAATGAAGAGGCAGGCGCTGGAGACTGGAAGGCAGGAAACAAGGTTTTTATTCTCTCCGGAGGAGAACACAACAAAACGGGCAGAAGGTATCGTTCTGAGGTGCTCTAGCTACATTTCTGAGGCCTGGCCTCTTATACACTGTTTTATGACTTTATTGCAGATTACATATTCATGTTAAAGCTTTGATGTATGGAAAAGACATTCCCGGAACTCCCCTTTGGGCCCGTTCCCACACACATTTACAGTTGAAGTCCCCACCCTAGTCACAACATGTGATGAGTATCGCGCAGCTGGATATTCCGCCGATTCACGGAATGTGGGGGGTTTTGATCGGATCTCATGGAGTGGGGGCTTTGATCAACCCGGGGATCCTTTGATGGGGGAAGCTTTCTATTGTACGGGGAGGGGCAAGGAATGGTATCGGCAGAGCTGGGTGTCGGCCTGGGAACGGGGAAGACAAACGGGCACACGGGGAAAAAGGGGGTTTGCATCTAAGGGCCGGGGATCATGAAAGGGAAGAAGGGAGGTGTCGCGCTGGGAACAGGATGAGGGCCTGGGGCAGAGCAGCGCCGAAGAGGGGTTTATGATTCAAGGCAGGTGCAAGCAGGGGGTTGGTCAGCGTGCAGGCTTAGTGAGGGCGAAGGGCTATATCAGGGGCCAGCGGCATGCAAAAGGGTTCGCTCTGATCAGGGCATCTTAAAATGGCGGGTGCGCACGACAAAAGTGTGGCATCAGGGGAAGAGGCAAGATGGCGCAGATAATGTTCACCAAACCGTACTAATTTTCAACAGTCCTCCCTTTAACATATTCAAGACATCTTGCTGGTTCATTTTCTACTCGGTTCTATTGTGGTGGGCATGAGGAAGAAAACGGTAGGAACCCTAGATGAAAAGAGTTGTAAACAATACATTTTAACATTTCTAGTTTTAGGAGGTGGACCTATTTGATAAACTTTGATCAATTTGTTTAGCAGGAAAGTCATAGAAATGCAATACAAAAACGATTCTGTAGCGAGAGCAGCAAGTACATTTCATAACGTGGACTGGTAGGTTATTACATATATCAGATTCGGATTGGAGCATGATCAATACAATGGCGGCTGGGAGAGAAATGAGGCATAGCAGAAACGGCGATTGAGGATGTTAAATGTTCGAAGTTAACGAGTTCTCATTATTCTTTGTTGTCTTTCGTTGGCGCTGTGGAGCACCGGCGGTGGAGCTACAAGTCCAGCTCTATTCTAAGTTCTGCGTTGCAGGGCACGACCCTTTCCTCGCGTTTCTGGTCGGAAAGGTCCTTTTCGCCCTGTGTCCTTTGAGGTGATTGTCAGAAAGTTTAGATGGAAGAAGAGCGCACAAAACAGTCCATAGGGTAGGTCGGAGAAAAAGGGGGATGGAGCAAGGCCAAATTAGGAACAAACTAGGGGAACGAGAGACTTCAGATGAGCGGGCTCATGACCGAGTCTAGAGAGCGGGGACCTTTCGGCACACATTCGAACATAGGGCGGGGGCATCAGGTTAGCCCTTTCTTCTCACTTTGCTGGAGGTAGTTCTCGTCCTGTAGCTCTGTTCTGTCGCGGTCTCGCCTTGGCCCATGTCGTAGGTGTTCCATAGTCTGCAGTCAGCATTCGTGCTCCCACATCCGGTCCTTCTCTCTCCTGACAGCCGTACCCTTAAACGAGTTTGAAAGGACAGTCTTTAGAGAATTTGCAGAGGAAGGTAATCACAAAAGTCTATTTCTCTCCCAGCTTCAGATAGAAATGAAAACGTCCGTTATTTTAGGGTTCACAACTAACATATTGGAGGTACTATGGCTTTCCTTCATAATTATTTATTACAGTTTCGACAGTTTATCTGATGGAGACCCACCTTCGTAAGACGGGCTTGACAAAGATATGCCGTTCTCTAGGGCTTTATATTTACCAAGGGTACTGTGTGCTATCGACATGGTACTAAACAGATATTTTGCTGAGGGACGAACATAGGCTAAACAGTTCTTTTTATCAATGCGTCCTGTTTTTCAACTAAACATTTTTCACTTTCGGCAGGGTTCATTTCAACGATTTCTTCACTTTGGTCTAGTCTTTTAATCTTGTAAAACATCATTCTGGTTCCTACGTAGCTTCCTACGGCCTGAGTACTTAATCAGAAAAGACAGGGGTTTTATGGGAAACAACTAGGGACATAGAAACTTGTGGTAAGGGCGTAAATCGACCCGTTCCTCACAACCGGGAATGTGGGGTAGTTTCATAACTCCAGTTTGGAGCGGCTGATACAGGGGATGTAACAGGGGTGATCATTTTTCCTGTTTGGGTATTGCGACAATTCGGGGCGGGGAGGGTCGCGTATTCTGAGGTCCTCGTTTTATACCATAGGAGCCGTTGACATGTAGTTCCCTTATTACGGGCCAGATTAGGGAACCTCTGTCGTCTTACCTGTCCTTTCCCTTACGGCCCAACCTCGGTTCATTGACTTCTAGCGGAAAAGGAGAGGTAATGAGACGGTCTCAGGGTGATTGTATTAAAGACAAGTTTTTGTGCAAATACTGACGGTATTTGAGGCCAATTAGGTGGTGCGCTAGGGGTGGCAGTCTGCCAATTTCGGGGCTAATCGCTCGGAAGAGTGGGAGTGCAAAAATAGAGGGAGAGAGAGAGAGAGAGAGAGAGAGAGAGAGAGAGAGAGAGAGAGAGAGAGCGAGAGAGAGAGAGAGAGTGCAACGGCAGGCTAAATAGTACACGTGCAACAGAGAGGGTGGCAGTGTATTCAAGAAAGGCTATTTAGTGCATTACACAGTAAAGGACATTCACGGGTCTGCGTTAGAATCTTGTAATCATGCAGTTTGAGCATTAGACAGGGTAGAGGGGACGTGCCTTGAGAAAAGGAAAGAAGAAAGGAGGTACCATTTTGTCGCACTTTCTCGCACTCTCGGTCCTTCGACCAGTTGGGTCAGCGCCTCGGTCACACACACACATTCTCTCATAGTTTCGCATCATACGTGACATGGGTTCATTCGTCCGGTCTGGTTTAAGGGTGATCACTTTTTTATCAGGTCGTGCTAATTTTTCGGGTTTGTTCGATACGTGAGTAGTTTGCAGGCGTGCTTAGGCACCACCTTGCGGCGCTAGTCTGCTTCGTGTATTAGACATGGCAAGGCTTCAGATCTTCGCCACACCTCGGCTGTAATCTCTGATGTAACCTGCAGAGGGAGAAAAAAAGGGGGGAGGGGAGGGAACAGCATTCGCGCATATTTAAATACATGTATTCAAGAGTCCTTTACTCACCTCTTACTCGTCTTCCCTCCTCGGGGCAGAGTCCCCGGGGATATGGTTTCTGGAGTCGGGGGGGGCAGTGTGTCCATATAGGTCGTGTGCGGGGAAACGTGAAAAGGAAACCAGAGGTGCCTAGTGCGAGGTATCTAGTCAAAGGATGTATCTCACTATCGGGATCCTTAAACCTCCTTCAACGCTGTGGCGTTCTAAGGTTCTTCGGTTCTTGGGTCAGCTCCGTTCCCTGATACCTTGGAACGTTGTACTTTATAACATTTACATCATTTCATTTCACCCTCCTTTTACATTCCCTCATTTACACCGTTCGTTTTACCCATCCTTGGAAGTCAAGGTCTTCCTCCACGCGAGAGTTCATGAGTCAGTCGCGTACTTTGAAGGCAGAGTGTCGTGTTGTCGATCCGATCCGTCCTCCAGGGCTGGGCAACCATCTTCTTTCAACCTTAAAGAGAGAGCAGAGTAGGGTGCACAGAAAAGAACTTTCCCACCGATCCCACATTTTTAAAATAAAGCATGCAATACCCGTCCATAGTTTCGAAAACCTTTATTTCTCAGCATCATTTCAGTACGTGGATGATGAGGGTGCAGTCGTATTTGGTCGGACATGGCAATGGCTAAAGCGCGTACAGTGGGAGTGTCGTCTTGCGGCAATAAATACATTGGGAAATTTTATTCATTCATTTGTAAGAAACTAAAACGTCTATTAATTGGCTGGGGGTTCGGGGGCATTTATTTTCATAATTTAGAAGCATAATCATAATAGTTGCAATCAGATTTCCTATATGCATACCGTATGTGTGCGTCGTAAATGAGGTTATACATCAGCTATAAAAATATAATACCGTACGTTTGCAATCAACATTTTTAACGGGATCCTTTCACACTGTTCGTCGAGTGAGCTCTCCTTGTCTTTTCTAGCCAAGTGTACAAAGGATCATATAAAGTCTCAGAACATCAAGTTTATATTAGTGCGAAGGAACACCACGAGGTTTCTCAAGTCCCTCTTGATACCGGCGCCATTTTGGGCGGGGCCGGCTCAGTCCGGAAGTAGCATCAGGGGGAAATGTTTCCCATTACTGGCAGTTGGACCAGAGTCCTTTTCGGCAGTTCTAGAATTCATGCTAACAGAAGGAGTGGCAATGTCATGTTTATTTCGTTGGCGGTCAAGGCAGCCGTCCCTTACCGGAAACCTGCAGAGGCCGAAGGTTCCGCCGGGGACCTTTGTAGGATCTTCAAGGCTGCGGAGATGCTGTCGGAGATGGGGGCTCGTGCCCCAGTGGGCAGATGTCCGAGTTATATTGCTGGTCAAAGTTACTCTAGTGGCCGGGGCCCGCCTTCCAGCGGACCCAGACGCCATTTTGAGGCCCTACAGGGGCCACTCTCGTCGAGTTTGCAAGAGTGGAAGGGATCCTTCGGAGTGAAAGGAAGAGGTCTCTGTTGTGTGAAGGCGGGACGTTCGGCTGGGGTGCAGCTGTGATGCCCCCACCTGGGGGGGCGAGGGAGACTCGTTCGCGCCGTCTCCTTCTCCCGGTGCACTCCATGCTGCTCTTTTTCATCGCCCCGCATGAAGGTCTCTCCACATCCGGTGTTCCCCAAGTCTTGTGCTCAGTGCTGTGGGAGTATGGCCACCTGTGGCGCGCATTCGGCGCGGCACGAGTATCAGTGCAGTCATTGCAGGTTCGGTGTTCCGAAAATATGGCCACCATTGCACGTTCGGTGCTGCGCAAATACTGGGGTGCCACCATGGTGTGTTCGGTGCTGTGCAAGTATTGGCACCATCGCCTGACTGGGGTTGTTCGGCGTTGGGCCGGGGGCTGGGAGACCTCCTATCGGTGGAGGTGGGAGAGGCTCGTCCGCGTCGCCTCTCCCTCCCAGCCCGACCTGGACGCATTCCTGCAGGGGTATGGACAGGACGTCCCGCCGCCCAGAGTTGCTGCGGCTGTCACGGAAGGGAAAAGAAAGAGGTGTCTCGTCCTTCTCTAGGCCGGCTTCCTTAGGTTATCGGCTGCAGCCGGACTCGGTTGGCCCCGGTCCCTGGTCATTTGGCGGCCGGGCCGGGGGGACATGTGGCGGGACAGCCTGAATCTCTCATGCGCCACCGTGGCCGGGCCGGGAAGGCATGTGGCGGGATTGCCTGCAACTATCCAGGGCCGCTGCGGCCGGACTCCGCTGGCCCCTGCCTCTCCTCCGGCTTCCCCATATGTTAAGATTTCCTGACCAAGAGTTGGCAGCGGGGCCCGCCTTATATGGGTTGTCGCTGGTTGGGCGTAGCCGTAACCCTGCCCTACTTTGGAAGGTTCCAGAATGGGGGGGGGCGAATGTTCTGTTTGACTTTCATTTTCTACAGTTTACCGTTATTATTTCTTGTTTGCTGTGTTAAATTAAAAGTTCAAGTTCATCAATGGTCTACGGATTTTGTTGTACCATTTCTTTCTTTCCAGGTTGCTTTTATGCTAAGTTTCTGCTTAACAGAGGTTGAGTAACACGGAAACACGTGTAGAGGGATGACGCAGATTCGTACATTACATACACACAAACTCAGACGGGGGGACAGTACAAGTACGACATACAAAGACCCAAGACGAATATAAAACAGTTATTGGTCATAATTATCTCTTTCCGTCTGTGAATTTTAAAGCGAGGCTGGGTTCCCGTCTTGACGTTGCCCGACCTAGGAGAACTTGAGCATGCCGCTGAAATTGTCCTGGCGAAATCTGTGCCATCGGGCATAATCAAACGTGGTGGTTCTATCTGGTCTGTCTATGTAAGTCGGGTTCTTCTTTGTCTCGCGCTTTTTCTCATACTGCCGATCTGTCGTTCCTGTCGGCCCTTTGCCTTTACTCACGCTCAGTAGAGTCGGGCATTGGGCTTTCCAGTGTCCGACATATCTACAAAAAGCGCATTGGTCTGGCCCTAAGTCTGGTCGTCTTTTGCGTAGTGTCGGGGGATAACTTGTGGGTAGCGGTGTCCTGGGGTTGTCCTGTCGGTATATTTCTCTACTTGGTTTGTCCTCGTCTTTTCTCTGTCGTTGCATAGCCTCTCTGCGCCACATACCGAGACTGTCGAGCATAATAGGCGTTGTCTTATTATTTCGAAGGGCTATTTCTAACGTTTCTATTTTATCAAGGTCAAAGGATCCTGCCAGTGGCCACTGTTTGTCTTGACTTTCTTTGGTATACCTGTGCCACAATTTATTATAGGCTATGGTAACTAATCCATAGTTTATGAACATGTCCTTATTAGGGGTGCCTTCTAGTGGAGCTATATGGTCCACCTCTAATACACGGTCCGGGCTGAACCAATTATCAATCAATGGGGAGAAGACAGACATGACGGCTCGTAACGAGGGACTAATAAGTCAGCAGTGCCTATCTTATCACTAGGTGCAAAGACTAGACAGAATATTCCTATTCTACGTTGTTTGCAGGCAGTGAATACCTCATGAACAAAAATAAAAAAGAGTAACCAAGAACGCGGAACAATCAAGCAATTAATAAATAAATAAATAGGATAGAAAAAGGACAATGGGGAGAGTAAGTAGGGCGCAAAAGTCTGCGTCCTCTACCCTTTCACTAACCGCAAAGAGGAAGCTGTTGTTTCCGGTTTGCAGACAGAGAATCTCCAGAAGACAATCGGTGAACAGTAGTTCGGGGTTAAAGAACCCAGTTAATCAGTGAGGGAGTGGGGAGTCTCCCAAAAACCGTTAAGAAATAATAGAGTCAGTGGGGGAGAAAGATAGGCGCGACGGTTACGTTACCTATCCTTCACCGTTTGCAAAAGAGAAGGAGCCTACTGTTTCTCCGTGTGCAGACAGTGAATCTCCAAATAGGTCAAACAAAGAGTAATACTAGTATTTTATAAATAATCAAGCAATCAAACAATCAAGCAATCATTTCGCAACTTGTCGTGATTACACGACCTTACCCGGACCATGTGGACAGTTTCTTGTCTTCCGAATCCAGCGCCCGATCGTCCTCTTTTTCTCGTATTTCTCACGGCACTCCTAATGGTCCCCAGTCAGGACCGTAGATCACTCGAGAGAGGTCTGTTCGGAACTAGTGAAGTTCGGATGATCGGCTGCCAGACGAGGTTCTATTGGGCAAGAGCTCTCCCGATCGTTGCAGTCGTTCACTCTGTCGTCGGGACCTCTCCCACTGGATCCACGAGTCGCTGATGGGCCCCACGCTTGGGACGCCAATTGTTAAACCTGAGTCGGGTCGGGGACAATCGGTAGTTGCCCGGCGGTATTGCCTCTGTGGCCCTCTAGTTATTTAATCAATGAAGAGGCAGGCGCTGGAGACTGGAAGGCAGGAAACAAGGTTTTTATTCTCTCCGGAGGAGAACACAACAAAACGGGCAGAAGGTATCGTTCTGAGGTGCTCTAGCTACATTTCTGAGGCCTGGCCTCTTATACACTGTTTTATGACTTTATTGCAGATTACATATTCATGTTAAAGCTTTGATGTATGGAAAAGACATTCCCGGAACTCCCCTTTGGGCCCGTTCCCACACACATTTACAGTTGAAGTCCCCACCCTAGTCACAACAGGTGATGAGTATCGCGCAGCTGGATATTCCGCCGATTCACGGAATGTGGGGGGTTTTGATCGGATCTCATGGAGTGGGGGCTTTGATCAACCCGGGGATCCTTTGATGGGGGAAGCTTTCTATTGTACGGGGAGGGGCAAGGAATGGTATCGGCAGAGCTGGGTGTCGGCCTGGGAACGGGGAAGACAAACGGGCACACGGGGAAAAAGGGGGTTTGCATCTAAGGGCCGGGGATCATGAAAGGGAAGAAGGGAGGTGTCGCGCTGGGAACAGGATGAGGGCCTGGGGCAGAGCAGCGCCGAAGAGGGGTTTATGATTCAAGGCAGGTGCAAGCAGGGGGTTGGTCAGCGTGCAGGCTTAGTGAGGGCGAAGGGCTATATCAGGGGCCAGCGGCATGCAAAAGGGTTCGCTCTGATCAGGGCATCTTAAAATGGCGGGTGCGCACGACAAAAGTGTGGCATCAGGGGAAGAGGCAAGATGGCGCAGATAATGTTCACCAAACCGTACTAATTTTCAACACCGCGGCCAGGTTCTGCCACAGCTTTGTGGACTTTGTTAATACCCAAATGGACTGGTCTACAGAGGTTCTAAAATGCCCCGGTTGAGTGACTGTGTCATATCCAGACAAAATGATGATCCCTTGGGCAGAGAACAGCTTTGTCATTTAGTATCTAAAGAAAGAAATTAAGATTTCTCTCACTCGCCCTTATAGCAGCCACCTTCCATGGAATACATGAGCAGGAAGGTATATAGTACAAGATCCTGTAGATTTATACAGCGCAACTTAACACCCTGAGAAATTTTATAATTTGCCCAGAATCACAGGATGTTGTACCACTGAGACTTGAACCGGGATCCCCAGCTCTCAATTCAGCAGCTCTGGCCGCTGCGCCACATGCTCCCCACTCCTGTGCTACTTCTTTTCTTTCTGTTTTTACCAGATGGCAAGGTTCTCTGTCCATTTATCGCCAATGCAGCATGTTATAAAATATGTATCAAACTTTCACAATAAAATAAAAGGTAGCTTTCCGTTGGCAGAATTTCAAATTTGAGTTGCTCACATATCGGTTGATTAATCTAAAGTGTATCAAAATCTGCTATCAGACAGACGGCTCACTCTTATCGTGAGATATTTTTCTGCACCGACTGCACATTACGAGATCTGTTGGTAGGCTAAGAAAAAACTGTTCAAGGAAACAGTTTTAACAAAGCAGATCAAACTAGAAATGGACATATGGTATTCCATGGCATATTTTGTTTTCGCACATTTCTTTACGTCAGAAGCAGAATTAGCTCAAATAGAGCTGTCATGCATTATTTTCTTATTGTGAGTTGTGAATTCATCAAACCTACCGGAAACGCTTTCACAATCCAATATCTCGTCAAAAAGTTGCGCTTTCCTCCCAGTTAAATGTTTCTTTTTTACCCTATTTAGCAATTATTTTGATCTATCACATTCCACCTCACCATTAACACAAGTCTATATTGGCTTATTACTATTAATGGACATTTTTCCGAGATACACAGTACTATATTATTAGAAAACCAAACTACTGTTATTGTCACCTTGTTTTGTTTTATTTACTTCCTCAGCAATGTAAGCTCTGCATAACATGCATAGTATAATTTTAGGGGACATATTTAAACCTGCTGTGGAGTGTCACTCCCTCTAGTTTGCTTTCATATTATATTTCATTCATTATATTATCAAAAACATTAATGCAGGGCAGCCAGAGAAATTAATCCTCTAAGATACTGTTATTTGCATACCAAGTAGCAAATTGCACAGTTTCTCTCTCTCCTCCTTATTCCCTCATTCTTCCCTTCCTTATTAGCCTCCGTAATCCCCCTTACTTCTTTTCTTACATCCTTCCTTACCTTCCTTCATTTCTTACCGTCCCTCCTTTTCCCACTCTTCATTACTTCAACCATCTCGTCCCCCTTCCTTGATTCGTCTTTCCCTCAAATCCTTCCTTTGTATTTACTTCCACTGTCCCTTCTGCCTAGAATCCTCTCTGCCTCTATCTTTCTACATTATCTCCTTTCCTCCTTCTTCCTTATTGTCTGTCTTAATCCCTCTTTTCACTCCTTAATCGTATACTCCACCTTATTTCCTCAACCCTTATTTCAACTTCACTTATTGCAGTCATATCTTGCCCTTCCGCCTTTCACTAAGTCCTTTCGTTTTTTCTTCTTGCTTTCTCTCCTATCCTTTTTTCCTTTTTCTCCCTCACTCCATCCTTCCTTCCCTCCTTTCATTTCTCTCTCACATCCTCTCATATTTCCTCCCTTCCTTTTCTTAATTCCTCCCCCTTTCTTCCCTTCCTTCCCTTATTTCTCTTTCACATTGCTCTTTCACTCAACGTCACACAGTTCCACGCCACACAATTCAACTCCACACATTTCCATTCCACAATACATAATTCAACAACAAACCGCATAAGTCAACTCAACAACACAATTGCCTAACACCAAACACATCCAATCCGAGCACCATAATTCCACACCATGCTACAAAATTCAACAGCACGACATAATTAAACTCCACTACATACCATTCCACACCCCAAAATGCCATTCCACATAATTACACGCCATCACATCCACTCCACATAATTCCAATATGCTCAATATCACATAATTACTTTTCACATATTTCAACTGTATACCATGCCACATAATTCCACTCCACAAATCCACTCCACACCACACCACACAATTCCACGCCACAAAATTCTAGATCTTACAATTACAATCCAACTCACATAATTCCACTACATACTGCATACATACCCTCTAAAACACATAGGTAAAGGACATTATCATTTACAATGCTACTTGCTTTAACTCAAGCAAATGCAAGAGCTATTGCAAAAGTAAAAAAAGGCACCTGCAACATTTCACATGGTAATGCATGCATGTGCCTACAAAATATTGTGGCCAGTCTTGTTTATTATAACCTTTTAACATGCTATAAAGCAGCCACACTGCTATACAAAATAGTTTAAAACAAAGGCCAAACCAAAACCTCTGGCTAAACACTTATAAGGTCCACAGGCGAGACCTATTGGCTACGCTAATGCTTTTTTGTATTATTATTTATTGTGGACTAGTCACCCAGTGGCCTGATCAGAGTGACCTGGAAGTATGTGAGCCTCAACCTCATATTTTTTAGTTAACTGCAAGCTGAGTGCAGGTGGGTCAGTTAACACCACCTGTATCTGAAAGGAGTGTTGAGAGGAGAAAAAAAACCCCGTAGTAAACCATTTTCAGTTCAGACTGGGGACAGTGTACCTTGGAAACTAGGCCTAACTCTAGAAGAGCCCAGGAGGAGCTGTACACGAAATGTGCCCTTGAGGTAAGGTAATTAAGTACATGGATGCCGTATGAACGAGGTATGAGTGTTGCCTGAATGAGAGAAGCCTGAGTTGCAGGAACGCATTGACATCCTCCGCATCGTCCTTGTCTGAGTTATGGAAGCCTGCACTGCAGGAATGCATTGATATTGTTTGCATCGCTGTCGTATGAGTAAGAGAAACCCGCGCTGCCGAAGCGCATTCTCATTGTCTGAGGTCAAGAAGAGCCTGCGTAACAGGATCACATTGCTGTTGTGCCTCACTTTTAAGTGTTATCTTAATCAGCTGTTTACATTGCCGTGCCCGTGCCTGACTAGCACATCCCACACTTTGTAGACCGCTTTTCCTTTGTGCCAGCTGCTCTCCTAGCCCTCGCAATCACTCTTAAAGGGCACACCCCAGCTGACATGACAAACACTCTACAAACGGTTACACACTTCACCACGATCTCAAAATGCACGTTTTCTTGCTGCACATTATTCTTTGAGTGGGCTTCATATGTGAATTTCAGGCATACGCGCACTCTCAGAAAGGGGGGGAGGCGGAAACCCTTTACCTTAGGACTCTGTTTAAAAAAAGGTCAATAAAGGACCCGCAGCTCAGCCCACTGTAGAGGCTTTAACACCTCCTCCTCCATACAATGTGTGTGGTTATCCCAGCAACACCAGCCTTGGGCGACTGTAATCCCCCATAGTAAAAGTAGTGCAACCACCTACAAAAAGGGGATTCTAGACAAGTGGAGCTGCCACCGTCCTCGTCGACTGTAAACACGCCAAGATCAGCCCCCTGCTGAAGAAGCCATCCTCAGACCCGTCGGACCTCAAGAACTTCAGACAGACCTCTCTCCTCCCCTTCCCAGTCAAAGTCATAGAGAAGGCCATTAACGCCCAACTCTCCGTGTTCATTGAAGCGAACCACATCCTGGACACCTCCCAATAAGGCTTCAAAAGCAAGCCACAGCACAGAGACTGCGCTCCTCGCCGCTACAGATGACATCCACTCCCTCCTCAACCGAGGCAAGACCGCAGCCCTCATCCTACTAGACCTCTTGCAGCCTTCAACAAAGTCTCCCAAGGCACTCTAATCACCAGACTCCACGACCCCGGCATTCACAAAAAGTCCCTGGACTGGATCCGCTCCATCCTCACCGGCCGGACCCAGCGAGCCAGACTACCACCTTTCCTCCCAGAACCTACTGAAATTAGCTGTGGAGTTCCCCAGTGTTCCTCCCTGAGCCCCAGCCTCTTCAACATCTCAATGGTCCCCCTCGCTGCCATCGTCAGAAGCCACAGACTCAACATCGTCTCCTACGCCAACGGCACCCAGCTCATCCTCTCCCTCACCAATGAACCCACAACCGCCAGAACCAACTTCCACAGTGGAATGAACGCTATCACTCAAGGATGAAAGACAGCTGCCTGAAGCTCAACTGGGACAAGACCGAAGTACTCATCCTGGGAGACATTTCTTCAGCCTTGGACAACTCATGGTGGCCAGCCCCTCTGGAACCCACCCCCTACCCCAACGGACTATGCACGCAACCTTGGCATCATACTGGACTCTTCGCTCTCAAAGAACCATCAAATCAATGCAATTTCCTCAGCCTGCTTCCACACACTCCGTCTGCTGTGAAAGACATTCAGATGGATCCCCACAGAATCCAGAAAGACGGTCAATCAAGCACTCATGACCAGCAGACTCAATTAGGGCAACCCGCTCTACGCCGGCATGACACAGAAACAGCTCAAGAAACTACAGAACGGCCAAAACGCCGCCGCCAGACTTGTCCGTAGCCACATCACGCAACACGTCCGACAACTCCACTGGCTCTCAATCAGCAAGAGTCTCTTTCAAGCTCCTTACTCATACCTACAAAGCCCTACACAATGAAGGACCAGCGCACCTGAACCACTGCCTCACATTCCACGCACCCGCCAGACAACTCCCGATCCTCACAACCCGCCCTCGCCTCCATCCCCAGGATCCAATAGACCAGAACCGGAGGAACGTCGTTATCCTATCTCACCGTCAAGACCTGGAACACCCTGACCCTGCACCTCAGGCAATCAGCGTTGCTGACCCAATTTAGGAAGGACCTCAAGACCTGGCTCTTCGAATGATCCTCCACGCAGTCTGACCAGAAGCCCCCCTCTCCCCAGCGCCTTGAGACCCTCACAGGTGAGTAGTCGCGCTCTACAAGCCCATGATTGATTTATTGAATCACCCTCACCCCTAACCACTCCACATAGCTTAGGCCTGTCCCAGTCCAAGGTTACCCCACACAGGAAACCAACACACAGTGCACCACAGCAGACCTGCACCTCAGCCACTTTAAAGTCAGATGAGGCAGGGTGGCTATCTGGGCGATTCTTAGTCATCCTAGATAAGGATACAGCAAGCTCGGGGGATGAAGGAAGCTCTAGCTCTCTGGGGTCAGAAAGCAAAAGTGTAGCTGTAGGGGGCATAAGAGTGACTGAAGAAGAGACACCCAGTGGGGGGAACACAGGAAGGTCTAAGTCAAAGATAGGCAGATCCAAACTCAGGGATGTAGCTAGGAGACTCAGGGAGGAGAATAGAACAACCCGGGCCCTGGAAGAGGAAGAGAGATGTGAGGCCAGGTGCAGAGAGTGATGAGAGGGCAGGAATTGGATGATGAGAGGATACTCACCAGACTAGAGTCACTGCGCAGTGAACCACCATCCATGTCCTAATCCCTGAGACACAGGGCAGACGAGGAGATCAGGAGGCAAGGTCACCTGATTCTCACTGAACCTTGATGCTCCAAAAACAAGTTACTGACAGCACAGAGATGTACCCCACCCCAGAAACAGCAGCCCGTGGCATGGCATGGGCACCTGGAAAGGGTTACCACACTTCAAAGGAGATAATTGCCCTGAGGTAAGGCAGACTTTACGTGGACCCTTTTTGTAGTTTGCTAGCCCAATGGACAAGGGGAGGGGCGAGTATGCTAGGCCCTGGCCACGAGAAGTGTCTTTTGAGCCAGAAGACAAGGTCATGGCAGAAGACTGCATTAGCCACGATGGGGTAAACCCAGACTGGGACTTGCTCTACGTGCAGCAATGTCTCACAAAGTGGGAAAAATACATTGAGGACAAGCCCACCACCCCTTCAGCAGTAAGGCAATTCCCTTGCTTCAGCGGGAGGCCGCAGGAACTGTTTATGTCCCTTGGGCCCAGATGGACAAGGAAGGGCTTAGGACTAAGCTTCCATCCCTTTTGGAGGGGTAGAGAAGTGGATAACCTGCTTTGAAAAGAACACAGCGGGCATCACACTTGCTATAGGGGACATTAAAAGCCTACAAAGTAGCCTGACAGGCGACCAGACTAATGCCTTATTCGTCCTAGCTCGCATACCAGCAATAACTTTGACCAATACTCAACACGATGGGGCAGTGTTTAACACACATAGATATCAGATCTGGATGGCAGAGACTATTAAGCCTGATGAAGGGATAAACGATTACCTCAGCAGAATGAAGAACGATGTGGCCAGGAAACAGGACAGCCATGGGTTAATGAAGGCCTGCAGCTCACTTTTTTTCTGCAATATCCTTAAAAAGGCACTACCCACCAAAGTATAAAACAGACTAGACAACATATTTGGGTTGGACACAAAACCATAGCCAGAGATACAGGCCCATATCATACAAGATTACTAGAAGAAAATAGAAAAAGACAGACAGGACCAAGTACAGAGGGACGCAGCCAAGTAAGTACAGCAGAAATTTAAAATTGCAACGTTGTAGGGAGCAGTAGTAGCCGCAGCCACACAGATGGTTGCTATCCCCATGCCAAGAGACACACAGAACTTCCAGGGATTTCAAATTAATGATCGAAGAGCAAGAGGAGGTTTCAATGAAAGAGGAAGGGGAGGCCCAATGAAAGACAATAGAGAATGCTTCTACTGCCATAAGATGGGACACCATGCAGGAGACTGCAGGACCAAAATGTATCAAGAGCAGCAGAGATCCAGGTTTGAGTCAAGAAACACATACAAGTTACAACACCCAACTCAATAGCAACTTGTAGCATCCTCAGACGGAGAATACTAACACCCCCCGCCTAGTAGGCTCCACCACAAGTGGGGCACAGAGGAACCCTCTCCTCACAACAAACATGGATGGACGGGCCACACCTATGGCAGGATTAACAAGCAGCAGTGAACCCATCTCAAGCATTAGCAAAGGGACCAAGGTTCCCAGCTGCACAAGGAGAAGAAACAGTATATGGAGAGAGCACACTGTTCCAGCCCCAGAACCCCTACCAGGTCCAATAAAGGTGCCCAGGAAACTCCATGTTACCTGTATTGTCAGTCACACACAGGTCAGATGAGAAACCCACTGTGACATACCTTATACCTTCCTATTGGACACCGGGGCCACAAGATCTTGCCTCACGGAAGGGAATGTTCACTTATCGCTGAATCGCCAACCTACAGCTAGACTGGTTTATTCACTATGTGGCAGAAATCAGCTCTATGTACCTAATGAGTGCACAGTATGTCAGCTGCACTCACCTAACCCCACACTGAAGGTAGTAACCTCATCTATCCAGAGACCTTCTGATCTATTCTATGCACTACACATTGATTGCATTGACATTATCAACAGATGTGTCACTTACCAATATCTAATCGTGGTGGTCTACCCCTTCTCTTGGTGGATAGAAGCGAGCCCCTGCATACACTGCGACGCTAAAGCTGCAGCAACCTTTCTGTTTTTTGAAGTCATACGCAGTTGGGGGGTACAAGAGGTCATCCGATCAGACAATGGCTGACATTTCGTGAAACAACGTTCAAAAACATCTGTACACTTATGGGCATAACCCACAAGCTGGTCTCTGCATACCACCCCCAAAGCAATGGCATAGTGGAAAGCCTCAAAGGCCTGTTACAAAAAACATGCTCATAAAACTGTGCGCCACCATGGGTATGAAATGGCTGCATTGCTTGCACCTAGCCTTGTTTGCTCTAAGGAACACTGCAAGTGTGGTCCTGTATGGGAACTGTACCAGCTTAGTCCTGAGGGGAGAGCAGCAAGTTTACTCAGTTGCTTGCCTCTAAGTGCAACAAAGTGATAATGGAACTGCAGGAGGGTGAAAAAAGTATGGATGCAGGAAAGAGATGCACATGACCCAGAAGACTTATGAATGCATGGTGTCACAAAGAATCAGAGAGTAAATTGAAAGACAGTGGTGACTTTTGAGCCTCTGTCTAATATTATTGTGAGCAGAGCACTTTTTGGATACTTGACATAAAACTCTGCATTAGTATCTTACTGATACCCTGGGCCAAGACCCCGCACAAATGGTTTTATCTGTGGTTCGGTAGGTTGCAAACAGAGTGAATTAGAAAGGAAAGACTAGAGGCCGCAACACAGGAAAGTCATTATCATTATTGACAGAATGCATATGACAAAAGGAGATGGGTCTAGAAGACTCTGCTGGCTCTTACCACTCTGAAGGGCAATGATAAGATTTATGATGTGTGGGTAGGTCTTAAAGATTATATTTCGATTGATTGTCTACAGGGCAATGCCTTCATTGATTTGGGGTTGGTGGATGCTTTCCTACCTATCTGGGATATTCCAGGGGCTTCCACCCAATAACTAAAGGCCCAAAATTGTACAGCACTCCTCAGATGAACCTTCCTACAGACAACCAGGTATCCCAGAATCTCTAATATCAGGCGTGGAATGAGGTGATGCAACACAGCATGCAGAAGAGTCTGCACAGAAGCACCTCCCTGCATTTCAAGTGATGCTTCAGGAAGGAGGTGCTTTGTGTGACCACAACATGAATGCACTATTCGGTTTGGCCTACACACCCAGGTCAGGGAGGAGACTGAAGGTGAAGCCCTGTCATCCCAGAAATATTTTTGGTTGGATTGACTAGGGTTTATTGAGCACTCAACCTCAGAATCCATGATCATTCGAAGGTTGGTGGTACCAAAGTGCCACAGAAAGGTCTGATGACACTTTCATATGCAGTCCCTATAGTATTGCACCTTGAAGTCAAAGACAGCACAGAAAAAATCCTTCTGCACTGCTGTTGGCCCAGGAGAGGTGTTAATATGGTTGAGTTCGGCTGGGCATGTCCCATCCGCTGGAACCTTGGGGAAATCTGGTAGACAAACTACTGCACCCCTAGTCCCACCACCAGTGGTTGGGGTATCTATTTTAGATTAAACGAAAGAACACTGATGGACCCCTGGACCTCCGGCCTATTTCAGACAACAAATACATTATTCTTTCAGTGGGGCATGTAACCGGATACCCCCAATCACATCAGAAGTACTTCTTCCTTGTGGTTCATGCGCAGTGTTGTGGCTCTTTGAGTGGTTCACTTTTTCCAGTGATTTAGTTTCTGACAAAGGAACCAACTTCATGTTGACGTACACGGAAGCCTTGTGGGTAAATTACAAGTTCTCTAGCTCGTATTTTCCTCACACCCATGGTCTACTTGAGCATCTTAACAAAGACCTGATGGGCAAGCTGGAAGCCTCATCAAGTATAAAGTGTAACATCTACTGTTTTACTTTTTGCCTATCTTAAGTGCCTAACAAGTGACCTTATTCTAGCCATATATGTTACTTTTTGGTCACCCTGTCCAGGGCCCACCTCACATTTATAATGGAGGGTTGGAAGGGAATGATGAAATTCCCCATATGATCCCCCCATCACCTCACAAAGGTGATGATTTATGTGCTACAACTTTGAAAGAAGATGGCTAAGCCCATCCATGCACTAAGCTAGACAGCAACTTATCAAGTAGTGGTATGGCCAGAGTGCGACCATCAATGTGCATTAGGAGAATCCTGAAGCATAAAAAGCTTCAAAGCACAGGGGAGATGTGGACTGGACCCTAAACTGACTTGAAAAAAATCACAAATGTCCTTTATATGTGTTTGGATCAACTAGTGACTCATATTAAGTGTTCCACATGAACAGCCTCACATCTGATCACTTGCAGGTTGAACTCACAGTGCTCTTTGTCACTTCAAGGCAAAAAGAGGAGAGTGAGAAATCTCTTCCTGATGTTCTGGACAGACTGAGCAAATGACTCAGAGTGAGTAAACTCCCCTACACTGGCAACACACAACAAGAGTTTAACTTCATTTTGTCAGTTCTCTGAACTATTTGCCATGACTTATGCTGTAATGCATGTGAAACATAGGCACTGGGGACGGCTTACCTGGAAAGTCAAAGACATGCTGGATGTCAGACAACGTCCAGAGATGCATTTATCTGGAAGTCAATAGGATGCTGAATGTGGCTATTGAACCACAGAGCTATCCGTTGTGCCTGTGGAGAAAAAGGAGATGATGGATTGCTGCTTCCCTGGGGACTACAGACATCTGAATGTAGTTTCAGAAATTGTCACACAAGCCAGTCTTCAAGCTGAGTCCATTGTTTAGTTGGGGAACTGCTAATTTTCCAAGATGTTAAGCCATCATCTGACAGATTGCCTTGGCCTTGTGTCAAGAAGGCTAAGCTTTCCAACACAGAAGGCTTGTTTCTGTTCCTAGTCATATATTTTAAATCAAAGAATGTGCTTGCCATCTTTCATATACTGATAACTACTCTGTAGAATAGCCTTGATGCTCTCTGTGCCTCCAATCTAGAAAACACAGTGGTGTTTAAAGCCACCTATGCAGATCAAATTATTAATCTCAAGAGGATGCTGAGCCACTGAAGAAGGCTAAGCTCATTGTGATTGAATTCAGGTGCCAAAATAGGGATAACTCAGTAATCTAGAGCAGGGTCAACGGTGGAAAGGTGGACCCATTCAAGGCCAAAATACATACGATCATAGATTGTGAAACCCAATTACTCAGATCCAGGTGGGAAAATTCTTAGGCCTCATGGGTATTAAAAGAATTTAATTGAACAGTACGGCTCGATCAAAGTTTTGATCATGGTGCTAATGTTCCAGAAGCAATGCAAGGAGGTAAATTGCATGGGGGTTTGACAGCAGGCCTTTCACTAGCGGAAAAAGCCTTTATGAGAGGCTTAAGCTTGAAGGTGCCAAACGTCTGGAAGCACTTTTGTATGGAGATTGAGGGCTCTGACAATGATATTGGCACTACTCTCTTCTAACGGAATGTCAATTGTTGAGTAAACGCTGTGGCTTTCATTAGTCAGCGATTGCTACCTAAGAAGCAGACGTGGTCAGTGCTCATAAAAAAAATACATTGCAGTTTTTGTGGTCGAGAACATTAAATGGTTCTGACCCTACTTGTTTGTGACAATATTTAATATCCAGACTGTTCATAAACCCTTAAAGTGACACTATTCTATGAAAGGGGAAACCTCAAGCCGCCCAATCTCAATCCCTATATTTACTGGGATTAGCTTTCACTGTTGAACCGAAGACAGTAACTTGTCACTGCAATGCAGATGGACTGTCTATGAAGTTCAGTTGATTCGATGAAGGAGGCTATTGAGCTGAGTAACTTCTCAGTTCAGGTAAAATCTGGAAGAGTGACCCATTAGGATGACTGTCCCTAACCCAGCTGTGCAAATCTTACATCCTGGTAAATGTCCACTCTTCTGAAAGTCCCTTGCCGTCTCACATAGCTGTGGGAGACCTCCTAGTGATTTCTGCACCCTGATGTGTCAAGAGGGTCCCCCTCGACCCCTTTGCAAAGACCTTGGTGGGTGACATCATTGTTAGCATTTCATGATGCCCACTGACTTCCCATTGTAAATTCTGTCCAATGTACTGGGTTAAAAAGCACCACTTTGTATTTTTTTTTTTGTGGGTGTATGTTTTTTCAACAGTAAGTGTATGAATTTTGCAATAATGACTTTGAACAATGATACATCAGCACTTAAGAAAATACATAGGTGACTTAGGTAAGTCTAGTATTAGATTTGTACCCAGTTGTTTACAAACATCTTTTTGTATGGAACCGTGAGTTAAAGTTGAAGGATGGTTACTGCCCTAAGAATAACACCTAAGAAGCCCCATTGCCCATTTCTTCATTCACTGATTCCTTTGCCTCAAGGACATATCTGAGAGTAAAGCAAGGTTACACACTAGATAGTAGAAGGTGATGGAGCGAGATAGAAAACAAAATTTTGTTTAAACTCGCAAAGTCACATTTCCATAACATGAATAAAATTATTAATAATTTGTGATATGTCGTGCTAATACAACTTAGATTAAACTTTACACGTGGGGGGACTAACATGTGTGCTCATAAACGTGCATATTTGTTGCATCTTTTTGTTCGTGCAAAATAATAAAATAATTTATTGTTTTTGTTTTTGTCATTACTAACTGCTGCAAACTTAAAATGAGCATGTGCTTGTTTTGCTTTTCCTTGTCTGTGTGATGTCATTTCTACTATCCTAGGTGCATATGGGTCTCATAGATAAACGGAGACTGGTAAATATAAACGCTGCTTTATTTGTTTGCATTGGCTAGGTAACATTTTGATTAATCGGGTGGGTTAATTAATTAGTAAAACATGGGGTGGATACAGAACCTACATTATTTCTTACATTAATACTTTTCTTGTGTTTGTTTTATACTAGAAAACATAAGTTGCCTGCTTTTGGGCCTAGCTAATTGAACCGCAGAAAAAGAGCTGACTTAGAATTCTGCAGAAAGTCACGAGACGTCCATTCTGAATTAAAACGTTTATTGAAGCTGCATTCACAAAGCAAAAACTGATGAGCTGACATCATTCTGTCGGACATGGCCAAGGTCGAAAGTGAACTTTTTGTCAGTCCTTAACTTGGCATCCGTGGAAGTTGCACTGAAAAACTATGGAAGCTGCGAAGATGACTTAAAACAAAGTTGCAATCGCAGGAAGCCTCTGGCTTCACGTGGAAGAGACAATGGTCTTTGTAAGACATGATTTTGTGGAACTTTTTAAGAATCGGGTGACATGTCACTTGTCACTCTCAGCCAATGGGACGTCGAGTATTTCTGAAAACTTTCCTTTGCCAGTTTAGTTAGCGTAGAAAGGTATAAAAAGTCATGCCCTTAGGGTTGGGCTGGCTGCTGCTTTCTGACTTTCCGATGAGGGTGATGTGCTGCTGGACTTTGCGTGGAGCACGTAAGAATCCTCAAAGATCTTTACTTTAATTTCTGTTTATTTAGCTCAGTTAGGGAAATAGGTTTTAGAAATGCTAAACTTTAATAATTTCTTTTAAACTGATTCAATTGCTTAAATTGTATTTTTCTCATATTTCTTACCATCATGCTTGCTTTATTGCTAATAAAATTCAATTATAAAACTTTCAACTTATATACCATAATTTAGAAAATAAAATCTTACTTTTAACAAACAAGCTGGTCTTGATTATTTAGAAGTATAGGTTACCATTAGCTAGATCACGTCGCCTATGGTGGTCGTTTAAATGGTTGGGTTTTATTCTAATGATAATATTCTTTCTGCAAATGTATAAATATGTATATATTATGTAGATAATGTGTATATAGATTTATTCTGACCACCTGATTCAGTAGGCCCAAAATATATCAGGTTCATAAATGGGTCCATATTTAGTATAGAATTTTGTTTATAGGTTATGAAGTTGGGTAGCGTAGTTTATGATATATTTTCTATAGCCCGCTGGATCAATTCTCTGGTAGCAGAGGATGGTTGCTAAGAGGTAACCAAGGTAATATGTTGGTTGCTAAGGGTTACGTCATGGTATGGAAATAGGATCGATGTTTTAACATTTGTTAAGTTCGTTTTTCGTGCCTATCTGTAAGCTATACCGGTATAGATTGTGTGGCGAGTAATTAGTCACGCAAGCCATCTGTTCTGTTTGTAGTGATATCGCCGAGTATCACAAGAGGTATCGCCGTGTACCATAGTGTTGTCGCCGAGCAGCACAGTTTTAGGGCTAGGTCTGAATCTTGTATAGTGAGGGTTTTCTAAGAAATCAAAGCAGCATGAGAATAGGGACAAAGTGCCTTCCATAAAACTCACTGTGATGAGAGTATTAGTTATATCCGAGCTTGAGTGAAGGGTAAAATTAACGTCGGTGCATGATTATCTATAAACAGGTTAGAGTCCTGTACGGGTACATGTTTCATATCTATAAACAGGTGAGAGCCCTGTACGGATAACGTCGTTATTTTGCTAACGGTGCATGATTTCTATAAACAGGTGAGAGTCCTGTACGGATTTCATGTGTGTTTGAAATTAGGGAATTTTCCGTATGAAAGTGCGAGTTTGAATTGTATTTTATGTTCAAGTGGAACTCTTAGAACTTTCACTTCGCGGTGGGTTCAGAGCAAAGCGAGTTCATAATTATACGTGTTAGAAGGGTGGGGTAAGGTTACTCTACTGACAATTGAATATTATCCTTAGTGTGAATAGCGCCGCCTATTCCGAAGTGTGGATACTTGAATGTATGTAAACTATCCTAAATAGTGAAACGAACAGATGTTGTCTTTATAAGTCATTGTTAAGAATTAATTTACACTGAAAAGTGTCCTTAAAATGGCGCTGTGAAAAGATTTTGTGAAGGAGGGGTAAGCGCCAGGAGTGAGAAGCGAAAAACCGCAGCTGCTGTGTACGTCACAGAGCCGCGCTGGGATTGGGTGACCTACGTCACAAGCTGTATTCTGATTGGCTCTTGAGTCTCTGACGGCCTGTGAGCTGATTGGTCGTTCGGAAAAATTCCAAATTTATTGGTTGAGCAGAAAAGTGACGTAGCTCAATTGCCATTGGTTTGTTGGTGTGTTTCGCGCACGGATTGGTTGTTTTGCGGAACATCCCGGAAATATTTTACGAACGATTTTGTGAATTAAATTTTACTTTTGAAAATGAGTTATCATTTTAAACATGTTGAGAAAAAGACAACTTTATTTCAGAAATTTAAGAATTTATTTTCACCTGACAAGAAAATCGAAACGCGAGGTGGTAAACTACTTCATAAGTATAAAACACCTGCAGCGTACATGGAAGGTGAATACGGATATCATACTGTCTTATGGTTCGACAGTTGGAAACGTTATACTAAAAACGATGGTGTTTTGGCTTGGCCTGATGATGGTTCATTTAATGTAAGAGTTTTAAGAAATTTACGAGAGAAAATGAATGCTCTTGTTCCAAAACCGAGACCAACTCAATTTGAAGCTTTAGTTGAGTGGGAAGACGAGATGTATCAGTTACAAAGAGAAGCTAGTGGAATTAAAAGACCTTCTAAAAATCCATCATGGAAAAGAGAAACTCATGAAGATAGATTGCGAATGTGGAGACAGGGAAATATGAGTGAAGGATTGTATTTAATTCATGAAATGGTAATGGGTTCTCCTACAGGAAAATCTATGGAAAGTGAATCTGAGGATGCAATTATGGAAGAAATATATACAACTGCTAGAAATAAACAGCCTAATCAGCCTTTGAGACCTCCTAGATCATGGTCTACTCCGGTGGTTTCTACTGAAACTTCACCGAGTGCACCTCCAATTAGTGAAGCTCCTAAACTTTATCCAAATAATTGTGAAATCACTGAAACTCCTAGAAGACCAGAATTCGAAAATGCTCGAAATGAGGGTAGACATTTTTCAATGACTCCAAGAGCAAGGGAACCTCCAAAAGATTATGCAAGAGAGACAAGAAATGTTGAGGATGTTGATTATAATGAATATTTAAGGTCTAAAGAAGAATTAATTAAAAGAATGACAAAAAGCATGGAAGCTGTCACAGTTCCAGTAACAATAGGTCCTGTTCAGCCTGTATTTGATCAAAGAGAAACAAACAAAACTGGATTAACTATTCCTTTAAATACAGAAATTCAAAAGCCTGCTGAAAAATTTTATTCAGACTTGACTGAATTAAACACTTCTAGATCGAGAATGCCTGATTTAACGTTCAATGAGGATTTATCTCCAAAAACACCAATGGGTGCTATGTCAGATGTAGGAAGTCCTGAAGTCAGGGTAACCACACCAAAACTTGATGTGGCCAAATTAAAAGCGAATATAGAAGAATTAATAATTGGAACAATTGGCCCAGATAGTTTAAATTACTATCGAGATGATGAACTACTATTCATTTGCAAAAGTATTCAGTGGAAAACGAAAAATAAATATGATCAATTAGAGGATCTAGCTGCAGAACTTGAAATTGATGTAAGTAAACAAAAGAATTTTGCAAAACATTACAGATTAGATTTTTCAGAAAGTGACATTGAGAGTTTGAACTCAATGGGAAGAATAGTTCACATTAAAGATTTGATTGTCTATATCAAAAAGCTAGGAGAACTGAATAAATGGAGAGTGAAATGGACCAAAAGGAAGGAAGATGAAAGATTAGAAAGAATGTCAAAACAATTTCCAATGAGAGAAGTTGCAGGTGGAGGATATGTTCATGTCCCATGGTCAAGACAAGACATTCTGTTATTCACAAATGACTTTCCTAAATTAAGAGAGAAACCTGTTGAGTGGTACAGGCAAGTCGATAGATTTATCAAAGTGTCAAAAGTTCTGTGGATTGATTTAGATGGATTTTTTGATATTGTAGTTCCATCTGATCTTTGGACAGAATGTAAAATATCTATTAGTTGGCCAAAAGCAGAACCTGAGCGAATTAAAGAAACAGGTGCCCCAAATCCACTTGTAATGGATTTTTATGAGAAAGCAATTGTTTGGATGAAAAACAAAATTCCACCCAAAGAAGTTGATTGGGTTAAAATAGAAAGAACAGAACAGGAAACAAAAGAATCAGTTCATTCTTTTTATGAAAGACTACTGTTAATCTTTAAACAATACAGTGGTTATGAAAAATTAGATGAAAAAGACATGAGTCATTTTATCTATAGATTTGTTTATGGACTAAAACCAGAAATTGGAGAAATGATCAGAACTAGTATTGTCGGATGGCAAGCACTATCTATAGATGATATTCTGAGAAAAGCAAAATATTGTAGCGATGAATTAGAAGTAAAGCAGAAGAAGCTGAAGGAGAAAGCCATGTGGGCTCAGGTAAAAGTGGCTGAGCAACAGATTGCCAGCATGGGAAATAAGAACACTAATTTTGTTCAAACTGGAAATACAAACCAGATACAAGGAAAGTATAAAGGTAATAATTTCCCAAAGAAATTTAGCCCAAAGATAGAAGAGCTGAAACAAAGATTACCTTGTTTTAATTGTGGCGAAATTGGACATTGGAGGGACGAGTGTCCTCATCCTCCTAAAAACTTAAAGAATCCCTTATTGAATCCACAGATGCAGAATGGTGTTAACCTGCAGCAACAGCTACAGATGCAACAGGGGTTAAATGAATTTAATATTCAGCGACAGTTACAGCAACAGCAACAACAACAGGTGAATAATCGTCAAGACCAGTTGCCACAACCACCTTTTCCGAATTGTGGGGGAGTTCAAAAATATAATCCAAACGTGGGATTTCAGGGATGTGAACAGGTAATAAAACCACAAAAACAGCAAAAGCAGCAAAAGGTTCAAATGCAAAATGCTTCACAACAATTTTTATTAACAGAAAGCCAAGACAGTGATTCTGATGATTATTGCTGACGGTGCCCGAGAGAGGAGGAAGAGTGTGTTGTTGGAGCCACTCTTGAGGTTGACCAGTCCGGTCCTTATGTAAACGGGAAAGTTAATGATGTAGACATCACTTTTCTAGTGGACACTGGTGCTACCCGTTCTACTGTTAGATCAGTGGAAATTGAAAACCTACCTCTCTCTGGGGATACCATCCAAGTTGTCGGAGTAAGTAATCAGCAAATTAAAACAGACTTAACTGATCCAGTACCAGTTGAAATTGGAAATTACAGAGACAAACACAGATTTGTGGTTTGTAATAGTAGTCCAGTAAATCTATTAGGTAGAGACATCCTATGTAAAATGAATTGCAGAATATATTGTTCTCCTGAAGGAGTTGAGTTACAAACAATGGAGGAAGATGGTTTGTATAGAATGACAATGATGATGATGGAAGCAGAAGAAACAAAATTGTTTCCTGCATTTGAAGAAAAGGATTTACCTGAAGAGCTAAAGGAAACAGTGAAATCTGAAATATGGGATTTTACTGGGAATGAGATGGGTCTGATGAAAAACGTAGATCCTGTTAAAATTGCATTGAAGCAGGGAATAGAATTTCCAAACACTCCACAGTATAAAATGAAGACAGAGACAATTGAAGGTATTACACCTGTAATTGAAAAATTAATCAAGCAAGGTGTATTGAAGGAAATGAAGAGTAGCTCTTGTAATTCACCAATTATGGGAGTTAAAAAGGCTAACGGAACATTTAGGATCGTACAAGATTTGAGAAAGGTTAATCAAATTGTTATTCCATGTTGTCCTGTGGTTCCAAATCCAGCAGTAATTCTATTTCAGATTCCATATGATGCTGAATGGTACACAGTCATTGACCTTTGCAATGCATTCTTTACTGTTCCTTTACACCCAGACAGTTATGAAATCTTTGCTTTCAGATTCCAAGGTAAAACCCTTGGATGGACAAGAATCCCTCAGGGCTATACAGAAAGTCCTTCAATCTTTAACGAACTGTTAAAAAGATCATTGGAAGATTTAGACTTACCAGGTAGGTCTACGCTGGTGCAGTATATTGATGATTTGTTAATAGCTGCAAAGACAAGAGAAAATTGTGTAACAGACACAATAATTCTGTTAAATCGCCTTGCAGAAGAAGGACATAAAGTGTCCCCAGCAAAACTACAGTTTTGCAAACAAGAAGTGAAATATCTTGGTCACAGAATTGCAAAAGGAAAAAGACAAGTAACTATAGAGAGAATAAAAATGATTCAAGCAATGTTACCGCCAAGAACACAAAGACAGGTCAGGATGTTCCTGGGAATGGTAGGTTACTGTCGACAATGGATAAGTGGATTTTCAGTAATTGCGAAACCACTACAAAGACTGACCAAATCAGATGTAAAAGATCCAATTATTCTCAATGATGTTGAGATGGAATCTTTTGAGAACCTGAAAAAGAGCTTATGCCAAGCTCCTGCTTTGGGTATGCCAAATTATGAGAAAGATTTTGAACTGTATTGCAGTGAGAGAGAAGGATGTGCATTATCTGTGTTAATTCAGAGACATGGAAATTTAAAGAAACCTATTGCATACTTCTCTGCAGTTCTTGATCCAATTGCAAAAGCATTACCAGGTTGTTTGAAAGCAGTTGCAGCTACAAGCATCAGTCTTGAACAAAGTGAAGGAATCATTATGGGATTTCCTGTGAAAGTTTTTGTGCCTCATTCGGTTGAAATATTACTGACAAGAGGTAAGACTCAACATTTAACAAGTAGCAGATTGACAAAGTATGAGAAAATCATACTGGGAGCAGATAATGTTTCGATTTCAAGATGTTTGAATCTGAATCCTTCTACATTACTGCCTGATTCTGAAATTGTTGATGACATTGAAACTGAACACGAATGTTTAGATGTCATGGAATTCTGCACTAAACCTAGAAAAGACATCAAAGACAGACCTTTGCCTGAATCGGATTTTGTCTACTTTGTAGATGGCTCATGCTTAAGATCCGAAGGTGGTGTCTTGAAAGCTTCATACTCAGTTTGTACAGTCGAAGATATTAAAGAAGCATCATGTCTTGAAGGAGTTCGTTCAGCACAAGTGGCTGAATTGATTGCTTTAATTCGTGCATGTGAAATATCAAAAGATATTAGAGTTACCATCATTACTGATAGTCAGTATGGATACGGAGTTGTGCATGATTATGGACAACTCTGGTCACAAAGAGGATACATGACATCAACAGGATCCCCAATTAAAAATGCAGTTTTCATTAGAAGATTAATTGAAGCAATACAATTGCCAAAAGAAATTGCTATAGTCAAGTGTGCAGCACACACTAGAGGAACTGATTATATTTCCAAAGGAAATGCCTTCGCAGACGAAACAGCAAAGTACTGCGCAAGGAAAAATTATTCTTACAATCGGAATAGAAGTACAGAAACTGATTCAAATTCATTAATGCTAACAACTGTTGTAGAAACATGGAATGAGATTAGAGATTTACAAAACGAAGCAGAAGATGAAGAAAAAGACCTATGGTTAAGATCAGATTGTAGACCACGTGAAGAAGATGGAGTGTGGGTTTACAAAGATGGCAGAGTAGTTTTACCAAATTGTTTGATTTCTGACATGGCCAGATTATATCATGGTCCTGCACATTTAGGAAGAGATTCTATGGTCAGACTTTTTAGAGAAACATGGTTCAATACAAAATTTAGAACCATTGCAGAATCTTTTTGTCAAAGGTGTTTGTCATGCCAACAAATGAATCCAAACAGAAAATCAGTGGTGGGGACAGGAATAATTGGTCGAGAGGGTGGTCCCTTTACCAGGTTACAAATAGATTTCATTGAAATGCCCTTACACAACTGTTTGAAATATGTACTTGTAATTGTATGCTTATTCTCAAGATGGGTAGAGGCTTTCCCTACACGACATTGTGATTCAATTACAGTAGCAAAACTAATGCTCAGAGAAATCATCCCAAGGTACGGTTTTCCAGTCACTATTGAGAGTGATGGAGGAAGCCATTTTGATAACAAACTGTTGAAATTAATTTGTGAAGCTTTGAGCATTGAGCAGAAAATACACTGTGCATACAGACCAGAGGCATCAGGTGTAGTTGAACAAATAAATGGAACTATCAAAAACAGAATTGGAAAAATGTGTCTTGAAACAGGTGTTAAGTGGACTGATGCTCTTCCACTTGTTTTGATGTCAATAAGAAGTACACCAGATAAAAAGACAGGTTTGAGTCCTCATGAAATTTTAATGGGAAGAGTTATGAGGCAAGCTTTTGTACCTGTAGGTAAATTGTTGAGCATAAATGACAGTGCGATTTTGGATTACTGTAAAAGGTTATCTGATATGGTAACTTCTGTGTCTAATCAGGTGGGAACTGAAGCTCAATCAAATGACAAAGTTTTGACACATGATCTGAGACCTGGAGACTGGGTCAGAACGAAAGTACATCGGAGGAGGAATTGTTTATCTCCTAGATGGCAGAAACCTAGGCAGGTAATCTTAATCACTACTAATGCTGTAAAGTGCAGAGGATTGAAGCGTTGGATTCATCCAAGTCATACTATTCCAATACCAACTCCTGAGAGTTCTGATGTTGAAAGTGATACAACAGATGACTCTGATTCTGAAGCAGAAGGCGAAACAGAAGGTGAAGTAATTCCAGATTCTGAAGATCGACAAGAAAGTCGACATCTGGAAACTGTGCCAGTGAATGGAAATTTGACAAGAAAAGACTTAGAAATAATTGAAATAGATTCTGAAGGTGAAGAGAATCTGTTAAAAGGAAAGATAACTGAGGATTCGGTTGTCTATATTGAAGACAAAGAAGCTGAACCGAAAGAAGTTTCAGATCAGGAGAGTATCGAAAGGCAGAGAACAAGCTCTGAAGTAAGGAACAAAAATCCGAAATCTGGGAAGCTAGAGGTAATTGAGGAAGAGGAGGAAAACGAATTACCGAGTACCAGTGATGGAAGACAAAGTGAAGTTCCTGAAGGAGTGAAATTGCCGAATAGAGAAGTTCCTGAGTCAATTGAAATTTCAGACTACGAAACTGAAGAAAGTGACGTGGAAGGTGGAAGTGAAAACGGAAAGAAAAGGACTTGGAAATCAGAATCAAATAATTCTGAACCAAAGAAAAAGTACGTGAGAAAAGCAGACTACTGGCCTGGTGGAAGATTGAGAGTCAGATTGATCAAAAAGCCAATAGAACAGGTTGAAGAAATCAGTAGTCAAAAGAGTCCAGGAAAAGAAATTGGAGTTGGAAGAAAGATTGAAGTAATATCAAGAAAAGGGAAGAGAATAATTAGACCAAACCAGAAATACAAGTCACCTGAGTGGACTTACTTAGTAATTCCACCTGTTATTGACATATATGATAGTAGTGAAGAAGAAAACGAAATCCAAGAAATTAGTGACAATGATTGAAGTACAAAATTATTAAATTGGCAAAAGGCTGAAGAAATCCTGTTAGTTGACACAAGGTCGAAGAAAAACTGTTTAGTTGAAGAAAACTTATGTATGACATAAGGTCGAAGAAATCTTGTTTAGGGTCATAAAAGAAAAATATATTTTAAAAGGGGGGTGTATATAAATTTTAAAATTTATTTTTATTTTTGAAGCTAAAACTAACCTAAAAATGCCTTACGTTAAGGAGAGCACTTCAAAATGTTCTGTTTTTAAAAGATGTTGTAAGATGACTCTGGTATGTCTGCTCATTTTAGTTCTGCTTTGGTTGGTACTAGCTGTGATTATACCTTTAGAAATGAATAGAGAATTACACAAAGTTAACATAACAAGCAAAGCTCTGGTTAGCCAAACTAAACATAGTGCATCTGCAAAAGTAATTGATCATCAGCCTAACATTCATCAAGATAAATCAATAGGTGATTTTTCAAGCAATACATTCACAAAGCTTTTGAGTGAATATGTAAAGGTAATGGATGCAAAGGACTGTTATGTATGTGTTAAGTTACCCGCTTCTGTTTCTGAGGGAGTAACATATAATATGCTTCCTCTCACTTATGCTGTTACATGTAGTGTATTAACTAGTTTATTTTATCAAACTGGTCGTTTAGAATATTACTATTCAAATTATGATGAGATTTTTGCTAATGTTAAGATTGATAATGCTTTAAATAAGCATAAGAAAGCAAAACAAATGAGAGAATATTTCCTTGTTACTAACGAACTCACTTATGAGTATGCTTATAAGAATAATCTAACATGTAAATTAAGTGCTGAAGGAAAGAAATTTCTGAATATGGTTGAGGAGAGAAGAGCAATTTATAAGAGAAATGAATTAGTCAAGCAGACTAAGTCATCCTTCTGGCAAAAAGAGGATGAGAAATTAAATGGCAAAATGCTTGAAAATATTGCAATTCACATAGACAAGCCTGTTAGTGGAAAGCTTTGCATTAGAAGAGATAACACACTTTTTGATAATTATTTTGTAGGTGCAAGCAACTGTGAAGATACTTATCAGATAATGGGAGGTTGGGGATTTAAAGGTGGAAAAGATCCTATCTTTCCTGGAATTTATTTTGTTTGTGGTGATAAAGCCTACTACAACCTTCCAGACCATTGGTATGGAACTTGTTATGTGGGAATTGTTTTTCCTAAAGTGTTTCATGTTGACAGAGATTCAGAAGGATTATTTAAAATTCATAATTATGTAAATAGAGCTAAAAGAGAAACTTTTACTGAAGTTCTAGGAGATATTTTTCAAGCTGTAATACCTTTTGTTGGTATAACCCTAAATGCAGGGAGAATCAGAAAATTGTCCACTATAGTTGATAGATTATCAACTGACACTGCTGATGGATTTCAATTAGTGAATGTTGAAGTTATTGCAATTAGATCCATGGTAATTCAAGATCGTCTTGCTTTAGACATACTCCTAGCAAAAGAGGGAGGAGTCTGTGGCATTTTACATGTCCAACACTGCTGTACATATATACCAGACGAAAGTAAGAATATTGAAATGTATATTAAGAATATTACACAAATGCATTCAGAAATAATTCCTTTAGAAGAAGAAGATTTTACAGGGAAACTTTCAAAAAGGTTTCAAGCAATTAAAAACTGGTTTCATAATATCGGAAGTTCAATTCTTGGCAAGATTCTGGCACCTTTGATTGTAATAGTATTCATTTTTATTTTGACTAAATTAGGTTGTTTGTTACATAAAAGAAAGAAACAGTTGAGGGAAAAGAAGAGAATCTATAAACTCAGAAAAGAAGAAGAAAGGGAGATCCAGTTACAGGAGTTACATAGAGAGCGTCATGTTAATTGCAAAGATTATGCTGAAACAGACTTTTAGGTTTACTAATACAAATGAATTTGAATCGATTTCTAATAAATTTAGTTTATCAAAATTTTGAGTGCTGGTGTGGTGATTTGTTAATCACCAGATGAGGGAGTTGATGGAGCGAGATAGAAAACAAAATTTTGTTTAAACTCGCAAAGTCACATTTCCATAACATGAATAAAATTATTAATAATTTGTGATATGTCGTGCTAATACAACTTAGATTAAACTTTACACGTGGGGGGACTAACATGTGTGCTCATAAACGTGCATATTTGTTGCATCTTTTTGTTCGTGCAAAATAATAAAATAATTTATTGTTTTTGTTTTTGTCATTACTAACTGCTGCAAACTTAAAATGAGCATGTGCTTGTTTTGCTTTTCCTTGTCTGTGTGATGTCATTTCTACTATCCTAGGTGCATATGGGTCTCATAGATAAACGGAGACTGGTAAATATAAACGCTGCTTTATTTGTTTGCATTGGCTAGGTAACATTTTGATTAATCGGGTGGGTTAATTAATTAGTAAAACATGGGGTGGATACAGAACCTACATTATTTCTTACATTAATACTTTTCTTGTGTTTGTTTTATACTAGAAAACATAAGTTGCCTGCTTTTGGGCCTAGCTAATTGAACCGCAGAAAAAGAGCTGACTTAGAATTCTGCAGAAAGTCACGAGACGTCCATTCTGAATTAAAACGTTTATTGAAGCTGCATTCACAAAGCAAAAACTGATGAGCTGACATCATTCTGTCGGACATGGCCAAGGTCGAAAGTGAACTTTTTGTCAGTCCTTAACTTGGCATCCGTGGAAGTTGCACTGAAAAACTATGGAAGCTGCGAAGATGACTTAAAACAAAGTTGCAATCGCAGGAAGCCTCTGGCTTCACGTGGAAGAGACAATGGTCTTTGTAAGACATGATTTTGTGGAACTTTTTAAGAATCGGGTGACATGTCACTTGTCACTCTCAGCCAATGGGACGTCGAGTATTTCTGAAAACTTTCCTTTGCCAGTTTAGTTAGCGTAGAAAGGTATAAAAAGTCATGCCCTTAGGGTTGGGCTGGCTGCTGCTTTCTGACTTTCCGATGAGGGTGATGTGCTGCTGGACTTTGCGTGGAGCACGTAAGAATCCTCAAAGATCTTTACTTTAATTTCTGTTTATTTAGCTCAGTTAGGGAAATAGGTTTTAGAAATGCTAAACTTTAATAATTTCTTTTAAACTGATTCAATTGCTTAAATTGTATTTTTCTCATATTTCTTACCATCATGCTTGCTTTATTGCTAATAAAATTCAATTATAAAACTTTCAACTTATATACCATAATTTAGAAAATAAAATCTTACTTTTAACAAACAAGCTGGTCTTGATTATTTAGAAGTATAGGTTACCATTAGCTAGATCACGTCGCCTATGGTGGTCGTTTAAATGGTTGGGTTTTATTCTAATGATAATATTCTTTCTGCAAATGTATAAATATGTATATATTATGTAGATAATGTGTATATAGATTTATTCTGACCACCTGATTCAGTAGGCCCAAAATATATCAGGTTCATAAATGGGTCCATATTTAGTATAGAATTTTGTTTATAGGTTATGAAGTTGGGTAGCGTAGTTTATGATATATTTTCTATAGCCCGCTGGATCAAAGGGCCATGTAGGTTGTACATGAACAGTTGTATATAGATCTTGGTAACAAACATGTAATCAGGGAGATGGTCGCATGGTATCCTTGCCAGGAACCAGTTTGATGAGGGAAACTCTACCAAAAGCTGGTTGTTTGGATTTTCAAACTGCAGAGAAGCAAGGGGCTATTGCACAAATACCATGAAGTGTGTCCATGAGATAGAACTCCACTCCAGCTGGATGAAAAACAACGACATGCAATAGACGTCAGTTTATCAAGCATCGCTGCTTCTGGAGCGTCAGACTTACTGCTTCCTATTTCCTTGCAGTTAGGAACAAGTCTGAAGGGCCTGACCAAGCATTATTAGCCCATCTTGCTGCTGATCAACGTAGTAGTGTGGAAGATCCCAAATGGTTCAGATGCATGTATAAAGGTTTAGTTTGTATTTTTTAACTGATTGGTTGTTGCCAGAATTTGGTAGAGGTGAAAAAGGCAAGACATTTATTTTTGATGGTTAGAGTTTTAAACTAGATTTTCACATCGCTGCATGTGGTCACATATCATGTGTGACACTTTGCAGTTCTTGCTTCCTGGAAAAAGCAAAGTAATTTCTTGGACTTTTAACTATTTTCCCCTCTATAAGAACAGGCTTAAACCCACTATATAACTGTAGTTGATTAGAAAATCAGGACTGGCTGAAGGTTACACACATGACATGGGGCCTGTTGGCAGCTATGTTTTCACAGGGATATTAAGATTTCCCAAAGAACTGTGTTCTAAAAATTAGTCAGGAATGAGGAATTTTAGTGAACTCTTGACCATCATCAATGGGAAAACTGGTTTGTTATTAAAAGACATAGTTATAGGAGGGGAGCAGTTGAGTGTTTTCTTCAAGGAACATTTAGAAGACATTGGGCCAAACGATTTATATTAAAGAACATTAGTCAAAATTGGGTAGAATGTAAAACCAATATTAGAGGTTGGGAGTATTCTATCTCATGGATCGCTGGAAAATTAATAGAAGATTTAGCATTATAAAACACATTCTTCCAAAAACATTGGTGAATACTGCATGACATTTAGAAATAATTTTATAGGAGAAATGTACACACTATCCCTTAAGGACTCCTTGGAAAGATCAGTGACAGATTGTTGATATTTAAAAATTTCACATTGTTGGCGCAGTATCACAGGCATGTAAGATCAGACCTCAGGGGGCAGTTTCAGCAACATGGCAGGCAGAACATTCTCTCTGCTTCTGCTGCAACTGCCTGATCATCCCTACAATTCTACTTTATCATACCTGCAATGAACCATTGCTGCTTTGGAAGAACCACCAGTGAAAGCTGACACAATAATGACCTTTCTGAGCTACTGCCACTGAAAAGTAGATTGGTCTTGATTGTGAACACAGCGAGGCTGACTCTGTGTATCATGAAAATACCCATCACACAGAATGCACAAAACCAGACATGATGACTGTGATATTATGTCCCTGACTTGTGGAAACTAAATGGATAGAAGACCTGGGCCACCGCTGGCAGATGCAGATAGGGATCAGATACCACTTGATTAGCTTCTGCCCCTGCAGCTGACTGGAAATAGGAAACCCAATCGGGAAAAGAAGTCATAGTGTCGAATCTGTCATAAACATGATTTCTTTGTACTATTTGGAAAATCATCAAGAAAAGATTGGTTTGGTAGATGTTCCTCAATGTAAGGTAACCTTGGAAATGTGCTGGTTGACCGTATATAATCCTCATATTGATTGGGCCGCAAGCACAGTTCAAATAAATTCAAATTATTGTAAAACTAGTCCTAGTACTCAGGCTGATTCAGGAAGAGTTGTCCTTCTACAGTGCTTGCAGGAATGGCTATTGTGCTAGCTATCGGCTGTGCTATCTCATTATTCCCTCCTATGAAGAGAAGATATTTTTTATAAGAAAAACGTAAATGTGTTACCTCCACAAGGAATTTATGATTTGATGATCGATTTGGAACCTGGTGAACAAATACCTTATAGTCGAGGGTACGCACTTACCAAATCAGAAACTTAATAGCTGAACAGAACTTATACAATCACTGACAAGGACCTTTTGGTCACTAATCGCTCCTTTGAAGATTGGAGACAATATTTGTCTGGGGTTGAATACACTACAGAAGTGCTCATCACAGTTCTTGAAATTAGCCTCAGCCTTAATTCCAGGCAATTCAGGTGGACGATCTTCTTTTCTGACTATGATTTTGTAATACACTATAGATCAGATCTTAAGTATAGGAAGGCTGGTGATCTATTACAACAAGATCAGTTTCAAGGTTAAACAATATTTGAAAGAGGATCCTCCATTCATTTTGTCCACAAACGTTTAGCATCATCATTCTACTGTCCTCATTACTATAGAATTAATTTCTGCCAGAGGTACTTAAGGACAGTCAATCCATGGCTAAAGAAGCTTAGTTAAAAGAGCAAGAAAATCCACATCAAAGTGAAGCGTTGCTGTATCAAAGGAAAGCAATATATTTACCATTGGTTCAATTAGGATGACAGGCTATGACCTGGCTTCATGAGTCAAGGGGAGTGAACATTCTGGAATTACGAAGACTTTGGCAGCAATAGGGAATTATTTTTGGTGGTCAAGTATAATTTGCTGATGTTAAGATTTATGTACAAATATGTTCTATCTATGCTGAGATTTGGAGTTCACATGAAAACTAATAGGTTGGTTGAGGCCTTTCCCTATTTTGTGTGGACCTTAGGACACTGTGTCAATGGATTTTAGTGTGGATTCACCTACAAGTCAAGGTTGTATGGTAATCCTAGTTGCTGTGGGCCAATTAACTTAGATGGGTCATTTCATATTCCTGCATGGGATGCTACCTCTGAAGAGCACAGAATTTTACACATTATTCAATTGCGTGCTATTCCTCACTAACAGAAATTCATTAAAAAAAAATCCTTTTTTGACCTGAGTAAACTTCTAGATATGAACGTGCATCTGTCTACCAGCTAGCATCCTCAGATGGATGGACGGACTGAAAGGTTGAATAAATGGTATAGTATTCAAGATATCAAGCCTTTTCAGAAGAGGAGGATTGGAGTAAGATGCAGTGATTGGCAGAGTTAATAACAATAACATTGAACACTCATCTACTGGAATGACACCTTTTTTGGTATGTACGGCCATCATTCCTGCATATTTCCGTTGGATTAGTCACTGTCTTTATTGCTTCCTTCTGTGCAATACCACTTAAATGTGTTACCTGAGTCAGTACAGAAAACCTTCAGAGAAACCTGAGGATGATTGAACATTGTATGCTGACCTTCAGAGAAGTCTCCTATCCTAGTATGTTATATGTGTAAAGGTGTGGTTACTCACAAAAATATGAGTGTGAAAACGTCTTGTAAGTTACAACCTAAGTTTGTTGGTTAGTTTGTGATAGACCAGACTGTGAATCCAGTTATTGTGGGACTGAAATAGCCGCAGTCTATGAAAAGTCTACAGTTTTTCATTTATCTTGGTTGAAACCCTGTTTGCAAAAACATATCTTGTTTCACATCTTCTGCCAGTTCAGGTAAATGCAGAAAGTGAATATGAGGAACTTGAGATTTTAGATATTATAAAAAAAGTTGCAATTCTGATTGGAAGACGTTAAGGCCATGGGGAGTGCTCATGGGTATCTATTTCTAAACAAGAATTTTATGCCAGGCATCCTAACAACTTACAGGCCTCACAGCCAAGACGGCAGCCTTTTGGGGGTGGAGAGGCACTGTCAGAAAGCATGGCTAAGGGTCATGTTTATCGCTAGGAACTGAGCAAAAGCAGGGCAATTATACTTTATATCGGCTTCTGGGAAAGAAGGGCTGGTGGTTCCTTCAGAGTGGCAGCGCTATCTACATTGAGGCATTGCGTGTAGGGAAAGCACACTACTCAACAGTGTCCTGACAACTAACCATATTTCCCAGGATGTTGCAAACCCTCATAGTCTAGAGATGCACTGGCCATCTTGAATATTTGTGTGTAACTTCTCTCGTGGCCCACAGCATCTTTTGTAGTCAGTTGTGATACAATGTAGCTGCAGCTGGGCCCTTGCTACACTAATCTAGGTTTTCCTTTGCTAAAAGTCTAAGGGGCAGATTTATGAAGGCCTTGCGCCGCAGGTGCGTCACTTTTAACATGGGAAAAAGTGACGCACCGGCGGCGCAGGGCCTTCATAAATCTGCCCCTAAGTGCTTCTTTTGTATTGTCTTGAAGGACACTGGGATTATAGAAAAGTAATTCTGAAAGTCGTGTGGAACATTTCTAAGACTGTGGGTTTGTTGCATTTCACTAATGGGTTACCCTGTGACGAACATAAATGTCCCTAAGGATTATGCATAAAGTATTCAAATTCTAGTATCTTTACACAAACTGCTAAATTAAGGAAAAAGCTGAATCTTTAACGTTTGTTAGTTACCTTGTAGTGCTACCAGTGTCAAGTAGAAATTATAACTCACCTTCCACAGACAGTGCCAAGTGTTGAGGTTAGAGGTAGCTGTTGTGTTTATAGAATGTCAGAAGACACCTATTTGAGGTACTCATTTTTTGTATATTTACTTTCAGGAATTACAAGTTTCACATCAAAGTACAGGGAGATGGTTTTAAATGAGATATCGCTATGTTATGTCCATTCACGATTACAATGCAGAACCTATCTGGCAAGTTACTAAAGATATCGCTTTGCATCAAAATATTTACTACATCCTGCAGATACCACTGACCAGTGGAAGTGAGAAATCAGAGTGGTGGAGTCAACTGTCTGTTTCGTTTCTTCATCCATTCTCCTTTCCCTTTTTCTATCACTGGCACTCATATTCCTGTTTACGTTTTCATTATTTACGGTTGTGTGAGATAGAAGAATGCATTCCGAGCATATGGTTAGTGCATTGTGGTATTGTGCTACTAAAGGATATCTGGTCCTTTTCTCAGCAATATTCCCCAAACCTGGGAAGAAAGTTCGCTCACATGTTCTCCTGCTCTGAGCAGGTGGTGTGAAGTGTAGAGGGGTGCAAGTCCAGGGAATTAAAGCAGGCTTGACCCAGTCCGGCAGGGAGCATTTCACGGTCCCCTCATTTAGGCTGTGTCCGCTGCCCCTGCCGCAACAAACACAGGTCTGGTGCCCAATATTGCCAGGTCTGGAGACACTTGGAGTTAGGTCCGAGAGAAATTCTGCCACTTGTAATCAGGACCTTAAGGACAACAGGTTTGTGAAAAAAAGACTAAAGCAGCCTATAGACAGACATTATAAGCCATATCCAAATTGAAAGCAGCAGAAAACACGCAAAACCCGCTGACTCTCTAGGAGAAAACATTTTATTACTGTACATAAGGAACTGCACAGACATTTTAAACATGTATAAAGAGAATATACAAAGGCAGGATTATATATTGAAAAACACAATTTTGGCTCACAATGTCAGGTGAAGCATTACAAAACCAATAAAGTCATACAACCCAGACGTTATACAAATTGAAGAAATCATGTAGGGTCGGGTATTTTTGATGGCTGCATTTGCTCTTTGAGGAGATCCGAAAAGGTAATGTAAACTGAGATCATTTTTGTGCCATGCTCTGAGTGCATGTATGTTTAAAGTTTAAAAGTGATTTTATATTTGGAATGCAACCATTAACAAATCCAATCACCTGAATATTTGATTTTGAGGAGAGAGTAATGAGTTCAATGCACTTGTAAAGTCTTAGTATAAGCCCCTGAGACACTTTTATCCTAAAGGTGAAAATACACTAATTCACCTTTCCCCATTCTCCTAGGGAATGCAAAGATGATGAGCCAAAGAGCATGGGTGTTACAAAAGTCAGCTGATCGCAACAGCACAAATTAAACAATAAAATACACTGAAGAAACAAGAATAGACTAAATATAATTAATTTATGCCCCCTTCTCCTTGCAGGAATGGCTATACATTACCATATTTTTGTGTGCTCCCCTAATCATGGGCCAGTTGGGGCAAAGGACATATGTAGGACAGGAAGAGACACTGTTGAGATTGGTAAAGAAGAATATAAATGTGAAAAGCTTTTAGAAAATAATCGTTGTCGCAGATGTTTCATTCACATCATCTGTGGAGCAACAGTGCTTGTCAATATCCCCTTACTACAGCAAGTTTACAAGGAGGCACACCTGCCCAATTATTCTCACAATAACTTGACTCTATCACAAACCTAGATAGATCTAGTACTGGTCTTCTATTGAACATGTAGGTGTGAATTCACCTAAACAGGTAAGAGGAAAGAGTGAAAAGCTTGTTCAGCTAGAGTCAAGCTGATGTCTGCCGGGACCAGATTGGAATTGAAGTTTGCTTAGGAGCGACAGGCTTGCTGCATGTCTTAAACCAGGCACCCTGTTTACTTCCCTTACAGTCTGCAGCACTATCAAGGCAGGCAAAGCAAAACTCAACCTGGCACTGCTTGCACATCATGTACTTGCACTTGTCCTTGTGCTCGATGATGAGCCCGCAGGTGGGGCAGGCCCGGATGGATGGACAGTTTTTAACTTCACTCCCTGGTAGTTCTTTGAGGTTGCAGTCATCTATGATCTTCAGCCTAGGGTCTTTACATCCCTCGTTTTCACATCGAATGGATGATTTGCCAGAGCCTTTCCAGGGCTTCAGGCACTGCCAGCAGAACTCACAAGTTTGTTTCTTCTTGGCTTGGCAGAGTATACAGAAAACCCTCAGGTTCTCCAGGTCTTTACGTTCCACATATGCTTTGCATCCAGGACACTGGAAGTGAGAAGTGAAGAGAGTTAGAAACCATTACAACACATATTTACAGGTCTGTTCCAGGAGATACCACTTTCCGTGAGCTCTCAGATGTACAAAGACTGAAATTTCATTGGACCATCCCTTATAATATTTCCTGCATACACGTATAACCACGTTTAGTAGCTCTTCCAATCCTTTCATCACATGTGTATCATGAGATTATGATATGTTAAATAATCTCCAACTGAAATTTGATACAAGTTAAAAACAAAGAGAACAATTTACATACCTAGAAAAACTATAATAGGCTTTTTGTTATTTCCAGCTGGTGGGAACATGATTCTGTGCCTTAGCCTTTTAAAAAGATTTAAGCTATTATTTATTCATGGAAGAGCCTCCTAAGTCAGAAACCCTTCACATACTCTTGACACATGGGCAGGGTAGACAGGCTAGGGCAGTAATACACAACTCCCAATCACTGATATATTATTCGGTCAAAAACTCATAAGAAATAAAATGGAAGGAGGAATTAGACAAGGGATTCTCACAAACTGATTGGATAAACATCTTAGAGTGCAGCCAAGGACTGGCAAACGAAACATTTGTCGAATAGAGGAGTGATTTACAGAAATGAAAAAAACAATTCACAGCTGAAAATGCAGCTATGACGTTGCACCAAAGGTGATCAGGAGATGAGGTCACAGAAAGGGCCTGATACACAAACAACATTTTGTAGTGAATAAAGTAGTACTACTTATTTATTACAAAATGCCATTCGCAAACCCATGGCTGGAGATCTCCACACCAGTGGTGTAACAAAACTTTACGGGACCCACCCTGCAAGGATCAATGAAGGGGCCCCCACCACACTTCTATCTCATCCTTGTACCGCACCTCCCACCTTTATAAGGTCTTGCAGAGCCGAGGTATCACATATTACACAGTCCCACAGGCATTGAATTTTGGCTATGCAGCTATCCTTCACGCAAGACTTACTTTCCAGGCTCAGACCTCACATACCAGAGCTGTTAAGTTACACATATTTGACTGTCTAAAGCAAGTCTCAGACAGCAGAGCTATCCCCTTTATGATGCCTGTCGAGCATTACAGCGCTGGCTCGACAAGGAGCAGACCCATATTATGAAGCATGACACCTAGCTTGCTGGGTGTGTGAGGGTCCTAGTTCCAAAAGGAGGTATTGCCCACCTCCCTGCCACTCTGAGTACTCACCAGGTGGCCAACTTTCCACCCAGGAACACTGTACCTCTTTTGTCTTCTAGCAGAGCTATCCCCTCAGGGTAAATTACTACTGCTGCATGCCTGCCTTAACATCATATAGATCAAAGTCTGAGTTGTCTAATCATTCCAAAAACAATTGCAAGAATTATATATTCCATCACCACTCCACCTCCGATCTTTGATGTATGATCTATTGGGAGTCTTCAATAATGATGCTTTGCTTGGCTTATTTTGATTAACTATATTCAATTCAATTCATTTTGCTTTATTCAACAGATTAGTCATAAATGCAGTAAAAGCATATAAACATTATAATGCGGTATAAAACAGGGAAATACAATGTTGTACATAAAAGCAATATATTGGTAAGAGCACTGCATCACAATATACCAATAAATAATGATAAAATTAAAACAGTTGGTTTAAAACAAGCGAAGATCCAACAAGCATACGGAGGGCAGAGTGAAAACTCAGAAACCAAGGCCCGTGTTTAGATCTGAGCTGTACAGAGGCCAACAATTATATTGTAAAGATAACAGACAGAATAAAGGTAACCCACTGTCCAGTCATTGCAGGGCCAATGTACCTGCACTAATAAAAATACATTGAGATAAGACTAGAATCAGATTGTTATTTTAAAATACTGAAACACCAACAACACAGACGTTATAAACATATATTGGCCACATATGAATGCCCAAGTATTTAATTTAGATTAATTTAACTTCGTAATGGGCTCTTACCAACCACAAAACAAGTTGCGGTTTGAGGTAATTGACTGTATGACGCCAAGGTGGTATGGAAATCGCGTAGTGGCTTAGTGGCTGGCAGAACCCTACCTCTAATAACCCACATTTTGCCAAAAAACTTTGCAACTGCACATGGGTAGACCAAATTGAAATCTGATTTTAAGATTCTTAGAGCAGCTAGACTACTTTGTGTTCTATATAGCCTGCCAATTACTTCAATCCTCTGCTTATGGCCATTGGTAGAAACTACCAGTTGGGACAACATTTTCTTGAAAAAGTTGTTATGGGTGGCAGTTTTTGTCACACCATTCAGAGAGAAAGGAGATCTATGAGTCAAATCCAGCAAACAGTCCTGTAGATCTATGCTTATTTGTTGTAAGATAAGAGGAGACTCCACAACTTAGGACCAATTGAGACACTGCATATCATTCAAAAGGATGACATTACTCGTGTGTGCTAATGTGCATTGCTGGTTTATTAGTTTAGGACAAAAGGAGACTGAAGAAAGACCTAATAGATCATGGTCATTCTCTACCCCGTTTATAACCATCATATCCACGAGGAAAGACCATGCACGAAGATCCAATAAGGGATAATCTATGCAACATTTGAGGATAGAATTGCTTTAGGTATTAGCTGCCGGCCTATTGGAGGAGATTCTACCATTAGTGGCTCTTTAGGCCTAAATCCAGCTTAAAGGCCTTCATCTGTAAAGCAGCATTGGTCCACCTTCGTATAGGTTGGAAGATTGAGCTGTGGAATTCCCCAGAGCTCGTCCTCATCTCCATCTCTAGTTGGATCATCCTAGTCCAGGGGCTCGTAAATTGTATTAAAATCACCCCCTAATATCAAGCCTGAGTTGGAATAATGGGCCATCAGGTATTCTTCTAAAGCCAAGATGGTTTGAGATCTTAGTCCTTCCTGGACCCCTCTGGCATAAACATAAAAAATATCGGTGTCAAGAGACCTCCCATTGGGTGTCATTACTCGAATGGCTAGAATATCTGGGGAATCAATAGATAACCTTAAAATGTTGCAATCAAGATCTGTAATATAGCTCAATAATGGAATTCCTATCTGAAACGTCGGTTTTAGATTTGAAGCCTACGAACTGCCAAGATAGAATGGAAATCCACTTTCCACCATAGCAGGCTTAACAGAAAGAGTGCCTAGCGTTGGTCATAGTATTTACATCAGGGCAGATGCTACTAATAAATGGAGAATGACCTTTGAGAAGAGGTCAATCCAGTATTAGAGGTGATTTTATTGAATTAGTGTCATTTGCTACTGGAATAAAATGGTTTGTGAGCGATTCCAGTCCGCATGAAGCTTGGCTAATCAGTTGGGGGGGGCGCACCCCTCGACCAATATATTGGAGGATGGTAGTTAATCCACCATCCTAGTAGGTGTATCTGTTTGTGGATTATTGGTGAGGTTACCAACATCAAGATTTCTAGGGTTTGCAGGCAGAGTATGTTTAAGATGAATGTCTGTTTTAAACAGAGAACGAGTGCGTAGATCAAATGCCACCAAGTTGTCAACTAAGTCGCTACTAGATAGAATGAGTTTAATATTATGAATCTTAGAGCTTGCTTGTGAGTGTCTTGCAGCACTCAAAATATCATCTCTTGTAATAGAGTAGCAACCTCCTACCTTGCTAATCCAGTGAATGGATTTATTAAGGCCTCCTCCCCTTCATGTATTCGCAGTTCAGTTGTCTGCTTTTTGGGACGTGCTAAGGAAGATTGAACAGCTGCAGGCTGTATCCGTCTTCCTTCGGTCACAAATCAAATTTGTAGATGGGACAGGGGGACAGATTTCCTGTACAGAATACTCCTTAAGGTTTTGGGGATGTCTTCAGACTGTTTTTTTCCCAATGATCCTCCACTATCTCTTGTGAGAGTGTGTCCCACAATTTTTCTTAAAACCTCTATTTCCTGCTTGTTGTGATACAAGGGAGTATTTTATTTATTGTAAGATCAGGCCCTTGGCTCACTCACATGTGTTGATGAAGGTCTCAAATGTAGTTGCTATGTGACTGCCAGTTTATTAGGAGGGTGCAGACTCCAGTGGCGGAGTTATAAGTATTGTTGCCTTGCATGTTCTTCTACATGGATTTTTTTCTTGCACTCTTTAAAGGATTTATGTTGCACTTAATTAAGGAGATCGAAGAGTGCTTTACACTTGCTTATATCCTGTCATCAAAGGCATCCTTGGCCATCACTGGTGTCAAATGTGCCCTGTTGTGGCAGGGCATGTTATGGAGGAGGTATGATGTCAGGCTCCCCTTCATTGCTACCCAGGCGAAATATGGAGTGTTGTTTCCAAAGGGGTATGCATATCTCGGTTTGTATTTCTTATCTAGCCGGCTAGGCCACATAGTAGCCCTACTACCACAGCCTATCCATTATCACCCATCTCCTCTCAATTTCCCCAACTGTCCTTTCTCCCAGTACTTGGATGTGTGTTACATGGATAGTATTTTAGTATGTCAGAACATGCTAGGTGCCATAAGAATATTCTTATTGAATATTGCCTTGCTCCCTACCCATATATATTTGTGCTTGCTGTGGGTATATCAGCTCCTGCTTAGGAATGGGGACAAGTAATGGTTAGAATGCAATTTGTGAACGAGGCATTACATGTATCTTTAGAACATGGATTTATCCCCACCAGGAAACATATAAGCTGTGTCACTGCCCCGCCTCTTCCACTATTTGCTGCCACACTCTCAACCAATTTGCTGCATGCCGGCGTTCTTGTTTTTTTTTTCAAATATATCACTAAATAATTTTATGGGGTTGGTCTATTGTAGCAGATATCGGTCTTTTAAGAATGCTACTTGCTCCTGTGATAAGGAGATGTTTAAGTTGTATGGCTCTTTAGTTTACGCCCCAAGACCTTTTCATATTTATCCAAAACATCCATCAGAACTAATATATACCTTTCTGCTTCCATGACAATAGGCAGAACTTCATCAGCAAAGACACCTACTTTTTGTTTTTTTCTCGCCAAACCATAGCTGCCAAGGTTTCAGATTGCTATGTGTGACATTTTCATAATTTCATTGTAATTATGAGTGACGTTTCAATGGCTATGAGTGACACTTTCTTGCAAGCAAACTCAAGCATAAAGACGAGGGAAACTTACAAATATGGTAATTACATCCATTTTTGGACCCCAACAGAGTCTGTAACAGGGCGTGAGAGGCCCCAACACGGATCTCAGCAGTCAACTGATTCTCGGATTTCGGCTGCCGCAGAGTCACAGCATGGCATGGTTGGGCAGTACTAATAAGGCAGCTGCTAGATCAGTACTGAAGTTTTTATTTAAGTAGCAGGACAGACACTATTGTTACCTGGGGCAAAGGATGAGGATCTTTGTCTCTTTTAGCCAAACAAGCCCATGTCATGTGAAAGGACCATAGCTAATTCCGTTTTTTGGGCTACAACACTTTCTATGATGGTATTTTAAGCACATACTTACACTGGTTTAAGTAAAACCACAAGTCCCAGAATACAATGTGTTGTAAGCTAAAAAGGAAGAACTCGCAGGAGTCTCACATGGCATGGACATACTTAGTAGACATGTGCATAGCAGAAAATAGTTCCTGAAGGAGTATTGGTCTTAATTTCGGTAGTGCATCGTCCTAGGAGAGTATGGGTATTTTTAAATTGTTTTAATATTTTTTAATGAAGTACCTTTTCAATGTGTAGCTTGGATTCCTGAGCAAGTTTGCATCATTCCGAATAAAAGCACTTCACTCACCATTATGGAAAGAAACAACAGATTACTACACAAAAGTCTTTCTTGAAACAGAAATAAAGCAGGACTGAATTAAAAAAAAAAAATCTATTTACATATTATACCCTTTCCGGACAGTAGTACCTCATCTTGGAGATGGTACACAGACATAATTTCGACTCCAAAAATATCGACATACACAAATATCGAGTCAAAAATATAGACTAGACAAAATATCGACCAGACATAATATCGACTACAAAAATATCGATTACTATCGATATTAATAGCAAAAATATCGAATCAAAAATATAGACTAGACATAATATCGAGTAGATAGAATATAGACAACAAAAATATGTCAAATTAGGTGTTTTATAATTTGTAATAATTGTGTAATATAAATCTGTAGCGGGTTGTGGGTTTATAAGGGAATAGGGTGGGAAGTAATTTAAATATAATTATATAAATATGTAATATAATAGTAATTGTTAATTAATTAATAATTGTTAATTAATTAAATTATAATTGGTAATTAATAATAATTGAATAATTGATAAATCATTACTTTTTACTATATATTTTTTTTTAGCGGGTTGTGGGTTTATAGGGGAATAGGGTGGGAAGTAATTTAAATTTAATTAATTAAATATGTAAATTAATAATAATTGATAATTAATTATTATTTGGTAAATAATTAAAATATAATTGGTAATTATAAATATTTAAAGAATAAATAAATAATAATTAGTAAATTAATTTCTGTAGTGGGTTGTGAGTTTATAGGGGGATAGGGTGGGGAGTAATTTAATAATAACTAATTAAATATGTTAATTAATTAAATTTGTTAATTAATTAATAATTGACCATTAAATAAAATTTACTTCGTAAATAAAAGTAATTGGTTTTGGAAATAGGGGTATTTTTAGGGTTCAGGGTCAGTTTTTAGTTTTTGGATAAAGGGGTATTTTTAGGGTTCAGGGTCAGTTTTTAGTTTTTGGGTAAAGGGGCATTTTTAGGGTTCAGGGTCAGTTTTGGGTTTTTGGCGTACAGGGGTACAGTGTATAAAATAAAGTAAAATTAAATGTAAATTAAATTAATTTAATGAAATGAAATTAAATTATATTATATTAATATGTTTATTTAATAATATGTTTTTATATATATATATATATATATATATATATATATATATATATATATATATATATGTATTATTTTTGGTGATATAATTTTTTTATTTATATTAATTATTTATTAATATTACATTTATTTAATAATTATTTCTAAGTTTATATTAAATATATTTATATATATTATGTTTAACTTAATTTTAAGACATTTAAAAAAAATCGATATTTTTACAGTCTATATTTTTGTAAGTCGATATTTTGGAGTCGATATTTTGGTACTTACCTGTTTGAAGATAGGCTGTCGATATTTTGTACTTCGATATTTTTGACTCGATATTTTTGTATGTCGATTTTTTTGATTTCGATATTCTGTCAGTGATCCCTTGGAGATACCTAGGCAAAATTGTTAAAACAACCTGAAACACGTTGTGTCGATGTTTGAAACAAAGTGAGGCACGTCGTGTAGGCAGGGTCTCTCCAATAGTTATAACTGCCCTAAAAGCGTGCGAATATAAAAGACAATAAAAATGTTCCTAGAATTTATTTTGTGCAGAAGCCCACATTTCACTTTGACAATGATGAATGAAATGTGTTGATTATGATGAGGCATTTTAGGGTTCATCTGCCACAGGGAAGCTGGCCGACTTCAGTTTAATAAAGTGGAAAACGTAAGGATTGTGAAACGACTTTTGTGCAACTGCCTTCAACTTGCATCTAATCTGAATACACGATGTACACAATAAAAATGCTCCTATCACGAAGTTAAAAAGAATTGATGAGACTAAAAAATAATCAGTTAGTGACCTCTCCCTCAGTGCATATTCTAGCTCGCGCTTACCTTTCTGTGTGCCGTGCAGCGCTCCCGCCCACCCTATCCTGTGTATGATAAGGATCTCTATACGGGATGACGGCTGATTCTCCCGTAGTTCTGTCAGAGCAGAGAGCTAGCAGAGAGCTAGCTAGCTCCTCCATGGGGATCCCAGCTGCAGGGTTCTTTCCTTGCAGAGAGCAGGAGGCTTGACATCGGAAGTGGACGGGCCTACGAATTGTCTCTTCATATCCGTGGCTCTACATCGGCATTACTTACTGGAACCATATCTCCAGCAACAAGCATTTGCAATGCAATAGGTCTCGCATTTATGCGAGCTTGAGCTATTGACATTACAAATGAACGTTCCCTTTTATTTATGTTTTGAAAACGAAAACAAAAATAAAAGGCATTGTCATTTGCAATGTCAATAGCTCAAACTCGTGTAAATGAGAGACCTATTGCATTGCAAATGCTTGTTTTTGTTTGTTTACTTGTGGCTGTATCATGTCATTGGAGGAAACCCTCCTCCGTGTCCATATTGTGGGCGGGCCACAGGCAGGTTACATCGTGTCATGTGGCTGCCACCAGCAGGAATAATGCGGTTCACTGCGCCCGCCCGATGACCCAACAGAGGCAGTGTGTATTTTGTGATTATTACTACATAAACATAGGTCTGTAAAGAACACGTTCACTCCCAGTGCAACAGCTTGGCGCTGATAAGAGGTCTGTTGTTACCCAACTCGGTGGCGCGCATTTTATCAACCTTAGAAGGATGAATGGCTGAGTGGACCTCTTTGAGTTCGCAATCTGTGACCACTCGGCAAACAGCTGCGCCCAGAAGGGAAGCATTATTCGTCTGTGATCTACACAGCGTCGAATGCAATATAAGTGGACGCTGAGAACGTGTGTGACCTTAAAGGCTGCGAGGCTTAGCAATTGGCAAGGTTTATTAACGTGAATAAATTACAACCAATACACTTGAAGACGGAGGTCAAGGAAGGGAGGACGAGGGGGCAAACAAAGGCAAGAGCGAGGGAGAGGAAATAAGAAACCCCACCCCTCTGAAATAGAACAATATACAATTGCATGAAATAAATAAATAAATACCCGATTGTTTCTAAGAAGTGCCTGTACTGTCCAAGTAAAAGTATCAGAAGGAGAGCTTCTTACATAACCGAGGGCAGGACAAGAGAGGTGGTGGTGGGGGGGGGGAGACGGACAGAAGAAGAGAGACCGACATACGAGGAGAGAAGGGGGTATCTTGAGGGAGAGAAAAAAGTTGGGACAGAGTGGGGGAAGAATCAGAGGAGCGAGCAAGTTGTATAAATATGAGAGCGAGAAAGAACGAGGGTGAACTATAGAAAGAAAGAGGGCTGACAGACAGATATAGACGGAAAACGAGAGTACGAGTGAAAGGGAGAGAGAGATAATGAGTGAATGGGAGAGAAGGGAAAATATATAGAAAAAGAAAAGAAGACACGGCCAGCCGGCCGTGAAACTGAAAGCACGGCCGGCCTGCCGTGAAAAAGCCTTTGATGCAGCAGGGGGTAATTAAGGGAGGAGAATGGTTGGGCTGAGGCAGAGCGCAAAGCCTTTGATGCAGCAGGGGGCGGAGCGGGAAGAGCTGCTGGCGGCACCAAGCTGACGATTTGATGCTGTGCACGCGCATTTTAACTAATTGCGCTTGCGCATTGAGTTAAAAGTACACATGCACTGCATCAAATCGCCAGTCTAGGTAAGCTCTGTTTAAGCCCCTATAGTCTCGCTCTGCTCAATGCGCATGCACATTGACAGGCGAGACCTAAAAATGTGGCTGTAAAGACATCTGAAAGGACGAGGGCGGAAAACAAGCAACGAAAGCCGTAAAGTCATTAGTAACAGGATACTGGACAGCTTTCGTTGCTTGTTTACCGCCCTCTTCCTTTTTGCTTGTGAACACATGTCCCTAGTCTGCAGACTTCAGACTTTTTATAACAACAGAAAACAGATACGTTTGTGTGGCTCCAGGGCGGACTTTGCTTAGTTTCTTTCCCACATACACCCACCCCCCTCCTACCTCGCCATAGGCTATTTGTAGGCAGTCAGACGAGGTGTTTGTAACCGAGGCCACGTTTTCTATGGTGCGTTTATAATGCACTTCGGCTGTTTGTGTTCACCCCCCATTAACAAACAAGCATTGGCATAGCCAATAGTTCTCGCCTTAGGGACCTTATAAGTGTTTAGTTATGCAGCACAATATCCTTGGTGCAACACATCAACTGTTGCATGGCTATACACCTCTAAGGTACCAAAGGCGAGACCTATTGGCTATGCCAATGCTTGTTTTGCTGGCTACAGCGGTGGCAAAATCAGTGCCTGTGAGACAGCGGCAGATTGGTTGGGGTTCCCTGTCATTGTTTTCTGTCATTTTATTATTACATTATTAGTGGACTTTATTAAGTTGTTCACTATAAGTGTAATACAAATATAGTATATTTAACTGGTATATGACCTTTTCTATCAGCTGAGGTAAGTAAAAAATGATTCTAACTCTATGTTGTGTGCATGCTTGCAAGTGAGAGTATGTTTATGTGAGTGAGAGTGTGTGTGTGTGTGTGAACGTGGGTGTGAGTGAAGGTCAAAAGGCGTGTAATTTCATTTCCACTACCCCAGGCATTTTGATCAATTGACGTCCATGAAGGGAGAAATGTACTTTAGTACTCAAACACAAAGGGGCGAAAAAAGAGCAAAGCACTGCGTCTAACTCAAGCACAGGAGTAAATAAAAGAGAAGAAAAAAATAAGAAACACCAAAATCACTGACCTTCTTTAAATGTTGAAACCTCATTACAATGCTATTTAAGGAAGTAGGTTAGTTTCTAAAAGGGGAAGTGTGTTTCAGGAGATTGCTTGCAAGTTGCAAAAAAAAAAAAAAAAAGATCAGACATGCGAATCTGTGTTTTCCTTGCAGATTTCAATGAAGTGGTGGGAAAGAGGCAAATTAGTGCTCAGGGCTGTCTTTACCATTTCTGGGTCCGGACCTAGATGCATCAGTAGACGGTCACCCTGAGCAATGCAAGTCACTGATGTACAAAGACCGCACCGAGGCATCGCTGCTCATTTAAACACTTGTCCCCCCAGCAAGTGCCTGCTTGTGAAATTCTTGCAAACACTGTGGCCTGAAAAACAGAACTTGATTACAACATTTACAGCTCAGCTTTGTTCCGCCCAGCTTTGTTTGAACTTCCACAAGGGTTCACGAGGAAGCAGCACGTGCGATGGATGCATGCTTGTTAGGTGGCCACGTGTGTCACTGAGGCTAGACTTGGAATACAGAAGTTATCCTGGGAAGCGTTTCACTCTGTTCTCAACATAGGTTACCCCACGTCTTTGTGTGTTTATAAAAAGGGATTAAAATACTTAGTTTCAAGAACCGCATGATCTGTATTGATCATTTAGAAGACTCTAAAAGATGTTATTCTATAAACTCTGCCCTCCCTCTAACGCTGCAGGTGAAGAGATGCATTCACCTCCGCTTTCAAATAACCACATAGAATTTAAGGTGATAGAAAAATCAATGGCGGTGTGTTTTGCTTGAGAGAGAATGATGGGGAGATGGAGAACAAAAAAAATCAGAAGCATGAAAAATAGAAAAAGAATGTGAGAGTCCAGGAAAGAGGAAAAGAAGGAAAGAATAAGGGAAGACGAGGAAGAAAGCACAAGGAAGAAACAAAACGGGAGAGGGATCAACACAGATGTTGAACGATGATGAAAGAGAAAGAATGGAAAAGAGAAAGAGGACGAAACAGATCAAAAGAAAAACAGGGAGGAAAAAAGGGAGAGGAGAGAAATAGAGGAAAGACGAATGGGAAAGAGAGATTGATATTATGAGAAAGCGAGGAAGATAGCTAGAGGGCGAAAGAAAGCAGGGTCAAAAGCAGACATGGCAGGAGCTACAAGCCTTGCGGCCGAGTGGTGCACTTAATGACGCGGGCAGCGCATGCGCTGGCTCAGCTACACCTAAAAAAAGCATAACAAGCAAGCATTAGCACACACAGAAACAAGTTACCAGCATTTAAAGAACATAATTAGATTAAGACATTATTTATAGGTAATACTTTTTTTAATAAAATCTTTCACTTGTACGTAATGCTTTCTTGGTCATATATAAGGTAACACAAATGCTTTAAGCACTTCTTTATTATAACTTTGCAGCAATCTACAAACTAATGTACAGCACAGCTGAAAAACATAGGCAAAGTCAATATCTCTGGCTAAACATTTATAAGGTCCCAAAGGTGCGTCCTATTGCCTATGCTTGTTGTAAAGAATGTCACATCAACTTTGACGGGGCAATGAGACTATACGATGCACACTCCTGGGGTCTTTTCATGGTTTTGGTATCAGTTTTATGTCATCCTTTTGCATTGGCTACGTGACTTTCTCCTCCCAGTGAAAGCGCCCATAATTTTAGTCAATTCCATGTCTCTGTGTTGAGAACATTTTAAAATCATCTGTGGGATCCCTTCCCAGTCCACAGTTTGATATTGATTTGTATTTTTTTAATGAATATATATTTAATCTCTTGTGATAGGTGCTTCAAATGCATCTACATAATTATGTGTCAGTGTAAGGATACTATATGAGGGAAAAATATGTTAATTTATCCTACTTTTTCTTAGCACTTAGTATATAAGCTCTGGAATTTTCTTTTAAGAGCATTCTTGCTCTCTAGTCACCCATACTGCCTCAGGTTTTTGAAGCCTCCCTAAGTGAAATTTCTCCCACTGTGAGTAAAGCATGTGGGCCAGAATAGGCCTAGTCTCACCTCCCTTTTCATACATCGTCAGTCCGAGTTTAAGCAACACTAACTCTGCCCCATTAGTTCAGAGTTGTGTTAGCCACGTTCACAGAAAGGCCAATATTCTGCATATCAATCAATCAGGGGTTTATAAGCGCGCTACTCATCCGTGATGGTCTCAAGGAGCTGGGGTGAGGTGGGGAGGGGGAGGGGCTGCTCCGGAACAGTCGAAGGGCGAGGTCTCGAGGTCCTTCCTGAACGTGTGCAGGGTCAGGGAGCGTCTGATGTTCACAGGGAGCTCGTTCCAGGTTTTGGCTGTGATGTAGGAGAACGCTCTCCCGCCGGTTCTGATTCTGCGGATGCGGGGGACTTTTGCCAAGGTGAGGTCCACAGAGCGGAGCTTTCTCTTGGGTACGTGGAGTGATACTCTCTTGTTGAGGTATTTGGGTCCGATGTTGTGGAGGAATTTGTAGGCGCGGGTGAGGAGTTTGAAAGTGATTCTCTTCTCGACGGGTAGCCAGTGGAGGCCTCGTAGGTGTTGGGTCATGTGTTCATGGTGCGGAGTCCCAAGGACGAGTCTGGCTGTGGCATTCTGGATCTGCTGGAGTGGTGTTGATTCTGGCATAGAGGGCGTTGCAATAGTCCAGTCTGCTGGTGATGAATGCATGAGTGACTGTTTCTGCAGTCGGGGAGATCCACTTGAAGGACTTCCGCAGGATGCCTAGGCAGTTGAAACTAGTGGAGGCGACGGCGTTGATCTGGCGGTTCATGGAGAGGGAGGAGTCGAGGATGATGCTGAGGTTCCGACCGTGGTCTGTAGGGGTGGATGGGTTTCCGAGGGCGGAGGACCAGGTGTTGTCCGTGGCAGAGGTGCAGGGGCCCAGGATGAGGACATCGGTCTTCTCTGAGTTTAGCTTCATGCAGCTGTCCTTCATCCAGGCTGCCACGCTCTTCGTGCCTTCCTGTCTTCGGGATTCTTCGTGAGCGAGAGGATGAGCTGGGTGTCGTCGGCGTTGGATACGATGCTGAGTCCATGCAATGGCGGCAAGGGGGGCCATGTAGATGTTGAAGAGCGTGGGGCTGAGTGATGATCCCTGGGGTACTCTGCAGTTGATTTCCATGGGTTTGGAGAGGAAGGGAGGGAGTCAGATCCTCTGGGTTCTGCTGGAGAGGAAGGATTGGATCCAGTAGAGGGTTGCTTCTGGGTTTCCTTCGTCGTGTAGTCTGGCTGCTAGAGTGCGATGAGAGACTGTTAATTGATTCTCGCTTATTGAGAGTTTAAAGTTCTCTAATTTGCACTGTAAGTTAGGCTCGTCTTTTATTCCTTGTTAGCTGAGTCGAAATTACTATGACTTGCCTACTTACTGCTGCCTTCAAAGTATCCCATCTTAATAAGAGCAATGTGTCTTCCTCCCTATTGGATTAGAAAGTGCGTGCTATTACCTTAGAAAGTTGAGACCTAAAGACTGGTTTGCTCAAGAGTCCCATGTTCAATTATCAGGTCTACCACTTGTCGTGTATCTCTCTTTTCTCCCACAATATTGCCACAGGTGCGTGATCGGAAAGGGAGATGTTCGAGATGACTACGCTCATCAGCGGCCTGATCAATCCTTGAGTTGGAAAAGTTTATTCAAGAATAGGACATATGTACATGTGACTATAAAGAGTACGTTCTCCTTTCAGAGTGTAGCTAATGCTAGGCATCTTCCAGCCCATGATTTCCGACTTTTGCCTTTAGCCCCTAGGACTCTGCCCTGTGCCCCTTGGCCCACCCCTGTTTTATCCAGCTCTGGGCCCCAAACTAACTTTAGATCACCAGGATCCTCACGACTACCGCACCTTCACTTTGGCTAACTAGTTCTTCTAGTACTCCCTGTTGGAAGAGGTTCTGGCCCAGGTTTGATGCATATACGCAAATAAGCACCATACTATGTCCTCTGATGTGCGCTCGTATGTATGTTCCTCTTAATCTCTCTTTACTTTTTGTAGGTGTCCCCTGGAATATTTTACTTACAATGTAAGCCTAACATTTTTGTAGGTACTGCTGTCCACAATTGTGGGGGGTATTGTCTTTTTCTCGTACAAAATTGATCCCCTTGTGTGAGAAATTACCACTATCCTTTTCAGGATGAACCACAAAAGTCACTAAATGAGCCTATGCTTAACCCTCTAGTAGGTTGGCACAAAGGCAATCAGGTTAAACTTAGAGGTAATGTGTAAAGTATTTATGAAGCACACAAACCATAATTAAGTGAATGCATAGCACAAAAAATATCCCGCAATAATTTAGAAAAATAAAGTAAAATGTAATAAATTATTTGACACCAAAACAACAAAACTACAATCAGTAGAACTGTAGATATGCAATTTCAAAGATTTAATGTAAGCATAGCGCCTAAAAGCACAAAGAACACCTAGCGGTTATCTGCTTGTGCTAGGCCAGTTGAAAGTCACAAGTTCAGGCCGACTGCGAAGGAGCACAGCTGAATACAGGGACCATGCTAGTCCTGCTGAAAAAGTTACCTTCTAAAGTCCAGCATATAAAGATAAGTTTGTGGTAGAGGAGGCCTCAAAGAACTGGCTGTAGTACCAAATGGAAACTGATCTGTGGTCTGTGGTGCTGTATCATTCAACCAACATCATGATCCGTGATGTCGGTTGGATGATAGAGCACTGCATTATATTTGGAGGGCTTTTTGCGGTATTTTGGTCAAGACCAGTTTCCATTTGGTACTACAGCGTTCTCGGCTCAGTGACCCTCAAGACATTATAAAGCTACCGGTTTTGGTGCTAATTTGTACGGCTATCTCCGTCCTGCTTGGATTACCTCCTGTTGTGCTTTTCTGCAGGCCTTAGGTTTTCCTGATGAAGGGCAGCAATTCATGCCCGAAATGCATTGGGATTTGATTTTAACTCGTGCGATTCATGTGCTTGCTGGTCTACACATTTGAATGAAGTTTCCCCCGGGACATATACGAACCTGCTTATAATAAACAAATTCTTCTGAACTACTCTCAGTGTTCCTAATGAGTACTTTAATGGACTCGGGTTTTATATGAATGTGCTGACTTTGATTATTTCATTTGTGATATCTGATCATTTGTGTAAGTTACATTGATGAATACTCTTTCGAGTACTTACTAGTAGTGCACCTAGAGTCTATGACCATTGTCTTAGTTTTTTCACTATGTAGATAGGGGGTGGGCTGAAGCTCCCCTCTGGGTGCACACTGCATTGATTACTGTTGTTATTGACAAGTTTGTTGTTTAATTTGTTCTAATTTGAGTGCAAACAACTGTTTACTTTATCTAACTTTCTAAATGTGGCATTTTCAGAATTGTGACTCGAAATCAGACTTTATTATTAAAGGGGGATTTAAATTCCTCAGACACCAAACATGATATTCCAACCTGCTCCCACACAAAATATATTACTTGTTAAATGTAATAGGGAAACCCAATGTTATCCTATGAGATTGGTAGGCCTTGCAGTAATGAAAAATTAATTTAGGAGTTCTTCCTTGCCCGGGAATGAAAAACGTGAACTTAACTGCCTAATGTTTTAAATATAATGCACCCTGCGCTAAGGCTCTTTAGGGCATATCCTAATGGTGACTCATATGTATAAAAACATTAGGTTTGGGCCCGCAAAAGGTTTATTTTGCATGTCGAAAACTGCAGTTTAAAACTGCATACACAGGCTGTAATGGAAAGCCTGGGACAAGTATTAAAGGGCTACTTAAGTGGGTGGCACAATCAGTGCTGCAGGCCACTAGTAGAACCACTCTACTAGGGACTTAAACGTAAATTCAATATGCCATCTGGGTGTAAGCCAATTCATCATGTTTAAAGGAGAGAGCACAAGCACTTTAGCAGTGGTAAACGGCTTAGAGTCCTAAAAGCCAACAAAAACGGATTCAGAAACAGGAGAGGTAAGGCAAAAAGTTTGGGTTTAGCCCTGCAGAGAGAGCCGGGTACAACATCTCGCAATAAGTGACTTTCCTCTAAGAATGGTTGTTGGAAATGCCCCTTTTTGCTGGGTTACCCCAACCCTATTGCCTTTCTTCTTCTCTTATTCTGGCCTTTTTTTGCTAGCATTACGACTCTGGGCACTTTACCACTGCTCAGCAGTGCTAAAGTGCATGTGCGTTCTCCTCTAAACATGGAACACTTGGTTTATATCTGTTTGGCATATTTGATTTACTTGTAAGTCCCTTGGAAAAAGTGGTATACCATATACCAATGCCGGTAAATTAAATGCTACTAGTGGGCCTGTACCACTGACTGTGCCATCCACCGAAGTATCTTTTCAAACCTGTCTCAGGCCTGCCACTGAAGGGCCTATGTGTGCAGTTTACTGCCACTTGACTTGGCATTTAAATCCACTTGCCAAGCCTTAAACTCCCCTTTTATTACACATAAGTCACACCTAAAGGGAAGGGTGCTGTGTAACTAAAACACAAGACATTTTAAGTTTTACATATCCTGGTAGTAACAAACAGCTACATTTGTTTTTTATTACTGTGAGGCCTACTTCTCCCCCAGGATAGCATTGGGAATTCCTTAAAACACTCTTAAGCCGTAATTAATTGGAAAGGGGTAGCTAATTCATGTTTCATATATTTGGAATGGTGGTGATAAATCCTCTTTAGTGGTAAAGTTCGATTTGACATTACAATTTTAATAATGCCACATTTTAGGAAAGTGGACATTTCTCTACTCTTAACTTTGCTCTGTGTGCCTGTCTCCAATATACGTCTGGGCTGCGTGACAGCTACACTTTGCGCATTCCCTCTAGACAACCACAAACACAGAAAGGGCTGTGTGTGACAGGAGACTCATCTGGATTCATCTGCATTCGTATAGCCTTCCTGGGCAGGAACGAGGAGAGGTGGCTCAAACTTACATCAGAATAGGATTTATCCTGTCCTCATACAAAGGACTATTTACCCCCTACAGATATCATGGCAGAATGGACTGGGTTAAAAGGGATCCTTGTGCACTTCAGAGAGTTCCTTTTTAATCATCCCCTAAATCAAAGGCACTTTTGTATATAAGTACAAGAGCTCTTAACCTACCAAATCAGTACACTACTGGACCTGGGAAGAACACTGCTGGTGTAAGGACTGCTGTGCTGTAAGGATTGCCACTTTGCCTTGACTGACAGTTCCAAGGTATTGCCTCTCAGCTTGGCTAAGCTGCTCTGCTGCCTGTTGATCTCAGCTCTGAGGAGGACAAGGACTGTACACATCTCTCTTGAACCCAGATGGACTCCAGGGGCTAACTGCCTTGTCTCCTGTTTTCTGAAGTCTCGGGGACACAAAAGACTTCTTGGCGTTCTGCTGGTACTGCTGGACTCTGCCATCTGTGATTCTAGAACAATGTCACTTGCACGAAGGGTCAGTGTAAGCGGGAGCAAGTTTGTCTCTTCGCACAGCAGCACCACTGCTTGCAAACGCGAGGCCCCAGCCTGTCTTTGATGCTCGACAGCTCTTCCCGCCCCGCGGACCACTGCCAGTGATGTTCACCGTGCTCCTGGACAACTTCTCTCCAGCTAACAGGAATTTTGGCACCATTCTTGAGAAGGTAAAACTTCAGCGAGACTTACTTGAAACTATATCCGACCCACACTCCATTGTGGTCGACTTGACTTTTTGAATTTGACTAGGGTCTAGCGTGACCAGATAACGCAATTGGCGCTATTGATTTCTAAGCACTGTTTTTGCATTTATTCTTTAAAAATTCATAACTACTCAGATAAATATTCTCAATTTTTATAAACTTGTGTGGAGACTTTGTGTTATATTAATTGTGTTACTGTGCATGTGTGATGTACAAATACTTTACACATTGCCTCTCAAGTTAAGCCTGCTTGTTCTGTGCCGAGCTTCCAGAGGGTGAGGACAGGTTAATTTAAAGTGTGTATCTGACTTACCCTGACTAGAGCGGTGGTCCCTACTTGGACAGGGTGCATACATAGCAACAGTACATCTTGATCTAAGGCCACAATACAGTCCAGAATTTCTGCTTCTTATTGGAAGAGTTCAGACCACTGACTTTAAGTGAAATAAGGTAAGGAACCAATTCACAAAGGCAATCTGAGACGCAAGTCCAAACTTACAACTTCTGGTATTCATAGAGGTCATATACAAGTGGGATCTTTATGTCTGCACTCGGGCCAGAGTCTACGGCTCAGGCCGGAATCCCCGCAACCAGCTGGAAATCTTTGGCTCAGACTGGAATCTCCACATCCTGGCCGGAATCTCCGGTTCGGGACAGATAAAATGTAATCAATGGGCCAGAATGCAATTTTTACAAAAAGAACATTAGGAACTTGAGATAAATGTTAGAGGAGGTCATGAAAATCAGTTTGGGCAGGGAAAAGGGTGTGGCCAGACACTACGTAACATCCCAGAAAAGTTTGCTCCTTTGCATCATGGTACATGCAGTCCACAATTTGCACTCCCCGGGGAGCGCAAATTGTGGACTGCATATACCATGATCCAAAGGAGCAAACTTTTCTGGGATGTGATGTAATGTCTGCCCACACCATTTTCGTTGCCCACACTGATTTTCATGACCTCTACCATTTATCTAACGAGTTTCATATCCTCTACCTCCTTCCCTTGAGAGCCTTAACTACTCGTCCTCGCTACCCATGGTGAGCCAGGTGTACAGGGGTAGTACATTGGAATGCAGTAGTAACAGAGGCAATGAGACACCACTAATAAATCACAGCACATGCACACACCAAGGATACTGGCCAGTAACAACGGACTGCCCAGAGGAAAGGCCTTACAGGAAAACATGCCCTATATATTTAAATTCATATTAAAATATTCTGATGTGTGGTTCGTCAAACAGAGCACAATTGGTGCCCATAGATATTTTGACACAATTACAAGATACAAATTAAAATTGTTAACCCTTTCTGATTTCACAGGCTACTGTCTGTCAGACTGGAAAAAGCAGTCGTACAGAAGTTATAATTGTTTATTATGGCCAGCCGTCACTTATTCATAAATGAATATATTTATATAGTAGTATGTTAGTGAGTTTCATTTGATCCTCAGGTAGTTCATTGCAGATGCTTTCAGGCTGATAAGCTAATGTGGTCAAATATGTAGGGAAAAAAGAAGCATGGCTGCAATTGCAAAAGCGTGAGGCAATTAACCTAAGATCTAGGTAATTAAAGGAGGAGTTAAGAGACGACGGGTATTAATCAAAATGAATTTCAATCTACATTGCTTTATTACACATACCTATTATGTTGGCACATTCATCATCAGGCACGTATATCAGTAGAACCTTTCAAAAGCAGCTAATAATGAAAGCAAATTATTATTTTTTCGGTGTAAAATGCCTTTATCATTAGTGAAACTGGAATGTCAGACAAATTAGTGAAGCAAGGTTACAAATTCTAAAAACATTGATTAAGGCCTTTGAAAATTGAAAATCCTACTTCCTATCCTACTCTTATTGAATATGAGCCTGATGTATGAAAGGAACTTGCATTTCCTGAATGCTAAATGGGCATGTAGAAAATGTAATACCTGCGACTCCAAGTCGATGGTAACCATGTGCAATTAAAAACAAATGGGTATGCATCAAGGGGGCTTTATGTCCATAGGCACCTTAGTTTTGCATTTCCAAATTTGCAAATTCCTATTAGGAAACAGCTAATTTGGAAACGCTAAAGCATTCGTATTTATTAGGCCTATAGGAACAAATAATGTAGTATTTCCTATATTTCCTAATAGCGATTCCTGTAGGAATCGCTATTAGTAAATTTCAATGTTTGGTTCATTTCATTTTTCATTTCTTAAATAGATATTTCTCAGCATTTGCCATTTAGGGGGTGCAAACTGGAAGTTTCATGTGTCTGGCCCTATATACCTTGCTATACAGTGTTTCTCACCACAGCATATTTATGGGCCAGCAATAGTTACTATATTTCTCTGTCTGAAACCACCAGTCATGGTGGTCTAGGGTAGCTACATTAATTAATGGCTCCCACATGCAGAAAGAAAGCCCCTACACATCAGAGAAAATGATTGCTTTTAAGTACAAAAAAAAAATGTCTGGAGGGGCCAAAACAAAGTGGCATCGACTCAGCATTTCCCACAGCCTACAGTGGAGCAGTCAGGCTGGCGGCTCAGGTCGAAATTAGAGATCCCACTCCAGGGGAAATAGGGGCAGATAGTCCTCTGCTATGGGGAAGAGGGTACCACTCATTCTGAAGAGGTGCTCCAGTGGACTCTGCGCCAAGAGCTAAATGAGACCATAAGTAACTTAGGGCTAGGTGTACGAAGCAATTTTGTGGTCTCAAACTGCCCAATTTGTAGAATCGGGTGGTTTGAAATTGCAAAAATGTTTTTGGGGATGTACAAAGCCCAAATTGAGATTTGGTGACTGGTTGCCGAATCGGTATTTGGAGGGGGTGTGTTGAGGGCGTCCCTTCTTAATACTGAATTGAAATGGTATGAATGAATGTTTTGCGAACGAAATGCGGTTGTAAACATTCACAATTTGTCACCAATTGAAAATTGGTGATAACCTATTGGCAAATGGAAAGAGATTCCCCAAGTGACCCTTTCCCCTTTGAGAATGGTTGACAAATTATTTTTTAAGCACAGGCAGTAGTCCCAAGGACTTCACAGTTTAATTTTATTCTTTTTAAATGCATCCTGTATTCTTTTAAGGAAAATGGTCTGCGAGTAAAAAAACAAAAATTGCTTTATTTAAAAGCAATAACAGACATGGTGGTCTGATGACCCCAGGAGGCCACCATATCTGTGAATGACTGCAATTCCTAATGGGTCACACATTGCAACCTACCTCATTAATGTTCATGAGGTAGGTCTATTTGTAACACACTACGAATCCCTAAATGAAACCTAGGGTATTCCATACATTAGGAATAGTGATTTCCTAATTGCGATTTGTAAAGATTTGCTATATAGAAATCGCTATTCCTAATCTTCGTACATCTAGCCTTAGTCCAGTAGCTTTCAATATGATTTGGCATTGTCTCGATCTACCACAAGTGGAAACACCTTCAAACTCATCACAATTCCTAAAACCAGTATGGGACCACCCAAAAATTATTTTTATTGTGAGTAAAATCTTATCAACCCCTGTATATGCTCCTTTTCGTGATGTTTAAAGCAGGAATTCTTTACATTGTATTTCAATGGGACGAAATGACGGTCCCAAAACAAAACAACATTTAACAAAAATGTTATGCATTTCACTCCAAAACCTAACAATTTGAATCCATTAAAAAAATATAGAATTATTATCCTGAGTGGAGTAGGCCCGAGGTGAAAGGGACCTTGACTTCGCCTTGACCATCTAACTCCACCTCGGTTAAGAACTACCTGGGTGTACCCTCCCAATAAATAATATTGCTTAAACATATTCTAAGCAGGGCAGTATACATTTACCTTTCCAGACCTGCTCTACATGGTGGAACAATGACCACAACCACATGCACTTCCCACAACACAGTCAATTCATTATCTTTGGCAGCAGCTAAGCTCTGTGTTGCCCTCCTACAAGTAAGAATTTGGAGAGGATTTACCCTCCAAAACAAATAGCAATCGATCTCAACAATCACGACTCACCTCTTTATATTCACAATACTGCTTGGCAGCAATGGGCGCTATTTTCTTCTCAAACATAGCCTGCTCTTCATCTGTCAGCAGAGCATGTCTCCTAATCTCCACATATGTCCATTCTTTGTCACATTTTTTACCATCAACGTCAGCAGGACAGAGAAACTTAATCTTACCCTACAATTCAGGAAAAACAGAACAATATTATTATTACACTTTGGTGGCACCTTAAAGCTCGGCTTCATCCTAAAAACAGGCTTAATGAGTTGTGAACCTGACATGATATATAACATTGTATGGTATGTGCATGTATTTATCCGTAGCATACCAACATCTGAGTTAGAGATCATGGGGAATTACAGCTCTCACTTGGCACTGGGCCACACCAACAAAAGGATGTCACTGTCTACATCCTAAATTTAGATCACCATAGGTATTATTAGTGGGCTGCAGTAATGTTGAACATGTGGACACCTCCAATGTATGTCCTTCAACAGGGTCATACACTGCAAGCTCATTACTCTGGACCAGAGAACATATTTCCTCAGATAGTTCTTCCCCTTTATAATGTATGTTAGTCATCTACACAAAGTCATCTCTGACATCAGACTGGGAGTCAGTGGCCACAGAAAGGCGTTGTCAGCCCCTTGACTCAAGGTTACAGAGTAGGGGAAACTGCATTAGGCAGAACAATGTGCCTTATTACAATTGCCTCTGGCAAAAGAGAGAGTGGCTGGGAAGTCTCTTAGGAGTTGTATTTAGGAGCGATAAGGAAAGAGAAATCCAGAATCTGTGGTCCTCTACATGTGGCTGTTGTTACCTCTGGGGGGAATTTGTGTTTAGTGAAAGGGACGTGTGAGGCAATGGATTGTGATGATTTGCAGAGACAAGCAAGACCCTGAAATCAAACACTTTGCATGAATTTGGACTGCACTTTAGTAAGGCCAAGCTGCAATTGGACATGCTCTCTTAACTAATGGATTACTTTAGTTTAATTTGGACAGGACCAGTTCGTTGTTAAGGTAAAGTGGTGGATGCATTTTTGTTTTTCATAAGATGTCACGTGTTGAGAGGCCTTCCCTATATTTTAACCATATAAATCAGCCAAGTTATATGACATTGGAATATGGAACTAGGAATATCCCATTGACTACCAGATGGCCAGCCGTTTGAAGATCGGGAACGTCTATTCTCCTGTTGCAGCAGCGAAAATATAGCCACTGTTTTTCAACATTCTGCACCTAACCGCTGCAAAGAGTAGAGTGTCTAATTTGCCAATTATTCCTCCTCCACCTCTGTCACCCTAACCTAGCTGCATCCCAGTCAGTCTGCAATATACTAGAAACAGAGTTTGCTGGGCAGAAAGCTGTGACTGCTGCTATTGGAAACATGACCAAGGCAATTCATCAACTTGGAGTCGAAGGTGCCAAGGCCAAAGACATCTTGGAGTAGAGGTTTGGTCACAGCTTGCTGATCTCGACAGCTACTGAATCCATAGCAGACCTAGTAACTTGAAGGCCTGACTATGACTAATAAAACACCAAACCTTCATAAGCTACTGCTACATAGAGTTGTTGTGGGCTATATCTCCTACAGAATCTTAGCAATGTCCTGGTGCTTGATGTTTTGAGCAGAGGCCATACGGACACTTTTATGTACATTCAGCATTCTAATGAATGGAGATGCCCAAATCCTACATTATGACTCCCTATGGGCTCTATACGCAAGACGCACAACACTGGTACTAAGGTGGATCCTTGAGACACATAGAAGGGACTGACTAATGTTATGATTCAATCACTCCCACTCTCACTCGCTGAAGGTGTCACTTCTTTCCCAAAAACAATCCTGCCTGCAGAGCAGGCACCCTTACAACATGACGCAAAGGTGCCTGTGTTGACGCAATAATGCAGTAAGTGCCCCAGTGCAGAGAGAGAGCAGGAATTCCCCATATGTTTGTAAATATGTTGCATTCCTGCCCTCTCCTTTTCATACAATTCAGCAAGCTGTCTTTCTGCGTTGCGTGAAATAATGATAAACCTGGGAAGATTTTCTTAGTTTTTCTCTTGTGGCAATGAGGATACGCGGATCGGCGGATACACGTCAACTCTGAGGGGTGCAGTGTATTACGGTTGCATGTCAAGATGCGCGGTATAAGGAACGTTAAGAGGAAACTGGTGAGGAGTTGACTGTGTATGAGGTGACGGGTCATATACGGGAGATTCGTGACTGATGGTTAACTAATTAAGTTTAAACATACTAATGAGGACAGTTGGATGTGGAAATAATTGGGTCTCATAGGAACTGGCTGTGCTTTCGTTTATTAAGAGACACTGTGGTGACCCACTCCATGGGCCCGCGAGTTACTTACTTGCAGCTCTAAGAATAATTTTTGATCCGTCAGATCCACTTCTGGACATTAGGATCTTGCTGACAATGTTTTTTTTGAAAACTTGGAGACGAGCTGGTTTTACTTATCTCCGGACTTGGGCTCTTACACAAAACTTGTTTTGCAAGAACTGATATGAACCGCTTTCGGCACTAACCGGATTGATTTTGACACTTATGCCTTGAAAAAGTCTTAGCAAAAGACGAAACAGCAAGAATAATGTTCTGTCTGGATGTCTGATTCGGATCAATATTGTTGTGTCTTGTCCATTTTTGAGCAGAGGGATATATATTGAAGGTTCCCAGAATTTTGACCTTTACTGTTTATTTTCAATATTTGACTTAATGGAGTGCTGCTAGAGTCTAGGTTTTGTTATATAAGTTGTTGCACATTGGTTTGTGCTAAGAACACCTCTAGCTGGTAGGTGTTTGGGGTTGAGCAAGCACCCGCTCGTATGAATTTATCGAGGTATTTTGACTTCTTCACGCTAAAATTATTATGGACTGTAGTGTGTTTATTGAATGTGCGGACATTCCCTTCTGAGGGATCACTACCACCTTCGTGTTTTTTCTAGATTTTCTTAGTTGCACTGAACAAGATATACCCATTCAAGGATGACCCAAATGTTTCAGACCGAATAACATACTATATAACCAGTCATGTCATACAAATAGACTCTAGGAATGACTAAGGGCCTGATTTAGATCTCGGCGGATGGATTACACCATCATAACTGTGACAGATATCTCGTCCAGCGCAATGTAAATCTCATAGGATATAATAGGATTTATATTTTGCCATATAGGATATCCAGACACTAACTCTCATCTAAAGTCAAAAAATGTAATTATGCTTTAACCACTTGGATGCTATGACATGTCCATAGGGCCCCATGTAAATTACATTGAAATGAATGGGAACTCCATGACGAGTTACCCTTGTCATTAGCATCCAAGTAATTATTAAATGTGGTGTATAGAATAAAATAAAGGTAATTTAATTATAATTAATTAAAATGTAATCTTACATTAATGTTCAAATTCAATATATGTTTTGAAATATTTTATAATTAAATAATAAATATTAATTTCTTTTTTCAACATGAAATTATATTTATTTATATTTTCAACCAATATTTTTCAAATAATTACATTTAATGTAACGTTATTACCCATGGGGTTTTGTTTTAAGACCCCTTTGTCCATTATGTTATGTTATGTTATGTTATATATGACTTGTAGCGCGCACAAATACTCATGAGTGTCCTGGCGCGGATTGAGCTGAGGTCTGAGAGCAGAGAATAATTAAATGGGCTGGTTAAAAAGATGAGTTTTAAGTAGTTTCCTAAAAATGCGGAAATCCTGAGTATGGCGCAGCACGTCAGGAAGACTGTTCCAAAGAATGGCTACCTTAACTGAAAGTGACTGGCCCCCCATCCTGGACCGGCGGAATCGGGGAGTAATCATCAGTCGGTGGGAAGCAGAGCGTAAAGAATGGTGGAGAATGTAAAAGGCCACGCGCTTCTTGATGTAAGAGGGTCCAAAATCATGCAGGGCTCTATGGGCTAAAGTAAGAGCCTTAAACTGCACCCGCTGGGCCACAGGGACCAAGTGGAGGTCACGCAAGTGTAACCTCACACTGGATCTCTTAGAGATGTTAAATAAGAGTCTGGATCAATTGGAGTTTATTCATCAAGTATCCAGGGATGCCGATGAATAACACGTTGGCATAGTCCAGTCGGGACAAGATAAGTGACCGCGCCAAAATTTCCTTCGCCGGCTGCGGAAGCATAGGGAAAAACCTACTCAGTGTCTTAAATGTGCCAAAACAGACACCCTTAAGTCTCTTAATATGCTCAGAAAACCGGAGATCTTCCCCGAAACCATACCCCCAGGTTCTTTGCAGGACCACCCTCAGATAGTGGGCGGGGGAAATCCGGAGGCCACAAGGCTTCTGTAAAGAGCGGAGGAAATTGGCCATACAACAGTATCTCGGATTTCCCCTCATTACACTTGAGTTTAGCCTGTGCCAGCCATGTAAACACGGCTGCGAGGCACCTCTGTGCGACCCCCGTGCTCAGGTCGGAGCCATTCCAAGTAAATAGGAGCTGGGTGTCGTCGGCATAAGCCATGATTTTGGCCCCCAGCTCTTCAGCCAGGGAGATCAACTGAGTCAAGTAGATATTAAAAAGCAGAGGGCTCAAAGTAGAGCCCTGAGGAACTCCTATCGATACTTCCCTGGCAGAGGATGAAAAAGGGGGCATCCAGACCTGCTGGGTGCGTGCATCCAGAAAAGATTTTAGCCAGGCCCATGCTGCACCAGAGATGCCAATGGAAGAGAGACAGGCAAGAAGGAGCTGGTGAGGCACCGTGTCAAAGGCGGCAGAGAGGTCCAATAAAATCAGAGCCGCTCTGCCGCCCCCGTCCAAGAACTCCCTAATTGCCTCTGCCATCTCCACCAGTGCTGTCTCTGTGCTATAAGATGTTCTAAAGCCAGATTTGGCAGGGTGAAGAGCCCCAGATGTTTCCACAAAGGTCTCAAGTTGGCGAAATACCACCTTTTCGTATACTTTGGCCAGTGCCGGCAATAAGGAAATCGGGCGATAGTTAGCAGGTACAGAGGGGTCCGCTGTAGGTTTTTTAAGAAGAGGGAGAAGTTTGGCCTGTTTCCATTGTGCTGGTACAGTAGCCGACTGAAACGACCAGTTGATGATGGCAGCGGCTTCTGAGCACACAATCTCTGCTACCCCGGCTAAAGCTCCAGCAGGACATGGGTCCGAAGGGGAACCTGACTTGAGAGATTTAAGAATGGCAAGGATATCAGAGTTCTCGGCCTGCGCAAACTGAGAAAACAGAGGATTAGTAAGTTTACAAGGAGGGGGAGCTAAGAACGAAGAGATTCTCTGCATCGCCATCGCCGATCCCAGGCTATCTTGAATGGATTGTATTTTATTAATGAAAAAAGCGGAAAGCTCCTTACACCATAGGGGTGAGACTGGGAAGGTTTTGTGCTCCGCACAAGGGGACATAAAACTTCTGACAATAGAAAAAATCTCCTTGCTATTATTATTGCCTTTCATAATTCTCTCAGCATAAAAGTCACTTTTAGCTTTCCTGACAGCTGCATAATAATCTCTTTGTGCCACGCAAAGAGCAGATTAAGCCGCTGGACAGTATGCAACCCGCCACTGGCGTTCCAACTTTTTACAGCCCAGTTTCGCATCTTTTAAGGACGGAGAGAACCAGGGTTGAGAAGGGGAGGGCCGATGACACCTGTTGGACAGAGGTTTAGAGGAGGATTCGACCCCCTGACTAACCCAAGTATTAAAGCGGTCTACCGCACCCTCAAGGTCATCTGCGGGAGCCACACGGGAGTGAATCCGGGCCTCCGTTAGCGCAGGGATATTGATCTTACGGGTGGGAGGACCAAGAGTCAAAGTCGGAGGGCAAAAGGATTTCCCCATGTCCCACGAGAATCTTATCAAAGAATGATAAGACCATGTGACAGGGAGCGGATCTGCGACATATAGATCGAAATTAGAACACACCAGGTCGATCAGATGGCCCCCCAAGTGTGTAGGCGTGAAGACCCACTGGGTCATCTGAGTCAGTGCAAATAGATCCAACAAAGCCGCGGGGTCCGGAGCCTCCGGGGTGTCTAAATGAATGTTAAAATCACCCAGAAGAAGAAATTTGGAGAAGCGCAGAACACGATGGGCAATAGCATCCCCCAGAGTCTTCAAGAAAACTCTGGGTGGGCCAGGGGGGCGGTACACCAATGTGCCCCCAGCGTAAAATGCGGAGATAAAGTGAAGGAGAAGTCAAGGGCCTCGCCCTCTTCCAAATCCATAGAGGTTTCGCACGTGAAGGCCCAGGCTTCCCTAAAAAACACAGCCGTGCCACCCACTCTCCCTGTTGTGCGATCAGCATGCGCTAAATGGTACCCCTGGGGGATTGCAAGCTCAACCACTGGCTCACACGACTCAGTTAGCCAGGTTTCCGTGATAAATAGCACGTCTAACTTGTTGTCCCAGATTAGCTCGGGGACTCGGGGGCACTGTTTACTCCTCGCGCCGATCGGAGAGCGCCATTTTGGATTGGGGGAAGCTCTCTCTGGTGGGAGCGCCATCTTGCTGAGGGAGAGCCACTCGCCCTGCCAGGACCCACGCATAGGAGGCGGAGGCACTATAAGTAGCACCTCCTTACTTTGCCTTGCTAGATCTAAACCCTGCACTCGCGCTGCACTCGCGCTGCTGACAGAACAGCTAGGCTTGTTTTTAATCTTTTTTACTTTATTGTGTTCGCGCTGGGCGCTAGCTGTAACTATCTTTTTTCCTCCTGTTCTTCCGCTTAGTGGGAACTGAGGGAGCCACTTACCCGCATTTAACACGCTGCATACCCACACTTGTGGGTTAGAAGGGACTCGGGGGCACTGTTTACTCCTCGCGCCGATCGGAGAGCGCCATTTTGGATTGGGGGAAGCTCTCTCTGGTGGGAGCGCCATCTTGCTGAGGGAGAGCCACTCGCCCTGCCAGGACCCACGTGACCTTGTGGTCCGGCTTCTTAACATGGCGGAGGGACAGGCGCGCAGCGACGGCGCGCAGCGGACGCGCCGTAGACGCGCCGGAGGTGCGCCAGAGGTAAGCCCGTTTGCGCCCGTTCGCGCTACGGGCGCTCTAAGGGCCGCTGCCTCTGGCCACCTGCTCCCTTCCCCTCGGGTTTACTCCCACTCAGACCTGTGTGCTTTGAGACCACCGCGTGACCCTGCAACACATGGTCCCAGCACCCGTTCGCCGCCCCAGCCACTCCTTTGTGGGCTGCTTAATGTGCGGTCACTCTGCAAGCACCACACGGAGATCGCCTTCTTGGTTGAATCCTCCGGGTTGGATGTGTTGTTTATGACGGAGACTTGGACTCGGGAGGACTGCCTAGTAGAACTCGGCCTGGCCTGTCCCCCGGGCTTCAAAATTATTCATACTCCGCGCCCACTGAATCGTGGCGGCGGAATTGGCATCATTTTCCGCGAACAGTTGGACGTCTCTCAGCTTAATATCGGCGAAGTTTCGGGTTTCGAGCTCATGGGTTTTTCATTCAGTAACCCAGAGAGAACGCTGCTATCTGGCGTGTTATGTTATAGACCGCCGGGTTCGGCCTCTTCGCTGCCGGAGTTCCTGGACCTAGTGTATGATCTTTCTAACACTCATTCTAATCTACTTGTCCTGGGAGATTTTAATCTCTGGCAGGGGGGTCCTTTAGATGGAGCTTTTACTTCACTCTGCCAGGTTCTGGCCGACATCCACCTGCAACAACTGGTTGGCTCCGCGACTCATAGGGGTGGTCACATGCTCGACCTTATTTTTGCGGGCGCCCACCTGGCGGCGATCATTGACATCTTAGTCCAATATTGGACGGATCACGCGCTGGTGGTCTTCTCCCTATGTCTTGGGAATAACCCCCCGGAGGTTGCAGGGGTGGGACTCTCGCAAGTGGGTCGACCGTGGTCCAGACTGCTCAGTCTAGCGCCTTTGCCCTCTTTGATATCTGCCAATTTCGGCCTGAGGAACTCAGTGGAAGACAGCTACTCCTCCTTCTGCCGGTCCATTACCGAGTCACTCGATAACATCGTGCCTCTTCGGAAAGCAAGAGCGAGGGTGAATCGGGCTTTTCCTTGGTATACGGTGGAGCTACAACACCTGAAGCTGAGCTGTAAACGGGCAGAGAGAGCATGGAGAAGGGAGTATTCCCCCTCGGCCAAAGTCTTGTTTAGACTTGCACTGAGAGGTTACAAGGAGCAGATCAAGCAGGCTAAGGCGTCTTTTATACAAACGTCCTTATTACAGGCGCCTAATAAATCTCAAGCCTTGTTTAAGATTGTTAAAGACTTGTCCCACCCGGTCTGCGCGGCTAACTCCGTGCGAGCCTCTCAGGCTATATGCGACTCGCTGGCGTTGGCCTTCGAGGAGAAGACCGCCAAGATTTTGGCTGGCCTAACACTTCCTGCAACTGAGGAGGCCTGCCTTGCTAGCCCTACTGACAGGGGGCGGGGAGCCCCGGGCAGCCTATCCCAGATGGTCATCGGGGCTCTGGATCTGGGCGCTCCGAGCGGCTCACCCAGTCGACCCCAACCGACGGGTATGGGAACTCCGGGCGAGCAGCCCAGTCGACCCCAGACAAGCACTGCTGTCTCTGTTCTGGGAGCTCCGGGCAGCTCACCCAGTCGACCCCAACCAATGGATATGGGAGCTCCGTGCGAGCAGCCCAGTCGACCCCAGACAAGCACTGCTGTCTCGGTTCTGGGAGCTCCGGGCAGCTCACCCAGTCGACCCCAACCGATGGATATGGGAGCTCCGGGCGAGCAGCCCAGTCGACCCCAGACAAGCACTGCTGTCTCTGTTCTGGGAGCTCCGGGCAGCTCACCCAGTCGACCCCAACCGACGGATATGGGAGCTCCGGGTGAGCAGCCCAGTCGACCCCAGACAAGCACTGCTGTCTCTGATCTGGGAGCTCCGGGTAACTCACCCAGTCGACCCCAGCCAATTGGCGTGGAAGCTCCGGCGGAGCAGCCCAGTCGACCCCAGAGAAGCACTAGTGTCTCTGACCTGGGAGCTCCGGGCAGCTCACCCAGTCGACCCCAGCCAGTTGGCGTGGGAGCTCCGGTGGGGCAGCCCAGTCGACCCCAGCCAGTCGGCGTGGGTGCTCCGGGTTGCTCACCCAGTCGACCCCAGCTGGCCGCTGTGGCCTTTGGGGCGGGCGATTTGATCGCCTCACCCAAACCACTACGGTTGGACTCCTTCCCCCTTCCGTCCTTTGAAGAATTTTGTAAAACGGCTTGCTCGGTGTCATCTGGATCTCCGCTCGATCCATTGCCCCCCAAATTTTGGAAAACTTTTCAGGAAGAACTGTTCCCGCCTTTGTTTTCAATCTGTCGCCAATCTCTGGAATCGGCTTCTGTCCCGGGTTGCTGGAAACTAGCAGTGGTGTCGCCTCTGCTAAAAAAGCCAACCCTGGATCCAGCTGTCTTTTCCAACTACAGGCCGATCTCCTTGCTTCCCTTTCCAATCAAGATCCTGGAGAAATGGGTAACTCGCTCTCTTTCCGGCTACCTGGAACACATTGGGTGGTTCGATGAGGCCCAGTTTGGCTTCCGACCTGGTCATGGGACGGAGACCGCACTTGTGACCGTGCTGGATAATCTGCGTTCGCGTGTCGACAGTGGTCGGGCAGCCTTTTTGGTGCTGCTCAACATGTCGGCCGCGTTCGACACGGTCTGCCATCGGACCCTGGTTCAGAGGCTGGAAGAGTGCGGGATTTGCGAGGGGGCCAGAGACTGGCTGATGTCATACCTCGAGGGCAGGCAACAGTTGGTGTCACTTCCGCCTTTCAGCTCGGAGCCAAGGAAAATCGGACAGGGGGTGCCACAGGGCTCGGCCATCAGCCCGTTATTGTTTAACCTGTACCTCCGTCCGCTTGTCCAGCTAATAAAATCTTTTGGGGTCTCGGCATTTAATTATGCCGATGACACTCAGCTGGTGTTTTCCTTGGAAGGGAGCAATGCAATCTCGCTGAGCACCTTCCATCGCTGCATGGCAGCTACAGCGGATTGGCTTAGAGCAAATTCTTTGCAATTTAATAGCTCGAAGACGGAGGTGCTCCACTGCTCCACCGACCGGATCCCGCGGGCTCTAGCTACCGACTTTTGGCCTAGCACTTTTTCCGAACCAGTGTCGGCATCGGAGTCAGCCCGTAATTTAGGGGTCATGTTCGGCCCTAACTTACAACTTGACCTACATGTTAATAAAACCACGGGAACATGTATGATGCTGCTCCGTATGCTCCGCAGAGTTTTGCCTCTGCTTCCTGCTCAGTCCAGGCCGGAGGTAGTCCGTGGGACTATTTTAAGTCGGCTGGATTACTGTAATGGTCTCCTTTTGGGGGCCCCAAAAAATCTGATAGGGAAACTGCAGAGGGTGCAGAATATGGCTGCTAAACTGGCCCTTTCACGACCCAGATCTAGCTCTTCTACTCTTGCGCTTCGTAACTTGCATTGGCTCCCGGTAGAACTACGGGTCCAATTTAAAGCGGCCTGTTTGGTATTTAGAGCGGTACACCTCTTGGGCCCCATCCCGCTACAAAACATGTTTGCATGGTACTCTGCCCCACGGCTTCTGCGGTCGTCATCGGCTCACCTTCTGGTGGTGCCTAGGTTTCAAAGAGTGAGGATGGGCGGCCGCTCATTTAGAGTGGCGGCAGCTAACTTGTGGAATTCTCTCCCACTCACTCTCAGGAGCTGCAAGGACTATCTTCCATTCAGGAAGGCCTTAAAGACTTATCTTTTTCCCAAGTAATGGCTGCGCGTTTGCTCTGGTCTTGTGTGGGGGTTCTCTGATCAAAGCGCCAGGATGCCCTCTGGGTGACAGGTCTGCGCTCTAAAAGTATGCGAAATAAATAAATAAATAAATAAGCTCGAAAATATTAGCAGCATGTCTAACCATTGAACATGCATTAATAAGGGCTGCCGAGACCCCAGACTCCCTAACAGCCTGAGAACCCAGGCCAGGCAATTTAGTGTCAAAGCGGAAGTTGCAGATGGAACACCTACTATAAAGTTTGAGAATATCGTCACGCCGTTAATTACCTGCACTGGTTCGCGTATCCAGTGCCACTAGTTCATCGCGGTCATAGACTCGCCTGCCCACCAAGGTGGCTGGCTCCAAACCAGCAGCGTGACTGGCCCTGGGCGCTCCCGGGGGGCAGACAGGCTTGCCTTTGGCGCGCCAATGGCGCGCCCGCAGCGCGACCTCGGGAGCATGGGCAATTTATAGGTCTTCCCTCCCCCAGCTAGAGCGCTAACCAGCACCCCACCGGGATCTGGGACTCCCAAGATGGCGCCCTGCCCTCCACTCAAACGGCACTGGGAGCCGCGGTGGACCGGGGAAGGGACAGCACACCTCCCTGGATGGAAAATCGGGTAAGTGCGTGCCCAAATCTCAGGGGACCAAACAAGAAGAATAGCAATCAGTGCAGAACAATGTTAAAAACACAGAATCTTTAAAAGCATTAAAAAGTAGCAAACACTCTAGAGAAGAGCTCCAGGTAGCATTAAACAAGCGTGACCAAACTAATTATTTTCACAGACAGCCTGAGTTCAAACTGTTCGAGCCGGCACTGCCACCACCCGCACTCGCCGCTGCAAACCCTGCACTGCCTGCCAATTTATAGGTCTTCCCTCCCCCAGCTAGAGCGCTAATTAGCGTCCCACCGGGATCCGGGACTCCGAAGATGGCGCCTTGCCCTCCACTCAAACGGCACTGGGAGCCGCGGTGGACCGGGGCAGGGACAGCACAGCTCCCTGGATGGAAAATCGGGTAAGTGCGTGCCCAAATCTCAGGGGACCAAACAAGAAGAATAGCAATCAGTGTAGAACAATGTTAAAAACACAGAATCTTTAAAAGCATTAAAAAGTAATGAGTACTCTAGAGAAGAGCTCCAGGTAGCATTAAACAAGCGTGACCAAATTAATTATTTTCACAGACAGCCTGAGTTCAAACGGTTCGAGCCGGCACTGCCATCACCCGCTCTCGCCCATTATCTTATATAGGTGGGTGCTGCAGAACCAGAGGTTGACCATGTGTGGTTCTGGACTTATTTATGCTCTAAGCTGCAGTGATTTATTACAGTTTTGGGTCTCATTTTGGATGTAGTAACTTTAGAAATAGTTTGTGAACTGCGATGGTCTTACTCTTTTATGGATGGAAGCACTTCCTTCCCCAAACTCCTCCCTAACTCACCCGTAACCGCCTTTAACTCTCCCTAAACCACACCTATTTTGTAGTAAAACACTCTTTATTCAGCCACTCCTCCGTTCCCTCCTACATTTACTACCAAATAGAAAACTTACAAGTGAGGATCTTTCCATGGAAAAGATACTCAGTTTGTGAATAGCTTTTTGTAGTATTTTAGTAGCACTGCTGTAGTACTTCTAAACATACTACAAAATGCAGATAGTGAATAGGCCGCTTAGTCTGCTTCAATACCTGAACATCGCTGACAATCCGCATCGCCTCAGTTGATTATAGGATGTGATAATGGTCGGCTGGGGTGATGGAAAGCCAAAAAGGACATATGTGGGAGCCTCCTCTTCCACACAGGCCCCGCCTCTGAGATCACCGACGAGCACAGCAGTGAAACGATGCCTCACACAAGCTTCATTCTTTATAAAATGTTATTATGGTCTGCTGGTAAGGTGAGTCGCCAGGCAGGCAGTGAGTGGAACCCTCCTCTTCCACACAGGCTCCACTTCTGAGACCCTCACAGAGCAAGGCACAACAGTAAAGTGTTGAGTGCTAGATTAAAATCATTCTCAATGAACCCTAAAAAAGGAGCACTCTAAGAAGCTCTGGTTATGTTTAATGCCTTATACTTATTCACGTTATACTGCTTTTATAGGGTTTTTTCAAATATGTAAGAGCTGACTACATTTGCCTGTATTGGACGAACTAATTTCAAGAATATAACAAAATCAAAAGCTTAGAAGGATACTGAATTTTATACTATGATGCAGAAACGGGTAGCAAAGAAGATTGCATATTAACAATAGAGGTACATTATGAAAGCCAAGTGGTTATGTGTCCCTGCTCAGTACATCATATTCTCAATTGATGTCATGGTTTGTAACTGTCAGTGTCATCTTTTCTATGGCCTATATTTGTGTCTGCTAGCTGGCCGTGAGCCCTGGTTGGCCAGTCTCTGTCAGAGTTCTCTTCAGGCATGACCCTGAAAGTTCATACTTCATCTCTCACCCCAATGTGCGGCTCACAAACCTAGTTTTCAGAATTGACTGGAAAATAGAGAATATTTAGACAGTTTCTCATGCCACAAATTATTCTCAAACACACCTATTAAAAAAAGACCATGTGCCAATACCTTGCACCATGCTCGATTATAAACGATGAAAGCATGGCCTACAATTTTATTATTTACCACTACTTCAAATCTAATAGCCCAGGAAAATGAAATAAAATAAAATCCAATAACCTTGGAGGAATAAACAACAAGAAGTTTGAAAATTCTAAATGATAGCATATTTTCCATTGAAACCCAATGGGTAACAGTACGGTAATTAATGTAGTTTTAGTGACAACAGACGACATCAGAAGTTAATGACCCTCACCTGATTTAAGGGCAGGAGGTGCAAGGGAAGGCACGTTTGTGAGAACACAGAAATCAGGCTCAACATGGATATATAGTCAATCCCCAAACCTGACAGGTCAGCTAATGTATGGTGGATGTATTAATAACGTTTTATCAGCTGGACAATGCTACAAATAGACTTTTGTTTATCAGCATATATAAGGGGCTCCAGCAGTTCAGGAACTCTCCCTAACTCGAACAAATACATACTTCAAAATCTCTTTTGTGAATAGGCCTTGAAGTGTGCGTTTGACACAAACATGCCAATAACATGCCATATCTGGAAAGGAGGTTACCATAAATTGAAAATGTACATACATTAGACATCGGGAAAAAGGATTTTTGGATGGGGGTGCTAGGATAAATATGTCCCTGTTTTCTTTCATTTACTGCTCTCTGTCCAGAAAATACCAAAAAAGGAATTGCACTTGCAAAACCAGAGGCTATAAGGATATTAAAGAAAACACTGCTTGCACACTTGAGTGAAGAATCTTCAAATATCCAAAACCTGCATCCCAAGCATCACACTGTCTTTCCTTTCCCGCAGTCCTCTCCAGCATCTTACTAAATTACACAAAGATGGCCTATTGAAATCAGACCAATTCTGGAAATATTTCAGTAACGAAGACTCTTTTGAACACAAGGCCATTTTACAATGTACGCTATAATTTGTGGCACCATCAGCAGAATCCGAGACACGGACGTGCCCGCTGATGTTTTTCAGGAACGATGGAGCTCTCACTAAGCCAAACACCTAACAAGTGGTCATTCCAAACTACTTGATATCACCTTGGGCACCATCGTCAGCAAATGACCTCCACGTGGAAAGATCCTGTAACTACCATCTATAAACTATTATGCAAATGCCCCTGCTACACTTGTCACATTGAGGATCTGGGAAATATTACGCCTTATAGTCCTTTGAGCTTCTTTTCATTAGCAACCACCACCTTGAACGTATAGCCCATTTGAAGGAACACTCAAAGATGAAAAATTCTAATAGAGTTGTGACCTAGGGTCATATTTAGACTTTGGCGGATGGGATACTCTATCACAAATGTGGTGATTGTCCCATCCGCCGTATTGCATTATAGCTTATTGAACTTGCAATATAGTCAATTTCAACATTCAATTTACATTCAATTTACATTCAATTTACATTGTGTCATTTTTATTGAAACTTATTCATTTTAATATGGAAAACATTTCAAAGTGTGGTTTTAATTCTATTTATTTATTCGAGTGCTTGTGGATCCACGATTTTTTGTTTTTCCGTCTGGTGCGTACATCAGTATTCGAAAGATTATGAGGGCTGTGGGGGGGGGCGATATTTTAAAAAAATGTATGCCAGAAACCTTCGCGGGAGTGTACTCAACAACTTCCCAAAGTTTCCTGGCGATCGGATGAATGGTGTTTTAATTCTATTTATTTATTCGAGTGCTTGAGGATACACGATTTTTTGTTTTTCCTTCTTGTGCGTACATCAGTATTCGAAAGATTATGAGGGCCCTGGGGGGCCGATACTTAAAAAAAAGTAATGGCAGAAACCTTCGCGGGAGTGTACTCAACAACTTCCCAAAGTTTCATGGCGATCGGATGAATGGTGTTTTAATTCTATTATTTATTGGAGTGCTTGTGGATACACGATTTGTTGTTTTTCCATCTGGTGCGTACATCAGTATTCGAAAGATTATGAGGGCCCTGGGGGGCCGATATTTAAAAAGTTTTTAGGGCAGAAACCTTCGCGGGAGTGTACTCAACAACTTCCCAAAGTTTCATGGGGATCGGATGAATGGTGTTTTAATTCTATTTATTTATTCGAGTGCTTGTGGATACACAATTTGTTGTTTTTATGTCTGGTGCATACATCAGTATTCGAAAGATTATGAGGGCCCTGGGGGGCCGATATTTAAAAAAAATGTTATGCCAGAAACCTTCGCGGGAGTGTACTCAACAACTTCCCAAAGTTTCATGGCGATCGGATGAATGGTGTAGTAATGCATATGCCAGAAACCGAATCTCTGACAGAATATCGAGGCTGAAAATATCGACAGACAAAATATCGACGTTGGAATATCGAAGGCAAGTATATCGACACCCTATCTACAACATGGTAAGTACAAAAATATTGAAACAAAAATATCGATGTTAAAAATATCGTAATAAAAAATATCGTTTTTTAAAACAGAGGTAAAATTAAGTAAATAGTACTTATATATATATTTTAGTGGAGAGGTGTGGCTCACTGGTTAGAGGCGGCAGACCTGTAAGCAGAGAACGGCCCGGGACCAGGGTTCAATTCCCGACGCGGCAGGGTCTTCGACCAGGGTCAACGGACTCGATAATTCTCGCCTCAGTGCCTACTCTAACCAAGGAACACACTTGGTAACTCTGGGCATTAAGCTTGCCTCATCTCTACAACGGCCCCCCACAGACGCCGGGGATGCCTGGTTTCACCCTGGAGATACCCAGAAAGGGACCATCTCACAGGGAAAACCAGGACGGGTTCCCTAGCGGTCTACAGCGCCCAAGTATCCCACATTTACATTTAAACTTATGTTAAAATGTGTTATAATGTTTAAAATGTATAAATAATACGTATTTACTATTAAACATTTAATTAAAATTAACAATTAAATATATAATATATACTTAAATAAGTATAATATATACATTATTTTTTAAATAATTATAAAATATTAACAAATACTACAATTTAAAAATACATCAACACTCATAAAATAATAACATAAATAATAATAAATAATTATATTTAATAAATAACAACAATTAAATATACCTTCAATATTTTTAAAATTAATTAAATACAACATTATGTAACATCTTAAATACATAAATAAATATAAATAATATTGAATAGCGTAAGGGTAAAAATCACTATTCAAACCCCAGAGGGTGCAACAGTAGATAAAGCGTCGGATAGCGTAAGTGTAAAAATTACTATTCCAACTCCAGTGAGTGCAACAGTAGGGAAAGCGTTGGATCGCGGGTATGTAAAAATGACTATTCCCACTCTAATGAGTACAACATTAGTGAAAGCGTTGGATAGCGTAAGAGTAAAAATTACTATTCCCACTCCAGAGAGTGCAACAGTAGGGAAAGCATTGGATAGCGGGTGGGTAAAAATTACTATTCCAACTCCAGTGAGTGGAACAGTAGAGAAAGCATTGGATAGCGGGTATGTAAAAATGACTTATCCCACTCCAATGAGTGCACCATTAGGGAAAGCGTTGGATAGCGTAAGAGTAAAAATTACTATTCCCACTCCACAGAGTGCAACAGTAGGGAAAACGTTGGAAAGCGGGTGGGTAAAAATTACTATTCCAACTCCAGTGAGTGGAACAGTAGGGAAAGCGCTGGATAGTGGGTATGTACAAATGACTATTCCCACACCAATGAGGGCAACATTAGGGAAAACGTTGGATAGCGTAAGAGTAAAAATTACTATGCCAACTCCAAAGGGTGCAACAGTATGGAAAGCGTTGGATAGCGTAGATTGGCTAATTACTATTCCAACTCCAGAGGGTGCAACAGTAGGGAAAACGTTGGATAGCGTAGGGGGAAAAATTACTATTCCCACTCCAGAGAGTGCAACAGTAGGGAAAGTGTTGGATAGCGTAGGGAGAAAAATTACTATCCCCACTCCAATGAGTGGAACAGTAGGGAAAGCATTGGATAGCGTATGGGTAAAAAATAATATTCCAACTCCAAAGTGTGCAACAGTATTGAAAGCGTTGGATAGCGTAGGTGGGAAAATTACTATTCCAACTCCAGAGGGTGCAACAGTAGGGAAAACATTGGATAGTGTAGGGGGAAAAATTACTATTCCCACTCCAGAGAGTGCAACATTAGGGAAAGCGTTGGATAGCGTAAGGGTAAAAATTACTATTCCAACTCCAGTGAGTGGAAAAGTAGGGAAAGCATTGGATAGCGTATGGGTAAAAAATAATATTCCAACTCCAAAGGGTGCAACAGTATTGAAAGCGTTGGATAGCGTAGGTGGGAAAATTACTATTCCAACTCCAGAGGGTGCAACAGTAGGGAAAACATTGGATAGGGTAGGGGGAAACATTACTATTCCCACTCCAGAGAGTGCAACATTAGGGAAAGCGTTGGATAGCGTAAAAGTAAAAATTACTATTCCCACTCCAGAGAGTGCAACAGTAGAGAAAACGTTGGATAGCGGGTGGGTAAAAATTACTATTTCAACTCCAGTGAGTGGAACAGGAGGGAAAGCGTTGGATAGCGGGTATGTAAAAATGACTATTCCCACTCCAATGAGTGCAACATTAGGGAAAACATTGGATAGCGTAAGAGTAACAATTACTATTCCCACTCCAGAGAGTGCAACAGTAGGGAAAACGTTGGATAACGGGTGGGTAAAAATTACTATTCCCACTCAAGTGAGTGGAACAGTAGGGAAAGCGTTGGATAGCGTATGGGTAAAAATTACTATTCCAACTTCAGTGAGTGGAACAGTAGGGAAAGCGTTGGATAGCGTATGGGTAAAAAATACTATTCCAACTCCAGAGGGTGCAACAGTAGGGAAAGCGTTGGATAGCGTAGGGAGAAAAATTACTATTCCAACTCCAAAGGGTTCAACAGTAGGGAATGCCAATTATTAAATATTTACAAAATATATTACACATACAATTTTTTAATTATTTACATTTAAATTACTTCCCACCCTATTCCCCTATAAACCCACAACCCACTCTGGTACTAAAACATAACATTTAATAATAATTAACATTAATTACCAATTAAATAAATAATTTATCAATTAAAATAATTAATTGGCAATTAATAATTAAATAAAAAATTAATTATTTACAATTAAATTACTTCCCACACTATTCCCCTATAAACCCACAACCCGCTCTGGTACTAAAACATAACATTTAATAAAAATTAACATTAATTGCCAATTAAATAATTAATTTATCAAATAAAATAATTAATTGCCAATTAATAATTACTATTAAATTACTTCCCACTCTATTCCCCTATAAACCCACAACCCACTCTTGTACTAAAACATAACATTTAATAATAATTAACATTAATTACCAATTAAATAATTAATTGATCAATTAAAATAATTAATTGCCAATTAATAGTTAAATAAAAAAAATAATTAATTACAATTAAATTACTTCCCACTCTATTCCCCTATAAACCCACAACCCGCTCCGGTACTAAAACATATAATTTACTTAAAATACATTTATTAATATATAAAAATAATGCACATATAATATAAATTAATTTAAATACTTTACAAAAACATATAACACATACATAATAAAAATCTAAAAAATAATACAAATATCGATATTAATAACATTGATATTACTTACATCGATATAAATGAATTCGATATTACTTACCTCAGGGTCGATATTCTGTCCTACGATATTCTTGACATCGATATTCTGTACCTTCGAAATTTTAAACACAATATTTTGGTAGGTCGAAATTTTCAACTCGATATTTTGACTGTGTACCCCAGAAACCTTCGCAGGAGTGTACTCAACAACTTCCCAAAGTTTCATGGCGATTGGATGAATGGTGTAGTAATGCATATTATCACAACAGAATACACCTGGGGGTCACAAAAAAGAGTCAAAGCAGAGTAGATCAAAATACCAATGCTACACAAAAGACACCAGTGAGGACATCGTCCGTGTAAATAAAATGCAGGCCACGTTAAGGCTCAAGAGCATCTGGAGAAATAGTTTCCATCAGAAGCCACACTGTACCGCCCTCTTTCTCATCATTTGGATTCTCCTCACCCAGGAGACAGAACGGCCGGTCAGATGTTACCGTAACCGATATGTGTGAGGTAAGGGGTGTTGTATGTGGTACAGAAAATTAGACGTGGCTACTGAAAAGGCAGTGTTAAAGTGATAAGTGTTAAGTGAGAGAAGATATAAAATTAGGTGATCAGGTGGACAAACAACATTTATTAGTGTCTCCCAATCCCTAAAATTTAAAAAGCAAGTGTGAGTACGGGTTTTAAATAATCACCGCACTCAATAGTGGTCAACATGTTTCTGCATTATATTGAACATAGTTTCAGAATGCATTCTTCAGGACCGAAAAGTAAAAACACTGCTGCTTAGATTAGAGAAATTAAGAACAATATCACCTGACCTTCAGGTATATACTCAACCGTATACTGTTGCATCACACGGTATTCGATCCACACAGCAAGACAGACAAAATAGAAAAAGAACATGAATATGTCATATTCCTATGGATTATATACTGTGATGAGTGCACATTCACATGTAAAAAGACAAACATTGTCAAATGACAGACTCACCCAAATATGTTGGTTGAGAGGCTTCACCCCACCTGGCTGCAGCGCAGGTATGGGGAGCACCGCTCTACAAAGAATTCACAAGTAACATCTTTAGAGCAGAGAATCAGAAAATAAAATAAATGAGTTCACAATATGGCATATTGCTCTAAACGTCCTTCACAGTCCACATTGGTGAAAATGTGGACCAACCCACTAGCACTCGACTCCACACAAACGACAATGACAGACCAAGTCTGTGTTAGAGAAATGGCAATGTTGTAAAAAGCTGAGCACTTTAAGAAATGAGCATATCAGCGTGTGCATTCACTGATCGAGTGAAATCCCCGTTAGTCTCAAACTGATCGCTTTTAGACATCGCGCTTATGAATTAAATAGTCAGCGTGATAGAAATCAGGCAGCCAGAGCGCGATGGGCGTTCCAGCGTGTTACTGCGCCTGAACATGGTACTGGCGCGATCGGTATGAAGCAACGCGGCAGCGCGCTCAGAAAAGCCTCGCGATCGCTCACCTGTCCGTCGGTGTCTCCTGGCAGTCAACTGTACTGCTTGGGGGGGCACCGATGTATCTCCCAAGAGGACTAATGTGCACTTCCTCATTGCGCACAGCAAGGAGGCAGTCACGTGGTTTGATCACGTGATCACAGGCATGCTGGGACATGTAGTCCGAACCGGAATAATACATTATATAAACTACCAGACAGATGGGTCTGTATGAAAGTAATATGTCGAGGGACATAGAATAGATAACTCCTAACAAAAATAGGGGAATTGCGAGGTAGAGCAAAAAAGGGAGGTAGAGCAAAAAACTTACGAAAACCCATGTAGTTGGATATTACAAAATTCATGTTTCGAAGTGAGACCTCACAGGGACATCCAGGGAATGGGTTCATTAAGTCCCTCTTTGTCACTGTTGAGGCGGTACACCCACTTTTGTTCAATTTTGAAAAGGAACCTGCTGATGTCAGTGCAGGATGGGGGTATTTGCGGTTGTTCTAAAACAGTCCAACAAAAATCTTCAGGACCGTGTCCCTTTTCCAAGAAGTGTGCGGTGAGACGGGTGGCTTGTTTCTTACACCGCACTGTGCTTTTGTGTTCTTGTAACCTTGTCCTGATTTTCCGGGTCGTCATACCGACGTATCGCAAAAGACATGGACAGGTTATCAGGTAAATAAGGTTACTGCTATTGCAGTTAGTGAATCTTTTCTGTGTCCACGGGCGATTAGTCCCAATGTCGACCTCAGTAGATTTCTTGGTTTGGGGACAGACAGTGCACGCCCCACATGGATGATGTCCAGAAACTGGAGGTAGGTCCCACAAAGTACCCACTTGCCTAGGTTCTTTGTTTCGAGGACGCGTGTGGACCAATTGATCCTTTAGATTTTGTCCTCTTTTAAAGGCAAAAATGGGTAATGCGATGTCATCATTCCCAGTCTTCAAAATAGACCAATGCTTCTTTATGATTTTCTGCACCTGATTCGAACGGGTGTTAAATGTATTAACAAATGCAATGCGGTTGGTCTTATCTTTTGGTGGCTGTATTTCCAGTAGGGACTGTCTATTATTGTTGGACGCCCTCTTTTTTGATTGCCGAATGATCTTTCTCGGGTAGTTCTTTTCACTCAGTTGGGTTTCCAAATTCTTCGAGTGAATTTCAAAGGCTTCTTTACTAGAGCAGTTCCTTTGTACTCTAAGAAATTGGCCGAAGGGCAAATTGTCCCTCAGGGCTCGAGGATGACAACTGTCATATCTTAGTAGTGCATTTCTAGCCATCGGCTTCCGATAGAGTTCCGATTCAATGCCATTGATAGTTGCGTGTAACCTCAGATCTAAAAAGGCTAAAGATGTTCTACTGTGTTCAATAGTGAACTTCAAGTAGGCATTCTTACTATTCAACCAGCCATGGAATAGTAATAGGTCATCTTCAGTGCCCCGCCACACCACCAAAATATCATCAATATATCGTTTCCATATATATAATGATGAAAGATATGGGTTGGTGGACGTCAGAACCTCCTGCTGTTCGAAGTTGTGAACGTAGAGATTCGCCAGACTCGGCGCGAAAACGCTGCCCATGCTGGTCCCCGACGTTTGCAGGTAGATGGTATCCTCAAAGCGAAAGTAGTTTTCTTTCATCGCAATTTCGGCAAGGTGCATGATGAAGCTCGTGGGCGTGATAGATTGATGATCGCTCTGTTCCAGTAGCTCACCGACTACTTCTAGGGTCTCTGTCTTTGGAATAGACGTATATAGAGACTCTACGTCAAATGATACCAGAATATCGGTTTCGATGTCATATTGTATTGTTGGTAGTAATCTGAGGACATCCTTTGTATCCTGCAGAAAGGTGGGCATCGCTTTGACCATTGGGTTCAAAAAATGATCGACAAAGGTTGAAAGCGGTTCGAGGACCGAGCCAATGCCAGAGATAATTGGCCTGCCAGGTGGCGGCCTCTGGGGTTTGTGCACTTTTGGAAGACAGTAGAAGTAGGGAACTACAGGGTGTTTGGTAATTAGATATTGTCCCTCTTGGGGCGTTATCCAGCCTTCACCTGTTGCTTCCTCTACCAAGTTGTTAATTTTGGTTTGCAGTCTCTCTGTTGGATCTTCTCTCAGTGGGAGATATGACTTCTGATCACTCAGTTGCCGGATGCACTCATTCCGGTATGTCTCAGTATCTAAGATGACTGTTGCTCCACCTTTATCAGCAGGCTTGATAATGATCTTGTCGTTAGATGTTAATACACGTAGAGCAAGCTGTTCGTCCTTTGAAAGGTTCATGAAAGGTCTAGTCTCTGTTTTGTAGATGCGATTAATGTCACTCTCCACTGCCGCTTCAAAGGTCATAACTTTCGAAGGTAGAGCAGCGGCAGGTGGATTAAAATTGGAGGGTTTTCTCAATCCCGTGTTGTTGTCTTCGGGGACAGTGCTTATTTGTTTTGATTTAGAAAAGAAATAGTGCAATCTTATTTTGCGGAAAAACTTAGCCAATTCAATTTGGGCTACAAAAGGATCCCCTTTCTGGGTAGCCACAAAACCCAAGCCTTTATTCAAAAGTTGCTCTTCAATGGGAGAGAGTGTGTGTGAACTAAGGTTCATCACGAGGCTTGTTGATTGCTGGTCCCTGCAGTCTCCTGTGGGACTTTCTTTCCGCTGCGGAGAGTTTTCGATTGTTGAGGAGTTTCCGTGTTCCAGTGCACCTGTGGTGTCGTGGTTCCTTGTCTCCTCCTGCCCCTGCCTCGTCTCGGGCCGAATCCTAAAAAAGGAAAAGACCCTGGACCCTGTTGCATAGGAGGGGGGCCGAAAGGACCCATTTGAGGGGGACATTGAGGTCCAAACATCCAGGGATTAGCCGGCCACCAAGGTTGGAAGTTGTTAAAATTCTGCGGATGGTTGCCATTTCTCCAGTTTCTCCTGTTGCCTCGGCCTCTAGAAGTTTGATCAGCAGATCCATGTTGTGAGGTATCTGAATCACTAGATGCTCCGTCCGAACTAGATGTGCCATAAGTAGAGCCACCCTTCTTTCCACCTCGATTGAATGTTGGTGCTGTATATGTGTCACTGGTGTATGGATATACACGCTCCAAGGAAAATTTGGCTAAATCCTTCTTAAACTTTTCTAACTTGGGGAAAACAATTGATTCTTTAAAATCTTTATTGTTTTTGTCACTCTCTTCCTGTCCCTTTTTAAACATTCCTCTTTTCAGTGTAGCTTTAATCTGGCCCTCTAGAACCTGGATCTCAATTAATATCTTGTCCGCTACTCTCTTTGCGGTTCTGATAATCAGGACTAGCCAATCCCTCGTACACCTCCAGGCTATCATCGACCAGTCCTTGAGAAACTCCTTATCATCAAGGAATAGACGTGGTGCATTGTTGACAATAAGACCTGAAGGTGCACAGTTGTCTCGAAGGTATTGTGCCATGATAAGTCCATGTACAGATGTTCTTGAATGGGATTTCTTGAGAGCTAGAATTTTTACCCACCCATCATCATTATTTATTGTTTGGACCGAAACTGGAATTGTATCTAGGAGGCTAGGGTTTTCGTCTAGGATGCTCTGGACCTCTGCACTTTCAAAAGCTAGACCCCAATTGGTTGCCATGTCGAAAAAGAGTGGAGGAGTACAAAATGGTGGAGGACAGATAAAGTCACTCTGTGAACTCAATTGAACCGGAGACCATGAGGTCAAGCCAGTGATTAAAAAGACCCACAGCCTTAGCTGTACAGTTCACGCACACAACAAACAATGAGAGTAGGGTCTAAGGGCGAGTTTACCGACCAGCCAGGTGCAGCAAGTGCAGAGGTCCAGAGCATCCTAGACGAAAACCCTAGCCTCCTAGATACAATTCCAGTTTCGGTCCAAACAATAAATAATGATGATGGGTGGGTAAAAATTCTAGCTCTCAAGAAATCCCATTCAAGAACATCTGTACATGGACTTATCATGGCACAATACCTTCGAGACAACTGTGCACCTTCAGGTCTTATTGTCAACAATGCACCACGTCTATTCCTTGATGATAAGGAGTTTCTCAAGGACTGGTCGATGATAGCCTGGAGGTGTACGAGGGATTGGCTAGTCCTGATTATCAGAACCGCAAAGAGAGTAGCGGACAAGATATTAATTGAGATCCAGGTTCTAGAGGGCCAGATTAAAGCTACACTGAAAAGCGGAATGTTTAAAAAGGGACAGGAAGAGAGTGACAAAAACAATAAAGATTTTAAAGAATCAATTGTTTTCACCAAGTTAGAAAAGTTTAAGAAGGATTTAGCCAAATTTTCCTTGGAGCGTGTATATCCATACACCAGTGACACATATACAGCACCAACATTCAATCGAGGTGGAAAGAAGGGTGGCTCTACTTATGGCACATCTAGTTCGGACGGAGCATCTAGTGATTCAGATACCTCACAACATGGATCTGCTGATCAAACTTCTAGAGGCCGAGGCAACAGGAGAAACTGGAGAAATGGCAACCATCCTCAGAATTTTAACAACTTCCAACCTTGGTGGCCGGCTAATCCCTGGATGTTTGGACCTCAATGTCCCCCTCAAATGGGTCCTTTCGGCCCCCCTCCTATGCAACAGGGTCCAGGGTCTTTTCCTTTTTTAGGATTCGGCCCGAGACGAGGCAGGGGCAGGAGGAGACAAGGAACCACGACACCACAGGTGCACTGGAACACGGAAACTCCTCAACAATCGAAAACTCTCCGCAGCGGAAAGAAAGTCCCACAGGAGACTGCAGGGACCAGCAATCAACAAGCCTCGTGATGAACCTTAGTTCACACACACTCTCTCCCATTGAAGAGCAACTTTTGAATAAAGGCTTGGGTTTTGTGGCTACCCAGAAAGGGGATCCTTTTGTAGCCCAAATTGAATTGGCTAAGTTTTTCCGCAAAATAAGATTGCACTATTTCTTTTCTAAATCAAAACAAATAAGCACTGTCCCCGAAGACAACAACACGGGATTGAGAAAACCCTCCAATTTTAATCCACCTGCCGCTGCTCTACCTTCGAAAGTTATGACCTTTGAAGCGGCAGTGGAGAGTGACATTAATCGCATCTACAAAACAGAGACTAGACCTTTCATGAACCTTTCAAAGGACGAACAGCTTGCTCTACGTGTATTAACATCTAACGACAAGATCATTATCAAGCCTGCTGATAAAGGTGGAGCAACAGTCATCTTAGATACTGAGACATACCGGAATGAGTGCATCCGGCAACTGAGTGATCAGAAGTCATATCTCCCACTGAGAGAAGATCCAACAGAGAGACTGCAAACCAAAATTAACAACTTGGTAGAGGAAGCAACAGGTGAAGGCTGGATAACGCCCCAAGAGGGACAATATCTAATTACCAAACACCCTGTAGTTCCCTACTTCTACTGTCTTCCAAAAGTGCACAAACCCCAGAGGCCGCCACCTGGCAGGCCAATTATCTCTGGCATTGGCTCGGTCCTCGAACCGCTTTCAACCTTTGTCGATCATTTTTTGAACCCAATGGTCAAAGCGATGCCCACCTTTCTGCAGGATACAAAGGATGTCCTCAGATTACTACCAACAATACAATATGACATCGAAACCGATATTCTGGTATCATTTGACGTAGAGTCTCTATATACGTCTATTCCACAGACAGAGACCCTAGAAGTAGTCGGTGAGCTACTGGAACAGAGCGATCATCAATCTATCACGCCCACGAGCTTCATCATGCACCTTGCCGAAATTGCGATGAAAGAAAACTACTTTCGCTTTGAGGATACCATCTACCTGCAAACGTCGGGGACCAGCATGGGCAGCGTTTTCGCGCCGAGTCTGGCGAATCTCTACGTTCACAACTTCGAACAGCAGGAGGTTCTGACGTCCACCAACCCATATCTTTCATCATTATATATATGGAAACGATATATTGATGATATTTTGGTGGTGTGGCGGGGCACTGAAGATGACCTATTACTATTCCATGGCTGGTTGAATAGTAAGAATGCCTACTTGAAGTTCACTATTGAACACAGTAGAACATCTTTAGCCTTTTTAGATCTGAGGTTACACGCAACTATCAATGGCATTGAATCGGAACTCTATCGGAAGCCGATGGCTAGAAATGCACTACTAAGATATGACAGTTGTCATCCTCGAGCCCTGAGGGACAATTTGCCCTTCGGCCAATTTCTTAGAGTACAAAGGAACTGCTCTAGTAAAGAAGCCTTTGAAATTCACTCGAAGAATTTGGAAACCCAACTGAGTGAAAAGAACTACCCGAGAAAGATCATTCGGCAATCAAAAAAGAGGGCGTCCAACAATAATAGACAGTCCCTACTGGAAATACAGCCACCAAAAGATAAGACCAACCGCATTGCATTTGTTAATACATTTAACACCCGTTCGAATCAGGTGCAGAAAATCATAAAGAAGCATTGGTCTATTTTGAAGACTGGGAATGATGACATCGCATTACCCATTTTTGCCTTTAAAAGAGGACAAAATCTGAAGGATCAATTGGTCCACACGCGTCCTCGAAACAAAGAACCTAGGCAAGTGGGTACTTTGTGGGACCTACCTCCAGTTTCTGGACATCATCCATGTGGGGCGTGCACTGTCTGTCCCCAAACCAAGAAATCTACTGAGGTCGACATTGGGACTAATCGCCCGTGGACACAGAAAAGATTCACTAACTGCAATAGCAGTAACCTTATTTACCTGATAACCTGTCCATGTCTTTTGTGATACGTCGGTATGACGACCCGGAAAATCAGGACAAGGTTACAAGAACACAAAAGCACAGTGCGGTGTAAGAAACAAGCCACCCGTCTCACCGCACACTTCTTGGAAAAGGGACACGGTCCTGAAGATTTTTGTTGGACTGTTTTAGAACAACCGCAAATACCCCCATCCTGCACTGACATCAGCAGGTTCCTTTTCAAAATTGAACAAAAGTGGGTGTACCGCCTCAACAGTGACAAAGAGGGACTTAATGAACCCATTCCCTGGATGTCCCTGTGAGGTCTCACTTCGAAACATGAATTTTGTAATATCCAACTACATGGGTTTTCGTAAGTTTTTTGCTCTACCTCCCTTTTTTGCTCTACCTCGCAATTCCCCTATTTTTGTTAGGAGTTATCTATTCTATGTCCCTCGACATATTACTTTCATACAGACCCATCTGTCTGGTAGTTTATATAATGTATTATTCCGGTTCGGACTACATGTCCCAGCATGCCTGTGATCACGTGATCAAACCACGTGACTGCCTCCTTGCTGTGCGCAATGAGGAAGTGCACATTAGTCCTCTTGGGAGATACATCGGTGCCCCCCCAAGCAGTACAGTTGACTGCCAGGAGACACCGACGGACAGGTGAGCGAGCGCGAGGCTTTTCTGAGCGCGCTGCCGCGTTGCTTCATACCGATCGCGCCAGTACCATGTTCAGGCGCAGTAACACGCTGGAACGCCCATCGCGCTCTGGCTGCCTGATTTCTATCACGCTGACTATTTAATTCATAAGCGCGATGTCTAAAAGCGATCAGTTTGACACTAACGGGGATTTCACTCGATCAGTGAATGCACACGCTGATATGCTCATTTCTTAAAGTGCTCAGCTTTTTACAACATTGCCATTTCTCTAACACAGACTTGGTCTGTCATTGTCGTTTGTGTGGAGTCGAGTGCTAGTGGGTTGGTCCACATTTTCACCAATGTGGACTGTGAAGGACGTTTAGAGCAATATGCCATATTGTGAACTCATTTATTTTATTTTCTGATTCTCTGCTCTAAAGATGTTACTTGTGAATTCTTTGTAGAGCGGTGCTCCCCATACCTGCGCTGCAGCCAGGTGGGGTGAAGCCTCTCAACCAACATATTTGGGTGAGTCTGTCATTTGACAATGTTTGTCTTTTTACATGTGAATGTGCACTCATCACAGTATATAATCCATAGGAATATGACATATTCATGTTCTTTTTCTATTTTGTCTGTCTTGCTGTGTGGATCGAATACCGTGTGATGCAACAGTATACGGTTGAGTATATACCTGAAGGTCAGGTGATATTGTTCTTAATTTCTCTAATCTAAGCAGCAGTGTTTTTACTTTTCGGTCCTGAAGAATGCATTCTGAAACTATGTTCAATATAATGCAGAAACATGTTGACCACTATTGAGTGCGGTGATTATTTAAAACCCGTACTCACACTTGCTTTTTAAATTTTAGGGATTGGGAGAAACTAATAAATGTTGTTTGTCCACCTGATCACCTAATTTTATATCTTCTCTCACTTAACACTTATCACTTTAACACTGCCTTTTCAGTAGCCACGTCTAATTTTCTGTACCACATACAACACCCCTTACCTCACACATATCGGTTACGGTAACATCTGACCGGCCGTTCTGTCTCCTGGGTGAGGAGAATCCAAATGATGAGAAAGAGGGCGGTACAGTGTGGCTTCTGATGGAAACTATTTCTCCAGATGCTCTTGAGCCTTAACGTGGCCTGCATTTTATTTACACGGACGATGTCCTCACTGGTGTCTTTTGTGTAGCATTGGTATTTTGATCTACTCTGCTTTGACTCTTTTTTGTGACCCCCAGGTGTATTCTGTTGTGATAATACTTTATTTAGGGGCATGCACCTGGCTGGTCGGTAAACTCGCCCTTAGACCCTACTCTCATTGTTTGTTGTGTGCGTAGTAATGCATATGCCAGAAACCTTCGCAGGAGTGTACTCAACATCTTCCCAAAGTTTCATGGCGATCGGATGAATGGTGTAGTAATGCATAAAGGACAAACAGACAGACAGACAGACATACATTTGTTTATATATATATAGATGGAGAACAAAAGAAAAAATGCTACAGCATCATTCACTTAACTTTGAATTTAACATTCAATTCAGTTAAAATACAAATTCTACCCAAATTATAAAACTGTTTTTTTTTAAGCATTCCTAATTATTAAAAGTGATGTATAGAATAAATCTAAAGACATTTTATTGTATTTGCATTTTGACAAAACTTAGGCCCTTATTATGATTTTGGGCGAAAAGCCTTCCAACATATGTTGGAGGCTTTCCGCCCAACATCATAGGTTTCCTTACGACCACTGTATTATGATACTGGCGGTCAGAGGGAAACCCACACGGGAATTCCGCTCCACGACCGGTGGGCTAACTGAGCCAGTCGGGGCAGCCAGTAGAATAGTAATCCCAAAATGGCAGTGGAGTCAGCCTCGGCTCTGCCGGCAGTATTACAATATTGCTTTCCGCCTGCCCCTTCATGGCGGTCTACCGCCGCTAGCAGGGGCCCCTTTCCCCCCTGGCTATCAGCTATGGGATATGGGAGACACATTCCTGCACGATTTGGCAGGCACCGCCCACAAGCTGCAATAGAAACATTCATGTTTCCGACTGCCCATGGGGCAGTAAATCCTAATACTGCGGATGGAACTGCTGACTAATAGTTGGGCAGTTCCATTCCGCTATGTTGTTGGTCGGACATTGTAATCAAGCCCTTTTTGTTTATCAATTCAAAAAAGGTATTTGAAATGTTAAAATGAATTTAAAATGTTTTATTTTTAGATGATATTTTGTACATTAAATTATATTTTTAACTATTTAAAATAATTTAACTTAATGTAACATTAGTTCCTGTGGGGTTTTATTTTAAGCCACTACCTCAATTATTTTCTAAGGGAGGGTGTTGCACTATCAGTGGCTGGCCATGTGTGGTGCTAGACTTACAGCTACTCCTTTTTGGCAGAAGTAACTTTACACTTGAAAATTTGTCCATTCCCTCAGTTTCAGTGGTGGAGAAGTGTAAGTCTACATTTTTTAAATAAATTTAGCCTTGTGAATAACCCAAAGTAGTAAAGTTACTGAAAAGTATTAAGAATACATTACTCGTAAATCTTCAAATGTATAGTTACCTTTGATAGTAGACCCCATATATTCTATCCTACTCCATCCCAAAATCTTTTTCGGTGAGGCTAAAAACAGCTTTTGCAGTTAGACCACATGTGATGGATATTCCAGAAAATAAACAATAGAAAATACTTATTTGTTGCTGAAGTTATTGCCTCTCCTTGCTTCCCTTTTACAACCTGCAGTTACTCAATGAATATTTAATATAGCACTGTCATTTTAGCATGAATTCTTGCAATTTATAATGCTTGCTACTTCGTAATCACAATCTGAATGTCTTTTTTACAGTGAATGGTACTTGTAATTTAGAAGAAATCTAAATTGTTAATATTAGAAATAAGTAATAGCACTCCATCGATCACTAACTAACAACACAAATGATAACATGGAATGATCCATATTTTGCATATCATTTTTCTGTAATTATATAGTTAGGAAGAACTTCCTGACTGCAGAAAGGTGTTGGATGTCTATCACAACGATAGTTCACTTCACTCCGAGGATTCTTGTGACAGGAACCATTGAGACCATTCATGACTTTAAAATGGAGGATATTAAAGACTTGAGGTCGAGGTTGCCGTCTTAACAAATTATTAGCACACTAAGGGGCCAAGTGCATTTTAACGAACACAAGAGTTATCATTTTTTTGATCCCATGTCCAGACAACATATCGACGTTGTTTTTAACATACAGAAACGTTAAGGGGCCCAACGCACCTTACTAAATTGATGAAAGATTCCGATGTTGTTTAGCACGGACTTATTTTGCCACGAGCTGTGATGTTGTTGTAAGCACGTAATTTAACTGAATCAGATAACACAACCCCCATTCTGAGGACTCTAGAGTGGAGATTACGCAGATTCTGAGGTTTGTCCACTGCGCTTATCTTTAGTGACGCACAAATGACTCTGTGCTACTTCCCATAATGAGACAATTATTGTGAAAGGTTGTGATGAAGCTGGTGCATAATTTGTTAGCAAACCGAAAAGCGGCGACGCTCCCGCTGTGTTATATTCAATGAACTATTGAGTCAGAAATCTTTTTATAGAGATATGACTCTGATAATATAGATTCAATCGAATTAATGTATTGTTGATGATTTTTAATATGTCACTTGTTGTTGTCTCTTTTGTTGATTGATTTATTATATGAATTGTTTTCATGAAATGTGTAAATTTTTTGGCTTTAATTTTCTAAAGAATTGTATCAGTCATTAGTGTTCATATATATTGAATACATGTATGTGATTCGTTATACTAGATTGTGAATTTGTGTTTATAATTATATGCTGGGTTCTCTGAAATATACACCTATGAGAGTGATTCATATTACGTACGGTTGAATGTGGTTTATTCGATGGTAGTTCACTCCAAGGGAATAATTTCTTGTAATATTGTTGCCTAGCTCCAATGCAAGCACCTGTGCAAGGGTGACTGCCTTGTAGGCAGGATTGTTTTTGTGCAGGAAGGGACACCATCCTTTAAAAAAAAAAACATTTTTTTCATGCTTTTCCCACAGAGGTTTGGAAGGTGATCTATAAACTAAACTGAGAGCATATTTTCTGTAAATTCATAATATCTTTCTCAGTCGTGTGAGAATGAAGTCTGACATTCTCAGTAAAACATGTACATCCAACAAGGGCAGACTCTGTCAGTTGATTCCTTTGTGTTCTACTGCAGCTTCCCAGAGTGTTCTAAAGAACAACAAGAGTGCTAACAGCTTTACTTATGACAAAGGTATAGCACACCTGAAGCCAGCTTGATTGGAATACACCCGTAACACTTAAAACATTTAATTTAAAAAGAAACACAATAAGGGGGTTTATTTTGTCATGAAATTATGGTTAGTGCTGTAGAAAGAAAAATTAGGACATGTTTTAACTGCACTACCCTAAACCCTAAAACACTAACCCCAGCACGACCCCCTACACTACACAAACACCACTGTACTACCGTAAACCCTTAAAACACTACCCCCTACAGTACACAAACACCACTGCGCTTCCCTCAATCCTAAAACACTACCCCCAGCATGACCCCCATACTACCCAAACACCACTATGCTACCCTAAACAGTAAAACACTTCTCCAGCACGACCCTCTACACTACCAAAACACATCTGTACTACCCTAAACCCCAATACACTACCCCAGCACGACCCCCTACACTACGCAAATACCACTGCACTACCCTAAACCCTAAATCTACCCCCAACACGACCCCCTACACTACCCAAACTCCACTGCACTACACTAAACGATAAAACACTACCCAAACACCCCTGTACTACCATTACCCCTAAAACACTACCCCAGCATGACCCCCTACACTACACAAACACCACTGCACTACCCTAAACCCTAAAACACTACCCCCTACACTACACAAACACCACTGCACTACCCAAAACCCTAAAACACTACCCCCAGCATGACCCCCTACACTACACAAACGCCACTGTACTGCCCTAAACCCTAAAACACTACCCCCGGCACGACCCCCTACACTACCAAAACACCACTGCGCTAACCTAAACCCTAAAACACTACCCCCGACACAACACCCTACACTACCCAAAAAACACTGCACTACCCTAAACCCTAACACACTAATCCAGGCACGACCACTTACACTACACAAACAACACTGCGCTTCCCTACACCCTAAAACACCACCCCCCACATGACCCCCAACACTACTCAAACACCACTGCGCTACCCTAAACGCTAAATCTCTACCCCCAGCATGACCCCTACACTACCCAAACACCTCCGCACTACCCTAAACCCTAGAACACTACCTCAGCACGACCCCCTACAGTACCCAAACACCACTGCACTCCCCTAAACCCTAAATCTACCCCAGAATGACCCCCTACACTACCCTACACTTTAAAACACAACCCCCTACACTACACAAACACCACTGCACTACCCTTAACCCTAAAACACTACCCCCAGCACGACCCCCTACACTACACAAACACCACTGCACTACCCTAAACCCTGGAACACTACCTCAGCACGACCCCCTAAAGAACCCTCACACCACTGCACTAGCCTACACTTTAAAACACAACCCCCTACACTACACAAACACCACAGGACTACCCTGAGCTCTAAAACACTACCCCTTCACTACACAAACACCACTGCACTACCCTAAACCCTACAACACTACCCCAGCATGACCCCCTACACTGCACAAACACCACTGTACTACCCTAAACCCTAAAACACTACCCTGAGCATGAACCCGCAAACACTACACAAACACCATTGCACCGCCCTAAACCTTAAATCTATCCCAGAACGACCCCCTACACTACCCAAACACCACTGCACTACCCTAAACCCTAAAACACTACCCCTACACTACACAAACACCACTGCACTACCCTAAACCCTAAAACACTACCCCCAGCATGACCCTCTACACTACGTAAATACCACTGTGCTACCCTAAACCCTAAAACACTACCCCAGCGCGACCCCCTACACTACCCAAACATCACTGCGCTACCCTAAACCCTAAAACACTACCCCCAGCACGACCCACTACACAAATACCACTGCACTACCCTAAAGCACTACCCCAGCACGGCCCCCTACATGATGAGGAATTCATGCAGTGCCTCGTTTTGTATCCTCCTTTACATAGATGTCTGTTTGCAGTTTCACGTTTTCGCTTTTAGCATAGTTTGTTTCAGTGCCTCTAGACTGAGGAAAAGTATTTCACTAGAGCGATGTCACATAATTGAGTCCTCCATTCAGACCTATGAAAGTGCCTTAGTCGTTTTTCAAAGGTTTGTCACAGATATTTCTGCAGGTAGTTTGTGCAAATGTAGAAATTATTCAGAACATGCTAAGCCGTAGCACAGTTGAACTCTGATAGATCGCTCGCCACTTAAATGGTAAGGCAGGTGTAAAAAGGACCGTGGCCTCAGACCACCTCTCTGCAACGCAGCTCTGTGGCGCTTACTGACGGTACCTGGTGGGCTAGTTGGACGCCAGGGACCCTGAAGATTCAAGGGGATTTAATCCCCCAACTTAAAACGTGCCACTGGGCGTGTTTCCACAGTGGTGAAGGAAGGTGGCGGGACCTGAGGTGATGTGTGGAAACAAGCCCTGTGGCTCCTTTTAATTTGGGGAATTAATTCCCCTTCAATCCTGAGGGCACCTGGGGGCCAACTAGCCCACAAGGTACCTCCAGTAAGTGCCAGAGGCCTGCACTGCAGAGAGGTGGTCCAGACCACTCCCCTTTTTACACCTCTGCAATGCAGCTCTGTGGCGCTTACTGGAGGTACCTGGTTGGCTAGTTGGACCCCAGAGACTTTCAGGATTCAAGGGGACGTAATCTCCCAACTTAAAACGGCAACAGGGTGTGTTTGCACACATGCCACCTCAGGCCCCCCTCCCTTCACCACTGTTCGAACGCGCCCCATAGCGCGTTTTAAGAGGTAGTTTTAATCCCCCTGCCCTACTATGTACTAGGGCCTTACAGAGGAGGTCATGCTAATCACAGGGTACCCCAACGCATAGTGTTCCCTAGTGTATGTAGGTGTTTTAACTGTATTCTAAGTGTCTTTTAGCGTACCACTGGCTCTAGGCCTGGCTAGTCAGAGTCAGTTACCACCAGTCCCCATCTGAAAAAGTTGTGGGCAAGGATGATTTTGTAACAAGGCCTCTTTCTGCTCCTCTGTTGGTTATTTCTGCACATGTCTTGCTTCTTCCTGCACTTTTATTCGTCTTTGTGGACTTCTGTTGCTTCTTTCTGCATTTCTTTTGTTCTTTCTGTGCATTTTTTTCTTCTTTCTTCACATGTCCTACCTCTCTAGGCATCGTTAGAAACTAGCATTTGAAAAACCTTTGAAATTCACTGAAAAAACCATAGGTTTGAGGTACGTTATAGTTAGAAATTAGCATTTACAAAAACATTTGAAATTCACTGAAAAAACTATAGGTTTCAGGCACGTTATAGTTAGAAATTAGCATTTACAAAAACATTTGAAATTCACTGAAAAAACTATAGGTTTCAGGCACGTTATAGTTAGAAATTAGCATTTAAAAAACCTTAGAAAGTCACTGAAAAAACCATAGGTTTCAGGGGTGTTATAGTTAGCTGGACAGTTCTCTCATACAAAACCACAGAAATTCCTTCGTTATAGTTAGTTCTGCAAACTATAACTTCAATCAATCAATCAATTTATAGAGCGCGCTACTCACCCGTGAGGGTCTCAAGGCGCTGGAGGGAGGGGGGGGGGGTGCTGCTGCTGCTCGAAGAGCCAGGTCTTGAGGTGGCTCCTGAAGGTGAGATGGTCCTGGGTCAGTCGTAGGTGGGTGGGTAGGGCGTTCCACGTCTTGGCAGCCAGGTAAGAGAAATATCTTCCTGCGGAGGTGGTTCTGCGAATCCGTGGTACGCTGGCGAGGGCGAGGCTGGAGGATCGGAGCTGGCGGGTCTGAGGTTGGAATGTGAGGCGGTTGTTTAGGTATTCGGGGCTGTGTTGTTGAGCGCTTTGTGTGCGTGGGTGAGAAGCCGGAAGGTGATCCTTTTGCTGACGGGCAGCCAGTGCAGGTCTTTCAGGTGGGTAGATATGTGGCTGTGGCGTGGGATGTCCAGGATGAGTCGTGTGGATGCATTCTGTATGCGCTGGAGCCTTTTCTGAAGTTTGGCTGTGGTTCCTGCGTAGAGGGCGTTCCCGTAGTCCAGTCGGCTGGTGACGAGGGCCTGGGTGACCGTCTTTCTGGTTTCAGTAGGGATACATAGGAAGATCTTTTGGAGCATGCGCAGGGTGTTGAAGCATGAGGATGAGAGGGCGTTGGCTTGCTTGGTCATCGTGAGGGAGGAGTCCAGGATGAATCCCAGGTTGCGTGCGTGATCCGTGGGTATCGGTGCGGTGCCCAGTGCTGTGGGCCACCAGAAGTCGCCCCAGGCGGATGGGGATGGTCCGAAGATGAGGACCTCCGTCTTGTCTGAGTTCAGTTTGAGACGGCTGAGTTTCATCCAATCCGCGATGTTTTTTATTCCTTCCTGGAGGTTGGATTTGGCGGTGGCTGGGTCTTTGGTGAGGGGGAGTATCAGCTGGGTGTCGTCGGCTTATGAGATGATGTTGAGGTTGTGTTTGCATGCGATTGCGGCGAGGGGGCTCATGTAGATATTAAAGAGGGTTGGGCTGAACGAGGAGCCTTGGGGTACGCCGCAGATGATCTCGGTGGCCGCTGATCTGAAGGGAGGGAGGGAGGTGGACTCTCTGGGTTCTGTCGGAGAGAAACGAGGTGATCCAGTCCAGGGCATTATCTTGGATCCCGGGGTTGTGGAGGCGGGTTATTAGGGTGCGATGGCAGACTGTATCAAAGGCGGCTGAGAGGTCTAGGAGGATGAGAGCGGTTGTTTCCCCGTTGTCGAGCAGGGTCCTGATGTCGTCGGTGGCTGCGATGAGGGCGGTCTCAGTGCTGTGCTACTGCCTTTCCCTCGCTGATCGTTCCTCCGCACAGCCGATTAGGTGCTGTAGCGGGGACCGGCGAGTTACGACGCCATCTTGAGGGTACTCTGGGTTTGCCGGTGCAGTTTCTCTGCCACTCCCACCTTTGGCCAGCATATTATGACATCTCCCTCCCGTCCGCGAAGCAGACGCGTGCAGCGGGCGCGCCGGTGGCGCGCCAAAGGCAAGCCCGTCTGCGCCCGTCCGTGACCGGTCGGGAGCCGGGGCCACAGACCCTGCTCCTTTCTTGATGTACTCTCCTGCACAGCTCCTCGCTTACCTAGATGACTGGCCCCTTAGCGCTCTCACGCTCGAACGCATCCATGATTTTGGCATTCTTGCCCCCTCCCCTGCGGCTTTACCTCTCAAGCCTCAGTCGGTTGTCCTTCCTGTCTCTTCTCCCCTTTCCCTTTCCTGCCCGCCTGTTGTGGCTGCGGCCTACCTCCTGAACACCCGCTCGGCAGCCAGGCACCATCTGGAACTCTATAACCTTCTGGACACTGAGAAACCTGACTTCTCGTTTCTCACGGAAACTTGGTTTTCTGTAGATTCATTGCCCGATGTTTTATCAGCACTCCCCGACTCCTACTATGCCCTCTGTGCCAACCGCCCCGATGGGAAAGCCGGTGGTGGTGTGGCTATGATCATCCGGTCGAATCTCCAGTTCCAGCCCCTATCCTATTCTTCCATTCTGAATGTGGACTTCATGGTTGCCCGTTCGGTCAACCTCTCGGTTCCTCTTACTGTTGTCCTTGTATACCGTCCCCCTCAAACTATGTCTCACTTCGTGCCAGCTCTACAGGAACTTATGGCCACTCTGGGGATCAACAATTCCTCAGTTCTTCTATTGGGTGATTTCAATTATTGGCCCGGAGACCCTAGGGAAGATCAGACATCTAAAGACTTTTCTGATACCCTCCGCTGTGTTAACTTTATTTCTCATATCCACGCCCCCACCCACGTGCATGGTCACACTCTCGACCAGATTTGGTCAGTCAGTCGGACCATTCTCTCTCCTATTATCCTTCCTTGCACCTGGTCGGACCATTCGCTTATTTCCTTTTCCATCGATCTTGGACCTATTGACAAGCTCCCCCTGCCTAAGTACGTCTCGGCCCGGAACTGGAATCGGGTGGACCTTAATACTCTGTTATGTTATGTTATGTTATAGCGCTTTTGTATAGCGCACGGCTACTCAAAAGGAGTGTCCCGGCGCTTTCCACCTGCAGCTCAGGATAAAAATAACACAACACAGCAGAAATAAAAATGGTCTAAACAGAGAATGGTGAAAAGAGCCTAAAGACTAAAAAGCCAGGTCTTCAGGCTTTTCCTGAACTGGAACAAATTGGCAGTGCTGCGGAGCGTGAGCGGGAGCGAATTCCACAGCTGAGGAGCTTTGCAGCTAAAAGAGCGCCCTCCCGCACGGGCCTTCCTCACCCGCGGGACCACCGCTTTATAAAGGGATTCTGAACGCAAAGAGCGGACTGGTCGATAGAAAGCGAGTCTCCGCTGAAGGTATCCAGCCCCAGATCCATGCAAGGCTTTGTGCATCAGGGTCAGGGATTTGAACTGGATCCGCTTCCGGATGGGCAGCCAATGTAACGCCTCTAACAAGCCGGAGGCTCGGGCTCGTCTACACAGGCCAAAAATAGCCCGGGAGGCCGAGTTCTGTACCACCTGTAGACGCTGGACTAGGTAGTCAGGGAGGCCCAGAAAGAGGGCATTGGCGTAGTCTAGCCTTGAGCCCACGAGAGCCTGCACAGTAATCCGCCTGTGCTCCTCAGATAGCAAGGGCAGGAATTTACGGAGCATTTTCAGGATTCCATAGCAGGTGCCAGCCAGACCCAGAATGTGAGTTCTCAGCGACAGCTGGTTGTCTAGCTTGACACCCAGATTTTTTGCTACCACGGAAGACTGTGCAGGAGGGCTCATGTCAGACGGCCACCAATGCTCTCTGTTCTTCCTTGGTGTCCTCTTCCCCCGATTTGTCCGACCTTTCCCTTGACCTCCAAGTGGACGCCGTTAACAGCTGGCTGTCCACTTCTTGCGACCTGGTCGCTCCCCTCAGGAGGGTCAGGTCCTGCCGCCTCCACAGGGCTAACAAGTGGTTTTCCAGTGAACTCAAAACACTCAAACTGGCTCTTAGACAGTTAGAGCGCCAGTGGAGGCGCAATTACAGCCCCTCCCTGAGGGCTTGATATAGGTTTCTTCTTCACAACTATAAGAAAGCTATCCTCTTAGCCAAAACGGAATACTTCACTGGAAAGATCATATCAGCGGCTAATAAACCCAAGGAGATTTTCTCCATCGTCCACAACTTAGCTGCATCCGACGGAGCTAATCCCAATCCTGTCCCTTCCCAAGCTCTCTACCATTCTCTCAACGATTTTTTCCTTGAGAAAATCGCCAATATCAAACGAAACATTCCTTTGTCACCCTCTCCCCTTCCCCCTTCTCTCCCCCCCCCACACCGTTCCCTTCCCTTGACCATTTCTCACCTATTTACATGGAATCCTTCCTTGCTCTTCTCAGAAAGGTCAAGTCAGGCTCCCCCTCTGATTGTGGCCCGGCACATATTCTAAGGGAGCTGTTTTCTGGCTGCCCTGACCTTCCCCTGTCCCTTCTTAATGCATCCATCTCCGAGGGCGCAGTCCCGGCCTCTTTCAAATCAGCTACAGTCATCCCCATTCTAAAAAAACCTGGTAACGACCCCACTCTCCCTGCCAATTTTAGGCCCATATCCTTGCTTCCTTACCTAGGCAAGATTCTGGAGAGCCATATTACTTCCTGTCTCTCTGCTTATATCGAGGACAACCACCTATTGGCCTCCCACCAAGCGGGCTTCCGCCCGGCCCACTCAACAGAATCTGTGGTCCTCTCCGTCTTGGACGAGCTGAAGAGCAAGGCAGATTCTAACTCTCCCCAAGCCTTGGTGCTTCTCGATCTGTCCGCTGCTTTCGACACGGTTGACCATTCCATTCTTCTCGATCGTGTCAGAGCAGCGGGCATTCGTGGGACCGCTCTCACTTGGCCCGCCTCATTTCTTCAAGGTCGGACGCAGGCGGTCCAACTTTCGGGCTTTACCGCCCCCACCCGCTTGGTGCCCTGTGGGGTCCCCCAAGGTTCTTCCCTTTCCCCCCTCCTTTTCAATCTTTACATCCACCCCCTCATTGTTTCTCTGCTTAACAAGGAGGTCTCTGTATTTAATTATGCGGATGATCTCCAGCTTGTTTTCGATCTCTCTTCTTCCCCAGATTCCGTCCCTAAATTTCAAACTACCCTTATTTTTATTTCTGATTGGATGAATCAAAATCATCTTAAACTTAATCCGGACAAAACGGAGTTGGTCCTAACTGGTGGCCCTACCAACCCCTGTTCCTTCTGTTCCAGTTAAAACCCTGGGAATCAAAATCAGCCAGGACCTCTCCATGCGTCCTCAGATTAGTTCTGTTGTTTCATCCTGCTTTCTGTCCCTCAGAATTATTCGCAAGATTTCCCGTTTTTTTTCCCTTGATGCCTTCAAACTTATTGTTCTGGCAATGATTCTTTCCCGTTTGGACTACGGGAACTGTTTGTACGTGGGCATTCCTGCCTACGAACTACGGCGCCTCCAGTCCATCCAGAATCAGGCCGCTTGTCTCATCTACCGGCTCCCCAAGTTCCATCACATCACCCCCTTACTCAAGTCCCTTCACTGGCTTCCCATCTTGCAGAGAACTCTCTTCAAGATGGGCTGTATGGTCTTCATGGCTCGTGCCCGTACAGCCCCAGTCTACATAAACTCCATGATTACCCCCTATCTCCCTTGTCGCAACCTCCGTTCTTCAACCCAGGCGCTCCTTAGTGTCCCCCGCTTTCGAAAGTCCAGAGTGGGCGGCACTAGGTTCTCCACCCTTGCCCCCCGTTTCTGGAACAGTCTTCCTGTGACCATCAGGTCTATCACCATATATCTGCACTTTCGTAAAGCACTCAAAACCCATCTGTTTGCCCAAACCTTTTCCTTACAGTAATCTCCTGGTGCCTCCCCCATCCCCGCCTGTCAATCCCTAGCGCCAGGAAACCGCTTGGTAGCAGAGCGCTTTACAAATCCTTTCAACTTTCAACTTTCTGTGGTTGGCTCGGAATCCGGACTGGGATGGGTCAGCTGCTTATTGACGGTTTTCTCTATGACTTTTGCAGGGAAGGGAAGAAGAGAGATGGGGCGGAAGTTCTTGAGGTCTTTAGGGTCCGCCGAGGGTTTCTTCAGTATGGCGTTGATCTCAGCATGCTTCCAGCTCTCTGGGAAGGTGGCGGACGTGAGGGAGTTGTCATGACGTTCCGGACGTAGGGTGCGATGATGGAGTCGGCTTTGTTGAAGATGTGGTGAGGGCAGGGGTCTGAAGGAGATAACGTGGGGGGTGTCTTCAGTGCTGATGGGAGTCCAGTTGCTGAGGGTGGTTGTCGGGTGCGTTGGTTCTGTTGCTGAGGGCAGAGTCTGGGTCTGAGCGCCGAAGCTGTCGTGCATTTCGGCGATCTTGCGGTGAAAGAAAGTGGCGAGGGAGTTGCAAAGGTCTTGCGATGATGTGAGGTCGTTGCTGTTGGCGCTGGGGTGGCGAGCTCTTTTACGATGCTGAAGAGTTCCTTGTTGTTGTGTATGTTGTTTTCCAGCTGCTGTTTGAACGATGTCTTTTTGGTGGTGCGGATCAGCTGGTGGTGTTTGCGAGTGGCGTTTTTGAGGGCAGTCAGGTTGTCTGTCGTCTTTTCGGGGCGCCAGGTTTTCTCGAGGGTTTGGCATGATTTCTTCGATTTTTAGAGGTCGTCGGTGAACAATGTGGCTTTCCTGTTGCCAGGTTTGCCTGGAGAGTTCTTAAGTGGTGCAAGGGTGTTGGCGCAGTTGATGATCCACTGTGTGAGGTTGTGGGCCGCGTTGTTGGTGTCCGCGGTTCTGGCTCAGTGATGTGCTTAGCTGGTCTGTGGTCACTTTGCTCCAGCATCTGCAGGGGATCTGTTGCGGGTGGTGGTGAGATGTGGTCCTCTTGTAGGTGAAATGGATGCAGCTGTGGTCGGTCCAGTGGAGTCCGGTGGAGTGGCTGAAGGTAACGTGGTCGCTGGCAGAGAAGATGGGGTCGAGCGTGTGGCCGGCGTAGTGGGTGGGGGTGATCACCAGTTATTGAGTCCGAGGTTGGCGAGGTTGTCTAGCAGGGTGGTGGTGTTGTTGTCGTTGTTGTTCTCAGGTGGAAGTTCAGGTTCCCTAGGAGGATGTAGTCCGATGAAGCGAGGGCATGCGGGCTGATGAGGTCGTCGATGGCTTCGTTGAACTGTGTGCGCGGGCCTGGGGATCTGTAGATGAGGGTTCCTCTGAGGGTGGTCTTGGGGTCGGTGCGGATCTGGAAGTGTAGATGTTCGGCGGTGGTGAGGGTGTCTTCGGTGTTGGTCAAGACGCTGATGGTGCTCCTGTGGATGATAGCGATTCCTCCTCCTGTTTGGTTGATGCGATCCTTTCGGATGATCTTGTATCCGTCCAGGATGGCTATGGCGATGTCGGGGGCTGAGGAGGTGTTCATCCAGGTTTCCGTGAGGAAGGCGACGTCTGGCGCTGTTGTGTCGAGGAGGTCCCAGAGTTAGACAGCGTGCTTGTGGAAGGAGCGGGTGTTGAGCAGGATGCACTTTAGGTGGTTGTTGTTATTGCCTGGTCCGGGTGGTGGTGTGAGGTTTCGGATGCAGGTGAATTTGCAGTCTAGGCAGGAGAAGGGTCCATGGGTGCGCTTCGGGGTGGCTCAGTAGCAGGTAGGTGGTCGTCTGGTGTTGAGTGCGTTGAGGTAGGCGGTGTTGTATCTCAGTCGGGTTTCCTGGCTTCGGCGGGGGCCAGGGGTTCTGGCGCTAGGCGCGGTCCAGGCGCGGACGGGCGCAGACGGGCTTGCCTTTGGCACGCCAGCGGTGAGCCAGCTGCGCGCGTGTCTGCTGCGCGGCCTCCATATGAGGGGTTGTGGGAGGGAGGAGCAGCTGGGAGGCGGGAGTGGGGCGGCCAATGGGAACCAAGGGGGTGGGGCCGCAAGGGAGCAGCGGTGGGAAGCGCGGGTGACACAGAAGGCAAGAGGGGGCAGGGGGAGGGCACAAGGCACAAGCGAAAATGGCAACAATAGTGAGAATAAAGTACCAGTAAAGGAGACGAAAACAAAAGTGGCAACAGTAACGGCGGAGGAAGCACAAGATATAAGCAGGCACAAGCAAAACAACAACAAGGCCGACCTCGGTGGGGAGAGTCGGTCAATTCACAGCAGGTAGCGAGGGGACCGCGGCACAGGAGGACCGTGTGGCGGCTGGGGGGACGACCTACCTGAAGACAGGGTCAAGGGTTGCTCCTTGCAATGCACTTCTTGTGCCCCTGCAATGCACTGCTGATGACGTCACATATTACATCACTCATGACATGGCCAGTGACATCACTGATGACATCTCAAATGACATCACTGATGACATCATCCAGTGACTGTGTGTTTCTGTAAAGTTTTAATATGTTTAATATATATAGGGAAAGGCATATTGAAGAATGAGTGGGTGTATAAGTGTCTGAATGGATGATTTAGTAGGTGTGTGATTGACCCTATAAGTGAGTGATTAAACGTATCTTGCTGAATGCATGGGTTAGTGACTAAACTGTGTGAATGTCTGTATCCGTCTGTCTGTTGGTGTGTAACCGGCCAAATGGGTTTGTGAATAGCTACATGAGTGTCTATATGTGTTTTTGATTGGTTGTCTGAGTATCTGTATGGGTGCCTGAGTGTTTATGTTGGTGAGGTGTGTGTGACTCTGTGCATAGATGTGTGAGTGGGGGATTCACTGGATGCAAGGTTTCAAGAGTGTATCTGTGATGGACTGTATGGGTGGGTGACTGTGTGTATGGCCGTGTTAGTGAGTGAGTGAATGTATACCTCAGTGGTTCATGTGTGAGTAACTACATATGTGAAAGGCAGTATGTATGTGTGCTGGAGTATAGAAATGGCTATAATTGAGAGTGTGTGATTCTGAGATTGGCAATATGGATGGGTGTGTGCTTGTAGCAGTGATTGTATAAGAGTGTAAGAATGTGCTAGTATTTGTATGAGTATGTGAGCTGCAGTGTGTATAACTGTATAGGTGAGTAAATGGCAGTGTGATTAATTATTTGCATGACTGACTAGGAGTGTGAGTGCCTCTATGGATGAGTGGTGGTGTGTGAGTGTTTATATAGGTGTATGAGTGCATAGGATAGTCCTGTACTGAGTGATCATAAGTATGAGTGACTGTACAGGTGAGTGAATGGATGAATGTGTAAACCTAAGAATCAGTGAGTGTGTATGTAGTTATTGCTTCCCGATAAGTATGACGTATTTAAAGTGTGCTAAAAGCACAACCAGCCTTAAAAAATAAACCGATTGGCCAAAAGTGCAAAAATAAGCATGAACAACAGACTGTGGCATATACTGCATAGATGTCATAATGCAGTACATTTCCTAATATTAGGAGTGTATGATCCTCAGAAATTCAAAAAAATAAATACATTGTGCATGTAGAGTCACAAAGCAACCTATTAGTCTGTGCAGATTAAACCAAATTAAAGGCATAATACGAAATAATACAAAATAAACAATTCACAGTAATGGTTATCACTTAGTGGCTCATAATGAAAATATGTGGATCATTCAAAATAATCAGTCCTGGCTAGTGCCTACCAGTGTCGACTCCTATTTTTATGGACTGCCTTGTAAACATCCAACAATTGTTAATGAAAAGGGCAAAATATTGTAAAAATACAATAAGTGCAGACATTTCTACCGCTATGTAGAAGCATATGTCTGTCATATATATAAATATACATACACACATATATAATATATATATTCAATTCAAAACATTAAATATATAAGCAAACAAATAAAATATTTTTTAATGATATTGTACAAAAAATATTGTAAAAAGTTGAAAATATAAACAAGTAGTATACAATTGCAATTATAAACAAATATTAATAATAAATAAATTTAGCCAATATTAGGAAATATATTGAGGTCTGGGAATAATAGATATACTATTACCGCTACAGTTTATGCAACAGTAGAGAAGGTGTAGGACTTAGGAGGGGTTAAATGTATTATTCTCACTCCAAACAGTAGGGAAAGTGTTCGAACTTCGGAAGGGGTTACATTTACTATTCCCACTCAAGTCTGTGCTGCAGTAAGGAAAGCATGAGACTTCGGAGGGCAAAGATTTGCTATTCCCACAACAGTAGGGAAAGCGTTGGACTTCGGAGGGGTAAAATTGACTAATCCCACTCCAGTCTAAGCAACAGTAGGTAAAATACTTCACGTCAAACACATTTCATATTTGAATATCCCTATTAATTTAGAAATAATATACGACTCTTAATATAAACATTATTACTTAACATAAATATATATTAAATTAAATAAACAATTAACCAATTTACAATAACCATAAACAATGTATTAATGAATTTATCAATTATAAACTGATGGCAATTTAATTATTGCTTCATTAACTTGCCACCCATTACCCCTACAAACTTACAAATCCACACCTAAAATAAATAAGTATAACACACTTTACATAATTGATAATCAATGAAATAAAATAATTGTCAATAACTGAATTAAATATTCAATTTCAAAAATCTTTATTTCGATCATGAAAGATCATAAAAGATATACAAATATTTAGTCATTAAAAACGATGAAAGACATTATACAAGTATACTATTTTTAAAATACAATTCTTAATAAAATAGTTATACAGATGCTAATTTAATATTGTTTTGAAGAGCGCAACTAGGCCAAATGCAAGGGGGGTAAGAGAAGAATGTTTCATGCAATTATAGTGTCCTCCATTATTTGTGCGCGGACCCGCCACATTGCAGTCAAGAATTTTGCCATTGCGAACACAGTTGGCACAGATAGGTCTGTCTTTAGGACTCTGTAAGCGCCGGGGCGTATGTTCTGAATCCCAATTTTTTTAGAAGTGGCACCAGCCAATGACACCTAATTCTAGTATAGGCTTTACAGAACAATACCACGTGCAAGTCACTCTCCAGTTTATATGCGCAGGCCGGACACGCCCCTGTCTCCAGTCGGCCAGCCCAGGACTTTGTGAAAGACCTTAGGGGGAGAGACCCATACCTCCATTGCAAGAAGATCTTCCGTGTGAACGTCGGTGAGATACCATCTAATACACACTCATGGCTGTATGAGTCTTTTACCTTAATGAAGAGGTCGGTAAGAGACCCTTCCCGGGTGGTGGCCAGTGTTTTTTGGAGCATAAAATTGTAAAATAAATTGAAAAGTGTTTTCCTGGAGATCCTTGCGGACACATATTCCGGATCTGTCCATAGCTCTGGCACTCCGAGAGTCATATACATACTCCTGATGTACCTTAGCCAAGGTATTTTAGTGGCGTTGGGTAACTTTAGAAATTCCTGCAGCTCATTTCTGTAATTGACGAGATCCTGGCTACTCCATAGGCGACGCCAATAGATCAGAGGTTTAAGGCCCAGTTCTTCAGTGATGGGTCGCAGTGCCAGATCCAGTCTTAATGGGAGGAGTGGGGTGCTCGGGGGGAGGGCAACCAATTGTCTGATAAATTTATTTTCTATGGCCTGGATAGTGTGTGGCAGGGTGTGTCCCCAGAGCTCGCTACCATAGATAATTCCCCCCCGGGCTTGAGCTTTATAAATATGGATAGCAGGTGCCAGCGGACGCAGTGGGGATTTCCTGGCAATTCTTGTGATGCCTCCCGCCCTCTGAGCTAGTTTTGTGCTCGCTTTCATTATATGGGCCGACCATGTTAGGTTCTGGTTTAGGGTAATACCCAGATATTCTATTGTGTAGACCCTTTCCAGAGATGTTGTGCCCAGGCGGGGATTTGGGGAATTTTTGGGCTTGGGGTTAAGGATCATGAATTTTGTTTTTGAGGGATTGATTTCAAGACCCCTTTCATTACAGAAGCCCAAAAAACCATCCAAGACCCTCTGTAACCCCATGGGTGATTTGGACAGCAGCAGGGTGTCGTCCGCAAACATGATCGCGGGTACCCTGCTGCTGTTCAATTTTGGTGCATCAATATTGGGGATCCTGCTCAGGTGTTCTATCACCCCGTTCACAAAGAGGCAAAACAGGGTCGGCGCTAGTACTCAACCCTGCCGTACCCCTCTGCGAACGGGAAACTTGTCAGTCAACCTGCCTTCTTTCCCACATCTAACTCGGGCATAATTGTCTTTGTGCAGTCTAATTAGAATTTGGAGGATTTCACCCGGGACGTCCAGCTCGACCAATACCTCCCACAGTTTGGCCCTAGGGACCAGATCGAATGCGGCACGAAGGTCCACGAAGACAGCGTAAAGGGTGCCGCCCTCGATCAGTACTGTCTTCCAGTAGATGATATTTAATCGGAGTATTTGGTCGACTGTAGAGACTCCTTTTCTGAATCCCGCCTGCAATGGGCTAAGGGTGTCAGTCTCATCCAACCAGGTTTGTAACCTGTTAAGTACTAGCCTGCCAAATAGCTTCTGCGAGACGTCAATGAGGCTAATTGGGCGATAGTTGGCTGGGAGCAGGGGAGATCCCTTTTTAAAAATCGGGACCACCTCCGCCCCCAGCCAAGTATCAGGTATTTCCATTCCCTCAAGAACTGCATTGAACATCAGCAGAAGATAAGGTGCCCAAATTCCTGGTTCCTGTTTAAATAAGTCTCCTGGCACCCCATCCAGGCCAGGTGCCTTTCCAGAGGATAACCCTGCTATCGCCATCCTCACCTCTTTCTCGGTGAAAGGGTCCAATGCCTGATTGTTTTTCATGATATAGAATGGGAATTCCAGCCCTCCAACCTCCGTGGAATATAAAGACTGGTAGTGATTTTGCCAGACACTCGGGGCAATGTTTGGTTCGATTGCCGAGGGAAGGTCTTCAGAACCATGATTGACTATGCGCCAAAATTTGCGGGAATCCCTCGTTGCTAATAGCTCCGAGAGATTCTCCCAGTGTTGGAGATCCCACTCTATCTTGGCGTTTTCCACAAGTGTCTTATACGCCCGCCTTCTACTACGGATCTCCTCCCTTGATCCTCCAGCTTTATTAGTAAGTAGAAGGTCACGTTTGGCGTTTCGGCATGAGATATTAAACCAGGTATCTTTATGAGGTCTCCGGGTCCTGGAGGGTCCACTACTAAAGAGGTCCAGCTCCAGACTTTTTAATTAATTGATCATGTATGCGCAGGAGATGCTCTCTGTTTTCCTGCGTGCTCACTGGGACCCACGAGGCAAATGCCTCTGCTAAGATTGGTGTAATCCTAGCATAGAGGATGGCTAACTTATCTTCTCTAGTGGACAGCTTTTCCCATCTTATCCTCCTTCTGTTGTTTTCTAGGAGGTACCCTTCCCTGGGCTTTTGTTCATTCGATGCCCTGTCCTCAGTATGGGGAATGGCGTATTCCAATTCCAAGGCATTGTGATCACTGTCTTCTCTGACTGTTACTCTAAAATCTATCACCCTTTTCCAAGCGGATAGTTGTACCAGTAGGTAGTCTAATCTAGATTCCCTCCCAATTGTATTGTATGTACATTTGCACGGGATGTCAGATTTGACACGGCCGTTGCAAGCCCTAAGGCCGTGAGCGAGGATGAGCATATTTATCTGCACGGCTAGTGGTGTCAATGCTCTCGGAGGGGGGGCCTCTGTCGCGGGAACCTGCCAACTTGAATCCTCCTCTAGGGAGGGTCCATCAAGTAGGCCCGGTAATGGCTCAAAGTGTGAATTAAAATCCCCCCCCACTAGATATGATGTGCCCTCGGAATAGCCTCCAAGAAAGAGGACAGTTCTTCAATGGTTTTTGAGGTGCTCGATATGGGGGTCGGTCTGGAATAGACATTTATTATAAGTAATTTAAATGATCTAGGCCATTCAAGGAGGACAGCCAATATATCTTCTGAGTCTACATTTTGACGTGTAGCTAGGCAACCCAGATGCGATGCCACCCAGATTGCCAGTCCCCCCGATGGGGGACCTCTCCCTCCCCATCTTGCCGGTATAGAGAATATCTCAAAACCTCGAGAGGTATACTCCTCCCTTGCCCAAGTCTCTTGGAAGAGACAGACGCTTCTAGAATCTGTTAAATCGGCCCACGGTTGGGAATCTATTCTGTTCGCCAATCCAGCCACGTTCCATGACAGCAGTTTTAGTATATAAGGAGCGTGCTGGTTGTTTCCCCTTGTACCTAGATTTACCATTGGATTGGCGTGATCTTTTGGGGGCATCCCTCGTATAGGATCTTGTCCTAAATATTACTTAATTAAATTCCCACCCAACAAACCTACAAGCCCAGCAGCCCACACCTAAAATATCTAATTATTACACAATTTACATAACTATTAGTCAGTTAAATATGTTATCATACATCAATAATTATTATTTGTTAATTACTTACCTTCCCACCTGTACCTCTACAAACCTAGCAACCCACAATTAAAATATACCAAAATCAAATCAGTATTACATAATGCACATAATTAATAATCAATCCAATAATTAATAATCAAGACATTGTTAATTATTACTTAACCTCCCCCCTAAACCCCTACAAACCCAGCACCCTGCACCTAAACTATAGCTAAAATATATTAGCAATTTACATAATTAATAATCAATTAAATAATAAAGTAAAAATTAATTGTTAATTATTACCTAATTATCTTCCCACCCTATACCCATACAAACCTAGCATCGCACAATTCAAATATAACAAAATCAAATCAGTATTACATAATGTTCATAATTAATATCAGTCACATATTACTTACAACTTATGAATGAATTAATAATGATTACTTAATTAACTTCCCCTTATCCCCTTGCAAACCCAACCACCCGCTACAATACTATAAATTACTATTAGCAATTAAATGTAGATTTTCCACAGCCTTGGTGGCCTGAAAATCTGGATTTTATTAAGGACACGGAGGCTAACATTATGCAATAAATCCTTTATTGCCACCACTCAGCAGCAAGAAAAACAGGTTCTTAGAATAGAGAATACAGAACCTCTAACAACATTCCAATACCAACAAAACTCCTCCTCATCTTCTCCTCTTCCTTCTTACATTGCCTGCTAAAAGAGAAAAACTTCAAACAAAATAATACTTTCAGTCTTTAGTCACGAAATAATCCAAACACAGAAATCTTCTTGCTTTGCGAAACGTAGAGATGAGATATGTTCGAATCCAACCTCTCTCAATCAGCTTAATTTTGACCTGCATTAATAACTAAGCAACACAACATCAGGGTTGGGAAAAACAAGGGAGGGATAATATTAGCCTCCGTGTCCTTAATAAAATCCAAATTTTCAGCCTACCAAGGCTGTGGAAAATCTACATTTTATGGCACGACACGGAGGCCAACATTATGCAAGTTCAAAGCATATTAACCAGAGATTTAGCTGCACTATCAATAGGTTTAAAATAAAATTGTCTAAAACAGAATCTGTTGAACAATCTGCACATTTTAGAATATCCTGCAGACTATCTCCCAATATACGTGTTTTGATGCAGCTGCACCCCTCACTGAATGTGCACCAAACATACTTATATCTATTCTTGCCTTTTCCATTAAACTTTTCGACCATCTAGTGTGGGGGGGCAAACAAGCTAGACTAAAATGGGATGTGCTAATCAGACCTTACTCGGCAGGCAGCTTTGACGTACCAGATTTTGAACAATATTATATTAGCGTTCAGGCACACTATCTATATTTCTGGATACATCCGCCTAAATACATGACGCAGCTGGCAGCAGAACATTGGCTTGCTCATCCAGTACCGATAGAGGGAGTGATATACATGGCTCTGCCTGCCCGTGAACGCACCCAGACAACTGTAAACGCCACGATCACGGCATGGCAGCGTATTGCGCGCCTAGTTGAGGCCCCTATACCGTATTCACCGCTGCTACCGCTGGTATATCATCCAGACATGCCCCTCTTGCAAGAAGCGCTTTTTCATAAGTAGCGGGATCGCACGTCCATCAAACATTGGGGGGACCTGTATGAAAATGGGACATTTCGTACTCTTGACAGCATGTTCCGTGGGGCGCAGTACACACCACTAGACGTATTCTTATACATTCGCCTCAAGCAAGGTATTAGATCCCTGCACGTGGACTTTCCAGATGAACCCCCGCTGCTTGCACCACTACAGACCCTCTTACAACAAACATCGCCGAGACGGCTAGTATCTCTCATCTATCGCACGGTACGCACTCAACGACATGTTGTGGCTACTCGGTCGCGCTCAAAATGGGAGGCAGAGCTAGGCACTCCCATAATGGACAAACAATGGGACTACTGTTGCTCGCAACCGGAAAGAATATCGGCCAGCAGCAGGTTGAGGGTTATACACTATAAATATCTCCATAGGCTGTACCACACCCCAGTCAGTATGCACAAGTACCATCTTTGTGATAATGATAGGTGTGACAGGTGCCAGGCTCCACAGGCTGATTTTTTACACTTGTCCTGGAGCTGCCCGACAGTACAAGAGTTCTGGGAACATGTTTTTACAGCGCTGAGACAAATGACCAATATCTGCATAGAAGCTACACCACTATTGCTTTATTGAGCCATGTTAAACATATCCCAATAGCATACCGCCGATACACGGCGCTTGCATTATTAATGGCTAAAAGACGAGTAGCCTGTAGATGGAGCAGGGGAAGAGCGCCTAAATTTAAGGATTGGCTCAACGATTTGATACACTGCCAAGAACAATCTGCCCTGTATGCTGAGCTAATACCTATCACATCCAGGCCTAGGGATATATGGTCGCCACTAGTTTCTTACTTGCAATTGAGGACTCGGGGTGGAGACGGCTAGTACACACAGGGGTACATTACCGAGCATACTCCCTTACATGTCACCGCCTAAAGGCCTCGTGTACCGTCTATACGGGCTGCATAACGAATCCCCAGTGGGGGTGTAGTGGATGGGGTAGTGGGAGACCCGAGAGGAGATTCTGCCTACCTACATGAGGGCCAGCTATACATGAGGGATGTTTAAAATATGTGATGCTGCTGGTGTGGTAGACACAGCCGCTAACCGACCTAGAGTGGCAGGAGATATGTCTATGACGTGCCCACGACCTCTTCTACTTTCCATTCTTTCGGATGTTGTGATCTATTGCTCCTCCTAGGTTAATTGCCATAGTGCTTTTTAGGCAAACGCGGCCGGCCTGGTACGGTTGTTGGCGACTTTCTGTGTTATCATGCTATCATGCTATCATGCTTATGTTATGTACTTATACTTTGTCTATTTGACAGGAACATCATGATGCTGCCAGCCAAATTGGTTGTAGGCACAAAAGCTGTGTACCCTTGTAATCTACCAATAAAGGTCTTTGAAACTTTAAAAAAAAAAAAAAAGAAAAAAACCTTTTCACCCATCTAGCCAAAGTGGGTGACGAAACAGCTTTATATGGCTACCTGAAAGAAACGAGTAATTGATCCACCCCAACAGGTCTTAAAGGCCTCGTTCTACATTTAAATTCCTTCACACAATGCACCACACAAAGCTTTTCCTTTTCAAACAGGTATGGATAAAAAACTGAAGTTGATTTCGTTTGTGTTCTCTGTTTAATGTAAAAACAAATACCCTCAGGAGTAAAACATCTGCTTGTAATTTCCAAAGCACGCACATCAGAAACTCTTCTGAAAGAAAGAAGGCACAGCAACATCGTAAGTTTATATGATAAATCCTTTAGATCGAAATGCATATTGTCATCCCATGACCCAAGAAAATGTAAAACAAGAGACACATCCCAAAGAGAAGTATATCTTGGACCAGGAGGTCTAGCCAACCTGATGATTCTTAATAACCTCTTAACCATAATGTCCTGTCCAACAGAAATACCATTCACAAAATCATGAGCTGCTGAAATAGCAGATCTATGTAAATTCACTGACCTATAAGCCAAACCCCTTTTATACAAATCGGTTAAGTAATTCAAAACATGAACTACATCTGCTGAAACGGGATCCATATTCCTTTCCACACACCAACCATTCCACTTATTCCAGGCTGACTTATATACCTTCCATGTTCCATGTGCCCATGATTCTTCAATGAGTTTCGAAGCCTCAGATGACAGTCCTGGCTTTCTCCAGATTCTCCTGAAAGTCTTAAAGTCACAAGCTGAAGTTGACCTGATTCTACCAGACTATGAACCTCCTCCAGAGGACCTCGCAAGACTCCTTGAAACATTGGCAGAAGTATTGGCAAATCGAAACTCATCCCCAACAAACATAGGGTACCAAGCTTGTTAATTCCAAAATGGTGCGATCACCACCACCGTTTCCTTCCATTTCCGAATCATCCCTGTTACTCTGCTGATCATTGAAAAAGGAGGGAAAGCATAAGGCCGAAGACCTCTCCAATCCTCCAGAAAAGCATTTATCCCCAGAGCCTCCGGATCCGAATGGCAGCTGAAAAACCTCTCTAGTTGAGTGTTTATTCTGTTCGTAAAAAGGTCTATCTGAAAGGGTCCCGAAAAAAGGTTCAACTTCGCAAAAACCAACCTGTCTAATGTCCAATCGCTGGAATCGTAAAAATTCCTTGAATTCCAATCTGCTACTGAATTGGAATTGCCTGGGATATGTTCTGCTTGTACATAAATGTTTCTCTCCAAACAATACTCCCAAAAGATCATCACTGCTAGACCTTTCGATTGTGGACCTCCCATCCTGTTGACATACCTCACAGCAGAAACATTGTCCATCCTTAAAATAACCGAGCATCTTGCAGTCTGTTCCCCCAAAACATTTTTTGTAAAAGAGCCAGCTAGTAATTCCAAACAATTTATATGCGGTTTCCTTTCCTGACTTGTCCAACGACTGCCAGTACTGAGCAATCTGCATCTTGCACCCCAACCTTCCAAGCTTACATCTGACTCCACAACTAGACCCGCATTCTCTCCAAAAATTGCTCGCCCATTCCAAGCTTCCATATTCCTCAGCCACCAAATTAACTCCTGACTTGCCTCCAGTGAAAGACATACATTCTCTGAATATTTCAAACCATTCCTCAAATGCAAAGCCTTTAACCTCTGTAATGCCCTATAATGTAAAGACCCTGGGAAAATTGCCTGAATTGTAGAAGACAGAAGTCCAACAATGCGTGCTAACATTCTTAAAGAGATACAGTTTCTTTTTAGAACATTTTTCAATTCCTTTCGAATTCTCTTTAGTTTCTCCTTTGGAAGTTTCAGAACAGCTTCCACCGCATCCACTACAAATCCCAAAAATTGTGTTTGTTGACCTGGTACACATTGTGATTTCTTTCTGTTCACCACAAAACCCAGCAACTCTAGCAACTCTACTGCTAACTTTGTATGAGAAAGAAGAGTGTTCCTGTCCTGATCCATAATAAAAATGTCGTCCAAATAGATTAGACGTACACCCCTCTCCCTCAGAAAAGCCGCCACCGGTCGTAGCACGTTCGTGAAACACAACAGAGCTGACGACAGGCCGAATGGTAGACAAACAAACTTCCACATTTGGCCTTTCCACACAAACCTCAAATATCTCTGATGCTCTTCCTAAATTGGTATTGTAAGATAAGCATCCTTCAAATCCAATCTGGTCATCCAGTCTCCTTTCAAGAACACATCTTTCAACAGATGTATCCATTTTGAAATGGTGATAAACTACCCAATCGTTTAACTGTCGTAAATGTATTACTGGACCCATACTCCCTTTGTCCTTTTTCTCCACTAAAAAGATGTTGCTGATAAACCCTTCTACAAACTCTCTCTCTCTTTCTATTGCTCCTTTCTTTAATAAATCTTGTACCTCTAAGTCTATCATTTTTACTTGTTCCTTTTGAAACTTACTTGCCTATCTTTAATGCCCGAGGCATCCTCTACTTGCCTTTCTGAACAGCAAACATGTTCTACCACAGTAGATTTCTTCTTCTTCCCCAGTTGAACACTGGAAGAAATATGTTTCCTTTTTCGTGATTCGTTCCTATTGATACCATGCGCATTTTCATTTTCAGGTGCGGACCAAAACCTTTCCTCCTCTAAGTCTACTACACTTAGAAGCAGTCAGTAGTTCTAATTTCCTTTCCATTCTCAGAGAAACCTCTGTTGTAATTTTTCTATAACTTTGTTCAATTTCACCTCCAGAGAACCCTCTCCATGCTCCATAATAACTACTTATTATATTCCACACTCTAAAATACACTTTTAAAAACGTAATTAAAATAATAAATATTTTCAAATTAAATATTTTCCTTAACAAACCTTACTTCTCTAATTAATGATTTCAAATTCCTTTTTCCAAGCTTTAAAACACATTAAATCAAGTCTCAAACCCCTATTCCTAAAACAATACCAATCCGATCGCTAACACCACCTTAAACACTCTCTTTTCTCCTCATGAAACTGACTAGAATATCCGATTCTGTTAGTGTAAAGTCATTGCTAAGCAACCGAATGTGTACGGCAACACTACTCTGCCAAACAATTCTGAAACTGAGCTCGAACATATACGCGTAAACGCGTGTTCTCCTACTTTCGAGTCAGAGAAGAATGATCGGTGTCAAGAGAAGGGCTCGATAGGAGATTCAGAAATGACTGTGCTGAGTCATAAGATAGGCTCGCGAGGGTGACTAAGAGCTTGGGACGGTAAAGCTCCTGTTTATTTACGATTTCAAACCGCTCGCGGCATTAGCGCGTATTAACGGTTTCTTCTAAAATGAATATTACACTGACATTTCAACAACATAAACCTTGCTTTCCTTGTTAAAAACATGCATGCATTGTTCAAAGTGAAGTATCTTCTTAATAAACACAAAAAAAATGTACGCTTCGTGAAAATCAAATACTTTACCTGTACTCCTTAATAATTTGATAAAGTGAATAATTTCTTTCAATTGATAATGAACATTACATCATATTCCTCTAAAAATATTACATTTTAAATTATTTATATTCTCCGAAATTGCTATTTAATTAATTCTTAAACCTAAATGTTTTTATATCATGTCTACAAATCTAATATAAATAATCTTATTTAATAATAAATTATATAATTATATTATAAACTTTTCATAGTGTTAAAATATTTAAATGATCATTTCCATTTAAGTCAATTAGGAGTAATACTTTTCTTTTTGAGCAGCAGCAATAAAAGAAGGAAGAGGAGATGATGAGGAGGAGTTTTGTTGTTATTGGAATGTTCTTAGAGGTTCTGTATTCTCTAATCTAAGAAACTGTTTTTCTTGCTGCTGAGTGGTGGCAATAAAGGATTTATTGCATAATGTTGGCCTCTGTGTCGTGCCATAAAAGACAATTTTTGAAATCATTTAAAATTACAAACTATATTAAAAAAATATATAGCAATTATACAAAAAAATAATATATGAACTAAACCACATTCAAATAAATAGAAAACAATATTCTTTGCAACTGTATCGTTGATAACGAAATTGAAAACAACAATATTCTCAACAATGATATTACCTACCTGAAAAAACGATATTCATGATGATATTTCTGTATCACAATATTTTTTTCCTATATTTCTCTCTCCCAATATTTAAAACTCAATATTTTGTTTAAATATCATTAAGTTACAAAACTTTTGCTAGACATAACACAGAGTCAAGGTGTGTGTGTGGCACTAGGCAGCCTGATTGTGCATCACCATTAGTGGGTGAGCAGGTTAGTGCCATACCATACTAGATATTGTGCTTTCATGCTCTCTCCTTCACATGCAACACTGCACAGCAATTTTTGGTGCTGCGCTGTTTGAGAGACATCTTTGCAAATATGGTACTTAGGGCCAGATTTATCACAGCGTTGTGTCACCCTTGCGCCACCCAAGGGGGTGCAAAGTTGATGCAACACTTAAGCCAGATTTATCAAGCCACGCAAAGCCACCTTGCAAGGCCCTGCATGGCTTGGAAATCTGTAGTAACACATGGCAGTGCAAATTGCAGCCTTGCGTTACTGTGCCACAGAGGCATTTCCTGGATGGAGCATGGATGTATCCATGCATCCACGGGCGGATTTTGGCACATTCCCAGATTTACCATGAGTAGCAGGCCTGGGAATGCATCAAAATGCTACACCTCCCCAAGTGAGGCGTAACAAGGAGAAATGTTTATTTCTCCTCGTTTTTTCCTCTTTCTATGTGTGCTGTATTCTGCAGTGCACATAGAAATAGGAAAATGGCTCTGAGGACTATTTTTGTGCAGGAAGGTGTCCCTTTCAAGAAAAAACATATCCTGCCTGAAATGCAGGCACCCATGCACCATTATGCAAGGGTACCTGCGTTGGTGCTAGGCAGCCAAAAGTGCACCAGCACAAGTAAAGCTCTATATAATTATAAATAAGGCACATTCCTTCCCTTTCCCTATAAAGCAGTCCAGCACAGCAAGGGGGCTTGCTGCGTTCCGCCGTATGAAAGTTTGATAAATATGGCCCAATGGAAATAAATAAAGAGGTATTATCAGGTGGTGATGTTTCTGCTCGATGTAGCATTGAAGGGAACAATATACTGATATGCTTTTCATAAAGCAAGGCACACACTGGAATGCAAGTCTACTCTGGATGGAAGAGCTTTACTTCCTGTGTAAAGTGCTACCTTGAGAGTGCTGGTAGCTGCAGCCGTCTGTGGCAGTTCGAGTGATCTCACACCATGAGTAAGATTTACTAGGACTCCGTGCTATGTTTGCATCACAAAAGTGACGTAAATCAGCACAATTTGTAGAACTGTACTTTACATTCCAGTAAAAAACAAGTTCTTGCACTTGAAAGTAGTCTTAAAGTAATGTAAAGTAGTGCACTACAATCCGCTACTTTGCATCAACAGGGCGTACTATGATTGGTACATGGGTGTTTACATGCGAATCATAAACTTTATTCGACAATTAAGTCATAAAAGTATACATAAAATCCACATTTTACCATAAAAATTCCAATAAAATGTATACAATAAATATTTTAAAAAAGAATTAAACTACAAGAGACAATTGACGAATCAATTTACATAATTAGATAAAATACAAAAAAGTCATCAATATATATACAGTTCAAGGAAGCATTGGACCAAACTCATTTCAGTAGAACAATCCACATGTTTACGACTATCTTATGGCTGATAAAACTTGTTATTCATACCTCTGACTCAATTTGTTTAGCCCGAATTACCAATGCCCATCTCAGAAACTTGGCTACAGCAATAGCGATTGGGGGGCTAGGGTCTCTACATAAAATTCTTAAGGCCTCTTCGTGCCTGCGGGTACCAAGTAATTTACAGATAGGCTTAACCCACATAGATCTAGGGGCAGCATACAGAGGACAAAAGAAAAAGAGGTGACTTAGAGACTCTTGTTCCTCCCCACACCTTGGGCATGTATCATTATTGTTTTCTCCTGCCCATTTAGCTGTAAATGACCTTAATGGGAGGGAGCCAACTCTAAGTTGAAAATAGAGTTTACGATCCTGCGGTTTCTCTATGGCATCCCAACATATTTCCAGCTTCGGTTGGGCCTTAAACTCCAGAAAACGGCCTGTTAGATGTTTACATGCAACCACCCATGGGTTTTGATATAAAGCCCTATCAAAAATGGCAGAAAGTACTTTGTTTCAAAAGCTAGTAGCTTTTCGAGACAGGCATTAAAAAGGAGAAATATATTCATTTCTCTTTATTTTTCCAACATTGCACATGTTCTGTGCTGTCCAGCCCACATCCAGTGAGGGGAAGTTTTAAACTATGTGCCAACATTGTACCATAAAAGGTACACTTTCAATACAAAACCTATGGCATCACGCACGCACTCCTGCACTGCGATGCAAAGGAGTGTGCATGGATCAAGGCAAGCTCGAGCATCTGTGCAAGAATAGAGAGAAGCAACAACATATCTTAGAAGATATTGCACTGTTAGGTTCTCTCCATTTCATACTATGCAGCACAGCAACTTTAGTTGCTGCCCTGGGTTGTGTGAAAGGTTCGTCAATCCACAAAGTTTATAGGTACCTTATATGATCTGGTGGGTAAAAGAAAGCAGTGAGTAAACAAAGAGTCAAAGCTATCCCACTCTTGCTTTCCAAGTACAGAATAACCTACTACCCTAGGCCCAGTTTTTGATTACCCATAAACACATAGGTTCTGCTAACACCACTGGTGGGTGGAACTAAGGATGCTCAACTATCAAGCTCCATATTTAACTAACCTGCGGTTTGGCAGACTTTAGCATATAACAACATGATGGATGCCCATGTATGACAACATGTTCCCTTGAAGAGAGACTACCATTGACACCATCTTTATCTGTCATACCTGATCAACTAAACTGCGACACCATCCAGTTAAAGAAGAAGGGTCCACAGCATGCCCACAAGACATTTCCACACGGAGGACGTCTTCATCGTCACCTGATTAAAATAAAGAGGTTTTGTGAATTGAGATTGTTTCTTGTCACAATGATGTACAGAATGTGAGAAGGGTGTGGAAAGTAAGGGCCTGATTACGAGTTTGACGGCCAAACCCGTGGCCGAGCTGCTCGCAACACTATGAGTGCTTCTCGTGTCTGGCGAGCTTTTTTTGATTTTCCCACTGCGGTGCCCAGAAAATGGGTCGGCAATGGGGACGCAAATAACTGTTTCTGCACCGAATGAACTAAAAAGTCCATGCGTGCAAGCACTGGGGAGCAAGGACACAGGGGGCACATTTTGTGCCCCCCTGCATGCACCCCATGGCGCAGAGGCACAAGGGGGCGATTAACCCAGAGACGGCGCGAACACACAGAGTAAATTACTGACTAGGTTCTTTTGCCGACAGGGGCCAAAACTAGAAAGCTGCTGAACTGGAACAATCCTGCCTTGTAATAAAAATCGAAGACCTCTCATTTTTAAATTAAGGACCCTTTTGGACTAATCAATATGAACGGATCACTGTAAAACATCAATGGGAGAGGATTAAGACCTAAAGAAGTCTCTGGAGTAGGGACGAAACGCGTTGTCTACGCTGATGTGAATTTTATGTAAATTTTCAATAAAAAGAATTCATCAACACGCAACAACCCTGAAGAATCTTGTATCAATTTATGAAATATGATTGTAAATTACTAGGAAATTGAAAATTGTAGTTGACAAATCCTACATTGTTAAAAGATAACATTCTGATATAGTAACAAACAGTGAGTGCTGATCTATCTGATACACAAGCTTCCCAGCCACGGTTTTCATGGAGAACGAACCGCCATGAAAACCATCGTGGAGAAGAAACTTGTAATATCTTTGGCGGGCCCGGTGGTTTCCTGCTGGTTGCGGTGGAGCAATGGCACTCCGACCTCCCTAATTGTAATAGGGTGGTCGGAAGACCACCACCGCTGCACCTACATGAGTCTGGAGGTCCGTGGACTGCTGACTCATAATTGAGACATAAGTCCACATGGAACAAGTGGGCATTTAGCTGAAAATATAAACATGTAAACATTCATGTGAGATACACTAGAAGTGAAGCACATTAGATGGTATTGCACTAGATCTTTGCCATTTCAGTAACACGCCTGTTACCTATCAGCCATTTTCAATATCACTTTTTCTCCCTCAATTCAGTACTTAGTCAGTCAGACATCATGTGACCATGGTTACGAAAATCCCTATGCGCTTTTCCTCTAACCACCTGGCTATTTCCTATCCTTGAGGGACCCATACAAGGAGATAGACCCACTGCTTGCCCTAAGATCAGAAAGCAAACACTGGATCAAGCTCAAAACCCTTCAGGAGGGTTCTAAGTAATGAGACAAAGAAATGTATTAGGAGAAATTAAGATTACCTTCAAAGTAATCAGCACTTTACGCTCTGAACTGCAAAGTAATCAGCACATTACCAAAACCACACCCTACTCCAAAACAGAACACATACTGTTACATTTCTTAAAAAATAAAAAGCAACCATCTGGTGCAAAAAGTAATAATTAAGGATAACATATCTCTTTGGTTTGCAAACTATTGTGGAAACCAGAGAAAGTTATCACACATTACCTTCTTTTAAGAACACACCTCTATCTGAAGTTTGCATTTAACTATAAATATACATGCGAGGGAGTTCCCAAAACTTCACAAGTATATAAATGTAATAATATTTTATTTTGAGATTTTCATGACTAAGGCAGCAGTACTTATATCATTTTGCAAAGTCTCTCTCGCTCCTCTAAGGTGCGATTTTGTCCAATCTTAGCTTAATCAATCCACTACTTAATAAATATATTAATTCATTTATACTCGGGGGGTGTTTCAAATATGCCAACTGGGCGTGGCCAAGATGGCGGCGTAAACGGTCGCAGGTCCGGTGAGCTCCCCGTCCCGTCGCTTCCCAAGTCCGATAATTAGCACAGTGTCCCCCCCAAAAAGGGCACTATCGGCGACCGGAGGTTCAGGGAAGCTTGGAGACGCGGCGACATCGAGGACGGGGTGTCAGTGAGCCGAGGAGCCGCAGCTACCGACCAGTCTGCATGCGAGGCGGGTGCCGGTAGCGCCGGGCGGAGACCCAGACACAGCATATAGGTTGCGGCAGAGCCGGCCCGGTGGTACACCGGGGCCTGGAGGTGCCGGGGTCCCGGAGCCTGAGTGACGACACAGCGGAGGCCCGGCGACTGCAGTTCGTGGACCGCAGGCCTCCCCTTTCTTCCCCCCCTGGCCGTGAGGCGTTGGCCAGACTACACCAGCAAGAGACGGAGGAGCACGGCGAGGGCCCACCAACGGAGAACACCCCACACACGGAACACGCCGCCGCCGGCGAGGAGGTGAGGAGGCACGGGTGCGGTGGCGAACGGCAGAAGGCTCCCCCCGTAGCCACCAACAACATGTGGGGCAGCACTGGGAGAGAGCCCGGGGGGCCTGGTGGGCTGGGTCGACTGTTCTACGGCAGCCGACGGGGGATCGAAACGGTGGCCCCGAGACTGAGAGGCCGTCGCTAGGGGCTCCGGCGGTGCACGGGCCGCTGTGTCGGCGGTCACCCGAAGCAGGCGCGCCCGCCCCAGAAAAAGAGCAGGAGGCGCCATTTTAGACTGCTGGGCCTGCTGGGGAGCCCACAAGCCCCAGGCGCAACCGGGGCGACCGGGAGAGGCCGACCAACGAGGAGACAGAGCAGTGGCCTTGGGGCCTGGAGCCCATCACGCGGTGCCCAGTACAGCACAGGCCGCGGTGTCAGCGGACCCCCGCCCCAGCCGCGCCCTATTCTGGAACACAACGAGAAGCGCCATTTTGAGCGGCCTGACCTTGAAGATCGCGCGGGACCGCTCCCTGTCGGGGCACCTGGGAGGGACCTGCCACCGGGGAGACAACACAGTGACCCTTGAGACACCGGGCGCATAGAACAATTCCTCGGAAGGGCCGGTAAGGCCGAGGCCGAGACGGAGGGCACAATGGCGGGCCAACGGAGGAAAGGGGACCGCACACTCCCAGAGCTGCTCGCTACAACCCAGGCGAGAAATGAAAAAGGGCCGCCCTTGCCCGAGACCACCAAACCACAACCCAGCCAATCCGGGACAGAAGGGCCCATAACTAAGTCCTTCCTGGAATCGCTATTCAACATGCTCAGAGACGACTTCAAAACGTTGCAACAAGAAGTGGCGGGAGAGTTCCGGGAGATTAGAAGAGAAGTAGACAGCCTGAGGGAACGAGTGGCAGTCATTGAGGAGACAGATCAAGCCAGGAGCGAGGAAATAGAACAGCTACAACAAGAGGTCATACGACTGAAAGACCAACAGTTGGACCTGCAGGCGCATGCAGAGGACCTTGAAAACCGGTCCCGCCGAAACAACATACGGGTCCGGGGGGTCCCTCTTAAGGAAGAGGGGACAGACATAACAAGCTACCTGCAAGCCTTATTTCGCGACATCCTGGGGGAACCAACAGACTTTGTGGTCAGGATCGACAGGGCACACAGGGTGGGGCTCCCTCGGCGTGCGCCTGCTGCCCCCCCCGGACATATTGGCTTTCCTGACGGACTTCCCGCTCAAAAAAAGGATCCTTAAGGAAGCCCGGCGAAAACAACCTCTTCAGTTTCGCAACTGCCCAATAGCCCTGTATCAAGAACTCTCGGCCATCACACTACAGAAGCGGAAAACCTTCAGGGTAGCCACAGACTTTCTACGGAAAGAGCAGATTCCATACTCCTGGGGTCACCCGTTCAGACTGGTGTTTAAGTGGGAACTGCGATCACTGCATGACACTTGTGCGCTATTGGGCATAGAGCAACCGGAAGAACAGACACCCACGCAACGATCACAGGGACAAGTTAACAGAGGATGGCAAAGCGTCAGCCGCAGACCCTCACCTAAACCACATTTGAAACCCGAGGCCCACTTCATCTCTCAAGAGCAGGCCATAGCCATCCGAGAGGTGGCCAAAGAAACGTAGATCTCTGACTGAGCTCATACAAAGGGGGGGTCTGCTTAGCACTCTTTTGCACCTGGGCCGGAAGGGGCGGGCGGGGGGCCACAGTGGCCGCCACGTGGAAACGCTCCACCAGACTACTACACCACAGCCCTGCGATGGACCAGCAGGACTGAGACACTGACTTCTCACTGTTGGGGTGTTGGGGTAGGGAGGTTTGCTGTTGTGGGGAGTCTTGCGAAGAGAGCGGGAAGTTGGGGGTTGTTGGGGTGGTGGTAGGGAGAGGTGGGGGAGGAGAGCGGAGGGGGGAGGGGCGGGGAAGAGGGAGGAAGGGATGGGAGTTTGGGGTTTTTTGGGAGGGGGAGGTGGGGGAGGGCGGAAGTTGGGAGGGAAGTTGTTAAGGGGGGGCACCCCTCGTCCACCTTCTTCTTTGTTTTTCTGTGGCCTTTTGCCTTATTACAACATTGCACCCAGAGCGTTGACAGTCACCCTGATGCCTAATGACGCACTCCAGACTTAGGGTCCTTTCCCTGAACGTGCGAGGGCTTAATAACCCCATTAAGCACCGAGCGGGCCTGTCCCTACTGGAGCACTCCTCGGCAGATATCTGCCTCCTCCAGGAGATGCACTTACTGCCCAAAGACCAACACCGACTTAAATCCCGTGCCTTTCCCACACAGCTCTTCTCGTCTTCCTCCAGGAAGGTTGCCGGGGTAGCAATACTAGTATCCAAATCATTCACAGGCAAGGTCCTTCAGCGGGAGGTGGAAATAAAAGGGCGACTGCTGGTACACCGCTTCCTCATTTTACGCGCCCAACGAGGGACAAGAAATTTTTCTTCAGACAGCACTGGCAGCTGCTACAGCCAACACTGAGCGACACTTGTTGATTGGAGGCGACTTAAATTTAGTTTTCCACAACACAGCAGACCGCTCCTGTCAAAGGTCAGGCCAAGTGGAGGCTTTCTCCACGTCCGGACACGCACACCTCCAAGATCTTGGTCTCACCGACCTATGGAGAAACCTCCATCCACGCAGCACTGCCTACACTTACCACTCAGGGGCCCACAAATCTTACGCCAGGTTGGACTACTTCCTCTGCACGTCACCACTCGTATCGCGAGCGCAAGAAGCAGATATCCTACCGGCTTCGCTGTCTGACCACTCCCCGGTGGTGGCCACCTTCCTACTGCCGGCCACACCGACCCCACAACGTCACTGGCGGCTTCGGGAATCCCTTCCCCATACCCCCTCGACAGTAGAGCGGATTAAAACTGCTATCACACATTTTCTGACACATAACAACAATACAGATACCACGCGCGCTACTCAATGGGCTGCCCTCAAGGCGGTCTTACGGGGGGAGTTTATATCTATAGCCAAGGCCAACAATAAGGAGAGGGCGCAGAAACTAGCCGAACTTATGCAACAAGTCGCGGAACTGGAGCAAATGCACCAGCGCACAGGTGCGACACGAGCCTGGCGTCAATTGTGCGCTGAGAGGAAAATGTTGGCAGCGCTAGTCCAAGATGCGGCAGAATACGCGGCCCTCCGTCTCCGGCAGGTGTACTACACGGGGGGAGATCGCTGCGGACGGCTACTGGCGAACAAGCTGCGTGAGCAGCGCCAGAGGACAGGAGTGCAGGCCATACAGGCAAATAGGGGCAACCTTGTCTCGGACGAGGCGGCAATAGCGGAGACTTTCGGATCATATTATCGGTCCCTCTATCCTAGCTACACTCTCGACGCGCAGGCTGGTCAGTCTTGCCTACAGGGAGCGCACCTCCCGTCCTTCAACCGTGCCCAAGCGAACTTTCTGGATAGGCCCATTGGCCTGGAAGAAGTGGTGTCCGCGATCTCCCGCCTGAAACTCGGGAAATCCTCAGGACCTGACGGTTACCCCGCAACCTTTTATAAGACGTTCTGCCACCAGTTGGCTCCCCTCCTGCGAGATCTTTTTAACTCCTTCGACCAGCCTGGTGCGATCCCCGCGAACCTCCTGGAGGCGTCCATCTTGGTGATACCAAAGCCCGGCAGAGACGCGACCCGCTGCAGTTCGTATCGGCCGATATTGCTTTTAAACATAGACTTTAAACTCTACACAGGTATTCTAGCCAGCCGACTTGCACCGTACACGCAACAGCTGGTGGAGCCAGACCAAGCAGGCTTCATACCCCAGCGACAGACCAGCGACAACACCAGGCGGGTCCTCCACCTCAATGAGGCGGGGTCGCGTACGAAACCAGACTGCATGCTCCTTACTATTGACACCGAAAAGGCATTCGATAGGGTGCACTAGCCCTACCTTGAACAGGTCCTACATCATTTTGGCCTGGGAGATGTCCTCTGTACCCGCAGTCTCAATTGCTACGGTCAACCCAATGCCACGGTGCGAGTCAACGGGCATACTTCCCCACGCTTCCAGATCGGCAGGGGGACCAGGCAAGGTTGCCCCCTCTCCCCCATCTTGTTCGCCCTCTACATGGAGCCGCTGGCACAGAGAGTCTAGCAACATGCTCTCATCAAGGGCATACGGTTTGGTGGAGACACTCACACAATTAGCCTCTACGCGGATGACATTTTGCTCTCCCTGACCGACCCTGTCCAATCGCTACGTGCACTTTTTATTGAAAGGGACGGGTTTGCACGCGCTTCCGTGTTCAAAATTAACACAGAAAAGTCGATTGCCCTTAATATCTCCCTGGCATCGAGCCCTTAGCCGCAATACGAGAGGAACATGCTATGCAATGGTCGGACTCCACAGTCCCCTACTTAGGTGTCCTCCTAGGCCCCACCATCCCTGCCACGGTGGAAGCGAACTACACCAAGCTTCGCGCACAGATCCAGGAGGAACTTCGGAGATGGAAACGACACTCCCTCTCCTGGCTGAAGAGAATAGCCGCCACGAAAATGACCCTCCTATCGCAGATCCTCTATTTGTTTCAGCCTCTTCCCCTTCGACCACCGCACGATTGGATCCAACAGATGCAGGCCGAACTGGCGCTCTACATCTGGCAAGGCCGCCGGCCGCGCTTCAAACAGACCATCGCAGTCCTCCCGCCGGGCCACGGCGGAGTAGGGATTCCGGATTTACAGCTCTATTTTTACGCCGCGCTACTCCGGTGCCTGGTGGAATGGCACAAATTAGAATCGGGCAAGCCCTGGTTCTTCCAGGATCAAGCAGTGGCAGGCATGCCCCTGCAGGGCATTCCCTTTCTCCCTAGGTGTCACCGGCCACCGAACCTGTATGCCTCCTATATCACAGGCAGGCACAGTCATGGAGGTGTGGGACCGTGTCGCTACCAAACACAAACTGACATCCTTCCCATCTCCCATGACGCCCTTATTCGCCAACCCAGATTTTACCCCGGGGCTGGATCCGAACGCGTTTGCAAACTGGCGACGAACTCCCTGCAAGGCACTGGGGTATCTTTTTAACCTGGAAGGGATCTTTTCCTTTCAACAAATGAAAGAAAACTACGACATTCCAGAGGGAGATAGGCTAGCTTATCTACAGGTACGACACTGGGCTCTTCACCCCGAAGTTAAACCAGAGGCACACCGACACCTTAACCCCTATGAAAAATGGCTGGTCACTCGCACCTCTGAGAAGAAATTGATCACTGACCTGTATCAATTTCTCATCCTCACGAATGTCCACACATATAACGCGGGCAGGTGTCATTGGGAACGGGAACCATGACGGACCCTGACGCACAAGGAATGGAGTGGTATCTATCACAGAGCACGACACTCCGCCTACCACGCTGGGTTGACTGAAACCCTAACCAAGGTGGCCACATATTGGTACCACACACCGGCACGCCTTCACCAAGCAGACCCAACATTAGCGACCGCTGCTGGAGAGGGTGCGGGGAACTAGGCACACTGGAATATCTACTCCGGAGTTGTGATCGCATACAAGGGTACTGGGACACGATACTAGATGACATTGATTCCCACTTAGTTACACAGCTCCTCCCTGCTTACATTCTGCTGGGGCTGCCCAACGCCCTGATGTACCCCCTGAAGTCTCGAAGGGCCGTCTCATCGCCATAGCATTGGGGGCAGCCACACAAAACATCTTAGCACACTGGAGGACACCGCAGGCCCCCCACACACAGGTTGGTTGCACAGGTTGTGGATGGTGCTTGGCATTGAGAAATTGTCCCTGGTACAGGCCGGGCGGGGGGACAAATTTCCAGAGCTGTTGCGACCCTTCCTGACACTGCTCACAGGGGAGTTTCGCGAATTGAGCTGTCCCAGATACCTACGGCTTCTCCGCTTGGCAGACACTCCACTTCCGGAACCGAACCCATCTAAGTGCAAACGAAAGGGCAGGCGCTGATAACCCTCACCTTATTTTTTCTCCTTAAGGTATTGGGGTTATTCCTTTATTTGGTGGACGGGGGGGCGGGACACATACTACTGTTCACTACTGATGTATATGGCCTATGCTGTTGACCAGCTCCTATGGACACTGAACATGCTTCACTTACTCACACTGGAGCTTGACATGTCATACTTGTCCGATATATGGCGGTTCTACTGTCCTGTTCTTGGTGAAGATTCAATAAAAGATTTAAACCATAAAATATGCCAACTACCCTAAAAAAGACCATCACTTGATAAGCATTCCAGACACATCAAATCCCTGCCTAAATGTGACTACTTTAAACCTCAACCAGGGCAAGATTTGTAATCACTAAAAACTGTTCAAAGTTCAAATACAAATTTCCCATCTGTCAGTGGAACTTCTCCTGTCATTTCTCAAATTGACAACGATGCACATAGGTTTGGAAGACGTCTTTCTGGGTGTATATCACCATCCAGTATGCTGGTCGTAAAGCTCATGGTCAATAAAAGTCTGTACTCTAAGATCAGGTGTCTGTTACAGGCCACACACTAGAACGTGGAAGTCACCATTTAGAAAGAACGGTGTGGTCTGTTTTGTACTTTGTTAGCTTTCTGGTATTTTGATTACGTGATGTCGCTTGAGGTAGGTCAACGTGAGCTTGAGTTCTTGCCTACAATTTTGAGACATTTGGAGTCTGAAATGTAGTCCTCCGAGAGTGGGGTGCTTGGGTATTTGGTTAAGTCCTAAGAGATTTATGAAGCTCTTTGCCTATGAAGAAGCATTACAGTTGTGTTAGTTGCTGGGGTCGGTGGGAACAGAGTGATGTGATTGTGCTCCTAATGGAGTGTGTTTGAGTGTACAGAGGACAGTTTAGCATATAACTGTACTAACAATAATCGGGAAGCCTTGCATATCTTAAAATCGGACCCTAGACCACTTTTTGTCTGTGGGGTGGCAAAGTTCCTAAGCCACATGTGGGGCATCATGAGGAAGGCATTAATGAAAGAACCCCAAGGGTAAATATTAGGCCGTCTCCTGGACCAAGATGTTCAATGGATTACCAGCTTCCCCCATTATGTAATCCAGGATACTCGTAGACACAACACACAAGCACTCTAGCACAAAGAACTTCTGTGCAGCTCCCCCGTTAGAGGGCCCGTAAGTAGACTACCGCATTGTTGTTGCTTTAACATTCTGATGGTCATTTTCATTCCATTGAGGCCATTTTAAGTATATTTTATCTTTTGAATCAACCAGTTTGCTGTTTTAAAAAAAATAGTTTTTATCTTTGTTTTTATTGCTATACATGTTTTATTTTTAAACTAAATGATTTTCATTATTGTTTGTAAAAAATAAGTCTGGTTAATGAACTGCTTTTAAACTGGCTCTTGATGATAGACCATGGCACATTTTCACTAGCCTATGCTTGGGATCGTCCTTGAGCTGAGGTGTTGCACGTAGTTGCATTGCGCATCCCAAATCATTGCACACCGTCCGCTATGAGGTCCCATTATACGAAGAACAATTCTAAATAACATTCTTGTGAAGGAAGAACTTGCATGTTCATTGTAATGCCTGTTGTATGTATAACTTATTCTAATTTTTAGGTCTCGCCGAGGCAGCGTGCATGCGCTGCTCTAGGAGGGCCTTGAGCCATCGGTCTTCACTTTTCAAGCCCTGCACTCGTGCTTGTGGCGGCATCCACCTTGCGGGAGTGAGCAGCGGCGTGCCACAAGCAGGAATGCAGTGCTTGAAAAGTGAAGACTGCTCTCCCAAGTGCGCGCGCACCACTCGCGGGCTCCATTGCCATTAAATACTCCGATTTTTATTAGCTTATTCTTCAGTGTTGCTATAATCAACGTGTTTGAGGTTTAGAATGTGTTCTCCTCCAACCCCGTCCATATTTGCACTTAGTCGTTTTCGAGTGAAATCTCTCCACAGAACGCTGACAGACGCCTGCCCTGACACCGCGCTGGAGAATGACTGCTTCTCCTGCCCCCCAAGCCCCCTTAGCTGGAAATTATCTAGCATTACACGGTGCCTTGCAAACTCGAGCCTGGGGTGCGCTTTCATACCAGACACCGCACATGGAGCTGTTCTTCCCTGCTTCACCATTACCCTCTGGCTGCCCTTCACTCCGTCCCCATCACTGCAGACCAACCACCAGAATAATGCGGCCAGTGCCGTGGGCCCACAAGCAGCCTGCGCTCTGGCACTACCTTGCCCACAGTCGTTTACCTCGCCACTGAAAGGGGACTAGCTGATTTTGCTTTAAAGGGGCAACAGAAGAAAGACTTCTTGCAGCTATCTCTCTTACCCAGAGCATCAATGTGGACGGGGGACTCCTGATGACCCCTTGTTATAATGTCTCCTTAGTTATTGAGCCATTGCCTACTTGCTGACTAGCTGGACTCTTTCAAGAAGTTTTTCGCCCGGCTTTTAAAAACACTGCACAGACAACCGTTGGCTCTTCCCAGAGGGCCAGCTCTCACGTGGATCAATTGGCTTTTTTGGTGTATAATGCCACATCTTAAGTTTTGCAAAAGGGTCTATTTTGCGCCCCAAAGGTAAATTTAATCATCACACATAGAATTCCTTAAGTCAAGGATGTAATAAAACCCAAAACCAATCCTGCTTGTGTTTTTTTTTCACTACAAAAGGTTCTTAATTTACAATCCAAGATAGACCTGTTGGATTTTCCAGTGCTTGTTTATGCAGTTCGGTTGTTTATATAGCTCTTAATCTGGGAGTGGGGTGGAGGTCAAGGATTCTGGCTGTTTCCCAAGCACTCACAGTTTAGGCACATTAAGGGAGTAATAAATCCTTTTTTTGTCGGTCTCTTTTGCGTTTGTTGCTTCAGTCCTGCAATCACTCGGGGCGAGCTGATTTTGAAGTCTCTGACGTCACACTGAAAAAACGATTTTAGGTCTTTGGGGATTTTGAGAGAGCAAGACGTGGAATCCCCCACCCCCTCACCTCGCCTCCAGCTCACCTCACTCACTTGAGTAACAGTGACGTGACGTGCAGATGACTGTAACTAGCAATAGTAATACACAAACCCTGCTGACCCCCCTGAATAACATTGACGTACAACAAACCTAACAAACGCTGCTATTCTGGAGGTGCTCAAGATGAGGGTCGCATCTATCAGTGGTGCAGCAGGCGAGATCGCACTGGTGCACTGAGACCCGAGGAGCCCTCGGCACCCAATTTTGGTTCTCTTTTACTACCCAAGTGCTTGAAAGAAGGGGTATTTCCTTGCTTGAAAATGACCTGCTGCAGTGTTGCTTCGCCACTGTATTCGGCCTGCTCTTTTAACCTCTCTCAAATTCTGGGGCGTGCAGCAGGCCACCCAAACCAAGTCAATGAATATCTGTGAGATATGGATGGGTCATCACATTTTGCAGGGTGTTGAGGCTATACTTTTGCGTTAAGACCGCTGCCAGTCTTCATCCTCTTCTTCTCTCCCTGGCTTCTCTCCCTCATACCGACCTTCCTCTTCTCTTCTTCACTCCATGGCCTCACACCCTCCTCATTCTCTTCATCACTCCCTGGCTTCCACTCCCTCATACCGACCCTCCTTATTCTTTTCACCACTCTCTGGACTCTGGACTCTCTCCTTCACATGGCCCTCCTCATTCTCTTCATCACACCCCTGGACTCTGGCTTCTCTCCCTCACACCAGCCATCCTCATTATTTTCAACACTCCTTGGCCTCTCTTCCTCACACCAGCCCTCCTCATTCTCTTCATCACTCCCTGGCCTCTCTCCCTCACACCAGCCCTCTTCATTCTCTTCATCACTTCCTGGCCTCTCTCCATCACACTGGTCCGCCTCATTCTCTACATCTCTCGCCTGTTGGTCACCACCCTAAGTATGTGCATCCACGGTCCCTCTACTAATTTGCCTGTCTCGACTCCTTCATTACCTCCCGCAGCCCTCGAACCCAAGCCTGTCCATGTTGTTGCACATTCTCTTCTGTTCCTAAATCACGTCCTCTCCCATGAGCTCCTTATCCTGTCAGGAGTGTGTCTTGCTGTGCATTGCCCGCCCAGGTTCTTTCGAGTCCTCCGTACCCACCTCTGTTCCCTAGCGCCCCCACCCCGTGACTGCACCGCTCGCCATCACACTGATTTACGCAAAGAACATTTGAATAAATATTGGCGGCGTGGACTATCAATAGAAAGCTAATGACTACGCACAGCTGAGCAGTGTGATATGCTGCGCAGTCTCCGTCTTGCGCGTCTCTCAATGACCCCCTGACCCAAAAGGTCTTTTAATTCACACTTCAACTTCATTGCCCACCTCTCGTTCCTTCCTGGCCCCACCTCCTGAGTTCTATCTTCCTCAACCCGTCTGTTCCTTCCCCAGCCCCATATATTTCCTCTCTCTCCCCCCATGCTCTCCTCATGCTTTATATTCATTCCCTTCCCACCAGTGGCACACTCCCCCCATACTCCTTTCCTCTCATTCACAGCATTTCTCCCTCTTCAGCCCGCCCTCCTTCTCGTCAGTGGCATCCTGTCCCCTCCTTACCACATATCTGTCCCTTCACCTCAGCCCGCCCCTTCTCCTCAGCAGCATCCTTTCTTCCTCCTCATGACAACTTCTTCCCCCCTACTCTTTGTCTCTCTCCCTCGTCATCCTGCCGCTTCTCTCTAGTTACTCTTCTCTCCCTCTCTGTCACATCTTCACTCCCAGACCAGTCTGCCTCTCTCCCTCCTGATTTACTCCCTGTCTCAGTGCACTACGATAAAAAGCAAGAATTGGCATAGACAATAGGTCTCGCTTTTGGGACCTTATAAGTATTTAGTAATGCAGCACAATGTCCTTGGTGCAACAACATTAACTGTTGCATGGTTAAACACTTATAAGGTCCCAAAGGCGAGATCTATTGGCTATGCCAATGCTTGTTTTATCAGTATTTAAACAGTGTTTTTTTTAGCTTTGATGAAGCGTGTTTCCAAATAAAGCTAATACAACAACTAACAACAATCAGGCTCTGGGGGTGTTTTATCCGAGGCACACAGGCTATGTTTCTGCATAAGGGTGGGGCAATCCTAGATTGCGGTCAATCGTTTGGAGCACTTTGGGACCTCCAGCAAAGGCTGGAGGAGAGGTCATTCATGCACAGATACTAGTGAGAACCCTTGAGTACTCTCAATCAGACTTTATGGACATCTTCATCTTCTCTTTTGGCAAAGGCCTGGTATTTACTCCAACAGAGGGGCTATGTGCATAAATGCTTAATAATATGGAGTCTTATGAATTCCCTAATTTACAGGGAGCTTGGCCTCCATGCCAATTAAGGAAACAATCATTTCGCTGCCAAAACAGGTGTGCTTCTTTTTGAGGGGTTTGTTGCCAAATCTGAAATTCACTGTGTGCCTCCTGCAGGGCAAAACAAACCTGTCAGATCATTTGCACCAGGACATGGAAATGATAACATAGCTCCCAATCTTCAGTTCCTCATTACTAATATGTTCATCCTAGAGCTGCTTATGGTAATAATTTAAGCCCCAATCTTTTTCATGTGACGTCAACTATGTCTGGAGTCCTTTTTCAGTTCTGTCTATATGGCCAACGTCCTTTGTGTACACGTCTGTATAAATAGGTACCTTGTACGATTTTTCTTCTCTGCTTCAGACATCCATCTCCTCAAACTACACATCATCACCCAGACCTGGATGTTCAGCGCCTACCTGACGCTCAACACAACCAAGACATAATGTCTGTTATTTGCTAAGAACAACAAACAAGAAGCAGCATAAACTAGCCTCAATTACATGAACCTTGACGGCTATGAATCCCAACCTGTACTAAATGCTAAGTCAATTGGACACCAACCTCAACCTCAAAAAAACATATTGCCAAAAAACACAAAGATGCTCTGGTACCAGCTCTTTCTTGTAAAGAAAATGAAACTGTTTCTTCCAGAAACAGACTTCATGGCTGTTCAAGTCCTCATACTCTTGCATCTGGTTGGTTGTAATGCCCTACACTGAGGCCTTCCATATCTCACACTGGCAGCCCTTAAAAGCATCCTACATACCACAGCACGTCTCCAGGGAATAAATAAATAAGTTCACATCATCCCCATCCTGATGGAAGTCCATTGGCTTGCCTTGCTGGCCCACACCATCTTCAAACCAGTTCCATCATTTACAAAGGCAACATGACCAGCACCCCCACTTATCTAATAGACAAGCTCAACATCTCTGCACACCTGCAGCCAGGACACCATCAGATTGCAGATTATTAAGTGTAAAAAAAGAAAACACAAGGCAGCAGACCTTTTGCTTCTATGACCCAAGGATCTGCAACAACATCCCTGTAGCCATAAACAGTATTGCCTCAGAACAATAAAGATTTCAACTCTGAATACACACTGCCCCTCCTCCTGTAATATTAACCTGGCCTATTGGTTCTATCTCACAAAATTGACTACTGACATATAGTGCTACACAAGCATCGTAGCAAAAACATCAACCGCCAAAATATCAAGGATGTAAGCTTATGTTTATATGTATACATTTACTATTTTTCACTCTACAGCTACAGATAGTGACAGTATATATTGCCAATGTACATATTTCAGGAGATGAGAAAAGTAAACCCATACCTAAACATATGTATTCATCAAGTTAATACTTTGGTAGTAGACAATTTTGATACAATATTTGTGTTGCAAAATATTTATAAATTAGTATTCTGGCACTATACCAACGTACCTTACTAGGTGTTTCAAATTTTCGAGATAGAGTACACACCAGCTTCAATTTCCAGTTGTTCAAGTTTTCACCCAGAAATCTGGCAGTGCAGATCATCCATTAGAGTATCTGTTAGTGTACCTCATCCCATCAAGATCCCACCAAAGAATCAGGCAGTGTACCCACCTAGGAATCTGGTGATTTACTTCATCCAACCACAGTATTTGGTGGCCGGCCCTTGAAAGTATCTGGTGGAGAGGTGTGGCGCAGAGGCCAGGGCAGCTGACTCCGGAGCACAGGGCTCACGGTTTGATCCCTGGCGCCGGCAAGAGCTCACCTAATCTCCCCAATGGCCCCCAACGCCTTGAGACCCTTACGGGTGAGTAATTCACGCTTTACAAATATCGGATTTATTTATTTATCTGGATGTACACTTTATCAAAGGCAGCCAAGATGTCCTGAAAGCAACAACATTTCGGTTCCATACATTATGTTAGAAATGAGGTCTCTAGTTGGTGGAGGTATGCACCCTGTCCAGGTAGGGACCACAATACTAGTCAGGGTCAGTGGTATCTCCTCATGGGAATGCTGTGGGGCGGGGCAGGGTGGGGTTAGTAAACTCCGGCTTACGGCCGAAGGGTGTTATGTAAATAAATAATTAAATAAATAAAAAGAATCACATTGCGCCCGCTGCATAACCGATTGGCGTTGCAGTGTGCGCAATGTAATTTGTTCTTTTTATTTATTTACTCAACTCTGTTTGTCCGTAAGCCGGAGTTTACTACCCCCCCACCCTGACCCTCCCCCGCCCTGCAGCACTGGTCAGGGTAGGTCAGATACACACCCTAAATTAACTTATGGTCACACCCTCTGGTAGCTTGACTCAGAGCAGTCAGGCTTAACTTAAGAGGTAATGTGTAAAGTACTTGTGCAACACTTCAAATAATAAAATATTAAAACCACCACACAAAAAATATACCACATCTAGTTAAAAAATAGAGCATAATTTATTGAACAAAACAAAAACAAAACAACAAAAAATCCAAAAAGTAATCCGAAAAGTAGAACCAGAGTTATTAGTTTTTAAAGAATATCCTGCAATATAGTGCTTAAAAGCATAAAGCACTAAGCAGGGCAATCTGGTCGCGCTTGACTCCCACAAATACAAATGTTCAGGCCAACTGTGATGGAGCATGGTTTGGATACAGGGACCAACCATGTCCCACTGAAAAAGTATCTTGCTATGCCGTTGACGGGGCTCGATACGTGGAGCAGAGGAAGCGATGTGTTGTCGATCCCTCTGGATGTAGGTGATGCATCGCTTCCGAGCGTTATGCAAATCGAGATATGTCGGCAGCGGCTTCTTGCAAGGTAGGCGATGCATCATTGTCGAGCCACGCAGCCAGCAATGCCATGTCCTTGGATCAGGTGATGCGTCGGTTCCGACCGGCACAACAACGGCGATGTGTGGCACAGAAAACCCACTTCCAAGGGCTCAGGACTGGGTTGCCACTACTTGGCAGGGCGGGACTCGCAGTTGCCAGAGTCTAGAGGCTGCAGCAGGTTTTTGGGAAGTCTTCAATGGCCCTGAGACCTCAGAACAGGAGGCAAGCTAGCAAATCCTTTGAGTCACTTAGGTTCTGGGAACGTATAGATGCAGGTCCAGTTCTCAAGCAAGGAAAGCAGTAGGCGGTAAGGCACGAATAGCAGACCAGGAGTCCAGCAAAGTCCAGCAGAGTCCTTTCAGCAGCAAAGCAGTACTTCTTCCTAGCAGAATGTCCTTAGGGCCAGGGGTGTAAAGAGTTGGTGGAGTCAGGGGTCCAGTACTTATACCCAGTTGGGTCTTTGAAGTGGGGAGACTTCAAAGAGATGTTTTGAAGTGCACAGAGTTCCTTTCTTCTCTGCCCTGGCTCCAGACTAACTACAGGGGGGTATTCAACCCTTCATGTGGGGACAGGACACTGACCTTTCAGGTATGTCAGCTCCTCCCTCTTATCCTGCTCAGGATGACCCATCATTAAACAACAACATTGGCCAGACAGGTTTGATTTCACACAATACCTAGCCTAGTATACAAATTACTAGGTTGGACAACTATTTGATTTAGTCAATTATACTTTATAAAAACTGAGACAAAACAGACGGAGCTGATCTAGGGCAAAAGAATCCACTATAAATACAAAATCTATCCTGCTCATTCCCCTTGAATTAGACCCCACCGATAAAAATAAAATCTCAGGCTCGTTTAGACAAGCAGGTTGCCGTAATGAATTGAATGTCCACTTGTCTATAATCCACATTTGTATAGCGCACAATCACCCGTTAGGGTCTCTAGGCGCTGGGGGCCGTCGGGAAGATTAAGCAAGCTATTGCCCAGAGTCGCATGGTGCTGGTCTAACCTGCCGCCGGAGCCGGGGATCGAACCCTGGTCCCCAGATTCCAGCGTCAGTCTGCATGTATATATAATATGAAGGACTGGTGCCTCACAATGAATTAATTAGATGCATTGCACAGTTGTCTATGTGATATGTACAGTAATTTGTTGTATGTATTTTGTGCATTCATGTATTTTGTTTATGAATATTGTTTGAATGTGTGTATTTGTCAATGATTGTGTCTTTTCTTTATGACATATGAAATAACTTTTGAAAAGAGTTTTTATAAAGTATAATTGACTAAATCAAATAGTTGTCCAACCTAGTAATTTGTATACTAGGCTAGGTATTGTGTGAAATCAAACCTGTCTGGCCAATGTTGTTGTTTATTGAATTGTAGTGGTCCAGGCCAGTCAGTGACAGGACCCAAGCCTCCCTTTTTGTTCCAGGATGATCCATCAGCATGCCGAGGACAACTTAGTCACACCGACCCTTCCTTTGTGTGTGGCTGTCTAAAGGAAGACAGCTGTCACCCACCCCAGGTGTGTATGCCAGAGACAGGCAGAAGGCATCAAGGGCAAAATTTACGACCCATTTTTGCACGTGCGAACAGGTATGCAAACATGTTTGTGCATGCAAAACCCTATTGGGCCATTTACATAGCCTGTTTTGCGACTCGCTAAATAGGTTTTGCGACTCGCTATTTGGAAGGGGCGTTCCCTTCCAAATAGCGAGTCTCAAAACCATGTACAAATTTTTTGCGACCGCAATTGCAGTCACAAAACACTCACAATTACCACCTACTTCATGTAGGTTGTTACGCATTCGCGAATGGGAAGGGGTCCCCAGGGGACCTCTTTGCATGCAAAATTATTTTTTAAGGGCAGGCAGTGTTCCCAGGGACCATTGTTTGTCCTTAAAAAATGAAACGGAAATGTTTTTTATTTTTTTAAATGCATCGTGTTTTCATTTAAGGAAAATTGGCTGCATTAAAAAAAACTGATATATTTAAAAGCAGTCCCAGACATTGTGGTCTGCTGAGCCCTGCAGGCCACCATCCCTGGGAGCTAGCAGTCTCAACGGGCTCGCAAATTGTGAGAGGCTCATTAATATTAATGAGCCTCACAATTTGCGACCCAATTGGGAATCACAAATAGTGTTAAACACACTGTTGTACATTTAATTTAGCGCCTCACTATTTGCGACTCGCAATGTGTTGCAAATTGCGAGGTGCTAAATTAAATGGTCATACATCTAGCCGTAATGGCTAAAGTAAGAAAAAGCCAACATTCTAAAAGTAGCATTTTCAAAATTACTATTTAAAATCTGACTTCACCATGAATTAGGATTTAAAATTCTGATTCCAGAGACACCAAACTTGGGGGTCTCATCTCTTCCCAATTGGAAATTACACTTATAAGATGTAATATGGTGCTCCCAATTTTAAACCATGGGAGAAATAGGCACTCCAGTAGTAAAAACAAATTTAAGAGTTTTTCCCTAACTGTACATGTAAAACTTAAAAGTACATGTACATTTTTTTTAACTACACTGCACCCTGCCTTTGGGGATGTCGAGGGCCTACCGTTAGGGTGACTTATATGTATTAAAAAGGAAGCTTTGGGCCTGGCAAGCCGGTTAACTTAGAGGTAATCAAAAGGAGTGCACCCACACCATTCTTGATGATTAGAGTCTTTTCAAAAATAGGAGTGAGACCTTCAAAGACTATTTCTCTCGTTGTTATGATCTCACCACTATAGTACTAGTAGTCAAGTGCACAATCATCAGGTCTCGCCTCCACCAAGAGGTCAAGTCTCTTATCTGGGAGATATGATGGGATCTGTGCAAAAGGAAGTGAGTTAAAATTGTTGCCAACCCCAGAGGACGTACCTTTAATCACAAAGCTGTGACGGCCCTAAGGTTAAAAGAACAATGAGATGTGCTGGGGACACTTATTCCATGCTACACACCCAATAGGTGAACAGAAAAGGTCGACATGTTTCAGCCAACCGGTGCCCATAAGGGTCGATGGCTTTCTTCCGACCACGTGTAAGTCAAATTTTTACGGTACCAGTTGGGACACTGTTCCCCCTAGAACTCTCCATTACATGCTTTTTGCGTTGTCATCCTGGGGCCTCTACTCCTGTCCCCTGCAATATAAAATACAGTGAATACAATGTTGTGTAAATACGTGCATTTCATTACACAGAATGCAAAACGTTGATTTCGATTTACTCTGCCTGATGGTGTCATTCTACAGGAAGAGACCGATAAAATCACGTACATACTAGTATTGATTTGTAAAATGTGATTAGCTGATTGAAAAGTAGAAAGATACACATGGATTAGGAGCTGTGTTAGAAATGGGGGTCTCTAGTTGGCAGAGGTAGGTACCTTTGTCCAAATAGCAACCCTTGCTTCTAGTCAGGGTAAGGGGGATACAAACTTTAGATAACCCCTGCTCACCCCCTGGATAGCTTGGCACAAGCAGACTGGTCTATCCCAAAGGCAATGTGTAATGTATTTGTACACAAAACACACAGTAATACAGTGATAACACCACAAATGGACACCACACCAGTTTAGAAAAATAAAGTATCTAAACTTAACAAGAACAAAAACAACAAAAATCCAACATACAAGTATTTAGAAAAATTACTTTCAAAAGGTTTTAGCGACTTAGGGCCAGATGTAGGTAGGCCAATACCGGTCGGTAACGGCCGAATTTACCGAATTTCAGCCCTTACCGACCGGTATTGGTCAATCGGGATGTAGGTGAGCCAAAAACATCCGAATCGGTACATTTACCGAATCGGTAAAGTTACCGATTCGGAAACCGTACCGATTCGGGAAAACTTCCGAATCGGTAAAAATACCGATTCGGTACAGTTACCGAATCGGAAATATACCGAATCGGAAAATATACCGAATCAGTAAATATACCGATTCGGAAACTCTACCGAATCGGTATTTACCGAATCGGTGAATACCGAATCGGTATTCCCTATTCATTCCTAATGGCCTTTTGGCCCATAGGAATGAATGGGGAATACCGAATCGGTATTTACCGATTCGGTAAATACCGATTCGGTAAATTCCGATTGTCCGATACCGAATTTTACCAAATCTGTATTTTTTACCAATTTTTTACCTACATCCCATTTTCCGATTCTAAAATACCGATTCGGTAAAATTCGGTATTTTAGAATCTGTAAAATCGATTTACCTACATCTGGCCCTATGTCCATAGAACACTATGGATGCATGATTTCTTGCAAAGTACCAAATTACACCAAGCCAAACAGCTGCAGCGATGGGAAGCGTAGAAAACCTAAGAGATGTGTTGTTTCCTGAGACCTTCGTGGATGCGATGCAACAGTTTCGCTAGACACAGGGGAGTGGTGCGTTGGGTCCAGTCTGTAGGGGCAAGCGATGCGTCAATTCTGAGATGACTCCGATCCGCGGGTGATGTGTCGGGGGAAACACATGGAAATCCGGGATGCGTCGGCGAACGATGCAGCATCGATTCTTGCAGCGGAATTGCTTTTCTAGCTCCCAACAGCAGAAACAACCTCCTGAGGCCCAAGACAGTCACAGGCACCTCCTGGCAGGTCAGAACTCCCAGCAAAGAATTTCAGGGGAGCTGGGGTTGAAGGCTTTGTGTTCCTGAAACTTCAAAACAGGATGCAAGCTCTACTCAAGCCCTTGGAGACTTTCCTCAAGCAGGGGACACAGCACAGAGCAAAGTCCTTCTACTTTCCTTCTACTTTCCTTGGCAGAAACAGCAACTGCAGGCCAACCCCAGACACACAGCAGGGGCAGTACTTCTCCTCAGTTTCTCCAGCTCTTCTCCTTGGTAAAGATTTCTCGTGATTACAGAAGTATTCTTAAAGTCTGGGCCCGTCTTTTTATACAGAACAATCATTTGTTCTCTTGAAAGCAGAGAGTGTCTGTACTCAACCAAAACCAGTTCTGTCCTCACTGGTGCAGCTTCCTGGCACGAGGTGAAGACAGCACTGTGGAAGGCAGACCAGGCCCATTCAGGTGAAAGAAAATCTCCTCCCCTACTCTAAATGCAGCCCAGGTCTATTCAGCCCAGCCCTGACTCATCAGGCTGTTCGGAACCACTGCACCTCTCCAGCCCCTGTCACACTTAAAGCCAGACAGTCAGTACACTTCCTGGCAGAAGCATACTGGATGGCTAAGCAGGAAAATACCTACTTTCTAAAAGTGGTATTCTTAAACTCAAAATGCAAAAATCACCCTCACTAACATTCTGAGTTCAGGCATATTAAACTTTATTTCTCTATCTTGTTCCCATGGGAAGTTATATTTATAAGATGTTACAAATAAACTCCCATTCTGTCCTATGGGGCAAGATAGCCTTTCAATAGTGAGAAACGATATTGGCACACAGATTACTTACCGTCTGGAACCCAAGCATGCGCTCTGCTATCTGGATCACACAAAACAGTTCCGAGTGGATTATCAACTTTTTGTTGGCTACGTGGGTGCAAAGAAGGGTTGGGCTGTACACAAACGAACCATTTCTCGATGAGTCGTATTGTGTAGTAAGGCTTGTTACTCTCTAGCTAAGAAGGAGCTTCCAGTCGGCTATTGTCATCTGAATCAACCATCTGAGGGGCCTGTGGTCTGTCTGAACCCGGAAGTGTAGTAGGGTACTAGCTTCTTCAGTGCCCAGACAACAGCAAAAGCTTCTCTTTCAATTACACTCCACTTCTGTTCCCTGGGAAGTAGCCTTCTACTAATGAAAGCTACAGGTTTGTCCAAGCCCAGATCGTTCAATTCTCAGAGTACTGCTCCCACACCATGCTCTGAAGCATCTGTCTGCACAACAAATTCTTGGGAGAAGTGGGGTGCCTTGAGCACGTGCGCAATGCACATGGCAGATTTCAGGGCATCAAATGCAGTCTGACAGGCATCCGTCCAGATCACTGTTCTTGGCTGCTTCCTTGAACCCAGCTCTGTCAATGAGGCCACAATGGTGCCATATCCCTTGACAAACCGTCTGTAGTATCCAGTGAGTCCTAAAAAGGCTCTCACCTCTGTCAAGGTCTTGGGGGCTCCCAAGCCAGAATTGAGTCAATCTTAGATTGTAGGGGTGCCACCTGGCCTCTTCCTACCTGGTGCCCTAAATACACCACAGATCTCTGCCCTACCTGGCACTTACTGGCCTTGATAGTGAGGGCTGCCTTCTGCAGAGCCTTCAACAGTTCGCAGAGGTGATGCAAGTATTTCTCCCAGCTGGAGCTGAACACAGCACTGTCATCCAGGTAAGCAGCGCTGAACTCCTCCAGCCCGGACAGTACCTGGTTAACCAGTATCGAGAAGGTGGCATGGGCATTTTTCAACCCAAAGGGCATGACACGGAACTGGTAATCCCCTCTGGCATTGAAAACACAGACCGCTCTTTTGCCCCATCGGTCAAGGCAATCTGCCAGTACCCAGACACCAGATCAAATGTGCTAAGGTACTAGGCAGCTCTAAGCCAATCAATGAGCTCATCAGCTCTGGGGATGGGGTGCGCGTCAGTCCTGGTGATGGCATTGAGCCCACAGTAGTCCACGCAGAACCGGAGTTCAGGAGTGGCACCACGTGCAGCAAGTTTTGGAACCAAGACCACTGGGTTAGCCGAGGGGCTGCTGGAGGGTTCTATCACCCCTAACGCCAACATTTGGGAAACCTCTTCCTTAATGCTGGCCCTCACTCTGTCAGTTAGCCTGTAAATTTTATGCTTCACAGGTAAATTGTCCCCAGTGTCCACATCAGTGGGTTGTGAGAGTGGGTTGGTGGCAGCTCCCATGCTGACCCGCTTTTCTCAGTGGCCATACCCTCGCAACTTTTAATATTTTTAAACTTGCTGATTGAATTGTTTAATTTCTGCACATGTTTGCACTTCGTTGCACATTTTAGACTCGCCTCTCGAGTCCGTGTATTTTTCTGTTGCGGTCCTCAAAAAACCCGATCTAAACCTTTTGGGGGGTGTTACGACCTACCTGACATATTCTGTGGGGTGAGGTGAGCCTTCCCTGCCCCGGTCCACCGCGGCTGTTGTGCCGTTTGTGTGGAGGGCGGGCGGCCATCTTGCTAGTAGTCCTCTCCCCGGCTGAACCTGTGGCAGCGGTCTAGCTGGGGAGGGACGTGCTACTATAAGAACAGTTGCTGCTAAAGTCCTCGGCGGTGAGAGTGGGTTGGTGGCAGCTCCCATGCTGACCCTCTTTTCTCTGTGGCCATACCCTCGCAACTTTTAATATTTTTAAACTTGCTGATTGAATTGTTTAATTTCTGCACATGTTTGCACTTTGTTGCACATTTTAGATTCGCCCCTCGAGTCCGTGTATTTTTCTGTTGCGGTCCTCAAAAAACCCGATCTAAACCTTTTGGGGGGTGTTACGACCTACCTGACATATTCTGTGGGGTGAGGTGAGCCTTCCATGCCCCGGTCCACCGCGGCTGTTGTGCCGTTTGTGTGGAGTGCGGGCGGCCATCTTCCTCTCCCCGGCTGAACCTGTGGCAGCGGTCTAGCTGGGGGAGGGACGTGCTACTATAAAAACACCATGCCCTTTCTGACGCGCAGCGGTCACGCGTGGCGGGCGCGCCTTAGTCGCGCCAAAGGTAAGCCAAAGGTCAGCCCGTCTGCGCCCGTCCGCGCCTCGGCCGTGGCGGACGCAGGACATGCTGGCCCACAGCCTCTATCCTTCGTTAACACTGCTATTTCCTATACTCGTGAGCAGTTATGCTCTCTGCGTCCCGCGAGCTGTCCTAGCGCAGGAGGGGGGGGTGGGGAATTCTATTATGTTTAAACCTTGCTCGATCTGTGGTTTTTGTTGTGCTAAAACATTGAGTGAGCACTCTCTGCCTGCGAAAACTTCCCACTTAATCTCGGCGGCTTTGATCAATGCTCGATCATTGAGCAAGCACGCTGCAGATATATTTGAACTCCTTGCTGACGGCTCTCTCGACATTCTGTTTGTGACCGAAACCTGGCTTAACAATGCCAGCGCTCCGGATGTCGAGTTAGCCGTCCCCCGAGGCTATAAAATATATAGGAGGGATAGAATTCTGGGAAGAGGGGGGGGTCTGGCGATCATTTTAAAAGATTCCTGGGCTCTTCAGGTTGAACCCCCGGAGGATATAGGAGTAGGGGAAGTGATGAACTTTTCCCTAGTCCTCTCTCCCCATCTCACTTTGGGGGGTACGTTAATTTATCGGCCTCCAGGACCGGCAGGATCGTTTTTAGCAGCACTGCTTGAGTCTATGGTACCTCGAGTTTTGAGATTTCCTCATTACTTATTGCTGGGGGATTTTAATATTCATGCTGAGGTAGCGGAACTCCCTGATTGTAAAGCTCTGTGTGATTTTTTCGACCTGGCACATCTCTCCCAATGGGTCTCTTTACCCACGCATTCAGGAGGTCACACTTTGGATGTGATCTGTTCAAACTTCCCCCTCCAGGTGGAAGCTCCGCAAGCCCTGACGTGGTCGGATCATCAGCTGATCAGATTTGCGTGGTCAGCTCAGAAAACTACCACTAGGGCGACCAAAATCGTTTGTGCCAAGAAAATTAACACAGAGTATTTGGCTGTCACCCTGAATGAGTGTAGGCCCGTGCTAGGCACTGATCTGGCCAAAGCGGTGCTGAGCTTTAAAGAATGGGTGGTAGCGGGGGTGACTGCTTCATCTAAAGGGGGAAACAATGGTAGAGTTCGCTCTACCCCATCTAAACCATGGTTTTCTCCTGAGCTCCGCACCCACAAGCTTGCCTGTAAAAAGCTAGAACGGGCCTGGCGCCAGACCTATTGCCCCCTAGCTAAGGCAGCTCTACGTGGGGCGCAGAGAAATTACTATGCTAGCATTAAAATTGCTAAGGGCGAATATTTTGCCAACCGGATTGAAAGGGCTAATAATAGCAGTCGCAAGATCTTTGCGATTGTTAATAGCTTTCTTTCCCCCTGTGCTGAGCAGCGGACGGTCCCGGCCTCGGGGGCATGGTGTGAGAGCCTGTCCGTGTTTTTTGAGCAAAAAATAGCTGCTATTCAGTCTAGTTTTAGCTCCAGCAACTTTTCGGATGGCATTCCTCATCTCTCCCCTCCTCTAGGGTGTTCACCTTTCAGGATGGTGGAGCTCGTTCCTCCCTCAGCCACTGACACGCTGGCCGTGATCAAATCCCTGAAATCAGGATCTCCATCTGACCCTTGTCCGGCGCGGGTGCTGGCAGGTGTAGCTGAAGTGGTGGTGCAGGAAGTGATTCACATCGTCGGCCTCTCATTCAAATCAGCCACAGTGCCTGCTGAGTGGAAACAGGCTAAGCTCCTGCCTTTGCTTAAAAAGGCTGGAGCAGACCCTACCGTGCTGGCCAATTATCGGCCAATTTCGCTGCTTCCGGCTATGGCAAAAATTGGCGAAAGATTGGCATTTCGGCAGCTAAACGAGTTTGTGGAATCGTCAGGGGCTCTACACCCGGCTCAATCAGGGTTCCGTGCTGCTCACAGCACGGAGTCTGCTCTGGTGGAGATCTCTGAAGCGGTTAGGGAGTGTCTGGACAGTGGCGGCAGAGCAGCTCTAATTTTATTGAACCTCTCTGCTGCGTTTGACACGGTGCTTCACCAACGCCTTCTCGCTCGGCTTGCTGATATTGGGGTCTCTGGCCTCGCTCTAGACTGGCTGAGCTCCTTTCTTTCGTCTAGATCCCAGCAGGTCTGGCTTCCTCCTTTTTCATCTTCGGCTAAGCCTCTCACGACAGGGGTCCCTCAGGGCTCCACGCTGAGCCCTCTGCTTTTCAATGTTTATCTGACCCCCCTGATAGAGCTAGCCGAACAACTGGGGGCCAAAATTATTGCCTATGCTGATGACACGCAGCTGTTGTTCACCTGGCCAAGTGCTGTCTTAGACACAGAGCGGATTAAGACCTGTCTGTCCTCAGTTTTCAATTGGTTAGCTTCCTCACAACTGAAGTGTAATGAGGATAAGACGGAAATTCTACTCTACGGTCAATTCCCCCCTAACTTCAGAGAATCACTTTGGCCGTCTGGTTTCCCGATGCCCTGCTCAGTTAATGTCCTCGCAAAAAACTTGGGGGTCTGGTTTGGCGAAGACCTCCGGTTCGAGGGGCATATCAAGAAGCTGACTGGAGGCTGTTTCGGGACCCTTAAAGCGCTTCGGAAGTTCTTCCCTTATCTTCCTGCCTCAGCAAGAGAGTCAGTAGCGAGAGCTTTAATCCTCTCGCGTCTCGACTATGCCAACGCCTTGCTGAGTGGTTCCCCTGCTTACATGGTGAGGCGTCTCCAGGTGATTCAAAACGCGACCGCCAGACTGCTAGGTAATATTTCCAGCCGGCTAAGCGTAAGGAATCACCTGCAGAGTTTGCATTGGTTGCCAGTTCCTCAAAGTATTATCTTTAAAATGTTGACTCCGGCTCATAAAGCTATTAATGGGCAAGGACCTGCCTACCTGATGAAACGATTTAGTCGTTACTCTCCCAATCGATCCCTGCGCTCTGCCGCGCAACATCTGTTGCAGGTTCCCCGCTTCCGGCGTGTCCGGTTGGGAGGGCAGTCAGTGGCGGTGAAGACCGCCACGGCCTGGAATGAGCTTCCTTTATCTCTGCGTGCTACCTTGAATTTTGCTTCCTTTAAAAAAGCGCTGAAAACCCATCTGTTTCGACTGGCCTTCTAGCCTTCTTTCTCTGTGTAAGTGTTGGCTGTTTATCTGGTTTTTTTTTTTCCTCTTCGCGCCAGGATACTCCGGCAGTAATTGAGCGCGTTACAAAACAGCTTAACATAACAACATAACATAACATAACATCATGGAGGCACCAATTGGTGACTCCTGGAGTCAGGAAGAACAGGGAGGTGAACTATCCCAGCACCTGACAACAGTTCCTCTGCGGCCCTGGCGTCAGGGTGGGAGAGAGGATCACTCCATCCACTGACTCATCAGGTTCCTTGGCTGACAGGAAGTCGGGAAGAGGCTCACTCTCCTCTTCCATTCCATCATCTGTAGCCAGGAGCATTGTCACTTCAGACCTCTCAAAGTGAGGTTTGAGGCAGTTCACGTGTAGGACACTCAAAGGGTTCCTGGGAGTCTGCAAGTTAACCAGGTAGGTTACATCACTCTTGCACTCCACCACCTCAAACGGACCAGTCCACCTGTCTTGGAGCGCACAAGGCTCCGCTGGTGCCATCACCAACACTTTTTGACCAGGCTGAAACTCAACCAGAGTGGCATTCTGGTCGTACCATCGTTTCATCTCCTCCTGGCTAGCTTCCAGGTTCGCCTGAGCGAGTTTCCTGAAGCGTCGAGTCTGGTTTCTGAAGCCCAACATACAGCTGAACACATCTTGGGTGGTCTTACCAGGAGTTTTCTCCCAGCCCTCCTTTACCAGACTCAGAGGTCCTCTCGTAGGGTGCCCAAACAGCAATTCAAAGGGACTGAACCCTAAGGATTTCTGCGGTACCTCCCTGTAGGCAAACGACAGGCATGGTAGAAAGAAGTCCCACTTGTGTCTCATGGGTTCTGCAAGACCCTTTATCCTCCTGTGATTCTGGGCAAATCACTTAATCTCCCCGTGCCTAAAATGAAAGTAACTGGAAAATGTAAAAACGTAACTGGAAAAATATGTAAAGCGCTCCGATACCTGATTCGGTTCGGGTCTAGTTCGCGCTATATAAAACTCTGCAAAAAAAAAATATGCCTTTCAGGGTTCTGTTGAATCTTTCAACCAACCCATTACCTTGGGGATGGTAAGTAGGGGTGAATTTGTACATTACACCACAATCCTCCCACAGTGACTTTATATACATGGAAATGAAGTTCGTAACACTGTCAGAGACCACATCTTGGGGGAACCCCACGTGGGTAAAGATCCTCATCAATGCACAGCTCACCACAAGGGCCGTGGTTGTTCTGAGAGGGACAGCTTCTAGATTCCGGGTGGCATGGTCCACCAAGACCAAGACAAACTTGTTGCCTAAGGCTGTCTTGGGGTCCAGTTGCCCCACAATGTTGATGGCCACCCGCTCGAAAGTGGTGCACACCACAGGAAATGGTTGGAAGGGAGCCTTCTGTCTTGCCAGTTGCTTGGCAAGTCTGACAAGACCTATAATGTGTGCCAACAGGCCTCTGCATTTGGGGCAGTAAAAGTGGGTGACAATCCTGAGATAGGTCTTGTCGCACCCTAAATGTCTTGCCAAAGGTACGTCATGAGCCAGACCCAGTAGGAAGGTCCTGTAGCACTCGGTTACCACCAGCACACGGGCTGGTCCGGGCTCAGCAACCTTAGGCTAACTGTGAAGGAGACCATCCTCCCAATAAATCAGATGTGATCTAGACTGATAATCTGCTGCCTGGTCTGCACCCTGCTGTTAGAAACCAACAAGAGTAGGGCATTTCATCTGGGCCTTGCGGAATTCCTCCCTGGAGGCACACTGTAGAAAAGATGATGTAGGCAATTCCAGTTCCTTACTTCTTTATTCTATGTAATACAAATACAGCGACACCGAACACACCTCCAACCTTCCTCCTTCAGCAACTGCCTTCCCTATGACATAAACCTTCTCGTATCCCACGCATTCCACATACTCCACACGTGCATACACAAACACGCGCTATCATACACTATCATACCACGAGACAATCCACGCGCACAACACGACACATACAAACCAATACCACACACCCTCCTCCTCAACAATTTACACGACACTGACTAAAAGTTACCCAAACTTAAAATCAGAAAACCGAACAGGCAACTTCCTTGTTCTATTACCACGGCGTAAAGCCTCACCTTCAACACCCATATTGGTACGAGTGGAACAAGATTCAATAACATCACTAACACCACTCCTACTCCTGATTACATCTCGACCAGATGTGTCACATCTGACATTACAATTACTCGTACTTCCAGTTGACACCACTTCCTTCATCAGTCCAAAATCATCACCTAACATATATCCGCTACACACTCCTTCATCATCACCAGACCGTGTACCTACCCCACCATCCTTCCCATTGCAAAGACTCAATTGGCGAAAATTCCATCTCTTACCGTCCTCCAACTCTACTGCACTTCCAAACACTTTCATTACTTCCAGGGGTTTAGACCATACACTTTCACCCTTCAACACAATTCTAGGATTTTTTTACCCGAACCATTTGACCCATCTTAACCAACGGCCAACTACATCTACCTCCATGATACTGCTGACTACGATCCTGATACTTTTTGACCTCAGACCTAATTTCTTTATCAATATTGTTGTTATTGCACTGCACTTTACCATTCCTTTTCCTCAACCACCATGGAACTAATCCAGTGAATGGTTTCCTTCCTCTCAAAACCTCAAAGGGTGTCTTTCCTGTAGCAGAATGCGGGGTGACACGGTATGCTGTCAATCTTTCTTGTAGAGCTTTTCTCCGGGGTAAGCCTGCACTCAATGCTAATTCAATCACTTCCTTGACCACCCTATTGAAGCGCTCGACTTGACCATTGCCCTAGGGATGATATAGTGATGGTTTAATATGCTTGATGCCCATCACTATTAAAAATTCTTGCATTTTTTGTGACACAAACTGAGGCCCATTATCCGAAACAAGAACTTCCGGAACTCTTTCCCTTGAAAACACATCTTCTAAAAACTCAATGACCACATCAGTAGTCATCCCATTTACCATTCTCACCTCAGGCCACTTCGAATAATAATCGACTAATACAATGGCATAACAATCCTTTACTGATAAAGCTGAAAATGGACCCATAAAATCAATAGCAACTTTTTGCCATGGATACTCAGGTAACTCCACCATAGTTAAAGGCACACTCAACGGCTTTGCCACCTTATCACTGGTACAACAAACTTTACAATTTCTCACTAAACGATCCACCATAGAATCAACTCCTGGCCACCAAAACCACTCTTTAATCCTCCTTTTTGTACTGGACATACCACCGTGCCCCATGTGACTCTTCTCAACAATATTCTCTCTTAAACTAAATGGAGGCACAATTCTGTCACCTCTTAAAACAATATCTTTAACAACACACAGTTCCTCTTTGACTTTCCAAAACGCAGCACATTCGCCTCGTAAGTTACACTCTCTTGGCCAACCATTTATTATGAATTGTTTAACCTCTTTCAAAACAATATCCTTGTCCATCTCGCACATCTATGACGCTTCGGATAATATGTTATTAACATCCTTTTCATCAATCAGAAATACATCCTTGATGGTAAAAGCTATTTCGCCATCACTGTTGATTTCAGTACCTGTCGAATCTACATTTGGTAATCTTGAAAGACCATCCGCAACCAAGTTATCCTTACCAGGAATATATTCTATATCAAAACTGAACATTTGCAACTTTGAAGCTAAGCGAGCTAACCTAGGAGTTAAATTCTTCCCACCTTCAGGTCTCAAAATATTTACCAAGGGTTTATGATCAGTACAAATTTTGAACTTCCTCCCCCACACATACATCCTAAATCTCTCAGCAGCCCATGAAGCAGCCAACAACTCCTTCTCTATTACAGAATAATTGCGTTCTGATTTTGTCAACGTGCGTGAAGCATACGCAACTACCCATTTCTCTGATTTGATATGCTGAGAGAATACAGCACCAATGCCATACAGAGATGCATCCACAGACAATACACATTCAGCAGTTGGTAAGAAGGGTTTCAAACACGGTGTTGTGAGAATCTCTTTTTTCACTCTTTCAAAACACATTTTTTGTTGCTCTTCCCATGCAAATGTTACACTCTTTTTTAACAACAATCTTAATGGTTCAACTTTAGATGCATAATTTTCAATAAAACGAGAGTAAAACTCTGTTAATCCTAGGAACGACATTAATTGTTCCTTATTTGTAGGCTCAGGAACAGCTAGAATTGCATCCACATGACCAATTTTTGGTTGAATACCATCCTTGGATATGACATGTCCTAAATACTCTACTTCAGGTTTTCCAAAGATACACTTTTCATTTTTGATAGTTAACCCACTATTCTTCAATGCTTCTAATACAGCATATAAACTTTCATCATGACATTCCTTATTCCTTCCATATATTAAAATGTCATCTTGAAATACCTTTGCATTTTTAATCCCTTGCAAAATTCTACACATTTCTCTTTGAAACACTGCAGACGCGCTTGCAGGGCCAAACGGCATACGTTTATATCTAAACATTCCTTCTGTGGTAATGAATGCAGTACAAAGCTTAGAATCTTCATCTAAAACAATTTGGTGATACGCACTTGTCAAATCTATCTTGGAAAACCAAGAGGACCCACCAACAGAAGATGTAAGTTCTTGTAAATTCGGAAGAGGAAATGTATCAACCCAAATGGCGTCATTTAGGCATCTTAAATCGACACATAAGCGCAAATCGCCATTGGACTTAAGGGAAATCACCACTGGAGAAACCCAGTCTGAACCGTCAACTGGTTCAATAATTTCATCCTTGCATAATTTTTTTAGTATTTCACCCAATTTTTCTCTGTAACTAATAGGTACGTTCCTAAGTTTTTGTCTCACGGGACACGCACCTTCTCTTAGAATAATTCTATGTTTAAATCCAACCATCTTGCCGATGCTATTGGAAAATACATCAGGAAATTTTTCTTTAAGAAATGAATAGTTGTTCATCTCACGACAGTCATCCTGAATAGAATAAACAGGACAATCTAAACTAGGATCAATTTTCATACCCAAGTCTGTTATGTGTGGCCATCCTAAAATAGTTGCACCTTTGTTAGCCACATATATTTTACCTTGACACGAATTATGTCCAAAACTAATCTTAGCCAAAATGAAACCTTCTAAAGGTATTTTATGTCCAGTATAACTTCCAGGATGTTCATCCGATTCAAATAATGGTCTGTTCGGCCAAAGTGTTTTAAATGAATCCATGCCCATAATGGTATACAATGCACAAGAGTCTACCATTATTTTAACTTCCAGACCGTCAATGTTGACGATACATGATGGTAGTTTTCTAACTTTACTCGTCCCCTTAATTGACTCATCATGCACACTGCAAATTTCACCTACAACGTGAAAAATATCACCTTGATCATCTTCTTGGACACAATTAACCTTAGCTTTAAAGTTGTGACATACTCTAGTAAAATGTCCTTTTTTTTTACAGTTGGTGCATATTTTGTCAAGTGCAGGACACCACTTATTATTTGCTAAATGGTTGCTAGATCCGCACCTATAGCATACAAATTTCTTTTGTTCATTACTTTTCTCATAACTTTTCTCGTTACTTTTCTTGTTAGAGTAATTACTAAACGACTTATTATCATTCTTGTACTTGGATTTGTCATCCTTATTTATCACATTGACTGAACTAGATTCAGAATAATTTTTCTCATTTCTAACTTCACGAATACATTGGTCCGAGATTTCTACACCTCTAGCCACTTCAATGGCATTTTTTTAATGAAGTACTGCCTGATGACCATAACTTTTCTTGAATTTTTTTAGATTTAGTTTTCATAAGAATTTGGTCACGTAAAACCTGGTCATATGTCATACTTTCAAACTCACACATAACAGCCAAACCTCTCAGGACTGAAACATACTGATCAATCGACTCATCCACCTTTTGAGTCCTCGAATAAAACTTAAACCTTTCCATAACGACATTAATTTTCCTCCCAAATCTTTCCTGCATTTGTTTAACAGCACATTGATAAACACCCATATCACCAGCATTCTCAATTTTAGGTAAATTCTTAAACTCCCTTAAACCTACTGCACCTAGTCTATGTTTAAGTAAAGACACTTTCCTTTCCTGTGAACATTCTTCTTCGTCTAAAACCTCTACATAAGCTTCAAACATGTCAACCCATAAGTCCCATGCAATAGGGGGTTCACCAGATTCCGCTAAAAAAAATGGCGGTGGATGAATTGAAGACATTTTAAATACGTAAAGGAAATATAATGCAATTGCTTCAAAAGAAAGAAATAAAAAAATTCTTTCCAAAATTCAATTCTTGCCCAAAAAGTTCACCAAAGTTCCAGTAGTATCCTTTGTTGTACTTCAATTTGGGCAAACAGTTCACCACAGTTTTTATTTCAAATCTTCTCAAAGGGAAATTGGCTTGTAGATCCAAATAATCCAGTAGAATTAAACATTAAGTTCAATAGCCAGGAAAAGTCAATAGAGAAATAAACGCTTACTTCCATGTATTAAGCGCTGAACGGTAAAAGCTCCTTAATGCACACGATGTAAAGATAATTAATTTGTTCGGCGCTCGGTACTTGTTGCTAGGATACCTTTAAACAAAATTAAAAATGGCCGTCATATTGCGTAGTAGTGCGTGATGATGCACAGACGTTAATGACACACTACAGAATCTTGTAAGCAAAAGCGTGTCTTTCGTATCATCCAGTTGCTAGGATGAAGTAAGAACGTGCGTCATAGTACGCTCACGCTCAATCTACTCACGCATTGATGAAAACACTTCAGCCGCTTGAAAGATGCAAGATGTAACGGCAATAGATAAACGTTACCGAAGGTAAAGGTTCCAAGCCAAATTTTGCTAGTTTAGAGTTTCTCTTGAGATGAAGGTTAAAGAGCGCCTTAGAATAGATTTGAAAATCGGTAAACAATTCGTGGTATTAGTAAATCAAACGTGGTAAAAAATTATTTATTTTTTTTTAGAGAAAAAAAATAATCCACAAGGAATTTGTGCTCAGTGCCGCTGAATCCCGCTCGTCGTCGCCATGTGTAGAAAAGATGATGTAGGCAATTCCAGTTCCTTACTTCTTTATTCTATGTAATACAAATACAGCGACACCGAACACACCTCCAACCTCCAACCCTCCTCCTTCAGCAACTGCCTTCCCTATGACATAAACCTTCTCGAATCCCACGCATTCCACATACTCCACACGTGCATACATAAACACGCGCTATCATACACTATCATACCACGAGACAATCCACGCGCACAACACGACACATACGAACCAATACCACAGACACTCTTCCTGCTGCCAATGGGTCAGCTCAGGCAGGGTCGGCCACTTTTTCCCCTGTAGGTTACAGGGTATCTCCCTCAGGTTCTGCCTCCTCCTGGTTCATGGGAACTTCGGGGGCTGGTTTCCCACGCCCCCTGCCCTTTCTTTTTCTGGCAGGCACCTGGGCCTCTCTTTCAGGCTCCATGTCCTCTTGATCACCCTTACTAGCTGCCACTGGCTGAGTGGTCACACATGTCCACTCAAGCAGTCCTAACATCTTTAAATGAGCCTGGCGCTCCACCTCCTTCCAAGGTGAGCTCTCCAGGTCATTGCCAAGCAGACAGTCAACAGGCATGGACAGACTAACAACGACCTTCAAGGGACCTGATACCCCCCCACTCAAAGGGAACCTGCACCACCTTACACAGGCCCTCAAGTTGGCTGCAGCAACTACAGGGTGAAGTACATTGGGGATGACCAGCTCTTCAGACACCCATTGACACCTGACAGAAGTCACACTGGCTCCTGTGTCTCTCAGCCTCCACCCTCCTCCCATTGGTGGTCAACCACTGCAGATACTTTTTAGTGTTATCCGGCAGGCAGGATTCCTGGACCATCTCTCTGTCTCCTAATGAGACTAGGTCATCACAGCTGGCTCCCAACCCTTACTAGGAACCAACTGCTCCCCCAGCACGACACTAACTAACCCCAGTGACGGTGCACCAGTGGGCACTGGTGTTGCCTTGGGGCACTTGGGATCTCTCGCAATGTGCCCCTCCTGACCACATGTATAGCACCTGCAGGAACCCTGGTTGTCTTGCCTACCCTTAGGGGGTCACGGCTTCTTAGAACTGGGGGGCTGGGGATCCTTACCCTGGGAACTATTTTGGGGCCCTTTAGAGAACTCCTTTTGGTTACCTTGTCCCCCCACTATTCTGCTAGGAACCCTGCCCACCTTTGGCCGGGATTCCCAAAATCCCCTTGTGGACCCTGGTACTCGTCCAGCGGTCCGCCTCCTGAGCAAGCTGCCTGGGATCAGTCAACTTACTATCTGTTAGATGCTGGCACAGCTTTAGAACACACAGACTACTCAAGTGATCCCAACCAATTCGATAGTAAAACCCCTGGCAATCAGTTACCTTGCTGCCCTTTATCCAACCATCCAGTGCTCTGTAATACATGTTCACACACTAAACACAAGTATGAGATTCAAATTACTTACTTTTTAAAAATAATTATTTGTATTGAAACAAGCATCGGTTCATATAAACAATACAGAGGACACAGAAAATGAAGAAATAATAACTAATTGCAGAGGATGAGGATTACATTACAACATAAGATGGGAACTTCACGGGGTAAGGGGGATATTTGGTTCATAGCATTCAGGCAGTGTACAAATTTCACCCCAATAACTATTCCAAGGGCTCCAGATACGCGCCTATTTTTGGGGGCAAACCCTAGCGACATATACCTTTTTCTCCCTAAACATACACCAGTCAACATCTCTCTCCCAGGTCTCCAAAGTAGGTGGTTTAGCAGCTCCCCACAATTGTGCAATGTTTCTTTCGGCTGTCATGAATCCCAGGGTGGCCCATTGTGTCTGGTGAGTGTTAAGATCTGTGGGTTCCCATATGTTGAGGCAACGTCTCGCCTCCGGTGAAAGATGGGTACGTAGTACAGTGAATATTACCTTGTGTACCTTGTGCCAAAAAGGGCTGACTAACTTGCATTCCAATATGATGTGTAAAAAGGTTCCTAGCTAACAGCACCCTCTCCTGCAATTCCCTGTGTCAGTGACCCCCATGTGGATCAAGCGTGGCCCAGTGATGTACACACAGTGAAGGATTTTTAGCTGTACCAGTTTAAGGCGCGCCGGTATGGCAACCACTCTAGGGGATGACACCGCCTCCTGCCAATCTTCATCATCTATCTCAATCCCGTCTCCCGTCCATTTCTCCCTTAATACCTGAAGGGGGTCGGTAATATTGTTTATCAGTTTTTTATATATTAGGGAAATAGCCTTTTTCGGAAGGTGGCCATCCAGGATTCTGTCCTCAGGAGGGATTGTGCCTGTTGGTAAAAGCGTTCGGAGTGAGTGTAGGATTTGGGCATTGCGGAAGTATTCCGTAGCTGCTAGATCATATTCAGCTTGTAGTGTGTTGAAGGGTTTAACTCCCCCTTCCCCCCAGAGGTCTTTGATTTGTGTAATGCCAATGAGGTCCATTATGTCGAAGCCTTTTGATCTCCATAGGCTGCACCCCCATCCACACCTGCATCCTCTGTCTCCTCAGCTTGTCTGGCCTCCCACCAGGCCCCTAAGGCCTTCTGAAGCTCCTCTTTAATAAAGTGGCACTTCATGGGACAACCAAAGCTTTTGCAGAATTGCCCGAGTTGCTTTACCTTGTACTGCTTAACAATTCAAAGTCAAACTCCAAGTCAGCAACCTCACTTGCTGCTTTACCATTCCGAGACATGATGTGTGTATAACTCAAGGGTCAGATCAAAAACAGAACCAAAAATAAAACACAGTATGTTGTTGCATAGTGGTAAACTGGTGATGCACACCAATCATTGTGGGTCAAGTACAAATACAAGTTCAAATCTTCACCGCTGACCACCAATGTTAGAAATGGGGGTCTCTAGTTGGCAGAAGTAGGTACCTCTGTCCAAATAGGGACCCTTGCTTCCATTCAGGGTAAGGGGGATACACACTTTAGATAACCCCTGCTCACCCCTTGGGGAGCTTGGCAGGAGCAGACAGGCCTACCGCAAAGGCAATGAGTAAATTATTTGTACTCAAAACACACAGTAATACAGTGATAACAACACAAATGGACAACAATACAAGTTTAGAAAAATAAAGTATCTTTATCTAAACGTAACAAGACCAAAACAACAAAAATCCAACATTCAAGTTTTAAGAAAAATTACTTTCAAAAGGTTTTAGCAACTGAGTCCATAGAAAACTATGGATGCGCGATTTCTTGCAAAATAACTTTCATTGCGACAAAATTCACCAAGCCACACAGCCGCAGCAATGGGAAATGTTGAAAAACAAAGAAATGCGCTGTTTCCTGAGACCTTCATGGATGCGATCCACCAGTTCCGCTGGACACAGGGGAGAGGTGCGTCGGGTCCGGTCTGTAGGGGGAAGTGATGCATCGATTCTGAGACGACTCCGTTCCGCAGGTGAAGCGTCAGGGAAAACTTGCCACACAGGGACAATGCGTGAAATCCGGGATGCTTCGCTAAACGATGCAGCATTGTCGAGCAGCACTGCGTTGATTTGTTTCAGCTACGATCCCTCGATGCGTTGATTTTTGCAGCGGAGTTGGTTTTTCAGCTCCCAACAGCAGAAACAACCTCCAGAGGCCCAAGACAGTCACGTGCTATCCCTTGCAGGTCAGAACTCCCAGCAAGGAAGTTCAGGGGAGCTGGGGGTGAAGTCTTTGTGTTCCTGAGACTTCAAAAAAAGAGCCAAGCTCTACTCAAACCCTGGCAGACTTTCCTCAAGCAGGGAACACAGCACACAACAAAGTCCTTCTCCTTTCCTTGGCAGAAACAGCAACTGCAGGCCAAACCCCAGACACACAGCAGGGGCAGTACTTCTCCTCAGTTTCTCCAGCTCTTCTCCTTGGCAAAGATTTATCTTGATTACAGAAGTAGTCTAAAGGTCTGGGGTCTGGGCCCCTCTTTTTATGCGGAAAAATCCTTTGTTCTCTTGAAGGCAGAGAGTGTCTGTACCCAGCCCAAACCAGTTCTGTTCTCACTGGTGCAGCTTCCTGGCAGGAGGTGGAGACAGCATTGTGGAAGGCAGACCGGGCCGATTCAGGTGAAAGGAAATTTCCTCCACCTACACTAAATGCAACCCAGGTCTATTTCAGCCCAGCCCTGAGTCATCAGGCTCTCTGGTGCCACTGCACCTCTTCAGCCCCTGCCACATTAAAGCCAGACAGTCAATACACATCCTGGCAGAAGCACACTGGGTGGCTAATCAAGAAAATACCTACTTTCTAAAAGTGGTATTTTCAAACACAGAATGCAAAAATCACGGTCACTAAAAGATGCATTTTAACATTCTGAGTTCAGGCATATTAAACTTTATTTCTCCATCTTGTTCCCATGGAAAGTTATATTTATAAGATGTTACAAATGAACTCCCATTCAGTCCTATGGAGCAAGATAGCCTTTCAATAGTGAGAAACTAAATTGGTAGTATTTTACTACCAGGACATGCTACACACACCAGTACATGTCCTACCTTTCACATACCCTGGGCCTACTATAGGGGTGCCCTACATGTAAGGTAAGGGAAAGGCGGGCCTGGCAAGTGGGTGCACTTGCCAGGTCGACATGGCAGTTTGCAAACTGCGCACAGACACTGCGCTGGCAGGCCTAAATTAGCTTTTCAGGCCTACTCATGTTGGCAGCACAATCAGAGTTGCAGGCCCACTAGTAGCACTTGATTTACAGGCCCTGGCACGCTCAATGCACTTGACTAGGAGCTTACCAGCAAATCAAATATGCCAATCAGGGAGAACCAATTGTAACACCAATTTCTACAGGGAGCAATTGCACTTTGACACTGATCATCAGTGGCAAAGTGCCCACAGCATCTAAGCCACCAAAAATAAAATCCAGCACAGCATCAAAAATACAGGATGAAGAGGCAAAAAGTCAGGGAAAACCACACCAAAGGTGCCAAGTCTAACAAGCTGTGTATAAATAAACTTCTTAAGAAACAGGTCGGGTAACATGTTTCTACTTTTACTTAAATGGTAAGCCACATACAAGTAATGCATTTTAAAATAGGGGTGTATGTGTCAAGATTAATAGAGGTCATTGTATTGTAGTACCAGAGCCTCTGCAATATGGGGTCGAGACGTGATGCTAGGTCTTCTCATGTATACACCGTGCAGACTATGGGAGGCCAAGAGTTGAACAGTATCTAAATAAGTAGCTGATTGGATACTGTGGGTAAACAACACCAAAAAGAGATAACGCTTCAATGGTATGGAATGATTAGGTCATGCAGTGGTAAAAAAAGTACACTTTATTGTTGCCAAAGTGGTTAAGTTGTTATATGTGCTGTTCTCGTAAGGATAATGTTAATGCAATCAATGTGCTGGAGCTGTTTTGTAAAATAAAGTCACTTATAGCTCTTATGCATTCTGTGATAATTGCCACATCAATAAGAAAAGGGGGCAGGGTATATTGACTATACACTATTGCAAGCACGACGCAGCACTGGTGCATTTAGAAAAATGCATGCGTTTGTGTATTAAACACTAGTGAAAGAGTATGGTGCTTACATGTGCATGGTAATCTAGAGCATGGCAGCACTCTAGGAAAGATATCCCATACTCAGAGTATTATTCCTCTAGAAGATAAAGTGCTCAAAATGTTAGGGGGTGTTTTTTAAAAGTTATTTTATTTATACACTGCTCTTACTCCATCTGCAATGTTCTGCTTTCCATTAGCTAATTCCATTTACAAATTAATACTAGTAGGTACGGTTTGTGCAAATATTCACATGACTATCGGTCTCTTCCTGTAGAATAACACCATCAGGCAGAATAAAGCGTTACCGTTTGGCATTATGTGTAATGAAATGCACGTATATGTTCATTGTATTTTATATTGAAGGACACAAGTAGATGCCCTTGGATGATTATGCAAAGAGCATGTAATACAGAGGTCTAGGGGGACAATGTCCCGCCAGGGACGATAGGGATCTGATATACAATTGGTCCTGAAGAAACCATAGACCCCTAGGGGCGCTAGTTGGCTGAAACATGTCGACCATTTCTATCCACCCATTGGCTGTGTAGGATGGAATAAGTGTCCCCAGCACATCGCACTGTTCTTCTAACCTTGGGGCCGTCCCAGCTTTGTAATTAAATGTACTTGCTCTAGGGTCGGCAACAATTTTAACTCACTCCCTTTCCACAGCTCCCACCAAGTCTCCCAGATGAGAAACTTCACCTCCTGGTGGAGGCGAGACCTGATGATTGTGCACTTGACTACTAGTACTATAGTGGTGAGATAATACCACTGAGGAAAATAGTAATTGAGGGTCTCACTACTATTATAGAAGAGACTCTAATCATCGAGAAAGGTGTGGGTGCATTCCTTTTGATTACCCATAAGTTTACCCTCTTACCAGGCCCAAAGTTTCCTTTTTAATACATATAAGTCACCCTAAAGGTAGGCCCTGGAGATCCCCAAAGACAGGGTGCAGTGTATTTAAAAAAGAGTATTGTGAATGGTGTGGGTGCACTCCTTTTGATTACCACAATGCTAACCAAGGAGGCAGAGTGCATCCTATGCTACATGCTTCTACCTCCCCCATCTGATTCTTTTAAGAGATTTAATTGCCAGGTCAACACAGCAGTATGAAACTGCATATACAAGCTCTGCTGTGGCAGGCCTGAGGCATGTTTAAAGGGCTACTTAAGTGAGTGAACAATCTGCTGCATGACCCCTTTTAGCATTAATTTACAAGCCCTGGGCACATATAGTGAACTTTACCAGGGACTTAAAAGTAAATTAAATATGCCAAGTGTGGATAAGTCAATGTTACCATCTTTTAAGTAGAAATCTATGTACTGTAACACTAGTCAGCAGTGATGAAGTGCCCAGAGTCTCAAGCGAGCAAAAATGAGGTCAGCAAAACAGAAGGTCAAAAGGCAAAATGTTAGGGGAATCAACATCTAGGATGCCAAGTCTAACACAGTGGAAATCAAAAGTTTAAGTTTCCCCCTTCATGGATGGATACAAGCTTGATTTTGAGGGTAGAAGTTAAGTAAACTCAGCTGACCACTGAAGGTACTTAAGGAAAATCTTATAAAATATTTACCAGGAGAAAACAATTTGGTATTTCTTGTTTTAATGAGGGCTTGATACAATATTGATTCCTTGTTATGGAAATTTCACTAGTTTGAGCCATATAATCAAAAATAGGTATGGGTAAATAACCAATTACTAAGTGTTGTGATGATCTATTATGCTTGAAATACAATCAGACCATAGATTTAAATGAACATTTCTTGGTGAGCTTTCCTTTTTGAGCCTTCCATATCATAAGAACATTTTCCAGGAATCTAGTCCAACTCCTTTTTGGCAAAGGTATTGCCATATCACTAGCAAGTTTAACAAAAAAAGAGCATTTTACAGACAAAAGGAAGTTATGTGAAACTTCAGGCCTGCTACCGGAGTATGAGCAAATTCATGTAAAAGTAAGGGATATATAGGGATCACAGTGCAACATAATTACAGGCCATAAGGAGTTCACAAAAATATGCTCATTTTATACAGTGCTATAGCGGGTAGACTACTAATTCACGTTCATCCCGCGCACACACTGTCACTCGTTAATCTTCAGCGAGGACGCTGCATTAAATCGGTAAGGCTTCCGGCTGTATTTTTTTTTACATGGCTAATTAGTTCACCATTATTTGTCCTTATGTTAAAGCTTCATAATTTCTCTCCCTCATAGTGCATTGTCACTAATACGTAGTTGCGGTTTCCACGTGATTTACTGGATTCAATTAATTTCGTTCTCATGGAAATGTTATTGCCCTTAAAGGTGAGCCTGCACCAGTTCCGCCTCTTTTTATGTATTTTTCCAAATGCAATGTTCCCTAACCACGTTTTTTTCATTTGCCAAAATTGGTCCACTAAACATTAGAAGATTTCAATAATTGGACCTCCCGTCCATCGGACAATAGAAGTTGCTTCCCTCACATTCTGAGGTTGATTTTAATTAGCTTACGGTCTTGGTGTTTTAAGATTAGGCACGTTACAGAGGGTTGCAATTGAGAGTGTCCCCTGTGCTCAAGGTTAATTTTAATGGAATACAGCCCCACCAGTAACTCGCGGCGGTTAAAATTGTAGCTGCCTTGGCTGGATTTTCATGTGTTAATTTTTCGTCCCCTTTTAAACCAGTGAAGGTGCATGATTCAGGTTGTCCCACTCGCTTCGCCGACCTTTTCACGTAGTGCCTTGATGCACCTCGGCCAGTGCTTGTCTCCCACAATTAATCAGCCCTAACGAGCGGCATGCTTGTCAATGACATTGATTTTAGTCTCCCGCTACCACTCGGTTCCATTCACGCACCCGCTAGGGGTACAGCATGCATCGGTCTTAAACCTTATTTCTCACTGATACACGTTTTTGGGTATAGATACCCACAACATCAGGAAATTTTGTTTTGGTAATTTTAGATATCACCATTTGGTTCCCTAATTCTGTTTCCTTTTCCACAGGCAATTTCCTAATTTAATCAGTCATGAACTTATCATTGTCTTGAAGATGATCCTACTATCTCGCTGAAAGGATCGAAACATCGGTGAATCATGTTAAACAGCTTTTCGCATTAATCCACTGTGTAAAACAAGTGCACTGACAGTTTATACTAAGTTTGAAAGAATTTGTATTTGACAAGCAATACCTGTCTTGAATGAAATGTCTTTTTCTTTTTTTTTTTATGTTTTGTACCTGTCATGTTTCATATAGGATACAGGATTGTGTCCACTACATTGATGCTCTCAACTACGGTTGTCTTATTGTTCGCATTATTAAATGTACTGTCCGGCTGGACATGTGAAATATAGCCTTGATTTCAGTCTATATTTATCCTGCTAATATCTGATTGTTTAAGAACCACGGTTTATGTTTATAACTATTACCCAAGGTCCTTATTTACCGTGAGGGTTTCCCTTGTTATTTTTGACATCGTCTAAACAGTACTGCAAGCTTAGACAATTGTTCCGATGCCATAGAATTCCGAGGTACTACTTAAAAGAAGAACTTAATGAAAGCAATGAAAACATCAATACATTAAGTTAAAAGTCCAATCACTAACATTTTCTTAGCACAGAGGCTATTAAAGATGTTTTGAAGAAGCACACATCACTAATCTACTAATGAGAGTAGATATCTCACAAGTGTTAGTGCAAAGGATATTGCAGCGGATTATTCCTTAAAACAATCGTTGTCAGAGTTACGTCACACTAAAATCATTTGGCATATCACTTTAGCATAAAAGATCAACTGCTCGTGCCAGGAGGGACCTAATTAAGACAGTAAAAACAACAATGCAAGGTAAACAAAAGTGCAAGCATTCAAATCTGCCTAACGCAAAGGCCACATAAACAAGTTTTAGAATAAAAAAAATCAACTGCTAGTGCAAAGAAGGACCTAATAAAAACAGTAGGGACATCAATACAAGGTGGAAAAGTGCAATCAGTCACATTTGCCTAATGCAAAACTTAACCAGTTTAAAGCAACACAACTCACTGGTCAACTAGTAGGCAAAGACGTTCCACGAAAACTACTGCAAAGAATGTCAAGGTTATGCTAGGTGCTGGAGACATACAAAGACTGGTTAAATACCAGAATTACTTCAAAAGAAAAATTGGGAAATAACTCACAAGGTTCCAGTGCAATGAAGCTGCTGTCTACCATTTTGCACTCGCTGGCTGCGTGCGTGCGAGAGAGGAGAGGGAACGCCGCGCTGCCTCTTACTGCTGTTCCCGCTGGCACCCGTCAGGCAAAGAGACAAGGAAGCTTCACCAGAGCCCCGAGGAGGCTGCATTGAGGCTGCCGAGACAGTCTCTGGGGTCTCCGTCGCAGAGCTTTCAGCGGCTTGCAAGGAGGTAAGGAAAGAGCTGAGGAACGAGGAATGAGGTGGGGGTGTCCACCCCACCCGCCCCTATTACAGCCTGCAGAGTTTTACCTGTGGGGTACAGCGTGATACAGCGTGATACATCGCGGATCCCCAGGGATGAACTATCCCCCAAAGCCAGGTTGGCAAATCGGAAGGAGGCTTCCCTAATTGAACTAGGTGCAGATGCAGAAACTTCAGGGATGCAAAGCTGCGGGCAGTCATCAAATTTGGAAAACACCAATAAGTCAAATATGCTAAAAATCTGCCAATCCTCGTTCCAACCGAAAATATATTCAAAATTTTGTTTTTTAAAGAATGCAGGGGACAATTTTTTTTCAAATGTGAGAACAGTACTGGGCCTTCAAACACCACTTCTGCCAGAACAGCCTGCACAGCCAACGCAACCGATTTAATTTACTGGCACACATAGAACTAATGACAAAAAGAGGAGTTCTACTAGGACAAATGCTATGTCGGCTATTAGCTTATTACAAACAACATCAACTCCGCAACAAAATAAATCACGGGGGATACATGATATTAATCCTACCGGCAGGGAGCAGACACTTGGCACTGGATTAATCCAAGTTCACAGATCTATGGAAGCATTAGGATCATTGGGAGTTGACATAGAGGAAAGATTCAACCTTGACGTCATCGATGGCTGCGGAAGATCGACGCAAACTAACAACAATACAGTTAACTGTGGCACAACTGAGGTACCAACAACTTGCGAACCGCGAAGCCCTGACCAATCAACGGCAGGAGAGGATTGGAGAGGATTAGAAATAGCTCAGCAAGTTCCAACGCCACCTCTCCATCAGAAGGAACAAGCAACAGTTCCAAACTCAATGCTAAATGCAGCAGGAGCGAAAGAAAAAGGGGTAAGCGAATACTTGATACTGTGGAAATGACAGAAATCTCTTCATACCTGGGGAAGGAAGAGTGGGAAGATCTCAAGGCCGCCAATTCCCAGGATAAACACAGGAGTGTGCCCACAGGGAACACTTTGAGAGGGTCTCCTGAGCATAACCAAGTTCAAAATGAGGAAGGGGAATGTAAAGGAGATCAAAAGGGGACAAAAAGTCCAGTAAACCAGGCAGGACCACTAACAAATATAAATCAGGAAAGTGCTGGGCCTAGCTTGTTAAAAACAATGCAACTCTTGGTAGAGGCTCTACACTACCAATCCGATAAAATGGACACTCAACTGACGCTATTAGACACCTTGGCTGTCTTTGTGGTTGCCATCGATGGGAAGCTGGGTGCATTAAGAACACTTTTACAAAACAAATATGACCATCCGAAAAGTGGAAACCTAAGTTGTGGATGTGGTCCTATTATTAATAAATTGGCCTCTCTCCCAGAAATGCTGAACTATTTGTGTGATCAAGTTAAAATATCCTCGAAGGGCCCAGGCGCAGAACCTCTAGAGAGACTTATGAAGGATGAAATATGTGACCTGATAAACACAGCACCAACTACAGCTAACTTAACGGGAGGCCATGGTATTAAGGAAGACGAGGCTTACACGAATAGAGATATGGGCGCCAGAGTAACCGAAACATCAGAAAGCCAGCTGCCTGAAGGCCCATCGGAGGAGAAAATGGATAAAACATTGAACGCAAAACAAAGGCGAGCAAAAAAACGGAAAGGCCGAAATCAAAAAACAAAACTAAACCACGAAGGGTTCAAGCGTCTTTTTGGAAGGTCTGCACTACCATTACAAAGCGAACCAGAGTCTGGAAAGGATATAAGCATAGGTGGGTCTCCTGAACGAAAGGCATGCAGTTCATAAACAATAAAGCTGCTCGCCAATACAGAGAAGGGCGCAACAGACGTAATGCAAACCCTTGGGAATACTGAGAACGAGGAAGTGGAAACTATGCCTCAGGAAGGGACCATCTTGACTTCCCATGCAAAAAAAAGAAAAAGAAAAATACAATCTGGAAGAGAGCAGTATAAAACACAAAAGAGTGTTACTAAAGCCTGTCCCATCACCAACAAAACAGTCAGTGAAGACACCTTGCAATCACGGTCCAACAACGAAACTGTCCAACGGATACCGCCTAAAATGCTGCCAAAAACAATAAGGAATAATCTTATAGAGACAACTGACAGTAAACCGGCCTCTATTCTACAAGCAACTATATCTATAAATAGGAGGACGAGCCAAAGAGTGGAAATATTCGCACCCAAAAAAGAATTGGTAATTACGATAGGTGCCCCCGGGCAAGGAGAAGATGGACAAAAGCCCAATTTAAGAGGACAACAAATGATTCAACACAAAGAGGAAGATGAAGTAGCAGGGTCCATAAATCAAGAAAATCTGTTAGAAACAAAAGGTCATGACCTTACTCAAAAGTATAAATCCAACAAAAAGGCTTGGAGCCCAGGAGACCCAAGAAGCGAAACAACCGCAATTTGGCTGACTCCAGAATATATATCGAAAGGTAGGCATGACATATTGAACAGAGGCAACATCTTACCTCTGCTGTCTCATATTCCCTCCTTGGAAGATGTGACATCCACAGATTTGGTTTCAATCGAATTTACAACTGATGATGTATCAAGTGGCGAAAAAACTAAAGCAACATGGATAACATCTTTAATTGCACATAAAATTCCTGCAGAGTCCAAAACATTTAAGAACTGGGGGATAACATTAACCCCGTATATAAAACCAAGATACCCAGAATTATTAACCCCTGTAGTTACAGAGGGAGCACAGGCTTCTGCAGTCAGGCAAGGAGTATCGGTCCGTAGAGGCGCAGTAGGGACAAGTGGAACAAGAATCATGCAACGATACAGTTCTATCAGAAGTACCGAAGAAAAGGCATCATCTCCAACAGGACTAAATGACCTAAGATGGATCACCAGAACAATAAACACCTATGCAAATTGACCAAAAGGCTCACATTCAAGATCAATTGAGATTAATCATTTGAGAATATGCTCATGGAATGTCAATGGTCTGGCGTCCATAATGACTGATTCAGATTTTATCAGCTACATAAGGTCGTTTGACATTTTGGCTCTTCGAGAAACATGGCAAGCAGACCCCCCCCCCCACCTTTATGGATTCCTGCGCTTTTTTACTGGTGCAGTAAGGAGGACGAAATACGGCCACCTTCAAGGTGTCTTAGCTATCTACGTTTCAGCCACAAGTGCCCATGTGGTCAAAGAAGTTGGATCAACTTCCTCTGACTCATTGGCAGTTAATCTCTACATCTCGCAATCAGACACAGGCACGGGGAAACTAATCTCACCTTGATCAACGCCTATGTTCATCCAAAAAGGAAATCAAAGGCAGCTAAAGAACTATGCAAGTTCTCGGAGAATTGCATTCAGGATTTACCACCAACAGATCTGATCATCACCGGGGAATTTAATCTCAACCTAATGGGAATCTCGTCAGACGAGGAGAACCTAACTAAAAATTCAGCCTGGGATATACCACTCCAAGGGAAATCGCAAATAATGAAACAGACTAAATTGGACATGCGAATATTACAGGACCTTGAACTCTTTAACATCAGAGCACTAAATGGAAGATTTTCTGGAGATAACCCCCCAGCTACTACTTTTCATTCAACCAGAATCAATACAATCTTGGATTATACTTTTATCTCATTATCCTTATTCCAACAAATGGTTTCATTTCGTATAGGGGAAAAAACAGATAGTGACCATTGCCCCCAAGAAATTGTTCTTAGTAACATCAAGCCTAAATTTGAGTTATCATCGGTGCCCAAAGAGTCAATCCACACAATCAACTATAAAAGGATCAAATGTTCAGTAGCATCCGACTGTAGCATTCTTGAAAAGGCGAGACTGCTTTTCCACTCGAGAATTGGCTGTAGCGAGATCGAGAAATGGGAGCACTTTACTTCAAATATGGCAACCTACTCAACAAGATCTAAGCAACAGATGCAATTGGACTGTAGCAGCATGAAAAACTTTACACGGCAGCAAAAAGAGAGGATCAAGTGTTTAAAAAAATCAATCAATCATATGATAAGACAATTATGGCAGAATCCTACGGATATTGTAAAACACGCCCAGCTACAGAAATAGAAGGCATTGTTGAAAAAAATTAAATGGGAAGCCAATAGACCTGCGGAGGAAAACATATGGGCAAAACTACATGCGGATTCCAAACCGTGTGACGGTGCAAGATTCTGGAAAACCATTAACCAATTTTTAAGACCTAAGCATGCAGGAGTTTTTTTTTAAATATCTCCGAAGAAGTCTGGGCATGCCCCATTAGAGGTCATTTTAATCAGGAAAAAGACTCCTATTTAGAGACAGAAACTGTTAATGAGAACGAAAATTCTGTCGAAAAAGAAATAATGACACTGATTAGGGCCATAGGCAATCCAGATGGCTTTGCACCAATCACAAATGAAGGAGAGCCAAGTTTACAAGGAATTATCAGGCGCCAAATCAAAAAGGGAAGGAAAGAGGGGGCGCCAGGGCCAAATGGAATTCCACCCATCCTTTATAAACAGGAGGAAAAAGAATGGGCCTTAGCCCTCGAGCCATTATTCTTAGAAATACGGCACTTATATTGCCCAGCTCTTGGAAGGGCTCAATCATCTCTATCATTTTTCAATCTGGGGACAAGTCAATTCCTCAAAATTATTGCCTAGTTGCCCTAATGGATAATGAGGCAAAATATTTTGCAGGAATACTTTTGGAAGAACTGCAGAAATGGGCCACAGAGAAATCCTTAATTCCAGTAAACCAGACTGGGTTTGCCTACTCAGTGGGCACAGCCTCCAACATTTTAGCAATGGGCATGCTAATAGATAAGGCTGAAATAACTAAAATGGCAATTCATTTTTGTTTCATAGACTACAAGGCCGCATTTGACCACGGTAACCGGAGCATCTTATGGTCCAAATTAAAGAGATGGGGGATACCAAGACCACTGTTAGACCTGTTGATCAACCTGCACACGGAGACGTGGGTTCAAATAAAGCTGGGTGATGGTACACTCCTGTCAAGACGAATAGCAACCAATAAAGGTCTTAAACAGAGCTGTGTTTTAGCTCCCACATTATTTAACTTGTTCTTAGGGGACCTAATCCCGATCCTTAATAGTTGTAACTTCCATGCTCCAAAATTAGGAGGGCTTTCATTACCGTGTCTTCTCTATGCAGACAACATAGTCCTAATTAGCCATACTAAAATCGGGCTTCAATATCTTGTGAATGCAACACAGCGATACTCTGATACAAATAAACTGACAATAAATTTAGAGAAAACACGGACAATGACAATCAGCAAGAAAAGGAGCAAGTCACTAACCCGGTTCTGGAATAATGCTCGGATTGAGGATGCGAAGGAATATACGTATCTAGGTGTAAAAATTGACAACAGTGGCCAGTTTAATGTTCAGAAAAAGAGCATCAGAGGCAAAGGCGTTGTGACAGCAATTGCTCTAAAAGCATTAAATTGTAAACTTACTGGCCCGTCTCTTCTGCCTCTGACACAAGTGATACAAGCAAAACTGTTAACAACAATAACTTACGGGCGCGAAGTTCTGAGAGGCTGAGATGCCAAGATACTAGATAACACAGTTTCAGTCGCGTATAGGATTATTTTTAGTTTGCCGAAACAAACTTCACCAGCTCAAATTAGGCTTGAGTTTGGCATCCAAAAACAGCTCCTGGCGAGACAGGGAACATACATAACTGTCTGTGATAAAATACGCAAAACCAATCAAGGAACCATAAATGACTATTTATGGAAGGAATTAGCACAACACCCAGCTTCACCAGCAGCGAAGTACCTTAAAAGAGACCTGGCGAATCTTGGCTTACAACAACTTTGGGACACTCCCACAAGCCATATTACACTTAAAAGATTTGTCAGGAAAACAGTTAAACATCTCTCATGGGTTGAAGACAAGGCATCACTTGCAAAAATGTCACACTGCTGGCTAATTTTGAATACGGCAAAACCAAAGGAAATGATGGACGGAGCGTTGACAATACAAGCACTCACCCCCAGTCAACTGATCTGGGTTTAATTCATCACCATTCTTTAGCCCAGTCTGCCACCCCAGTTCAGACATGGCCATATGCAAATCAGTCTGACCCTGTGCTTCATGGGAACAGTCCATGAGTATATATATCTTATGATTTAACTGGAAAGGAAAAAATGTTTGTGTGTTGATGAATTGTCCGTTTGCATATAGATGGAATTTAAAGGTTGTAGGGATATATTGTCTTTTACATGTTGACGCGAATTTTAAAGCTTGTATTTCAATGGTTTTAATTAACAATGCAAATAAACTATTACTTACTGACAGTGCAATGAAGGAGCAGCCACCTGGTCATTAAGTGGGTTTCTGGGAGAGGTACCAGACTTATTACGCAGGAGCAGCCACAGAGAGCCTCCGGTCGCTTTCGGCAATGAGAACACACAAGTGAGAGACTCTGCACCCACTGAGTATAGTTGCTGAGGCCACGTAGGGCAGACTCTCCTTAACTCAGCTGTAGGCACTGTGAGCACTCACGGATGGGACGCACTCAGGAAGTCCAGACTCTGCACTCCTGCTGGTACCTGTAAGACTGGTTTCAGGCCTGTCAGCCCCAGGGCAACTTCCTGCTAGGAGCACTGCAGCACTGGAACACCGTTGACTTTAACCTAAAGCCAAAACTGGACTCTTGAGACTCTGACTGCTAGTGGGCATACCCTGGATGTCACCAGTAGTGAATGGGGAACAACCACTATCGCTAATGCACGGAGAGAGTGGGACAGGGAAACACCAAAGAAGTACTAGAGCCACAACCTCAGGGAAATTGTGTGATTATTTGTGAATGTCGTATTTTTCCTTTGTGTGGTTAGCCATAGAAAATAAAATACTTCTTTTTTTCCATAGAATTGAGTATTTGGCATGACAGTGATATATTGCTGCTACTGAGAGCATTTAGAGTTGTGACAGCTTGGACCATGTAACCCTGAGTGTCAGGAGCAGAAAGGGTACTTGACCCAGTTACTCAGGATCCATAGTAGGTCAGTCCCAAGGACATCATGAGTAAAGGTCTCAACCCCCACGTTTGAGTTCAGTAACCCCTGCGTGCCCCGTAACCCTCCGACAGGGATTCTTACAGAACCAGAAACGGAATTCTGGATGATATCAGTGAAATATATTGACTCTGTAATACTAACTCTGTCCCAATGCAATTTGCCAAATCCGGCATACGTTCAACAGTCAACGCTTTGACTGCTTGGTGTTTAGCGCAGCCACCAGAAGGAGGTAAGGGAGTCCTCTTACTTTTCATTTTCCATAGAATTGAGTATTTGGCATGACAGTGATATATTGCTGCTGCTGAGAGCATTTAGAGTTGTGACATGGTGTTTACTATCCACCATTCACATTCACCCCCCCTCCCCCCTCCCACTCCAGGGGAGCATCGGACTGCTTGGACCATGTAACCCTGTGTGTCAAGAGCAGAAAGGGTACTTGACCCAGTTACTCAGGATCCATAGTAGGTCAGTCCCCAGGACATCATGAGTAAAGGTCTCAACCCCTACGTTTGAGTTTAGTAACAGGGATTCTTACAGAACCAGATACGGAATTCTGGATGATGTCAGTGAAATATATAGACTCTGTAAATACTGACTCTGTCCCAATGCAATTTGCCAAAACCGGCATACGTTCAACAGAGACAGCGCTTTGCCTGCTTGGTGTTTAGCGCAGCCACCAGCAGGAGGTAAGGGAGGCCTCTTACTTTTCTGGTTCAGTTGACTACAACACAAACAGCTTAATTAAATGCCTATCAGCACTTTTTTTGTTCAAGTGTCATTCTGGCTGGGTGTAGCTGAACCTTAAAACACTGATGCCAACAGGGGCATTGTGAACCCCCTGCTTTAGCAGCTACAGCAGGGGGTGGAGTTCTTTGTGGGCCTCTTCAATCTGCAACTCGGCGACAAAAGCTGATCATTGACTCTGGAAGACAGCATCAACAGAAAAGGGCATCAACAGAAAAGGAAGGAGTAGTAAGGAAAAGCAACAGTTGGGTAAATAGAACAGGGAAAGAAAGAAGGAATATTGGAAGGAAATTTGGAAAAGAAGGAAGTATTGGCCCCAATAAAAGCACACATGGCCAGAGGGGGTACGCATGGTCCTAAAACACCATAAATTCAGATGCCACATAAGTTAGGAACATGTAGCCAATCAGAAGACAGCAGACACTGCACATGCAGTGATCACGTGCTCCTCTTACCAGGCATCTCAACACGTTACCCACTGGCCACATTGAATTCACAGAAGGTTGAGGCCCACCTGGATTATCTATCGAACAATTAATTTACTACTCCAATGGCAGCAACTTGCATTCCTTACCATAGAAGGATCATGTAGGAAAGTGCCCCTTGTTGCATGGTTGTCCCCACTTTTTGCCTAATGCGCCCTAGGTTCCTGCCAACCAGGTGCCCAGGGCCTGTGTTCTTTTCCTAAACTGTACTGCTGCAAAACTGCAAAACTGCAAAACTTAAGCGGCAACTCTCTGGCTACATGTAAGTCCCTTGTAAAGGGTACCATAGGTACCAAGGGCACTGATACCAGGGAAGGCCTCTAAGGGATGCAGCACTTATTGTGCCACCCTTAGAGGCCCTGTACTTACACACACACACACACACACACACACACACACACAGACAGACAGACAGACACACACACACACACAGCCATTGCAGGCTGCATGTTTTGCTGCAGAACAAAGTGAAGGGTTAACATGGCACACATCCATGTGTGCCATGACTTCAACCCACTGCCCTGGTCTAGATTAGCCACCCCTCTAGCTGGGTGCACTATACCAGTGGTGAGGGTGTAGGTACATGAGCCCTGTACCCCTACAGTGCCTAAGTCAATTCTTGGAAATTATAAGTGCAGTAATGCCATAAAGAGTATATGGTATGGGAGGTTGTCATTACAAACTCCACCGCACCATAATGGCCTTACTGAACACTGGAACATTAACCCCACACTAATGCCAGTGGGGGATTTGATGAAAAATGCACTCGGAGGGCATCCTAGAGGTTCCCCCTGAAAAATGACCTAACTCTATTGTCCTGGCTGAGTGGCTGCTCACCAGCTGCCACCACCAGACATGTTTTTGGACCCCTCAGTTGTGAGCCTGCCGCTCTTGGGGTCCTGAAACAAAGCACATCCAGGACAAGGTGCCAAGCCTCCTCCCCCAGGATGAGCAGGGTCCACGAAGGGGAAGCTTCAAAGGCTTGCCGCCTTTATGAGTTACCCCAGCCATTTGCTGCTCCCAGCAACTGGCTCACACTGGTTCTGACCCCCCACTTTGGGCTGGGGAATCGGTGGGTAAACCAAGTTAGGAGGAGAGGTGTGCCCACCTTTGCCAACCCCACCCCTCAAGAGGGAGAGGCGAGGTTAATCACAACTCTCAGTCCCCAACATGTTGGAGATGGGGGGACCCAGCCAACCAGAGTGAGGCATATGCCCCCTTTCCACTGGAGAGTGGCATAATAGGGGGTGTACCCACCCCAAGGAAGGGACCCATTGGTCCTGACCTATACCTACCTGTAACACCCCTAAATTTGGTATTTAGGGGAAACCCTGAACCTTGCCTCCTCAGATCAGAGCTGACAAGAAGAAACCAGAAGAAGGACCAAACAGCCAAGCAAAGAAAGGAAGAGGAGGACACCCACTGACTTGGACCCAGCCCTACCAGCCTGTCCCGACTTCGGATCCTCCTGCAGAACCTGGGTGTGCCCTGCAGCCAGCAGCCCTCAAAAATCCAAAGAACCTGCACTGCCTTATCAACCAGACTCTGTCTTCCCTGAGCACCGGACTTGCTCAAAACCAATTGACTCTGCTCCTGGCGCTCTGAGCCCGAGTGACCCAATATCCTCAGGTTGTCCCTCCCCGTTTATCCTAGCCTGGATCCCAGTGCCCTCTGAACCTCTACAAGCTCCAAAAACAAATCTACAGTCAACAGCTAAAAGGTTCCCTCAACCACGACCAAAGGCGACACGCTGACAGACTCCGGTAGCGAAGCGGTCCAGAAAGACCAACCACGAACGTCCGACTGACTCTGTCTCAGAACACTTTTGGTCACAAGACGACAACTCCCAAAGACCCCATTCATCTCATCAGCCGCTGACAGACTCTGAGGGATCATCGACCGAGTCTGGAGTTCGCCAAGACCGCATCCTACACTCAGCCGTTTCTGTGCCGCTAGCGGTGTATTTCCTGTGTCGGCCATTGAGCCCTACCGTGCTGACCTTGACCCCAGGAGCTTTTGTTTTCCCAAACTGGTGGCCTGCTCACCACAGTCCCCAAGCCCATGACCATGCTTAGCCTGTTGGCTAGCATGTGGTCCTTGCACTCTGCACCTGGCTGCCTCTGTGCCTCTGGTGGTGCAACTCGAGTGCCCATCTAGCCGAATCCTACCCACGGACCCATAAACCCAGTTCTGTTTTTCCAGGACTGAGTGTACATTGTGATTAATACTGCAAACCTGTACTGACATTGCAAAACGCATTAACTCCTTTTTCCTTCTTCTAAGAAATGCACCAACCCAGTATCTAGAGATACCTGGCTGTGTAAGAAAAGTAACTGAAAAGTGATTCTGACTATTTACAAGTATGAAGTAATTTTTCTGTAACCAATTCATTGCATTCTATTGGAGACTACTGTATTTAAAATGCATATGCTTGCAAAGTATTTTTATACTTACCTGTGCCAGGCCTGTCTTGGTTCTAGAAAATAAATAATATTTTTAAACAAACAAATTGGTCAGAGTTCAGTCTTTGAGTGTGTAAAATCATTTCTTGCCTGAGTGTGTACAATAAATGCTTAGCACTATCGAGTGATAAGTCGTTACTGCTCGCCCACACTACCACAAATAGAGAGTAAAGTACTATATACTTTAACCGCTGCCTGCCTTTGGGGATCCACTGGACTCTGTGAACACTATACCTCACTTTGGTATAGTATACACAGAGACAGCTTCCTACAGATCACCAGTACTATTTTATGGAATACAATGAACTGTACAAAAGAGTGCCTCAAATCGACTGTAAACTGAGACAGTCCTCAGACCCTATGCATGTAACTTATCACCTAGCTGCAATGTTTAAATTAAACGAACTGCTCCTGTTTTGCCAAACACCTCTTGTCTCTTGTTTTTAAAGGTATTTCATGTTCAAGCAACAAAAGGATGGCAGAATTAAGGGATAGAGGATAGACAGGTAAAAGAATAGCATAGTAAAGGGATGGATGGGAGTGAATGGATAGATGGATGGACAGGTGAAATGATGGCAGAGTAAAGGGATGGATGGATGGATAGGTGGATGAACAGGTGAAAGGATGGAACAGTAAAGGGATGGAAGGATGGATGGAAGTGAATGGATAGGAGGATGGACAGGTGAAAGGATGGCTGAGTAGAGGTTTGGATGTATAGGTGGATGACAGGCAAAAGGATGGCAGAGAAAAGGTATGGATGAATGAGTGGGGGGGAGAAAAGATGAGTGAATAGATAGCAGTGGATGTATGATGTATGAAAGAATGAATGGATCACGGAAGGTAAAGGTGAAATAGGTGATTTCAGTAGGTGGATGGAAAGGTGAAAAATGAATGGATAGATGCAAGGATGGAAGAGACAATGAAGCTGTTCTATGGAGGGTTCGGTTTACTTGCTCCCCTTGCTTGGTGGCATCAAGCTTTAGTAGAGAGTGGGGGCTATTTTACTTTTCTGGCTACTTCCTTGGATGCCAAATGCAATGGAGGGAACAAAAACACCAAGTGAGTCACTTCACAAGTGCTTTAGTTAAACTATGATTTGGAGGAAGGTATTTGAGTTTTCCAATGCCTTTGAGCAAGAGCAATGCATGCACTGCAAGGACAGATATCTATCTATATTAGTAATTACACTAATGACCATTTATATAGCTCTTACTAATAAGTCTATATTGCTACTTGTTGGACGGGCGAGGTCTCCGGGGGGACAGAGGTAAGTACTTCTGGCCACCCGGGGTCCCCCCCTCCACTTGGAACGTTACAGAGCACTAGAGTCAGGCTTCCCGAAAGGAAGGTTTACACATTTATTGTCATATACACAGCGACACCCACACACTACAAAAGGAAACCACACCACTAGAGTTATAGATAACAATTCTTTATATAGGGTTTGGCATCAGATCAATACGTATACATTGGGGTGAGGTGCTAACTTTCTGTCCTCGAGGGTTGATGTTTGGGGGTGGGGTACTGTCCCTCTTGAGGTACTCACAGTCGTCTGTAGTCCGTCCTTTCTCCCGGCTCTAAATCCTCGAGCTACGGGGTACTGATGGTGGATTCACAGTGGGGGGGGGGGGAGATCCCACGCGTAAGGCTCACAATCCTCGAGCTGCGCGAGCGTGGGTCTCTCCCGGGGGCAATTGTCAGGGTCCCCACTGTTCCTGGACTGAAGGGTGGGTGCCGCTGGTCCGCCGCAGGTTTATCACCTGCTGGCCTCCCTAGGGTGCAAAGCAGCGTCGTCCTTCTGGGGGCACTCCTGTAGTGCGGTGACTTCTCAGCGCCGTTCGATCTGACGCTCCCAGTCAGGCCGCGGTGCGTACCCTGGAGCGCGACGTACCTCAAGCGCTCCCAGGGACGATGCGGGCAAAGCTTGCAATACGGCGTAAAGAAGGGAGTATGTTGCGTACCCTGGAGCGCGACGTCCCTCAAGCGCTCCCAGGGACGAGGCGTACATTGGTGGCAGGCTCCGTACGATTGTAAACCCCGGGCGACGCTCGAGCCCCGACCACTTCTGCAGGCCTCGAGTCTGGGGTGCCAGGGGTGATCCTCGCGGTGACCAGCGTATCCACGAGAGCCGCTATTCAATCTGCAGGGCTCCTCGGTCTCGGTTAGGGTGGGTACCATGATCTGTTCTTTGATGGCCGCGACCACGTCAGCAGGGCCTCGTCTCTCCGATCCAACTTCCGAAAAAAAAACCTCTCTGGCGTAGTTATTGTTTGAAAAAACCCCTCCAGGCCCCGCCTCCTTTTTAGAGGGCTCTGGCCATCTGGCGCACAACCCCTCTTTGAAGTTTGGGGGGGGTGGGCATTCCTACTGCCCGGCAGGGATCGAGGTCCGGCCTGGCCAGAGGGCAAATGTGACTCCTCCACCCCCTCCTACTTGTAATAGGATCGCCCCCCACAGTTGGCCAGGGGGTGATGGGGGGCTCTGGTTGCTATGGGATTGGGGGCTCTGTGGGCAGGACGTGGGCTGGCCTGGATTCCTATCTGCGGGCCTGGGCCTAAAGCTTCCTGCTTCTGGGGAGAAGGGTGGGGGCTGCGCTAGGTTGGCTATTCGTGTTCAGGGAATAGTAGGGATGTCGAGAGGAACAGCGGACAGGGTTGCTCTGGTGGGGGCCCGGGGTGTATGGGTGTCTACGCCAGGGCGACCAGGTCTAACACACGTCCCCCCAGCTGAAAGGCAGGGAGAACTACTCATCCCCTTGGGAGTTCTCCTCACTGAGGCGGAAGAACCGGGATAGACCGTCCGCATTGGCGAGGTCTGTACCCGGGCGGTGTTCGACGGTGAAATCCATCCCCTGGAGGGAAATGTACCATCGCAACAGCTTGGGATTCTCTCCCCTCATCTGCATGAGCCACCTGAGGGGCCGGTGGTCGGTGGACCCGGAAGTGCGTTCCGAACAAGTAGGGCCTCAGTTTCTTCAGGGCTCAAACCACCGCAAAGGCCTCCCGCTCGATGGTACTCCACTTTTGCTCCCTGGGTAGTAATCTCCTACTGAGGAAGGCGACTGGTTGGTCCTGGCCCTCCCTATTCAGCTGGGATAGAACTGCCCCTATGCCATGCTTGGAGGCGTCGGTCTGGACGACAAACTCCCTAGAGTAGTCGGGGGCCTGGAGTACTGGGGCCGCGCACGTGGCTGTTTTTAAAGAGTCGAACGCCTTCTGACAATTTGGGGTCCAGTGTACCTTCCTAGGCTTTCTTTTGGAGGTCAATTCTGTTAGGGGTTGCCATACCCCTTGATGAATCTCCGGTAGTAGCCGGTGAGGCCGAGGAAGGCCCTCACTCCGGTCTGGGTTGTAGGGGGTTCCCAAGCCAGGATGTCGTCGATTTTGGGTTGGAGGGGCGCTACCTGGCCGCTCCCTACCTGGTGCCCGAGGTAGACCACTGACCCTTGTCCAATCTGGCATTTACTGGCCTTGATGGTGAGTCCGGCTCGGCGTAGAGCCAGTAGCACCTCCCAGAGGTGTCGCAGGTGTTCTTCCCAGTTGGTGCTGAACACGGCGATATCATATAGGTAGGCGGCGCTGAACTCTTCCAGCCCTGCCAGTACCTGTTTGACCAGTCTCTGAAAAGTGTCCGGGGCGTTTTTCATCCCAAACGGCATCACCCGGAACTGGTAGTGCCCATCGGGGGTGGTGAAGGCGGATCTCTCCTTCGCCCCTTCCGTGAGGGCAATCTGCCAGTATCCGGAGGTCAGGTCGAAAGTACTGAGGTAATGGGCCGCCCCTAGACTGTCAATGAGTTTGTCCGCCCGGGGAATGGGGTAGGCATCCGTTCGCGTGACGGCATTGAGTCCCCGGTAGTCCACGCAGAACCTTAGTTCGGGCGTGGTCCCGGGGGTGCCCGCTTTCGGGACTAGGACCACTGGGCAGGCCCACGGACTGTTGGAGGACTCCACGACCCCTAGGGCTAGCATTTAGGACACTTCCTCCTTAATGCTGGATCGGACTCGGTCCGGGACCCGGTAGGCTTTGTGCCGCTCCGGGGTGCTGTCCCCTGTGTCCACATCGTGGACACACCAATCGGTGACCCGAGGGACCAGGGGAAATAGATCTGAGAATTGTCCCAATAGTTGGCGACAATCCTCGTGCTGTTCAGGAGTCAGGGAGGTGGAGAGAATCACTCCCTCCACGGATCCATCCTTCTCCTTGGCACACAGGAGATCGGGTAGGGGCTCGGTCTCGTCCTCCGCCCTGGCATCGGTAGCGAGGAGCATGCTTACCTCCTATCGCTCGAAGTGGGGTTTGAGGCGGTTCACGTGGAGGACACTCAAGGGGTTCCGGGGGGACTGTACGTCTACCAGGTAGGTGACCTGGCTCTTGCGCTCCACTACTATAAAGGGGCCTGTCCATTTGTCCTGGAGGGCGCAAGGTTCCACCGGGGCCATCACCCACACCTGTTGACCAGGCTGAAACTCTACCAGTGTGGCGTTCTGGTCATACCAGCGTTTCATTTCTTCCTGGCACGCCTCAAGGTTGGCCTCTGCGAGGTCCCGGAATTTCTGCGTCTGATGCCTTAGGGCCAGGATGTAGCGGAATACGTCCTGGGAAGGGTTTCGGGGGGCCGTCTCCCAGCCCTCCTTGACTAGGCTGAGTGGTCCTCGGACGGGGTGACCATAGAGGAGCTCAAAGGGGCTGAACCCCAGGGACTTCTGTGGGACTTCCCGGTAGGCGAACAAGAGGCAGGGTAGGAGGATGTCCCACTTCCTTCTCAGGGGCTCCTCCAGGCCCATGATCATTCCTTTGAGGGTCCGGTTGAATCTTTCAACCAGACCATTGCCTTGGGGGAGGTTCGGGGTGGTGAATTTGTACGACACCCCACACTCCTGCCACAGGAATTTCATGTATTTTGAAATGAAGTTGGTCCCCACGTCGCTCACCACCTGCCGGGGGAATCCCACCCGGGTGAATATTCCCATCAGGGCCCGCCCCACTACGGGGGCCGTCACCGTTCGGAGGGGGATGGCCTCCGGGTACCGGGTGGCATGGTCCACCAGGACGAGGATGAATCTATGGCCCAGGGCGGTCAGGGGGTCCAGGGGTCCCACAATATCGATTCCGACCCGCTCAAAGGGTGTACCGACCACGGGAAAGGGCTGGAGAGGAGCCTTGCGCCTTCCTCCGCTCTTCCCGCTGGCCTGGCAGGTCTGGCAGGACTAGGAGTGGGTTGCTAGGTTGTGCCGCATCTTGGGCCAAAAGAAATGGGTGACCAGCCGGTGGTAGGTTTTGTCTTGTCCCAAGTGCCCGGCTAGAGGCACGTCGTGAGCTAGACCCAGTAGGAAATCTCGGAAACATAGGGGTACTACCAGTACCCGGGCTGACCCTAGTTCAGCAGACTTGGGCTCGCTGTAGAGGAGACCATTCTCCCAGTAGATCCAGCGGGACCCGGACTGGTCTCCGGCTGCCTGGGCCGTGGCCTGTTGCTGGACGCCCAGGAGAGTGGGGCAGGTGGCCTGTTCCTGGCAGAATTCTTCCCGGGAAGGTCCCCCCTCCTGTCGCCATTGGTCCAACCCCGGGAGGTCCCCCAGCTCCGCTATCTGCTCGCTGGTTGGACCCTGGGTGTCTCCTTCCGGGTTGGCTTCTACTAGGGGGTCGAGCCCGGAGTGGTCAGGTTGCCTGCCTTCCCTTCTCCTCCTTTGAGGGCAGGGCTCGGGCCCTTCCCTCTGGCTCTACTCCTTCGGGAGCACTCATCCGTGCGGCCATGGCCCCGGGTGGTGGCGCACACCCATTAGGGTAGACCCATCATCCTCAGGTGGGTCTTTCGTTCCACCTGGGTCCACGGGAATGTCTCCAGGTCGTTGCCCAGTAAACAATCGACTGCCATGGAGGTTCGGACCGCTACCTGCAGGGTGCCGGCTACTCCCTCCCATTCAAAGGGAATTTGGGCCATTTCGCAGAGGCTCTCAGAGTTGTCGGCCGCAATGACGGGACAGAGGATGTGGGGGACAATCTGTTCCTTGGACACTAAGTGACAACGAACAGACGTGACACTGGCACCGGTGTCGCGGAGGGCCTCTACGTTGACGGTCACCCACTGCGCGTACTTTGTAGTGTTGGGTGGAAGCGGGGTTCCGGGGACCATTCCTCCCTCCCCGAGGGACACCAGGGTCATCGCTGCGGGTTCCCACTCCTCGGGACTCTCGAATTCTTCCTCGAGGGCGACAGTGACAGCGGTCAGGTGACGGGGGGGGGTTCCCTGAGATGGTGGGCTTTTTGAAGAGGGGACACTGGGGGTCACTGGCATAGTGGCCGGGTTGTTGGCACTTGTAACACGCTGTGGTATTCCTTAGCCCGGGTCTGCCTGGGGGAGCTCCCGTGCTGGGTAGGAGGGAAGATGGTGACACCGGCGGCGGGTTTCCTTGGGGGCCGCGTTGAGGCCCGGGCGGGAACTCCACGGCCTACCTTGGCCACCCCCTCTTCGCTGTTGGGGGCCCTTCTCATTTCTAGCATAGTCCCCCTCGTGGCCCCTAGGGACCCGGGTGTTCACCCAGCGGTCAGCCTCCACAGCAAGCTTTCTAGGGTTCGTAAGCTTGCTGTCGAGGAGGTGCTGTCGTAGTTCTACAAGGCAGTTTAAGGATAGGTGCTCCCAGGCTATCAGATCAAATAATTCTTCAAAAGTGGTGACCTTGCTGCCCTTGATCCAACCTTCTACGGCTCTGCTATAAAAGTTCACGTATTCTACCCAGGTGGTACCCGGGAGCTTCTTGCAATCCCGGAACCGCTGTCAGTACATTTCTGGGGTGAGCCCGTACCTCTCTAATAGGGCCTCCTTCATATGGCTGTAGGAATTCAGCACCGCGGAGGGTAGCTCTAGTAAGGTATCCCTCCCTTCGCTTAGGAACCGCCCCCACAATCCGGCCCCCCAATCCTTCTCAGGGACCCGGTGTGAGGTCATCGCAACCTCATAGACTTTAAACCATTGTTGGATGTCATCATTCCTATAATACTCCTTGACTACGTCTTTGGGGATGTGAACTTTGGCTTCTACTGGGGGCGGGGTCCCCCTGTTCCCTGGGGGCCCGGCTTCCTCGCTCCTAGCCTTGAGCTCGAGCTCCTTCAGGCTCCGTTCGTGCTCCAACTGTAGTTTCCTGCCCTCATGCTCTCGCTGCAACTTCTTCTCTTCTAACTCCCCTTGTAACCTCAGTTCCTCCATGGCTAACTTCCGTTCTGCTATCTTCAACTCCCCCTCAATTTTGAGCTGAGCTAGCTCTAGCTCGGGGGCCCTGCTTCTCTCTTGGTCTGCTAGTTCCCCGGGGGACAATCCTCTATCTGATGGGTTACTGTGCGTAGGGGAGGCTGCTCTCTCTAGTCCGGGGCCCCGGTTTCGTCCGGCCGCGCATCCCCCACACCGTTCTCTTCTACTGGGGGAGGCAGGGCTTGGGACTCCACCCAGGCCCTCACGGCCTTCTGGAGGTCTTCCTTGGTGCTCAGGCCAGTGGTAGGGATTTGAGCGTCTTTACAGAACTGTTTAAGTTCTTTGTGGGTGTAGGTGTCTAATTGTTCTACTTGAAAGACTGGGTTCCCGTTGGGTGCGGTGAGACTCATGGTGGTCAGGGGGTAGCCCTCCTTCAACTAGTTGGGTAGGTATTTGGGCAAGAGTGTTCAGTTCAGGTTAGCCCAGCACCATGTGACTCTGGGCAATAGCTCGCTTAATCTTCCCGACGGCCCCCAGCGCCTAGAGACCCTAACGGGTGATTGTGCGCTTTACAAATGTGGATTATTATTATTATTAGTTCTGTAATCTTAGGCTTTGTTCGGCTTCGCCCTTGCTATGCAGTGTGTCAGCTGTCCCCCTATGCAATGACCACAAATGCTGGTTCGTATCCTTCCGCTGCTGCCAGTGTTGGACGGGCGAGGTCTCCGGGGGGACAGAGGTAAGTATTTCTTGCCACCCGGGGATCCCCCCCTCCACTTGGAACATTACCGAGCACTAGAGTCAGGCTTCCCGAAAGGAAGGTTTACACATTTATGGTCATATACACAGCGACACCCACACACTACAAAAGGACACCACACCACTAGAGTTATAGATAACAATTCTTTATATAGGGTTTGGCATCAGATCAATACGTATACGTTGGGGTGAGGTGCTAACTTTCTGTCCTCGAGGGTTGATGTTTGGGGGTGGGGTACTGTCCCTCTTGAGGTACTCACAGTCGTCTGTAGTCCGTCCTTTCTCCCGGCTCTCAATCCTCGAGCTACGGGGTACTGATGGTGGATTCAAAGTGGGGGGGAGATCCCACGCGTAAAGCTCACAATCCTCGAGCTGCGCGTGCGTGGGTCTCTCCCGGGGGCAATTGTCAGGGTCCCCACTGTTCCTGCACTGAAGGGTGGGTGCCACTGGTCCGCCGCAGGTTTATCACCTGCTGGCCTCCGTAGGGTGCAAAGCCACGTCGTCCTTCTGGGGGCACTCCTGTAGTGCGGTGAGTTCTCAGCGCTGTTCGATTTGACGCTCCCAGTCAGGCCGCGGTGCGTACCCTGGAGCGCGACGTACCTCAAGAACCCCCAGGGATGATGCGGGCAAAACTGGCCATGCGGCGTGAACTAGGGAGTACGTTGCGTACCCTGGAGCGCGACATACCTCAAGCGCTCCCAGGGATGATGCGGGCAAAGCTGGCAATGCGGCATAAAGCAGGGAGTATGTTGCGTACCCTAGAGCGCGACGTCCCTCAAGCGCTCCCAGGGACGAGGCGTACACTGGTGGCAGGCTCCATACGATTGTAAACCCCGGGCAGCGCTCGAGCCGCGACCACCTCTGCAGGCCTCGAGTCTGGGGTGCCAGGGGTGATCCTCATGGTGACCAGCGTATCCACGAGAGCCGCGATTCAATCTGCAGGGCTCCTCGGTCTCGGGTAGGGTGGGCACCACGAGCTGTTCTTTGATGGCCGCGACCACGTCAGCAGGGCCTCGTCTCTCCGATCCAACTGCCGAAAAAAAAACCTCTCCGCCATACTTATTGTTTGAAAAAAAACTCCAGGCCCCGCCTCCTTTATAGAGGGCTCCGGCCATCTGGCGCACAACCCCCCTTTGAAGTTTGGGGGGGTGGGCGTTCCTACTGCCCGGCAGAGATCGAGGTCCGGCCTGGCCAGACGGCAAATGTGACTCCTCCGCCCCCTCCTACTTGTAATAGGATCGCCCCCCACAGTTGGCCAGGGGGTGATGGGGGGCTCTGGTTGCTATGGGATTGGGGGCTCTGTGGGCAGGGCGTGGGCTGGCCTGGATTCCTATCTGCGGGCCTGGGCCTAAAGCTTCCTGCTTCTGGGGAGAAGGGTGGGGGCTGCGCTAGGGTGGCTGTTCGTGTTCAGGGAATAGTGGGGATGTCGAGGGGAACAGCGGACAGGGTTGCTCTGGCGGGGGCCTTGCTCAGGTGACGGTGGGGGCCCGGGGTGTATGGGTGTCTACGCCAAGGCGGCCAGGTCTAACACTACTCAAACAAAACCTATGTACCAACCTTGGAATAACTAAAGGTTGAGAAAAAACAGTAAGGTTCTGTACTGAGGGGCCGATTACGATGCAGCTCGGAAGGCTCACACCAACAGTCGGAGCCTTCTGAGACACATCATAATGTGCTCCTCGGTTTACTTTCCGACCATCTAATCAAGATATAGGCAGTCAGAAAGTAAAACGGCTGGTCAATCCAGCTGGCTTCCGACAGGCTAGAAGAGAAAGCCCGTCGGCCAGTCGGAATCCGGCCAGTAATCTCAAAGGCGTGATTTCCGCTCTTGAGATTACAATGCATGGTTTCCATGCCGGCCTGTCCGACATGGAAACCATGTTGGAAAGTGTGTTTGTGGGTCCCCAGCAGGGACCCATTTGGTGCACGGTGTCCGTTTGGAGGCCAAGGGGGCACCAGGTCCCCCGTACCTTGTGGCAGGTACCTTGAGGTGCCTACCACGGGATGCAGGGATGAACCGCAACTCCCATTTCACTATGGGAGCATGCATTTCGGTCGGTTTACAGCGTTCAGTCGCATCCTAATGAGGTAGTCAAGACTGCCGACTAGGTATCAGTGGGTCCCTGAACCCAGTCGCTGTCCCGACATCAAAATCAGGCCCTTAATTCTCCCAGTGTGCACGAAGCTCCTTGTGACCCTCACCTTAAGCATGTTGCATGTGCATGTTAACCCTCCATGTCATTTTATGATGAGTGAAACAGATTTCTCTAGCAAATGCATAAACGACCACAATTATCTTACCATGATTAACCAGGGAACACACTCGGCAACTCTGGGCATTAAGCTTGCCTCATCTCTACAACGGCCCCCCACAGACGCCGGGGATGCCTGGTTTCACCTTGGAGATACCCAGAAAGGGACCATCTCACAGGGAAAACCAGGACGGGTTCCCCAGCAGTCTTCAGCGCCAGGATACTCCATGGAGTCGCAGTGCGCTTTACAAGTACACCCACATTTACATTTACATTATACTCTAGACAATGCTGGGTATCCAATTATTTTCAAGCATGTTTCTTAACCCATATTTCTGCGGGGAAGAGTTTATAGAAACCCCTAGGGCGACTGTCAGACTCCGCTTCATGTGATTCCGTCCTCTTCCAGTTTCAATTCTTAAATCCTAAATTTATGGGATCCTAGGGTATTTATTCAATTTCCAGGTCTGGTGCAATATTGTAACAGATGACAAGTGGCACTTTCAAATGATTGTTAAAAAAAATACGTGCTGGAAGTATATCGTAGCATCACTGAAATAATCTGACCCCACTTAAGTATCTTTTTTTTGTTTTTAAATGCTCATTTTCCGATGTAAACATTCCAATACCAATACCCATCGACCCCCAACACATTTCTGTGGGATGTTTAGAAAGGACCAACGATATCGGTGGCACAATACAAGTATTAGCGAAAACAGCGCAGTAGACACAACCCTTCGTCTATCTCTCACCTGTGATGTCGTCCTTTCTACGAACAAACTTCAGGGTGGTGTCTGCTGGGTCATAGCGTTTCTCGTTCATCTCGGGAGGTAAAGACAGAACTGGAGGGATACCGAAAACTTGGATTGTCAGGGACTCAGTGAAAGTTAAGTCTGTTACGGTCGGAGGGGAGGAGTTGGAGCGCTGGCAAAGGTTGGGCGGCGACTGTGCTTTCGGTTTCTGTTCTTTACTTCCTAGAATACCGAAGGGACTTTTTGTAAGTAACGTGAAATGTGACGACATCTGTCTGGGAGGAGATGGTGACGTACAAAGGTAGAGGGAGAGAGAGAGGAGGTGAGGGTGGCGTAAAACGGTTGCTAGAGAGAGGAGCTGTAACTTTGAAGAAAAGAAACATCTAATTTTGTAGGTCTTAATATAGGTGCTCCGCGGAATACGAAGCAGAAATAGTTGTCGGCGCCCACAGGTTTCCCAAACGACTTCTTTCCCACATATTCGTTTAATACACGTTATTTCTGGTCGTATTGTTGGTGAGGGGTAGGGATTGAAATGTGGGCAAGGGCAGTGTGGTGGCAATGCCATGCCATGGGCGAGAGCCAAAGTACGAGCCGAGCCCTCAATAGATGTAAGTCAAGCAGCAAATGGCATGACTAATATATATTTTTTTTAAGTATTTCGAACTTTTCTCAGTGTCTCAAGTACATATGAGTATATCACTAAATGTAATTTTTTTAACATGAAACCTTCTAGAATACCCTATGCCCTTTTTGTGGTAGTGTGGGCGAGAAGTTAGGCCTATCCAGAGGGTGTGTTAAGCATTTATTGTATTCACTCAACCAAGGACTGAGTACACACACTCAGAGACAGAATCCAGACTAATTAGGTAAGTATAAAAAGATATAAGTATATTTTATTTCTAGAATGAAGCAGGACTTAGCACAGGTAACTGGTAGCTGCCAAGGTTTCGGATTGTGTATGTGTGACATTTTCATTATTTCAAGTTAATTTTGAGTGACATTCAATGATTATGATTGACACTTTCTCGCAAGCAAAATCAAAGCTATGAAGACGAAGGAAACATATAAACATCAGAAATTACAACTATTTGAGCAATGAGAAACTATAAGACCATCTTAAAACTGCTTCAAAAAAGCCTCCGGAATGGAAGGGAACTGTGAGACCGGACTGACCCAAACAGGATGTGAGAGGCTCCAGTGCGCATGATCTCAGTTGCCTGTTAATAAATTATCACAATTAGTCAGTCTTGGTTTCAATGTGCAGCTGTCTGGTGTTCTGAAGGGCACTAGAATATTCGGCACATTGAAGCCTCAACTTTCGAAGAGTGTCCTGATTAAATGCACCCCCAGCAGCGCTGACTGAATGACACCCCAGGAGTGTCAGCATCTAGTGCTCTGCTGTCAGCACGAGACTGTGCCTGCTGCGCCGATCACATGAGCTAAGCACTTCATGCCTCCTGCCGAGTACGTACATGGACAGACTTGGAAGTACTTCAGCAGTCACAAGACAGTAGAACAGGCCACAAGGTTGATGATACAAACCAGACGTGAAACACTGCTTGGATCATGCGTTCACACTATAGATAAACTAATATAATTAAATCTAAGATTATTGAGCCCCTCACCACTTTGAGGGACGGAGTCTTCCGGGGTCAGGTTCCTGTACCAGATATTCCACATGGATGTGGTAGGCATCCTCCTCTGCGCCCACCCCTTTGAAGGGTGGTTGACTCTCTGGCTTCATAGCTGCTGGCCCTTCGTATTTCACCAGTGCTGTGCGTGTGTGTCCTGAAAACCGTTAGTTTTATTTCCTTTGCAGCATGATAGCAGCACTGGCTGAGGCGGGTTCAAGGACAGGCAGCCCTCGGTCTCCAGAGTGACTGAGAGACTGGCTGGACAAAGACAACTCTTTACCATCTAATTTTAAGAGAGTGTATGTCTCTCGATAATGCATCCCGAATTCCTTGGCTTAAATACATGAAAAGCAGCTTGGAAGGGGCAGGGCGCGCTGATTTATTTTGTAAGCCTAAATCCATTGTTAAGAAGGATGTGGAAATAATTAGGGTAGCCTTCTTAACCTCAGGAAAATTGGATAGGGAGGCGTAGGAGATGCTGAAACCAAGTGTTTGTATGTTTTTAATGCTTAAAACAAGCCCGACAACGGAACCTTAACTTATGGGGTTTCTATCAACACACAAGAGGTTTCAGATGAACCTCTTTCACCTCTTGTTAGCCAGGCCTAAGGGGTACAGTAGAGGTCGAGTGCTAGCTCCCTATGGTTGCGATGGACAGTCTTCGCAGGATCTGCTGAATTTTATGTTTTTATGTAAGTTGTATGAGACCCCTCAAAGGTATTTTCTGGTTCTCATTTTAAAAAGAACAAATTTTAGATAGGCCCGTCCTGCCCTTATGTATCTTCAATTGCTGAAAGAGGACTGCATTCGTTTTATAGTAGGGTTTTTAAAAGCGTCTGTGAAATCTAGGGCCTGTATGGATGTGTAGACAATGGATGATCTAGGTATGATCTATTAGTTTAGTAAGTCTAGCTTGTGCTATCAAGTAAATATATTAGGATGTTATGCTGTCGGCACATTGCACTTTAAGGCTTTGAATAATTTTGGGCGGATGGGTATTGGGTTTTTACTCATAAACTGTGTAGAAGGTCTGACTTTTAATGTATCATTGTTTTTATGCACCTGTATTTGTGTAACTTTTATGTTTTTTTGTAAAACCGAATAAAGTTTATTTGATTGATTGATGGATTGATTGATTGACTGAGAGACCCACAGCCATGATGAGGAGCCTCCGAGCAGCCTTGTCCCAAGTGAGACACAGCAGGGCATGAGAGGCACATGTGGCGGTGCGAACAGTGGGGCTTCAATTGCTAAAGCGAAAGTTACAAACATAACTTCCGCCCGCTCGCACCGCCTATTTAATGTCTTAATTTTCTGTCTCGGGCGGGACATGTACAATGTTACAAACGCTGCCATGGTGAGAGCAAAGATGAGCTAGCCTAGCCGGCTGGCGCGACCGGAACCGCCTCCTGGCAGGTGATAAAATGTACAATATAATTAAACAGCAGAGCAGTGCCCTGTGAGAAGTTGGCCTGGTATATGATGCTCACTAGTTCTAGTGATCACCTTGTACCATGCCAAGCAACCCTTATGGTGCAGGTTGTAAAGTCAACCTTATAGACAAGCTATCCTAGGGGTAGCATGGACTAAGCAGTCTTAGGCTAAACTCTGTAAAGGCATGTGAAGCAAGCTGTTTTACCATACACAATCCCTTGAATACCAAATGAAAGGACACCACACATATATATTGAAAATATATATAGATTTATTTCTACAAATATCCCTGATACTCTTTATGAGCACAGAAGCAAATGCGTTAAAACAAAACACAGTTTAAATACACAAAAGTTGCACAATTTGGATGAGCCCTAGGGGCCACCTAAACCATATACTAAAATAGTGGTATAAGAACCACTATGGGGAAAGTGAAGAGGCCTAGGGCCTGGGGAATCGCTGGAGCTGTTCGGGACTAGCAGTGAAGAAGTCGGGAAAGGCCCGCGGGACTCGGGTGCAGTGCGGAAAGTGCACGCTTTACCAATGCAATGTCAATGGTGCGTAAAAGTTACAAAGTTAGTTAGAAAGGAACCTTCCGAGTGACCTAGAAGGATGAAACTTTAGACACAGACACTAGAGGTGTGTACCAGTGTGGGAACACCGGTGGAGCTGAGTTACCTCACCCACAGGAAGCGGGTGCATAGGGTCGAAGTAGTGTCGGGTTTCGTCACGCAGGTCGATGGTGCTTGGAGCTGAAGGTGCTGCAGGCGACTCGATGTGAAGAGTTCCGGTGGATCCAAGGATGGATCTGAAGAGGTGAAGACCTGAAAGCAGAGGGGACAATGTTCAAAGTCACTAGCCAGTGACTACCGTGGAACCAGAGTGGAACCAGGCGATGTCGGGTGCAAACAGGCGTCGAGGTGTAGCTTCTCTCTGCAGCCACGTGGACACGAGGGGTCGAAGACGTCCAGGAGTCGGTCACGAGCTGTCCCACGCAGGCTTCTCGCTGTTGGCGGTGTCGGCAACTTGATTGGAGCAAACAGGCCTTGGCTAATGCAAGCCACACAGGAATCGAAAAAGGCTTGTTACTCGGACCAGCAAGGTCAGAGCAGGTGCTCCTTTTTACAGGAGCGAGGGCAAGTCTGGAGCAACCAGACCCGCAGTGTAAGTTGAAGGTTTCGTCGCCAAGATGGCCGCTAGCCACGTGGCAAGTGGCCGGGATGGCACGTCAAGTGGCACAGTGCAAAAGGGCCCCACGCAGATCGTGGAGATGCTGGGGGGCTGATCTTCGGTGCAAGGGCTGCTCGAGGTTGGGGCTTCTCAAACCCCAAAGCACAGCGTCGAGGGTGCCTCTGATGCTGCGCAGTCAGCGTTTCGGGGGTCTTCCAAGAGGTCTGGTCCCACGTCTCTCGGTGCCTCCACGGGTCCCTTCTTTGCAGGGACTGTGGATCGGGCGGTGAGAAGTCTGGGAGTCTGGGTCTTGTCAGGCTCTGGGCTCGGGCTCCGGCGGGAGGCGGCGGCAAATCAGACATCGAGTTGCTGGTTGGTGCCTGTGTTCACAGGGTGGTCACTCCTTGGCCACAAGGGAGATTCTCTTCCGTCTTCTGTGCAGCAGAATGTCGAAGTCCAGTCTTCTTCTGTATTTCAAGTTGATTCAGGATGATCTGAAGTCTCAGGACACAGCACCCACTCTTATTCGAATCTGGGGGGCCGGATCACCTACTAGGTCCCTCCTCTGGGTGGAACCAGGAAGGGGGGTGGTTACACCCCCTTTCCTTTGTCCAGTTTCGCGCCAGGACTGGGGCTGGAAAGCCCCAGCACCGGTTTGAACTGTCCTATGCACAGGGACACCTTGTGTGCCCCAGGCATGTCTGATTCTATTCAACCCTGTCCTACCCAATACACAAAATCCTGTCTGGAGTGGTGCTAGCACCTCCCCAGGCAGGAAACCCTTTGTCCAAGCTGCCCTCGCTGGAAGGACTCCCAGCAGCAGGAGGTCAGACTTGTGTCTGTGGTGGCAGCATCCATTTTGGGATGCTAAGGCTCTGTTTAACTTTAACCAGGGTTCAGGCTAGGTACATGTCGTGTCCCTCTAGAAGGGTGGAATGCTACCCCCGTCGCCAGAACTGGCGAGGGGGTAGTATTCCAATTCGTATGACACCTTACTCTACATGTTTTGATAAAGCCAAACCCAAGATAGCATTTAACCGCGAGGTTCATAATGCACTTAAGAGTATATGGTATGGCAATATCATGAAACAGCTAAAGGACATGGTTCCGAAAGCTGGAGACAGGCTCAGCTCATGCCAGAGCACCATCTCACATATTTCCAAGCACTCTTCCTCTAGGATTGATGAGGCCTTCCATAGGAGTGACTGATAGGAACATATGTGTCCATTTTAGGTTAGGTATAGGCATACTACAACTAAGTAAGGGGTGGTTACACCGACTTACCCCAGCTGAGTGATCAGCCAGTTGTGTCAAATATGGAGGCCAGGCCAGGGGTGGCACAATACATGCTGCAGCCCCTGGTAGGCCTTGGAAGCACCTATGCCCTGGGTACCTGGGTACACTGTTACAGGGGCCAATAAGGTGAACCAGTTCCAATTTCGTTATGCACCTAAAGTACATGGGTAACAATTTAGAGAGAGAACAGCAGGCTGTGGGTCTGATTAGCAGGCCCACAGCCACATTAAGTCATAAACCAGTGAAGCAAAAAGCGAAAATTTGGGGTGACCATAGGATAGCAGACCCTACTCTCCTACACAACCCCCCCCCCCCCAAACGCAGGGACATTAGACTAACCTTGACCAGTTGTGTCTTCATGTTCTAAGTGGAAGTACCTGGAGAGACCATCTGCATTACCATGGTCAGTCCCTGGGCGGTGCTCCACTGTAAAGTCCATCCCCTGTAGGGAAATGGACCACCTGAGCAGTTTGGGGTTTTCACCCTTCATCTGATTAAGCCATAAGAGGGGCTTATGGTCGGTCTGAATCTTGAAGTGAGTGCCAAACAAGTATGGTCTCAACTTCTTCAGGGCCCACACCACAGCAAAGGCCTCCCTCTCAATGGCTGACCAACGTTTCTCTCTGGGGGTCAGCCTTCTGCTAATGAAAGCAATGGGCTGGTCTTGACCATCTACATTAAGTTGTGAAAGCACAGCTCCCACTCCCAACTCAGAAGCATCTGTTTGGACAATAAACTCTCTTGAGTAGTCAGGACTCTTCAGGATAGGTGCAGAGCACATGGCCTTCTTCAGGTCATCAAATGCCTTTTGACAGTATTCTGTCCACTGAACCTTTTTGGGCATCTTCTTGGATGTCAGATCATTAAGAGGAGTCACAATGGACCCATAGTTTTTAACAAACTTCCTGTAGTACCCAGTCAGGCCCAAGAAAGCTCTGACCTGAGTCTGGGTAGTTGGAGGAGTCCAGTCCTTTATGGTCTGAATATTACTCTCCAGTGGTTGAACTTGGCCTCCACCCACAAGGTGGCCCAAGTACACAACCTTACTCTGCCCTATCTGGCACTTGGTTGCCTTGATAGTGAGGCCTGCCTTTTGCAGAGCCTCTAGCACTTCCTTCAGGTGGACCAGGTGATCCTCCCAGGTGGAGCTAAAGACAGCAATATCATCCAGATATGCTGCACAAAAGTCATCCAACCCAGTAAGGACTTGATTCACCAACCTTTGGAAGGTGGCAGGTGCATTTTTCAAACCAAAGGGCATCACCACAAACTGGTAATGCCCACTGGGGGTAGAAAATGCTGTCTTGGCTTTAGACTCCTCAGCTAACCTGATTTGCCAGTAGCCAGCTGTCAAGTCAAATGTGCTCAAATACTTGGCAGAAGCCAATTTGTCTATGAGCTCATCTGCCCTTGGAATTGGGTGTGCATCTGTCCTGGTGACAGCATTGAGTCCTCTGTAGTCCACACAGAACCTCATCTCTCTCTTTCCATCTTTGGTGTGAGGTTTGGGGACCAGAACCACTGGGCTAGCCCAGGGGCTCTCTGAAGGCTCAATGACACCTAACTCCAGCATCTTTTGCACCTCAGCCTTGATACAGTCTCTGACATGGTCAGGCTGCCTGTAAATTTTGTTCTTTACAGGAAGACTATCACCAGTGTCCACCACATGGGTACACCAGTTAGTCTGACTGGGTGTCAGGGAGAACATATGTCGATATGACTGCAAAACCTGTCTACAGTCATGTTGCTGATGTTCAGTGAGGCTGCCATCTAAGGCCACACCATCAACTGAGCCATCCTCAGGATTCTGAGTCAGCAGGTCTGGGAGAGGGTCACTCTCTTCCTCCTGCCCCTCATCTGTAGCCATGAGCAAGCCCATGTCTCTCCTGTCAACATATGCTTTCAGCCTGTTAACATGGAGCACCCTGTGGGGGCTCCTGGGAGTTCCAAGGTCCACCAAGTAGGTAACCTCTCCCTTTTTCTCAATGATTGTATGGGGTCCAGACCATCTGTCTTGGAGTGCTGCTGGGGCCACTGGCTCCAACACCCATACCTTCTGTCCAGGCTGGTACTCAGTCGGGACAGCCTTTTGGTCATGCCAGGCTTTCTGTAAGGCCTGGCTAGCCTCAAGGTTTTTGGAGGCCTTCTCCATATACTCAGCCATCCTGGAGCGGAGACCAAGTACATAGTCCACTATGTCTTGCTTGGGCTTTTTGAGAGGTAACTCCCATCCTTCCCTCACCAGACATAGGGGTCCTCTTACAGGATGTCCAAACAACAATTCAAAGGGGCTGAAGCCAACTCCTTTTTGTGGGACCTCTCTGTAAGCAAACAGAAGGCAGGGCAGAAGGATATCCCATCTTCGCCTGAGCTTCTCAGGTAATCCTTTGATCATGCCCTTTAGGGTCTTGTTGAATCTCTCAACAAGCCCATTGCATTGTGGATGATAGGGAGTGGTGAACTTATAGTTAACACCACATTCCTTCCACATAGCTGTCAAGTATCCTGACATGAAGTTTGCACCTCTATCAGATACTACCTCCTTAGGAAACCCCACTCTGGAGAAAACTCCAAGTAAGGCCCTGGCCACAACAGGAGCTGTTGTGGTCCTAAGTGGAATTTCCTCTGGGTACCTGGTGGCAAGGTCCACCACCACCAGTATGAATCTGTGCCCAGATGCTGTAGGGGGATCCATTGGTCCAACAATGTCAATCCCCACCCTTTCAAAGGGCACCCACACCACAGGTAGTGGTATTAGGGGGGCCTTTGTGGTACCACCTGCTTTGCCACTTGCTTGGCAGGTTACACAGGAGCGACAAAACTCCTTGGTATCTTCTGACATGTGAGGCCAGTGAAAGTGACAGACAAGTCTGTCCCATGTTTTGTTCTGGCCTAGGTGTCCTGCTAAGGGAATATCGTGTGCCAAGGTAAGAAGGAAGCCCCTAAATTGTAGAGGTATGACCAACCTCCTGGTTGTACCAGGCTTGGGGTCTCTACCCTCTGAATAAAGGAGCCCATCATCCCAAGAAACCTTATGGGTACCTTGAGCATTCCCAGCAGCCTCAGCAGCAGCCTGCTGTCTGAGGGGTTCAAGAGAAGGACAGTATAACTGAGCCTGCCCCAAGTCTGCCCTAGAAGGTCCCCCTGTCCCCAGAAACTCACCCTGATCAGGTTCAAGCTCTATAGGGACAGTTCCTCCAGGGGTCTCAGAATCATCTTCCTGTGAAGGCTGATCCTCACTTGTAGGCATTTGGGAAGGCACAGCCTTTGCCCTCCTGTTCCTTGTCTTGGGAGGTACTTGGTCCATTGTTCCAGGATCCAAGACCTGAGGTTCAGAGAGGCACTTTTTGGCCTGTGACCTGGTCACAGCAAGGACATGTGATGATACCCCTAACATCTCTGCATGAGTCCTGTACTCAACTTCTGACCATAGAGAGCTCTCCAGGTCATTGCCCAACAAACATTCTACTGGGAGATCAGCACTAACCACAACTCTTTTTAGGCCAGTTACCCCTCCCCAGGAAAAGTTAACAATTGCCACACTATGTGTAGTAGTGACATTGCTGGCATTGGTCACCAGGTAATTATCACCTGGTATGTACTGTCCAGGGTCCACAAAGCTAGGCGTCACCATAGTGACACTGGCACATGTGTCCCTGTATGCTTGAGCCACTTTTTCATTAATTAAAGGTGTCTGTCTGTACTTGCCCAAATTATTGGGACTGACAGTAGGGGAGAAATCAATCTCCCCATCACAGATCAGAACAGCCTGTGGGGGGACTCTGACTAGGTCAGAATCTCCTACTATCAAAAAATGAGGGAAGAGGATATACTGTCCATTCAGTTCCCCTGGTGAGATCCGGAGGTAATCAAAAATAGGGAATGGACACTAGTGTCTACTGAACCATTGGTCCAAAATTGACAACCCTCATAGGCAGCCTGATTGGTGCGATGCGGTATATCTTTTATCCGCCCCCTCAGGTGTCATGGCATATTCATAGGGAAGTCAAAAGGGTTTTTGTATGCCTGCCTCACCCGAGGCTACCTCTGGTTCTGGTAGAAGTGTCCAGAAATGATAGGGAGGGTGAAAAGTAGTAAAAGCAGTGTATCTCCAAGAAAAATTTTAATAAAAAAGGGGATACCACTGTCGATTAAAAATGGTCGACATATATGTAATCGAGTAACTAGATTACCATATAGCTATGTATATATGGGCGCGTCAACATGTTTCAGCTCTTTGGGCCCAGCCGGGTCTATAGAGCTTTCGTCAGGACATAGGACAAACACAAACACATACATGAGGTACTCACACCATTAGTGTAGTTTCCTTTCGCTATATGTAGCGTTTCTTATTTTTGTCACCTGAAATATAGGAGCACAAACACATACAATCCAAGGCAATGTGGCATTGTAGTTACGGTGATTAGACATACAAATGTTTTCAACAAAACACATATGCTAGTATTACTAGTCGCTTTTTATGCAGCTAATTCTTAGTCACATAAAGTTTCTGTAGCATAGGAAAGTAGCAGGGGAACAGGTGGTGACATAGTTTGCACAGGGCGTACAGTGAATGCATAAGATCAATGAAGCGCATTCTTGGAGAAATAACATATAGGCACATTAGTGAGTCAATACATTGATGGGTTTTGTTTCTAAGTAAGAAAAAATGAAAGCGCAATTACTAGTGGCAGGTGTGCCAAAGCGGGTTCATTTCAACATCGGTATATTCTGAGGGAAAATGTTACCAACGTTTTGTTTTCAAAAAGCGAAAACATGTTTTTAAAATGCATGATAGCGATAAAGCGCGTCTAGCATAGGTCACGAGGAAATGCATAAGCGCGTTCTGGGAGGTGGTTACTAGTACCTTAATAGGTTCTTTTCTGTACTTCAGCAGGGGTGGCAGGGTCGCTTAGCGTGGTCGCTGCTAAGGAGATACAGTGAGAAATTAGGGGGTTATCAAGGTTAACAGTCTTACCCGTATCACTGCGTTTCTTGCCACTGATTCTTACCGCGTAGACCGCGTTCTGGGTCCTGTGCTGACACTGCCCCTGGTTACGGGCGGGGCTCTGTTCATGGCCTTTTCTTAGTTAGATCAAGGAAACTAAAAGCGGACTATAGTAAATCCTCTCAAGATGGAACTCGCCTTCAAGTGTAAAACTTAACATGTAGGGTATTGATCATATTGTGAAATGGTTGGAAATGTAAACAAAGGAATACGTTTTTTATTTTTGTTTTAAGGTGGAGCTTTCCTTTAGGTGTGGTACTTGTGATGTCCGTTGTTACACCTATTTCACATTTATAATCAGGAGTTCATTTTTGAAAGAGCACTGTCCATCTGTATAGGTTTGAGGTTGGTCTTGATTAGTTATTAACCTCATCTCGAGTTCATATAAAAAAAGAAGAAGAAGCAGGGAAGTGCATTGTTTCAATGGTGTATCTGCATGTAGAGTTGGATTATCATTCATGTTTGGAATATGTGGTTGGTTCTGTGCTATGTTATGCACAACGTTGTTTTTAAATAAATTGACTCCATGGAATATTGTCGTTCATTCCGGAAATGTGGGTACCCAGACGGTCCACTCACCTTTGCTCCTTCTCAAAGAGGACTCGTTCCGCATTATTGTTTTTGTCATACAAGGTCTCCAGAACCGTCCAAATCAGGTCGTCACAAGTGTGTCCAGCTTCCACAAAATGTGTGCAGAGTTTCGTGTTATTCTTCTTCATTCTCACATTACTCCTGTGTTCCCCGATTCTAAGTTTCACTTTTCTACATGTCATGCCTATGTATTGGCATTTGCAGGGACACGTGATCATGTAGATGAGATGGGACGAATTACAATTTGTATGGTGTTTTTGGGTCCATTTGAACGTGTCTGTGAGTTGTAAGGTTTTGGTTGGTCTTGTGAACTTACACACACCGCAGGTACCACACGGGTAATGTCCAGTAACAGGTTGTCAGAATCTCCATCAGTTCCCAAGGTGAAACCCACTACCCCCTTAGTCTGTGGTCCAACACTGCCAACTGTACTAGTGGGTGCAGGTGCCTTAGGGGCTGCAGTGTTGGTGGCTCCACCCTTTTTACAACCACTTGTCCAGTGAGTGGTGTTTTTGCAAAAGCTACACCAGGGTTTTCTTTGACCTTCTTTCTTCTTCTTCTTGGAAGTTTGGGACCCACCCTCAGTATTAGTTTGGGGCCCTGTTGAAGACTTCTGGTCTTTAGCTTTCTGCTCCCCACCCTTCTGGTCTGTTTTCTTTTGGTCACCACCCTGGTTCTGGTTCTGGTTCTTTTGCTTAACTCTGGTTCTAACCCATTTGTCTGCCCTCTTTCCCAATTCTAGGGGAGAGGTTAGATCTGAGTCAACCAAATGTTGATGCAACTGCTGGTTCTGACAGTTATTTAAAATCTGTTCTCTCATAAGCAAATTGTACAATCCTTCATAGTCTGTAACCTTACTTCCCAGCAACGAGCCCTCCAGAGCCTTAGTGGCACATTCAACAAATTCAGACCAGTCCTGAGTCTGTGTCTTCTGGGTGTCTCTGAACATTAACCTGTACTGTTCAGTGGTTAAGCCTAACCCATCATTCAGAGCACTCCTCAGGACCAGGTAGTTTCTAGACTCCCCATCACTGACTGTGAGGAGTCTGTCTCGGCCTCTACCTTCAAAGGAGAGCCACAAGATTGCTGCCCACTGCTCCTGAGGGACCTGCTGTACTTTGCAAGCTCTCTCAAGTGCAGTCATCCACTTGTGGATATCATCCCCAACTTTGTAGGGGGGCACAATCTTACTCAGGTTTCTATTGTCATAGGACCTGTCTTTATCCTTAGGGATAGTGCTGCCACCAGTGGAATCTAATCCACTCTCTCTAGGCTGCCTTGCTCTAGCAAGTTTCTCTTTGGCCAGGGCAACTTCTAATTCTTGTCTCTGGATCCTAAGTTCAGCCTCTCTCATTTTGGCCTCATGTTCCCTTCTCTGAGGGCTAGTGAACTCCCTTCTGGAGTTACCATGAGAACCTCTAGAAACATGGGAAGTATTGGACTCACCTGAGTGATTCCTCCTCCTCCTATGCTCCTGGTTAAGTCCATTTGGGGGTCTGAATGGGTTGGACCCACCTTCAGTCCCAAATAAGCTTAGGTTAGCCTGGTTAAGCCTGCTGACTAACACCTGGCTATCTCTATCATCATCAGACTCACTTTCTTCTACCTCCTCCCCCTCTTCTTCTTCCTCAGGCTGAGAATTCCCAGGGGTCTGGTCTTCCTCATCTATCTGGATGACAGGGGCAAGGGCATCAGGGTTATCATCTTCAGTGGGAGAGCCTCCATCTCCAGTCCCTGAGGGGCCTGGTTTGGAGCTTTTTAGAGCTTCAGACTGGTCTAACAGCTCTCTGAGGTGTCCTGCTGTAGGAGTAGGACCTGTTTTGATTCCTCTCATGGAACACAGTTGCCTCAGTTCCTTAAATGGAAAGATAGCAAATTTGGATGGTGCCCTTGGAGGGTCACTCTCAACAGAGGTGGTTCCAGTGGATCCCTCTGCTCCAGACATTGCTCTAGTGTGGTGGATGTGTTGCAATCTACCTACACTTGTGTTTTCCTACAAAACCTATCTAGTAGTTGTAGTCAGGGTGTGCTACTCCCTATCCTCTACAACAACTAAGTTCAGTAGAACTTAAGTATATCTAGTCTTGTTTTAGTGTACCTATCAGGTACCTGTATGATCTTTCAAATTATATTTTCAAAGATTGTAATGGTAAAACAACAGCAAGCTCAAATCCCAATCCACTGCTCACCAATGTGAGAAGTTGGCCTGGTATATAATGCTCACTAGTTCTAGTGATCACCTTGTACCATGCCAAGCAACCCTTATGGTGCAGGTTGTAAAGTCAACCTTATAGACAAGCTATCCTAGGGGTAGCATGGACTAAGCAGTCTTAGGCTAAACTCTGTAAAGGCATGTGAAGCAAGCTGTTTTACCATACACAATCCCTTGAATACCAAATGAAAGGACACCACACAGATATATATTGAAAATATATATAGATTTATTTCTACAAATATCCCTGATACTCTTTATGAGCACAGAAGCAAATGCGTTAAAACAAAACACAGTTTAAATACACAAAAGTTGCACAATTTGGATGAGCCCTAGGGCCCACCTAAACCATATACTAAAATAGTGGTATAAGAACCACTATGGGGAAAGTGAAGAGGCCTAGGGCCTGGGGAATCGCTGGAGCTGTTCGGGACTAGCAGTGAAGAAGTCGGGAAAGGCCCGCGGGACTCGGGTGCAGTGCGGAAAGTGCACGCTTTACCAATGCAATGTCAATGGTGCGTAAAAGTTACAAAGTTAGTTAGAAAGGAACCTTCCGAGTGACCTAGAAGGATGAAACTTTAGACACAGACACTAGAGGTGTGTACCAGTGTGGGAACACTGGCAGAGCTGAGTTACCTCACCCACAGGAAGCGGGTGCATAGGGTCGAAGTAGTGTCGGGTTTCGTCACGCAGGACGATGTTGCTTGGAGCTGAAGATGCTGCAGGCGACTCGATGTGAAGAGTTCCGGTGGATCCAAGGATGGATCTGAAGAGGTGAAGACCTGAAAGCAGAGGGGACAATGTTCAAAATCACTAGCCAGTGACTACCGTGGAACCAGAGTGGAACCAGGCGATGTCGGGTGCAAACAGGCGTCGAGGTGTAGCTTCTCTCTGCAGCCACGTGGACACGAGGGGTCGAAGACGACCAGGAGTCGGTCACGAGCTGTCCCACGCAGGCTTCTCGCTGTTGGCGGTGTCGGCAACTTGATTGGAGCAAACAGGCCTTGGCTAATGCAAGCCACGCAGGAATCGAAAAAAGGCTTGTTACTCGGACCAGCAAGGTCAGAGCAGGTGCTCCTTTTTACAGGAGCGAGGGCAAGTCTGGAGCAACCAGACCCGCAGTGTAAGTTGAAGGTTTCGTCGCCAAGATGGCTGCTAGCCACGTGGCAAGTGGCCGGGATGGCGCGTCGAGTGGCACAGTGCAAAAGGGCCCCACGCAGATCGTGGAGATGCTGGGGGGCTGATCTTCGGTGCAAGGGCTGCTCGAGGTTGGGGCTTCTCAAACCCCAAAGCACAGCGTCGAGGGTGCCTCTGATGCTGCGCAGTCAGCGTTTCGGGGGTCTTCCAAGAGGTCCGGTCCCACGTCTCTCGGTGCCTCCACGGGTCCCTTCTTTGCAGGGACTGTGGATCGGGCGGTGAGAAGTCTGGGAGTCTGGGTCTTGTCAGGCTCTGGGCTCGGGCTCCGGCGGGAGGCGGCGGCAAAGCAGACGTCGAGTTGCTGGTTGGTGCCTGTGTTCACAGGGTGGTCACTCCTTGGCCACAAGGGAGATTCTCTTCCGTCTTCTGTGCAGCACAATGTCGAAGTCCAGTCTTCTTCTGTATTTCAAGTTGATTCAGGATGATCTGAAGTCTCAGGACACAGCTCCCACTCTTATTCGAATCTGGGGGGCCGGATCACCTACTAGGTCCCTCCTCTGGGTGGAACCAGGAAGGGGGGTGGTTACACCCCCTTTCCTTTGTCCAGTTTCGCGCCAGGACTGGGGCTGGAAAGCCCCAGCACCGGTTTGAACTGGCCTATGCACAGGGACACCTTGTGTGCCCCAGGCATGTCTGATTCTATTCAGCCCTGTCCTACCCAATACACAAAATCCTGTCTGGAGTGGTGCTAGCACCTCCCCAGGCAGGAAACCCTTTGTCCAAGCTGCCCTCGCTGGAAGGACTCCCAGCAGCAGGAGGTCAGACTTGTGTCTGTGGTGGCAGCATCCATTTTGGGATGCTAAGGCTCTGTTTAACTTTAACCGGGGTTCAGGCTAGGTACATGTCGTGTCCCTCTAGAAGGGTGGAATGCTACCCCCGTCGCCAGAACTGGCGAGGGGGTAGTATTCCAATTCGTATGACACCTTACTCGACATATTTTGATAAAGCCAAACCCAAGATAGCATTTAACCGCGAGGTTCATAATGCACTTAAGAGTATATGGTATGGCAATATCATGAAACAGCTAAAGGACATGGTTCCGAAAGCTGCAGACAGGCTCAGCTCATGCCAGAGCACCATCTCACATATTTCCAAGCACTCTGCCTCTAGGATTGATGAGGCCTTCCATAGGAGTGACTGATAGGAACATATGTGTCCATTTTAGGTTAGGTATAGGCATACTACACCTAAGTAAGGGGTGGTTACACCGACTTACCCCAGCTGAGTGATCAGCCAGTTGTGTCAAATATGGAGGCCAGGCCAGGAGTGGCACAATACATGCTGCAGCCCCTGGTAGGCCTTGGAAGCACCTATGCCCTGGGTACCTGGGTACACTGTTACAGGGGCCAATAAGGTGAACCAGTTCCAATTTCGTTATGCACCTAAAGTACATGGGTAACAATTTAGAGAGAGAACAGCAGGCTGTGGGTCTGATTAGCAGGCCCACAGCCACATTAAGTCATAAATCAGTGAAGCAAAAAGCAAAAATTTGGAGTGACCATAGGATAGCAGACCCTACTCTCCTACATGCCTTAGCTGCACTGCACCGAGTGACAAGTTACAAATTAATCAGTCTGGTTGTCTCGGCTCCCCGCCGGTCTCTCTGGCAACGTTAAAGTAGCACTGGGGGTTATATTGGGGTCCTGCGCACGGCAGACAGTCAGGTCAGCAGTGCATCCGGCGAGGACTCGTCGACTCAGATTGAGTCCCCCGCGGCTTCTGCCTCTGACTTCCTCCGGACGTGACGGAACTAGTACGGCCACATCCGGATTAGAATCCCAACTATTTATGAATTTAAGTACTAAGCCCAGCAAGCAGCTGCTGGCAGCACGTCTCGGAGCAGCAGAGCCGGTGCACAACAGGCGCAACCAGTGGCGTGCGCTGGCGAGTGGCATAAATGCTTGACAATGCATTTCAGTGCGGTGAAGCGGAACACCACACTGAAATGCGTGAGCGTCACACCTGTTGCGTGATACTTGGCAGGCATGAAATATAGTTTCAAATGCAAAACATTACAAGGAAATGTAGTTGTGGATAAAATTGCAATCATTACAGGTTTGTATTGGGTTTCAAAACAGGTTAAATTTCACAGTAATTACTTTTGAAATACTTTTAGAATTTCTTTTGGATTACATCGACTACTCAGGGTGTAATACCTAGATACCACACCAGGGATCTCACATTATAAAGTAAGTAAGACTTTTTAAGGTTTGCAGTTTAGCTACTTTTTTATACAACTTTCAGCTCAACAACAAAACTCGTAACATTTGTTCCTATGGGAGAAAAAGGATTAACGGTTCTCAGGTAATTACACAACTTAATAGTGGGAGTTTTGGGTGTTAGGACCAATGTTCTCCAAGGCCTAGGTAGGCACTCAAATTGCACCACCGTAGGCACTGAGGTGGCCAAGTGCAGAGTGCAGGGGCCCAACGTTAGCCAATAGGGCTAAGGGGGCTTTCGTTCAGGGACGGCTTACGGGCAGGCCACTCGGGTGTGGGAGCAAAGCTCCAGAGGCTAAGGTCAGCACTGCAGGGGCCATCAATCAGCACAGGAGCTGCACCACCAGCGACACAGGAATGTCTGGGTGCAGTGTGCCAAGGAGATGTCGGGACCCTGTGGATTCAAATGGAGACCTTAGCTTTGGCAAAGATGCTGCAGGCTTGGGCAAAGAGACTTCCTGAATGCGACCACCAGCTGGAGAGGTAAGTTGGATTCTTGGGGGATGCCTGGACACCGTTGGTTGGGTCACCCAAGGCTGTGGGGCGCAGAAGCAGGGGTGTCTTTTGGCGGCGGGTTTTCTTACCAGCTCCGTCACGGTTGGGGGGACCCTTCAGGTTGAGGCTGTAGGCGTTGGTTTGAAGCTTGAGGGAGGTTGGTGTTCACCAGATCCCAGGTCAGGATCGCTGGGGAGACCTCCTTGTGATGTTGGGTCACTCAAACTGGGGCTGTGGGCATTGGGTGCAGAGTGGTGCAAAATTGAGGAGCCATCTGGATTCTGTGGGTGGGTCTTGGTTGAGCAAATCCAGTGCTCACGGGAGACAGAGTCTTAAAGATGGTTGCAGGGTAGGGCCTCCAGACTCTGGGGTGCTGCTGCCTGCTGGACACGCCAGGGTTTCGATGTAGTCAGGTCAGAGTCAGGACAGGCCGTTAGGGCTGGGACCGAAGCTGTTGGTGTGCTCTTCTTTCTGGGACAGCACGGCTCTTCAGTCCTTCTTCTTTCTTCCTCAAATGTGAGTAGGTAAGGTTGAGGTTTGCCCTTAAATACTACACTTAAGGGTGTTAAAAGGGGTTGCAGGTCGGACCAATGGGTCCCTTCCTTCAGGTGGGTACACCCCTATTATGCCACCCTCCAGTGGGAGGGAACATGAGCCTCTTCCTAAATGGCTGGGTCTCCTTATCTTTAAGGTGGAGGTGACTGAGATGTGTGCTTCACCTCGCCTCCTCCACCTCTCCTCCTAGCTTGATTTTCCCACTGATTCTCCCTCCTAAAGGGGCTACAGGACCAGTGGGAGCCAGTTACTGGGGCAGCAAAAGGCAGGGACAGTTTACAAAGGCGTCAGGCATTTGAAGCTTCCCCTTTGGGGACGCAGCCCATTCGGGGGGAGGAGGCATAACACCTCTGCCAGGATGGGCTTTGTTTCTGGACCCAGAGAGTGGAGGCTCTCTACTCAGGGGTCCAGAAGCCTGCCTGGTGGTGGTAAATAGCGGGCAGCCATCTAGGAACCACACCAAGGCTAATCGTTTTGTAGGGGGCATCTCTAAGATTCCCTCAGAGTGCATTTTGCATTAAACCCTACACTGGCATCAGTGTTTGTTTAATGTGCTGAGAAGTTTGCTACCAAACTTCCCAGGGTTTAGTAAAGCCATTATGGAGCAATGGAGTTCGTTATGACTAATTCCCAGACCATATACTCCTTTTGGCTTTGCTACACTTACAATGTCTTAGAATAGACTTCGACACGGGGAAACCTTTCTGCCTGCTAACCGACTGAAGCCTGGGTTGCCATTTCGACTCCGCTTACTGTCTGGGGAGAATTCTGACATCCGTGGACCTTCTACCGCTTGTCTCCCGCCGCCCCTCGCTCTCCTGTCATCAGAGCGGGGCCGCCGAGTGGAGACGAGCGAGGACTGAACCACAGTCCCCAGAAGCCCCAGCGCTCTGCTGCGTCACCTGCTAGCGCCAGGAGGCGCTCAAAAGCAGCATCACCCCCATCGAGTGGGGGAAACCTTTCTGCCTGCTAACCGACTGAAGCCTGGGTTGCCATTTCGACTCCGCTTACTGTCTGGGGAGAATTCTGACATCCGTGGACCTTCTACCGCTTGTCTCCCGCCGCCCCTCGCTCTCCTGTCATCAGAGCGGGGCCGCCGAGTGGAGACGAGCGAGGACTGAACCACAGTCCCCAGAAGCCCCAGCGCTCTGCTGCATCACCTGCTAGCGCCAGGAGGCGCTCAAAAGCAGCATCACCGCCATCGAGTGGGGGAAACCTTTCTGCCTGCTAACCGACTGAAGCCTGGGTTGCCATTTCGACTCCGCTTACTGTCTGGGGAGAATTCTGACATCCGTGGACCTTCTACCGCTTGTCTCCCGCCGCCCCTCGCTCTCCTGTCATCAGAGCGGGGCCGCCGAGTGGAGACGAGCGAGGACTGAACCACAGTCCCCAGAAGCCCCAGCGCTCTGCTGCGTCACCTGCTAGCGCCAGGAGGCGCTCAAAAGCAGCATCACCGCCATCGAGTGGGGGAAACCTTTCTGCCTGCTAACCGACTGAAGCCTGGTTTGCCATTTCGACTCCGCTTACTGTCTGGGGAGAATTCTGACATCCGTGGACCTTCTACCGCTTGTCTCCCGCCGCCCCTCGCTCTCCTGTCATCAGAGCGGGGCCGCCGAGTGGAGACAAGCGAGGACTGAACCACAGTCCCCAGAAGCCCCAGCGCTCTGCTGCGTCACCTGCTAGCGCCAGGAGGCGCTCAAAAGCAGCATCACCGCCATCGAGTGGGGGAAACCTTTCTGCCTGCTAACCGACTGAAGCCTGGGTTGCCATTTCGACTCCGCTTACTGTCTGGGGAGAATTCTGACATCCGTGGACCTTCTACCGCTTGTCTCCCGCCGCCCCTCGCTCTCCTGTCATCAGAGCGGGGCCGCCGAGTGGAGACGAGCGAGGACTGAACCACAGTCCCCAGAAGCCCCAGCGCTCTGCTGCGTCACCTGCTAGCGCCAGGAGGCGCTCAAAAGCAGCATCACCGCCATCGAGTGGGGGAAACCTTTCTGCCTGCTAACCGACTGAAGCCTGGGTTGCCATTTCGACTCCGCTTACTGTCTGGGGAGAATTCTGACATCCGTGGACCTTCTATCGCTTGTCTCCCGCCGCCCCTCGCTCTCCTGTCATCAGAGCGGGGCCGCCGAGTGGAGACGAGCGAGGACTGAACCACAGTCCCCAGAAGCCCCAGCGCTCTGCTGCGTCACCTGCTAGCGCCAGGAGGCGCTCAAAAGCAGCATCACCGCCATCGAGTGGGGGAAACCTTTCTGCCTGCTAACCGACTGAAGCCTGGGTTGCCATTTCGACTCCGCTTACTGTCTGGGGAGAATTCTGACATCCGTGGACCTTCTACCGCTTGTCTCCCGCCGCCCCTCGCTCTCCTGTCATCAGAGCGGGGCCGCCGAGTGGAGACGAGCGAGGACTGAACCACAGTCCCCAGAAGCCCCAGCGCTCTGCTGCGTCACCTGCTAGCGCCAGGAGGCGCTCAAAAGCAGCATCACCGCCATCGAGTGGGGGAAACCTTTCTGCCTGCTAACCGACTGAAGCCTGGGTTGCCATTTCGACTCCGCTTACTGTCTGGGGAGAATTCTGACATCCGTGGACCTTCTACCGCTTGTCTCCCGCCGCCCCTCGCTCTCCTGTCATCAGAGCGGGGCCGCCGAGTGGAGACAAGCGAGGACTGAACCACAGTCCCCAGAAGCCCCAGCGCTCTGCTGCGTCACCTGCTAGCGCCAGGAGGCGCTCAAAAGCAGCATCACCGCCATCGAGTGGGGGAAACCTTTCTGCCTGCTAACCGACTGAAGCCTGGGTTGCCATTTCGACTCCGCTTACTGTCTGGGGAGAATTCTGACATCCGTGGACCTTCTACCGCTTGTCTCCCGCCGCCCCTCGCTCTCCTGTCATCAGAGCGGGGCCGCCGAGTGGAGATGAGCGAGGACTGAACCACAGTCCCCAGAAGCCCCAGCGCTCTGCTGCGTCACCTGCTAGCGCCAGGAGGCGCTCAAAAGCAGCATCACCGCCATCGAGTGGGGGAAACCTTTCTGCCTGCTAACCGACTGAAGCCTGGGTTGCCATTTCGACTCCGCTTACTGTCTGGGGAGAATTCTGACATCCGTGGACCTTCTACCGCTTGTCTCCCGCCGCCCCTCGCTCTCCTGTCATCAGAGCGGGGCCGCCGAGTGGAGACGAGCGAGGACTGAACCACAGTCCCCAGAAGCCCCAGCGCTCTGCTGCGTCACCTGCTAGCGCCAGGAGGCGCTCAAAAGCAGCATCACCGCCGTCTCGCGGGACGCCGGGCGAAGCCCGGGCCAAGGGCGGGCCCGTTTAAGCCCGTTCAAGACCGGGTAAGACTGGACTGGGCCACCCCATTGACATTTCACCTATTTCCCTCTCATGTGTTATATTATCTGTTAATACATTACTGCGTCCCGGTGTCTATCATTGGACATTAGATCTTTGTTCACTTGTACTATAAATATGTCATCCAGAACCACTAGGAGCAGCAAACCATCTCACGCTGCTCAAAAAACAGGCCCGATCGACCAGTTCATTGCAAAAGCAAATGACGCCATAAACCAAGGCGTCCTCTTGCTAGAAAGAAGGGTTTCTCAAGATCTAGCTACTGCTAAGCGTTCCTCATTGGGACTACTGGCAGCAGCTAAAACCCCCCTACGCAATTCAGAACCTGGTGCATTATTAGCTACCAACATGGCCCCGGGCACTGTGGACTTATCAGTATCCATCGATCTGTCAGCTACGCAACTATCACATCCTTCCCCACCCCACTCACCCCACTCACCCCTATCAATTGAGAGAACCCCGTCCCTTTTTACAAATCCAACTCAGGAGGATTTTCTTTCTCCCAATACTAGGGGGCAGAGGGAAGGAGTTATATCAAAAAACAGAAATGAGTATAACGGGAAAAAGAAATCACCCCAAATTATCTCCCAGACTCAATCTAGTGTCCAGTCCTCAACCGCTGAACAAGGTATAAGTCAACCACTGTTACCCCAGCAACTGGCTACCGCTATAATGACAGATATTATAAATCTTGCATCAGACACCTTTAATCCCACCTCTAGCGGTAACGTGGCCAATGGGCAGGACCCTTGTACTCAAGATGCCCACATATTGGTTTCTTTAGAGACATTAATTAAATTATACATGAAACCTATCGAGCTATCTTTGCTTAAGATAGAAAAAACACTAGCATTATTATTATCAGACTTAAACAATAAGAAGAGTCCAATTCCAGCTTCTACTCTCCCAGTGGCCTAAACATGTAATTTAAAAGTAAATAAAGTAGGGCAAACAACAAGCCAACAATCACTTCAAGCACAGAAACCTGTAACTACCATAGTGGAAGTCCACCAAAAACCATCAAGTGTAACTGTGCAGCAAACGTTACCAACTATCGCTGCAAAAGGGAATCTCGCTATTCCATCCCCCTTAGCTCAGCCCTCGCCACTAGTGCCAACCAATACGCTATCTTATGCAACGAACGCAACAAAAACACCTGCAACCAAAAACGCTGCTTATAATACCAAACGAAATGGTCCTCGCTCAGCCCACCTCCCGCCAGAAGCAACCCCATTTGTCATTATTATGACTGGGGTTCCTGAGTTGCTTTTAAACTCAGAGGAACCAGGTTGGTCCTTAAAAAACAAAGTGCTACATTGGCTATCAACCAACAGGCCTCTTCCCCCATATGCCAACAACAGAGTTACATCAGTCCGTAGGGCTCCCTGGGTGGGGAAAGAGTTAAAAACAATTCCAGGAGACTGTGTAATAATAACTTTTGAAGATCCCCAAACGGTCGAATATATTTTCTCCTCTGGGGGTTCGCTAACATCCTTAGAAGGAATAGGCACAAAAAGATTGTCCTTCTTTTATCCTCCAGCTAAACGCTATGCTCCAGGTCCCGAGTGGAACTGGACTCAGGTAGGAAATTGGAATAGGAAACCAGATTGGGCGTGCTGGACGGGCCAAGGAGGCAGAGATACTAGGTCATCATATGATTGGAGGGGTATTCCCACGTACAACAGATTTGATTGTTTAGAGATGGTGGATTGACCACCATCGACTAACAATCAGGGCAACAGGATTCCCACTATCTTAGGTCCCTCACCACCTTTGCCATCTAGACCTACATTATCTTTGAGTCCACCTATCCAACTAGAGTCATTACCTTCCATCGTAGACTTAACGGCTGCAACAGATGTACATTTACAACAAAATGTCGAGGTTCTGCCTCATCCTGACAATGCAGATAATCAGACTTCCCTTTATACTGCTTCACAAGCAGGAAGAATAGTGCCTAACACTATAACATCGCCGACCTCGCAAGTATCTGTATTATTCTGGAATGTAGCAGGTCTTCGATCGAAGATCTTACTTGAATCATGGCTGAAATTTGTATCTACTCATCAGATAATCTGTTTGCAAGAGACTTGGACAGTTGACCCGCTACACATACAAGGCTACAAAACATTTCATTGCCCAGCGAGCCCATCCACTCACGGTAGACCCATGGGCGGTTTAGTAATATATGTTTCAAATATACTAGCAGTAAGAAATATTTCCATTCTTCATATTACTTTGAACTACCAAATATTATTGGTTATTTTTAACAATGGTACGTCATATTGTTTTATTAATTTTTACAATAATTTATCTCCAGTAGAATGTGTAAAAATTGTTTCTGCACTTTGTTTGTTTATAAAAGAACAACGCTCCAAGAAATTATCATCTGCCTGCAATATAGTATGGGGAGGGGACTTCAACGTCCCACTGTGTCCAATGTACAAAAACGGTAATTGTGGCCTTCTAGATGAAAATGACTGCCCAATGACCCATTTTACTCATTCCCCCGTAGGTGATTCTTTGAATGATAGTATTATGTCATTAGAACTGATGTATGCTAATGAACTTGTTGACCCTCCTGTGGGATTTAAACCCACTTTCCACGGCAGGGATTGTTCTAGCACCATAGATTTTATATTGTGTTCCTACTTTTTAAAGGGTATACTTTCCCAGTTTGTCACAGGTTCAGAAATTTCAGGCGATCATTTCTCTAATAGCTTTACCTTTAAGCTGACCCCTATCGACCCCTTTCCTATTAGGATGAGCCAATTGACCCAGAAATCCTTGACCATGGACAGAACAAATGGTTTTTCTGTAAAATGGTCAAAGATTGACCCTATAACAACTACCAACAAAGTTATATTAAAGGCATTCCCATCGATTAATAATTGTTTGGCGGAGGATTCTCCCCCTGAGCTAATTATATCTAGCCTTAGGGAGATCCTAAAAGTAATTCAGGCCGAACTACTTTGTAATCACAAACTAGGTAACCAGTCAGCACCCAGATGGTTTAACAGTGCGTGCCGAAAAGCGTTAAACGCTTTAAAAAAGGCACTAAATAATCAACCCAGAGACAAAAATGAAGTAGCTAAACTTAGATCTGAGTACAAACAGGCCCAAATTATTTGTAAAAAAGATCACAAGAAAAAACTGTGGGCCCAATTACACGAGAGCACCCGCAATAAGGATAGCTCCCAATTCTGGCAGGTACTCAAATCCCCTTTTCTGGCCGAAAAGAACTCTCACCAGCATCTGGATGTGGCCGTTACTGCAGACGAGTGGGTAACTCACTTCTCAAAGATCTTTAGTGATTCCCCCTCGGAATGCCATGCTCAGGCAGATTCGATAGCTAACATCCCTAAAACAGAGATATATCCAATAGATCTCCACTTCACTCTTAGTGAGATCACGCACGCCCTATCCTCCTCAAAAACCGGAAAGGCCCCCGGCCCCGACGGCGTCCCCTTGGATATATTTGTCGCTAATATCGATTTATGGTCCCCAATTGTCACCCAGGTGATGGCGGCAGTTTTAAAAACTGGCCTATTGGATTCTTGGTCCTCCTCCATACTTCTCCCAATTTTCAAAAAGGGCGATAGAAATAACCCAGCCTGCTACAGGCCCATTTCCCTCCTGGATTCACTGGGGAAGGTCGCGGGTCGCCTAATCCTGGAACGTCTTCAGGATTGGGCGACGGAGAAGAACATCATCACTGATCTCCAGTATGGTTTCCAGGAGGGACTGGGTACTGTTGAACAGGCTCTAAACTTAACCCTTTTAATAGGAAAGTATGTGAAAGTAAAACGGGGAAATTTATATTTGGTCTACGTCGATCTCAGCGCGGCGTTTGACTGTGTGATACACGCCAGGTTGTGGTCTATTTTGGAAGGGATGGGTGTTGACCCTCCGCTCATTAAGTTCCTGCGCGAGCTTTATTCTGATGCCTCAGCTTGCGTGAGGTACGGGATGGGAGGAGAATTGTCTTCCTCATTCCCTATCACACGTGGAGTCAGACAGGGCTGTGTCCTGGCCCCCTTCCTGTTTAATCTTTATACTAACGGGCTGGAAACAGCCATGTTAGAAGGGAGCCAGGACCTACCTACCATCAACCACCGCCCTATTCCAGCATTATTATATGCTGATGACTCTGTCATACTCGCCAGAACTCTAGTACAGCTCCAAAAACAACTGGATAAATACTGTAAATACATGCTTTCACTAGGCCTAAAAGTGAACAAAAGTAAGACCTTCGTCATGTACATGGGCCCCAAGGTAAAAAGTTCTAAACATCTTTTCATCGAACAAACCAAACTAGAACGAACTAGGGAATATCCCTACCTAGGTATTTTAATAGATGATAAGTTAACCTGGAAAAGGGCGATGGCAAGTAGGAAATTACTTTTTCAGAGAGCGACTTCGGCTCTCGTTTCCTTCTCCAGAAAATTGGGTAAACCAGCCCCATCCGAGCTGCTCAAAATCTACCAAGCAAAGTGCCACAGCATCGCAACTTATGGAGCAGGTGTCTGGGGTTATATAAATACTGAAGACCTGCAAAAAATACAAAACGGTTTTATAAAATATTTACTGGCACTCCCACAGAGTGCGCCAATATAGGGTTGCCATATCGAGCTTGGTACTGACTATCTTTCGGACAACATCAAATGTCAACCAATTCTCTTATGGCACCGTATTTGGACTAAGCCACAATGTCACCTAACCCGTGCACTGATTTCTGATTGTTTAAAAATGTCGTCCTGGAAGCAAATTCCATGGTTAATGTATGTTGCCAATTTTTTGAAGGACCTGAACTTCATCCACTACTTTACTGAACCATCTTCACTAGTTGAAATAAGCAGAAAAGCATTAAAAAATCAATGCCTTAATCACTTAAGAGAATTGCGTCTCTCTAGCGAAGTACATAAGTTAGCAAATGTTCAAGTATTGATGATCCAGGTGTCCTTAGGTGTCCAGCCCTACCTTACATCTTTTTTATCGAATCATGAAAAATACCTACTAACTAGGTTTCGTTTCAATTTGTTTTTTCGTCTTGTTACCTTTCCAACAGTATCAAATTGGTCTCATGACTTAATTAATTGCACGTGCGATCATGTCTCTCCTCAAACGACTATTCATGTTGTTCTGTTTTGTCGTTACTACGATCAAGCACGTAAACGTTGGATTATTCCACTGTTACGTCAAATGGGGTTGAGGTCATGTCGTCCGGCCATGTTAGCACTTCAACATTTAGACACTCAATATGTGGCAAAGAATGTAGCGCTGTTTTTGAAATCATGTTTAATGGTTCGTAAAGCCATGGAGATAATGCCTAACTGAATCCTTGTTTATATGAACCAATTTTTGTACATATTCTTTTTACCTTGTAATGTAATAATGTGTTTTTATGCAAATGCATTTAAATTCTTATGATGTACTTTTTATGATTATCAAAATGATTAATCGAATAAAAGATTTTGAACTGAACTGAACAGAACTGACTTCGACACTGTAGGCATACATAGCTCATGCCACTGTACCCTCACTTGAGGGCTAATGCACCCTGCTAGAGGGGTGACTTACCTAGGCCCCAGGCAGTAGGTTACTGGCATGGCACACAGCCATGTCGACTCTTCACTTTTATCTGCACCTAAATATGCAGCCTGCAATGGCAGTGTGTGGGCACAGGGTCTCTAAGGGTGGTACAATGGGTGCTTAAGCCCTAAGAGTCCTTCCCTGGTCACAGTGCCCTTGGTACCCATTGTACCTTTTTCAAGGGGCTTACCTGTGGACAGAGATGTGCCAATTGTGGGTACAAAGGAACAATGTTGGGAAGAACACAGGCCCTGGGAACCTTATTGGCAGGGACCAAGGCACATATAGTCAAGGTGCATCAGATGTCAGGCAAAAAGTGGGGGGAAACCATGCAAAAAGGGACACTTTCCTAAACAAACTCCTCAAACGAAAGAGGATGAGACTAAACTTTCCCAAGAGAGTCTACATTGTCTAAGTGGAAAAACCTGGAAAGGCCATCTGCATTGACATTGGCAGTCCCAGGTCTATGTTCCACTGGAAAGTCCATTCCCTGTAGGGAGATGAACAACCTCAAAAGGTTTGTGTTTTCTCCTTTCATCTGTATCCGCCATCTGAGAGTCTGTGGTCAATTTCAACTAGGAAGTGAGTACCAAACAGCTATGGTCTCAACTTCTTCAGGGACCAAATCACAGCAAAGGCCTCCCTCTCAATGATGCTCCAACGCTGTTCCCTTGGGAGTAGCCTTATGTTTATGAAAGCAACAGGTTGGTCTTGTCTATAATCATTGGTCTGGGATAGGACCACTCCTATCTCTATCTCAGAGGCATCAGTCTGCACAATGAACTGCTTGGAGTAATCTGGAGCTTTGAGAATAGGTGCTGAGCACATTGCCTCATTTAGGGTGTCAAAAGCCTTTTGGCAGCCAACTGTCCAGTTCACTTTCTAGATCATCTTGTTGAAGGTGAGTTCTGTGGGGATCGTCACAATGAACCCATGCCCCTTCACAGAGCTCCTATAGTATCCAGTCAAGCCAAGGAATGTCCTGACTTGGGTTTGGGTTGTTGGAGCTTCTCAATCTAGAATTGCCTGGATTTGATCTGGAGGGGTTGGACTTCGTCTCTACATACAAGGTGGCCCAAGCATAGAACAGTTCCCTGCCCTATCTGTCATTTGACTGCCTTGATAATTAGGCCTGCTGTTTGCAGGGCCTGTAAAACCTCTCTCAGGTGGACCAGGTATGCATCTGCCTTGGTGACAGCATTGAGGTCTCTGTAGTCCACACAAAACCTTATTTCTCTCTCTTTCCACATTGTGGATTAGGTTTGGGGACTAGGACCACTGGGCTGGCCCAGGGCCTCTCAGAAGGCTCAATGACCCCCAACTCCAGCATCTTGCTGACCTTAGCCTTGATGCTTCCCTTGACTTGGTCAGCATGGCGATAGATTTTGGTTTTGACAGGCAAGCTATCTCCAGTGTCCACATAATGGGTACACCAGGGAGTGTGACTAGGGGTCAAGGAAAACAGCTGGGAATACTGTTCAGAACTTGTTTGTAATCAGCCTGCTGTTGGGCAGATAGGGTGTCTGAATAGACAACTCCATCCACTGACCCATCTTGGGGGCTGTAAGAAAGGAGGTCAGGGAGAGGTTCGCTCTCGGACTCCTGATCCTCATCAGTAACCATCTGCTTGGTTACATCAGGCCTGTCACAGTAGAGTTTTTGGCCGTTCACATGTATCACCTTTCTGGGGACCTGCTAGTGCCTAGGTCTACCAAGTAGGTGAACTAGCTCTCATTCTCTAGGATCAGGTAAGGGCACTCCATTTGTCCTGGGGAGCTCTTTGTGCCACACGCTTAAAAAAACCACACCTGCTGTGGTAGTTGGAACTCCACCAGGGCAGCGTTTAGGTCATACCAGAGCTTCTTAAGCTCCTGGCAGGCCTCAAGATGATGGGAAGCTTTCTGCATGTACTCTGCCATCCTGGAACGAAGGCCTAGTACGTAGTCCATCACATCTTGTTTTGGTATATGATGGGGTTTCTCCCATCTTTCCCTCACAAGAGAAAGTTGTCCCCTTACAGGGTGGCCTAACAGAATTTCAAAGCTCCTTTCTGATGCACTTCTCTGTAAGCAAAAAGTAGGCATGGTAACAGAACAGCCCATCTCTTTTTGAGTTTTTCAGGGAGTCCCATTATCAAGCCTTTCCATATCTTGTTGAATCTCTCAACAAGGCCATTGGTTTGTTGGTGGTAAGGTGTTGTGAACTTATAGATCACTCCACACTCATCCCACATGTGTTTGTCAAGTATAAAGACATACATTTGGGACGTCGGTCGGATACTACCTCCTTAGGAAACCCTACCCTGGTGAAGACACCAATGAGGGTTTTGGCTAATACAGGGGCTGGAGTAATATTAAGGGGACTGGCTTCAGGATATCTGGTGGCATGATCCACTACCACCAGTATGAGTTTGTTTCTGAGGAGGTAGGAAGCTCAAGTGGACCCACTATATCCACACCTACCCTCTCAAAGGGAACCCTAACCACTGGTATTGGAATTAAGGGGGGCCTTGAGTGTCCTCCTGTCTTACCACTGACTTGACAGGTGACACAGGAGTTTATAAACTTCTTCATTTTTGGGACATCTGTGGCCAATATAAGTGGGTGACAAGTCTTTCCCAAGTTTTTGTCAGGCACAGATATAGATATCCAGCTAGGGAGATGTCATGGGCTAATGTGAGTATAAGCTCTCTTTACAACTGAGGCACTACCACTCTTCAAGTAGCACCAGGGTTGGAGGTCTTTGGCCTCAGTGTACAGGAGTCCTTCCTCCCAATAGACTTTGAGGGAGACACTGACATCTCCCTGCTCCTGTGCAGCAGCTTGCTGCCTCAGGCCTTCAAGAGTGGGGCAGACCTGCTGCCCAAGGCACAGCTGTTCCCTAGAGGGTACCCTGGGCCCAAGAGCTCTACCCCATAAGGTTCAAGCTCCATAGGCTCAGTTCCCTCTGGGGCTGGCAAGTCCTCTCCCTGAGGAAAGGGAGCCTGATCTTTTTGCTGGGTGGAAGCTGTTTTACCAGTCCTCCTACATTTTCTCTTGGGAGGTTGAGCCATCATTTCAGGCTCCAACTCTCCTTTTTCACCCTGTTCTAGGAGGAGGAATCGCCATTGCACACAAGAGCTCCCTTCGACTCTCTACCTCCACTACGAGCAACTCCCTCTCCAACACCGAACACCTCCACTGCCAGATCCAGACCAACCCAAGAACCACACTTCGCCGCACCCTCATCCACAGATCCCCCGGGACCCCGCGCACTGTTCGCCACCACCATTGCCAACCTTATCTCGCCCTACGCCATTGCCTACATGGACTACATTCTCATCGGAGACCTGAACTTCCACCTCGACAACCCCAGTGACCCCAACTCCACCACCCTCCTGGACAATCTTGCCAACGTAGGACTGAAACAGCTTGTCACCACACCCACCCACAAAGCCGGACACACCCTCAACCCCATCTTCGCGGGAGGCAACAACATCCACTTCAGCCACACCATGCAACCCCCATGGACAGACCACCAGTGCGGTCACTTCTACGTCGATAGCTCCATGCTGACCTACCTGGTGCACCGCCGACCTCCAAAAATCCAGGCACACCTGCATATGCTTCAAAAAGAAATAGAGAAACAGCAAATCATTTGAAGACCGGAACACCTACAAAAACGCCATGACGGAATACCAACAACGCATTACCAAGGACATCACCCCTTCTCAGGACCTCTGCAAAAAGCACGGATCCTACTTCCATCTGAAAATTAAGAGCCTCTACGGCAACTTCAATAACCAGGCACCCGACTCCGAAACCACCTCCCCCCGCAAAAACAGCCAGCCCACCATCAGCCTGGATCCAAGTCACCACCGAAGACCCCACTGCAACTATGAAAGGCATCCACTCAGGGGCCCCCATGGACCCCTGCCCACCACACATCTTCCACAGAGACATCACCGCCATCGCTCCAGAACTACAACGCACCATCAACTCCACCTTCAAGACCCATATCTTTCCCGACAAATGGAATCGCGCAAAAGTCAGACCCCTGCTAAAGAAGCTCTCTGCAGACCCCTCAGATCTCAAGTACTACTGGCCCATCTCCCTCCTCCTGTTCACGGCCAAAGTCACTGAGAAGACGGTCAATACTCAACTAACCAAATTCATCGAAGATAACTCCATTCGCAACCCCTCCCAATCAGGATTCCACAGCACCGAGACTGCCCTGCTTGCCGCCACAGACAAGATCCACACCCTCCTTGACCAAGGCCACACCACGGTCCTGATTCTACTAGATCTCTCTGCAGCATTTAACACCAACTCCCACCGCACTCTCACCACCAGACTCCACGACGCCGGCATACAAGAAACGGCCCTCGACTGGATCCGCTCATTCCTCACCGGAAGAACCCAAAGAATCAGACCACGCCCAGAACCTGAGCATCATACTCGAATCCTCCCTCTCCATGACACAACAGGTCAGCTCCGTCGCATCCAGCTGTTTCAACACCCTCCGCATCCTCCGAAAGACTTTCAAAAGGATGCCCCCCCCCCCGAATCAAGAAAGACCATCACCCACGCACTCATAACCAGCCGACTCAACTACGGAAATGCCCTCTACACCGGGATCGACAAGCCTCTGCTCTGCAAGTTCCAGACCATACAGAATATGGCAGCCAGACTAGTACTAGGCACCCCTCGACAAGTAAACATCACCCAACACCTGTGAAGCCTCCACTGGCTCCCCGTTGAGAAGAGAGTCACTTTCAAGATACTCACCTTAGCCTACAAAAGCCTCCACAACAACAGACCCCAATACTTCAACAAAAGAATCTCCTTCCACATACCCAAAAGAAACCTCCAACCCTCAGACCTCGCCCTCACCGACATCCCTCGCATCCGCAGAGCAGGTGGAAGAGCTTTCTCATACATCGCAGCCAGAACCTGGAAAGAGGTCCAGATTAAATCAGACTCACCCCCTCACTGAACATCTTCAAGAAGTCACTCAAGACCTGGATCTTCTACCAAACAGGGCTGCTGCCCCCCCCCCAGCGCCTTGAGATCCTTGAGAAAATTGAGGTTTCCCAATGCCTCTGAAGAATCCAATTCCATTACTCAGCCACAAAGAATAAATGAGTTGATGAAGGTTGGATCTCTCACTGGACGGGAGTCTGAGTCCTTATAAGTGAATAACCTGCTTCCTTTCTTCTATTATATCAGAAGCACCAATTCTGGGTAGCCATGGGCAGGAGAATGGGCCCATAAATATGGGGGTAATAATACATAATAACTGTGGTTGGTGTGGCTCGAGAACAATGAAGATGATGGTGGGATAGGTTTTGTAAAATCGTGGTGCATAGAGATGGAGGTGAATGGAGCTCTCCGAGAGGCACGTCAGATCTCGGATAGATCTCCCGCAATCCTCTCATGTGTAGATTCTTTCCCTGTACGGACTGATCTTAAACATGGGAGGAATCCTAATGGGGAAGCTGCCCCATTTTTTCCACAGGATCAAATCCTCAAATCAGGAGTTGGGCCAAGGCAGAGCAATAATTCAGCTGAGGGACCGGACCTGGATTTGTATCTGAAAGCTTGAATTTTGTTTCCCTGTTTGACAGGGAACTGGGCCCACTGAATAGAAAATGTATCCCTTAGCTTTTTTCAGACATTGAGGATTTGAGTCTGGTATCTAGTAGTGACATCTATCTGGTCTACCTGGATTCCCTAAGCAAACTTCTGAGTGCCAGAGTAGCACTTAGTTCTAGGATTATTGTAATGCTAATCCTGGAAAATTTTGATCATTTATGAATAAAGGAGATCAATGTCTTCCCATTCGAGGAGATTATTAATGCTCAGTTAGGCTAATCGTAGTGTGGGCACTCAGGGCCCGGACAGAGTTGTATTCAATAACAGGGATGCTATAAATCCGAAGGATATCATAATTTTCATTGGTAGTGGCACAGGGAGACAAGTGATAAATATTGCAGGGCATAAAGCCCAGAGGGTCAGGTAAACTAGAACAGGCGATGAGTTTGCCCCCTGGAGTTGGGTAGCAGGTACATTAAATGCCTCTAAGGCAGTCCCTTGGGTACCATCCTCTTTTGGAATAGGGCGGACATAGGGCAGTCTAACTCTAAGCAAAACTTGTTTATGCAATTCCATCCAATGTGAACTTGTTGACAGGAAACTTGAAATTGTTCAGATTTTAATTATGAGAATTATTTTGTTTTCTCTTGTGCAGTCAAAGCCACAGTAAAAAGTCATGCCAGTGGAGGTTTAGCTACTTTAATTGGCAGTAGTATAAATTGGAATCCCTTGGTTTTTGTTCATCCCTCCAATCTTTACATGTGCATAAAGTTGACTCTGGGCAATGTTGTAGGATGATTTTACTCTTCCATGTTCTCTTTTGTGCATAATATTATTATCTCGGAAAAATGCACACTTATAATTATGGAGGGAGATTTTAATGCTAAAAACTCAAACTGTTCCTCTTTGATCTTCGGAAACCCAGTACTGGACGGGGTATGGAGTATCCCAGAGGCAATTGTGCCTGGTCATATTAGATCAGATACGCAAGGTTTAAGCTTTTTAGATTGCCTGAAGGCCAATGACGTTGTTGCTTTAAATGGCAGATTTCCAGAGCATTCCCCAGCCTCCTTTACTTTGCATTGTTCTTGAAAGCAAACACTAAATGATTTTGTTGTGTTATCCTGTCAAATGTTTGGTGTTTGTTCACAGTTCGAAATTTTGAGGACAGATCTGAGTGATCACTGTATTGTTTCGGTAGTCACCGATTTCGAACTCAAGGCGCTTGAGCTCTGGAATCCCAGAAAAGATACGATTGTCTATAATAAAACAAATGGGAGTACTGTTTGGTCAAATGAAAATTCATTACACTTGGTGGGACTTTTTAAAACCGCGAGTTCCGTCCCTAGTTAAAACCGCGAGTTCCGACCCTAGTCAAGAGAACCCTATTGCCTGGTTTGAGAAGCAGTTGTCTTTATTCCGATCATGTGGGAGTAAGAAATGAGCTACTGATGCTAAACACTCGATGGATTTCTCTCAGGCGGTAAAAAAGCAAAGTCAGAAGCTAAACTCTTTAGTAAGGGAACAATTTAAACATTCATTAGTACTGAGGCAAAGGGAAATTAATCGATTGAAGCAGGTGAAAACAAGATTGAAGGTGTCAGATCGTAGAGGAGAGGAGGATCACAAATGGATTAAGCTGAGGGAGACTGCACTTTCAGGTGATCATCTTGAATATTGGACTGTAATAGCAGAATATTGCAATAGTAGACTTAAGGCTGAACCCATTTTAATTTCCAATGCTGAATGGATTCTATGAATATATATTGCAGTTATAGGCATCAAATACTAATGGCGGGTTTCAGTTGGAATTGATTAGGGAGCCTCTGGCACTGAATCTATATGGTGCTCCCTTCTGTGAGGAGGTAGAGAGTTTTATTAAGGGTGCTAGTTATTCTGGGGCAATGGACCCAGACCATCTCCCAATATCGCTTATTAAACAAGACATTACCGCATGGGCCATTTTCCTCCATGCAGCATTTCAATACTGCTATTTGTATGGGACTATACTGTACTCTTGGAAAGGAAGTATAGCGGTACCTTTATATAAAAAGGGTCCTTAAACTTCTCCTGCCAGCTTGAGGTGGATAGCATTACTGGATGTGATTGGGTAACTGTTTGCCAAGAGTATTCTTGTTCACCTGCAGGACTAAGCTTTTGGTAATAATCTTGTCTCTGCCGAGCAGGCTGGCTTTCATAAGCATTGTGGCACCCTAGACAATATCACAGCCCTCCAAACTTTGATTGAAAAATATTCAGTAGGTAAGGGTATGGCCTTGTATGCTGCCTTCATAGACTTCTCCACAGCGTTCAACAGGGTTAATCGTGGGAGGCTGTGGAGGAAATTTGTTGTAATGGGGAGCCTCACTCAGTTGCCTAGGCTGGTTATTGCTCTGCACTCTTCTACTTGGACACAGGTCCTGATGGGAGGGAATCAGGGCCTGTTGAACAAAGTAGAAAACCCCACTGGGCTGAAACAAGGGTGCTTATTAGCGCCCCCTTTTTTCCCTTTATATTCATGACTAACCTAACAAAAATGAACAGTGTAAAGGGGACCCACCAAAACTGTGAACAATGAAACTTGGTTGTCTACTCTATGCGAACCCTGATATGTTTACAGAGGCACCTCTTTGAGTTAGGCAACTTTGCTGAAGAACACTGTTTAAAAATCCACATATCTAAGAGCAAAGCTATGATTTGTAAACATTTAAATATTTTTTAGATAGGATTATATTAATTATATCTGCTATCGCACTTTTATGAATATGGCCTTTTAGGGAAGTAAGTTGTGCACAGTCTTGGTAAATGTACAGTGTTTTGTAAAGCTGATTGCACTGAATTATACTGAGGTACTTTATTAGAGTTGCACTATTGTGCCTGCTACATCGCTTACACCGGATAGGTTTTCTGGTTTTTACTAATCCTGTAGCGCACTTGCAATTTATTAGTCCAAGGACTTTTTTATTTACGTGGAGTTTGTTTGTACATTAAATGTTTTGTTATGTACTATCTGCATATTGTTCATCATGAGATGTGGTTTCTACATACTTGTGTTCTTTTATATGGACCTCTTTGAGTTCCAAATCATAACAAAAATCTTGAATCTTGCGAAGTCTACAAATTCCACCCAGGACTGACTCTGGGATTTCTGAGCCCCCTTGAATTTAATTCTTTACTGCTGAGTAATAAGTCCAAATCCTTCAATCAGGGTGCCCTTCATGAGTTCATAGGACGCCGCTTGTGCCCCAGCTAGGGTCAGGAGTCTGACTCTGCACTAACCAGAGATCAGTTCCCAAACATCTGCACCCCAGTGAGTCTTCCTCATTTTTCTGGCCTCACACGCATTCTCAGAGGCTGTGAACCCTTTTAGAGATACCATCACCCTCCTCAAATTTAGGGGCAATCTCTTTGGGGATTTTGGGATCATAGGATCCTTCCATTTCTGATGTTTTTACATTGCTGCCACCATTGATGGATCCTCGGCCCATCTCTCTCTCTCTCTCTCTCTCTCTCTCTCTCTCTCTCTCTCTCTCTCTCTCTCTCTCTCTCTCTCTCTCTCTCTCTCTTTCTCTCTCTCTCTCTAGGAGCCTACAATCTAGGTCTAGTCTTTTGGTCATCCATGCTAAAAGTAGATCCTCCTCAGTGAAGTTATCCTGACTGTTTGGTAAAGAGTTAGCCCCACGTCTGTAGAAGCAAGACCCTGTACCTCTTGAGTGTGGAGGATAGGACATAAAGTTCCCATCCTCTCTAAGTAGTTGAGATGGTTGGTTTAAGGCCTCATTATCCAGACTACTTTACCCATTCTCCTGAAGGTCTACAACATGGTCTGTTGGATGGTCCCTTGCATACCCTACCAGTAACTCCTGGAGTTGTATTCTGGTAGGGCTAGACCCAGTTCTTATTTGCTTATTTGAATAGAGAAGCCTTAACTCTGTAACCTCTCGGTTGGAGTATTCAGGGAGGTCGAGCTCCTCAGCCATCTTCCTTGGGTTGCTTATTGTTTTCTAAAGTGGGGTTTCTTTTTAAAGGCCCTACTACATTTCTAAGTACTTTCCTCCTTCAGTGACTTTTAAGTTTAGGTTTCTAAAAAAACATGTGCTACAGGAACTTAACACAAGGCCCTAACAAGACTTTTGGAAATTTGGGAAATAGTCAACACAAAAAATGAGTTCTACTAAAGTACATTTTTGGGTTCTTGTCATGTGATCAGAGGTTGACTAGGTTACTCCAATAAATGCAAGGCTTTACATCCCACCACTGATCCACCAATGTAGGAAGCTGTTTCTATATATATACCATACCATAGTAAGGTATAGTGTGCACAGAGACCAGGGAGTCCCCAGAGGTTTAGCAGAGCCTAATTAGATACGTACTAACAGCTCTCCTTGTGGTAGTGTGGGCAAGCAGTTAGGCTTGTCCATAGGGTGTGTGTCGCTGAGGTTTAGGGGGAGGGGTCGAGGTGGTGAAGGAATGAATGACTGACCACTGAAGTCTTTACAGTATTTATTGAACTACTCAAAGTAAAGTAACATCCATCCGTTATGGCAATAAATGGCTTGCTTCAGGTTTTTGTGGGAGAAAGACGATTCCTGGGTCTTGGCTCTTAACGAGGCTTCGGCGCTTCAGGAAAGGGGTCTTCGTCTTGTCTCCGGTGAAAGAAAAAAAAGAGATTTTAAGGCTCGGGCCCACGGGTCACGAGTTGTAAGAAGGGGGCGGGGTTGAGGGTTCACCAGGGGCTACCACCAAACTCTTATCCAGAATAAAAATATCACGAATAAGGAGGGTGTGCAAAAGAAAAGAACACAGCCCCGTGACCTCCCCAGACGTCTTCTACGCTGTCCTTCCCCGTGAAAATGCAAAGCGCAGTATATGCTTTCGTACCTTGTCCAGCCTCACTTCTTCAGAAGTGTGGTAGGGCGAGTCATGGTATCGTTGGCCTCCTGACTCTTCGGTCCTTCTGGCTCCGAGGTCTCTGGTTTCGTCCGTTCTCCTTCCCGTCTCGCTAGTATTCTCCTCCGGCTCCTGCTTCCCAACGCCAACTCGTCCTCTGGCTTTCGCGCTTCTGCATTCCGCTGGCAAAGCTTTATCTGCCTCTTTGGGGTCTGACAGGCTCACTGAGGATGACGTCAGGACTGAGATCTCCGCCTCTGGGGAAGCCCAAGCCGCATTAAAGGGGCCATCAGTGTCCTGTGGACGGGGTGGAAACGAACACCCATTAAAGTCCTCACCCTGCCCGTCCTCGGCAGAGTCCCCGTGACAGTGTGTTAAGCATTTATTGTATACGCTCAATCAAGGACTGATTACACACACTCAGAGACAGAATCAAGATCAAATAAGTAAGTATAAAAAATATATACTTATGTTTTATTTCTAGAACCAAGCAGGACTTGGCACAGGTAAGTAAAATATACTTTCAAATGCAAAACTTTATAAATAAATGCAGTTGTGGATGAAATTGAAATCTTTACAGGTTTGTATTGGGTTTCAAAACAAGTTAAATTACACAGTAATTAATTTTGGAACACTTGTAGACTACTGTTGGATTGCATCAACTACTCTGGGTGTTATGCCTAGATACCACACCAGGGATCTCACAATACGAGGTAAGTAAGACTTTTAAGGTTTGCAGTTTAGATACTTTTTCTTTCATACAAAGTTCAACTTTACACTGAGGACTTTTTTAAGATCAAAACTCTTAGCATTGGTTCCCATGGGAGAAAAGGATTAATCGTTCTCAGGTAAGTAAACAACTTACGATTGGGAGTATTGGGGGTTAGGACCAAGGTTCCCCAAGTTCTAGGTAGCCACTCAAATTCCACCACCAGCAGCACTGGAGCGGCCGGGTGCAGAGTGCAGGTGCCCAACATTAGCCAAAGGGGCTGAGTGGATCTTCCGTCAGTGACTGCCTACAAGCAGGCCACTTGGCTATGGGAGCAAAGTTCCTAGGGTTAAGGTCATCACTGCAGGGGCCAAAACTCAGCACAGGATATGCACCACAAGCGACACAGGGGCAGCAGGTGCAGTGTGCCAAGAAGAAGTGAGGGACACTGTGGATTCTAATGGAGACCTTTGGTATGGAAAAGATGGTGCAGGCTTGGGCAGGGAGACTACCTGAAGGTGACTACCAGCTGGAGGGGTAAGTTAGATTTTTGGGAAATGCCTGGGCACCATCAGTTGGACCATCGAAGGCCATGGGACGTCAGGTGTAGGGGTGTCTTTTGGTGTCGGGTTCATCTTACCAGCTCTGTTCGTGGTCAGGGGGACCCTTCAGGTTGTGGCTGCAGGCATTGGTTTGAAGCTTGAGGAAGGTCAGGGATTACTAAATCCCAAGTCAGGATTGCTGGGGGGACCTCCTCTTGGTGTTGGGCCACTCAAACTCGGGCCGTGGGCATCGGGTGCAGAGTGGGCAAAATCGCAGAGCCGCCTGGATCCAGATTCTGGGAATGAGTCTTTGTTGACCGAATCAGGTGCTCACAGGAGACATAGTCTTAAAGATGGTTGCAGGGCCTCCGGACTCTGGGGGGCTGCTGGACATGCCGGGGTTTCGCAAAATTTAGGGGCGTTAAAAGGAGTTTGTTGGTCGGGACTAATGGATCCCTTCTTTGAAGTGGGTACACCCCCTAGTGGGAAGGGGGCATGAGCCTCTCCCTAATTGTCTAGGTCTCCTCATCTTCAAGATGGAGTGCACTTAGATGTGTGCGTCACCTGGCCTTCCCCACCTAAGGGGTGGGGTTGACAAAGGTGGGCACACCTCTCCTCCTAGCTTGGTTTTTCAGCCAATTCTCCCACCCAAAGTGGCGGGCAGAACCTGTGGGAGCCAGTTGCGGGAGGCAGCAAAAAGCAGGGTCAGCTTACAAAGGCAGCAGGCCTTTGAAGCTTCTCCTTCGGGGATCCAGCATCAGTGTGGGTTTAATGTGCTGAGATGATTGGTAGCAAACTTCTGATGTTTTTAATAAAGCCATTATGGAGCTGGGGAGTTCGTAATCACCTACTCCCAGACCTTATATTCTTTTTTTTTTTAAACTTTGTTTATTGATTGAAATCACAGTAGTACATTACATGATTGAATGACACATTGCATACTTTTATCAAAATATTCCAGTAAAAACATTAATCAAGAATTGCTCATTTCACATCTCCTACCAGTCTCTCTTGCCTGCGCATTTCCATTTCAGTCGTGGGTGACACACATAGAGCTCCCCTGTGTTTGCTCCACTGTGACCACTTCTTATCCCATTTCTTGGGCATCCCCAAGCTTTATAGACCACAGTCTCTGCCAGCATACATCTATCCATTTCTTTGGCCCATAGGGTGACACGAGGTGGGTGTATGTCCCCCCCGCCCTTAGCCAATTCTCTCTTAACCAGTGTGTAACCCAGCGTTGTGAATTTCTGTTCGACTTCCGTTAGGTCAGTGGCCTCCCAGATGTTCAATAATCCGAGCTGTGGTGTTAGTGGTATAGCTTTCCCCAGGGCTGTGAGCATGTGAGTCGTGGCTCCCTCCCAAAGGGGACGTATACAGGAGCAGGACCACAATGTATGGTAAAATGTGGCCTGCTGACCACATCCCCTCACACATCTGTCATCAGGTTTAAATCCTATCCTGGCCAAAACTATCCCTGTAATATATGATCGATGGAGTATTCTAAGCTGAATTAGGCGAAACCTCTGAGTGATGGCTGCATCACGCGGGAACATCAGAGCTGACTGCCAGTCTTCGTCCTCTATAGGGCCTACGTCATCTTGCCACCGCTCCCTGAGCTTCGGGAAGGTGTCTGGGAGGTTGTTACTCAGCTTCTTGTAAGTTGAGGGTATTGCTTTCGAATTGAGAGGCCAATCAAGCAGGCGATCTTCCAGGGGTGACGACTCCGGTATGTCTTTAAAAGACGGAAAAGCTGCCTGCAGCGTGTGTCTGATCTGTAGGTATCTGTACATTTCTCCCTGTGCCATCTGATATCATGTCTGGAGTTCACTAAAAGTCAGTATCGCCCCCTTTTTTACCAGGTCCCCCACTGTTGATGACCTGATGAGGTCCCATTTGTCAAATCTGGGCTGGTAGCCCAGCCTTCCCAGCTTTTAAGCAAACCACAGTGGCGTAGCCAAAGAGAGAGTGCCCGCCTATCCCAGCCGAGAGGTAACTAGACGCCAAATTCCTAATGTATGTTTGGTCGGTCCGAAGAACTTCTCCTTCTTTTTCCTGTCAGTGGTGTACAGAGCCCCCAGATATCCAGAGCGGTCAGTTTGGTATCTGTCGAGGGAGTATGCTGGGTCGTCTGGGGGGTGATATATCCAGTGGTTAACAGTCACCAGTTGCGCCGCCCAGTAATACCTCTGCAGGTCTGGGAGGGCAATGCCCCCATCGTACCAACTTTTTGTCAATTTTTGCCTCACAATTCTGGGGGCCTTACCGTCCCATAGCAGAGTGGTTATCTCACCCTCAACAGCCCTAAAGTACGAATCTGGAACTTTGTGGGGACAGTTATGTAAGACATATAGAAAGCAAGGAAGGGCCAGCATCTTAAAAAGTGCCGCCCTCCCCACCAGTGTCAAGGGCAGGGTCTTCCAATGCTTCACATCCGCTCGCAGCCTGGCCAGAGGTGGGGCCAAATTCGAATCATAAAAACAGGCTGGGTCTGAGGTGACAAAAGTCCCCAAGTATAGAAATCCTTCCGTTATCACACACCGTGTCGGGAGACGCGACACGTCTCCTTTCAGCATAAACAAGACTGATTTGCGCCAATTAATCGCGTACCCCGAGTATTTACCAAAATTTGTGAATATATCCAATGCCACACTGATCGACTTATAAGGGGATGCCAAGTAAAGCAGCATGTCGTCCGCATAGAGCGATATGCGGTCTTCTACGTCGGCTGCCCAGCGCATGCCACGAACCATCACGTCCCCCCGTATCCAGGCCGTGAGCGGCTCTAGTACTAGGGCGAAGATCAGTGGGGACAGCAGACACCCCTGTCTCGTGCCCCTACGAAGTTCGAACGTTCGGGATGTGAAGCCATTAACCTTCACTTGGCCCAGTACCCCAGTATAAAGAAGTCTCACCCAGGCCACATATTTGGGGCCCAACCCCGCCCTCTGTAGTACCTCAAATAGGTACAGCCATTCTATGGAGTCGAACGCCATGGAAGCGCCGAGGGACAGTATAGCTGCGTCTTCTTCAATGTATTGTCTCCGGGCCATTACGTTGTGTACACGATGTAGGTTGAGGGCTGTGCTTCGCCCTGGCATAAAGCCCGATAGGTCTGAGTGGACCAGTGAGGTAATAACTGTCGCCAATCTATTCGCCAGGACTTTGGCTAGTATCTTCGTCTCCACATTTATCAGCGAAATCAGCCTTTAGGAGCCACAGTTGTCCATTGGTTTACCTTGTTTGTAAATAGCTATGATAGTAGCTAGTCGCTTATCCAGTGGTAGCTGATCCTCTTGTAAGCTCTCCTCATACATGGCTTTCAAATGTGGCACAGTCAGAGAGGCTGTGACCTTTAGAAACTCTACCGGTACGCCGTTAGGCCCCATCGCTTTTCCGAATTTAAGTTGTCCCAAGGCCTTGCCTATTTCTTCCGTCGAGAGGTCTGCCTCCATAGTTTCCCTATCTGCCTCCGAGAGGCTTGGAACATTGCTGGCTTTAAGGAGCTGGCGGGAGTCTTCCCATGTATAATGTGTAGAGGGGGAGTATACCCTCTCAAAGTGATCAGCAAATTGTTCCACTATTTCCTTTGGGTGTACTACTGTGTTTCCCTCCGGCGTCGTCAGTTTATGAACCCATCTAGAGCCCTGCTCCTGCCTCTCCAGCCACGCCAATGTCCTGCCCACCCTGTCCCCGAGCTCGTAGAGTCTGTGTTGGGTTGCGCCTTGCTTGGCTACCATCAGTTCCCTAGTTTTCATCCGAAATTTGTCCTGTTTCAGGAGAAGCCTATGACTGGTGTCAGACGAGGGATCTAGCGAATGCTCACGCTCCAGTTCAAGGAGGTCCGATTCCACTTTGGCCAGGAGTTCCTGTTTTTTGGCGTTATAGCCCGTCTTTAACGACCGGGCTAGACCCTTGTGCACCACTTTGAATGCCTCCCAGATTGTTCTCTTGGAATCAACGGAACCCACATTCTCAGTAAAGTAGTTCTCTGTTTGTGTACGGAGTTCGTCTCTAATGTCTGGGATGTGTAGGAGCCATGGGTTAATCACTATCGTGGCAGGTGGTTGGCGTTCCCATTGCGTATATTCCGTCCAGACTGGAGAGTGATCCGAGATCCCTCTAGGTAGGACTCTATACTGGGCGAAGTTGCCTATTGAAGACAGATTCGTAAAGAAGTAATCAATATGTGATAAGCTACGGTGGGCATTGGAGAAAAAGGTAAACAGTTTGTCGGTGGGATGAAGTACTTGACCTACGTCTGCCAGATCCAATGCCTGTGCAAAACCGGGCAGAAGGTCGCTAGATTTGTCTTGTGTCCTTGGTGGTTGGCGATAAACAGTGTCATCTAGAGTCATGTTATAGTCTCCTCCCATAATCAGTACACCCTCCCGGAGTCCAGTCAACTTGTTACCCAGGTCTTCCAGCGCTGCCCTGGCCAGAGCGGGTGGCAGATAGACAGAGAGTATATTGATATCCTTCCCATCCCATTGGGCTTCCACCCCCGCAAAACGGCCTGCAGTGTCAGCCCATGTCTTGTGTACAATAAGGGGTGTGGTCTTTTTTACTAATACGCCCCCGCCCCACTACTTGCGCTTTCATTTGGGTCCCAGCATGAGCGCTCCATCATTCCTATTGCCATCAGTCCTGTTCCTCAAGTTGGCTAGGATCGTCAGACTTGGACCGCCTCCACTTGAACTTCTTTGCGTTGGCCTGGTTTATCCTACTGAACCCTCCTCTGGCTCCCCACCATGGTCCAGCCATCCATCCAATCCCAGACTGCCTCCAGGGGGTCAAAAAACCAGGACTTGCCATCAGATTCAACTCTCAGACGTGCAGGAAACAGCATTGCATATCTGATCTCCCTGTCTCTAAGTTCCTTCTTTACCACCTGGTAGCTGTGTCTTTGAGCTTGCACCTTGGCCGTGAAATCAGGAAAGAAGGCCACTTCATAATTATCCATCTTAAGAGAGGGGGTTGGAGCGTGCCGTCTGTAGGATAATGTCTCTGTCGCGGTAGTTGAAAACTCGCAAAATAGTGGGTCTCGGGGGCGCTCCAGGTCTTGGCCTACCTCCCGGTACTCTGTGGGCCCTTTCAATTGAAAAGTAGCTGGATAGAGTCTTAGGTTTAAGGTGGTCCGTGATGAGGTCCTCCACATATAGGTCCGCCTCCGGCCCCTCCGCTCTCTCCGCAACTCCCAAAATGCGAATGTTATTGTGGCGGGCACAGCCTTCGTAGTCATTGAGTTGCTGCAACATTCTTTCCTGCTTTTTCTGCAATTCGAGCATCTGTGTTTGCAGTCCTGAGGTATCTGTCTGTAGGGCACTGGTGACTATTTTTAGCTCCTTGACCCTATCATCCATCTTGCGGAAGTCGGCCCGAAGGAGTGAGGCCTTAACATTAACCGAGCTCACTGACGTTCGCACTCCACTGATAGCCACCATAACATCATGAAGGGTGGGCTCTGAGTCCTGCGCAGATGTTATGTTATAACAATTTATTGTGCGCACTACTACCCGGAGGTGTCTAGGCGCTCACGGTCTCCAAAGAGTCAGAGAACTAGTTTCTGAAAAGCCATTATCCGTAAGAAAAGTGGAGAGTTCAGTATTTAGCCTTTTCTCAAAAATGTTGGCAGGAACAGGGAGTCTGGCAATCAGGCGGTAGTTGGCAGGATCAGTAGTATCTAGATTGGCTTTTTTAGTAGCGGCAGGATACATGCTTGTTTTCATATTGAAGGGAAATGCCCTTGCAATAGCATCTGATTAAACACATTAATTAGCAATGCGCTAATAATGTGGCTGATGCTTTTGAGAATCCTGAGGGGACAAGGATCATCTGGGGATCCTGATATGGTAGAAAGAAGAACAATAGAAACTTGCTCAGAGCTGACCGAAGAGAAATCTAAAGAGTCACTTTGCCCACTGATACTTGTGCTACGTTATTAGTGACGGATCTATGCGTGGTGAATAGATCATATATTTTGTCCACCTTGGAGTTAAAATAATGAGCAAGAGTGTTGCAGAAATCTTGATTAGAGTTGACAGCGCCATCCTTAGGTGTTGAAGTTAGGTTCTTTATAGTTTTAAAGAGTTCCTTACTGGACGTGCCAGCCCCTTCAATTTGCGTCATAAAATACTGACTTTTTTCCATAATTAGCTTTTTCTTGTAGTCGCTATGTCGCCTTCCTTCTCTGATCTTGGGGAGCCACCTTTATCTCCGGCCTTGGACCACGCGGATTTCGTTAGCTGTTTTGGGGGTTACCCCTGGGACCTTTCCCTCCTGTCGCCATGTCAGTGCGCCGCCAGCCAGCACACCCGATGGGGTACGGGGGCAGTCAAGGCAGAGTATCTTTACCTCAGAGTCGGCTCCTCAGTGTCTCCCAGTCACTTGGACCGGCGCGATTTCCTTCACTGGACACAATTGCCAGGAATATGGTCAGTGCGTCAAGCTAATCAAACAACCCCAGCTCCAGGACCTCTTCCCAGACATTGCCGCGGTCACACCCGGGAATCGTGCGTTCAGTGCCAACACTCAGCCAGCACTCAGGGGGATCACATTGGTTCTCCCACCATCTGCCAGTCCTCCCCCGTCACCTGCAGGCCTCACCATTCACATATGCATCGGCAAGAGGGTCCTCCAATGGCACACGTCTCCACTGCACCGTGGGTCAGGTAATAGCCCTTGCCACGCTCCTCCTATGGCACCCCAAACCAGACTGGAGGTATAAATGTATCCAAAGGCCCAGGGGGGATCAGCTCTATGCAGGCCCAACGGTCGGCAGCTGATCAGCACTCCAATGTCATCCCTCTGGTGCCCAGGGAGAAGACGACGGGGAAGGGGGGGCAGTCACCGCACCACAGCCAGCAGTCCTTGCACCTCTCCTGAAGAGCGCTCACCAGTTTCAAATTAGTGCAGGTTCCTGCCACACCTCAGCTCGAGCCTTCAGCCAGGGACTGCACAGCAGTTAGGCCTCAAGCCGGGACCTCAATTTCTGTAGCCCGGTCTGGGCCTCTTCAGTTGGGCAACTCGCAGTGCTGTCCCGAGTACGCCTGACCCAGCCGCAGCAAACACATGTATAGGCAATCCTCCCCCACCGCTTACTTTCAGTGCCCCAGTGCCGGTACGTCACTTTGTGTTGTTCCTCGGGCCGCCGAAGCTGCGGCCGTGCCCCCCTCCGTCTAGGTCCAGAAGCCGGGGCCTTGCATAGTCCTAGGTGTACCTGGGCCTCTAGCAGAGCGAGCCCTCAGTTGACACCTATCCGCATCTTGTCCCGTAGCCGCTGTCAGTCTGCGGGATAGGTATATCGCGGCACCGCCGCCGCTTGGCAGCCTCAGCCTTCGCTGCCTCGTAGGGCCCGAGTTTGCTTCGGTCTTCTCCGGGGGTCCGCCATCACAGGGGGGTCAGAAATGGCGACAGCCTCGCTATCGCACCGCCGCTTCCTCTGAGAGTCTCCCGGGGGGGGTCCGGGGACAGTTCGCTATCGCACTCAACTCGATTTATGCAGGGATGGCACCGGATAATGAAGGATTTTTTATATGAAGGTGGGAGCTACGTTAGGCAGCGGCCATTTCGAATGGCTGCTAGCCACGCCCCCCCCCCCCAGACCATATATTCTTGATGGCTTTACAACACTTACAATGTCTAAGAATGTGCTTAGACACTGTAGAGGTACGGGTCTCATGCCATTGTACCCTCATCTGAGGGCTAGTGCACCCTGCTAGAGAGGTGACTTACCTAGGCCTCAGGCAGTGGGTTGCTGGCGTGGCACACAGGTATGTGTGACATGTCGATTCTTCACTTTTCTCTGCACCAAAACACACAGCCTGCAATGGCAGTGTGTGGGTGTTAAGGTACAGGGTCTCTAAGGGTAGCACAGTAGGTGCTGCAGCCCTTAGAGGCCTTCTCTGGTCACAGTGCCCTTGGTTCCCATGGTACCTTTTACAAGGGACTTTCCTGTGGCTAGAAATGTGCCAATTTTGAGTACTTAGGTACAGTTTTCTGAAAGAATACAGGCCCTGGGAACATGATTGGCAGGGACCCAGGGCACATCAAGTCAAGTTGCATCAGATGTCAGGCAAAAGTGGGGGGTAACCATGCAAAAAGGGGCACTTTCCTACAGTAAGTAAATCTTATTACGGTTAATAACAACCATAACCATACAACAAAGTAACAATACAGAAGTCTACATACGTCAAGGTACAGACTCCGTTCCCCTAAAATAACGGCACGCATCGGTCAAAAGTAAATTTTCAATCACAAGCACTTAATGATAAGATAAGGTGTTGCCCCCACTTCAGGATGAATCGCTAAGGTGTCTGTAGTAACAGCGCCTAAGCATTTTCTATACATCGCACTACCCACCATTCCCGGTGTTTGATTGCAAATAAGCCATCAATGGCTCCCAGTAGTCTTTTGACCTTGATGCAAGTGGTTGTTTCTCAGCATACAGTTTCAGGGGTCAGTGTCTGGCGGGCGCACCAACAAGCCTTGGCTAAAGCAACCCACGCAGGAAGGACAAACAGGTTACGTTGTGGACCAGCAACGGAAAGTCAGGGCTCATCTGGAGCAACCAGGAAAGCCCAAGAACAATTAGGATAACCCTCAGGAGGACCAACAGGCCGAATGACCAGTAGTCACGAGGGGACCTCGAGCAAGATTGCAAAGCACCAGCCCACGGAGCACACCGTGTGGGGAGGCCAGAGTTATTTGGTGCAAATACTGCTCAGGATCAGGACTACATGGAGTCCAATGGTACATGGAGTCCAATGTACAAGCTCGGGAATCGCCAACAAGCATATGTACTTGCAAATGAGCGAGGTGCACAGGGGTTGGGGTTACGCAGCCCCGACGAGGGATACTGGCCCTCAAACTCAGTGGCCGGTCAGTTTTGCTTTAGGTGCCTGCGAAGCAGGTGAGTGACTCCTTCACTCAAAGGGAGATACTTATGTTGTCTTAAGTGCACCACAGGTCCTGCACGAAGCCTGTATGGAGCAAAGATACAAACTAAGCTTTGGACAGATAGGGGAACGAAGTCAAGCCCAGTCGAGGTCCAGTGAAGTCCAAGGTGTCCAGGCGGTCAAAGGTCAGTGGTTTCTTCTTGTAGAATCTTGTCCACGTAAAATCTGAAGTCTTACAGCCAGGTAAGCCCTTTTGTACCCACCCGAGAGGTTTGGACAGATTCAGGGGACCCTCCTAGGGGAGGGGCAGGACAGAGGTATGGCATTCCCATGTCCTTTTTCCAGTTTCGCACCAGAGCAGGAGCCAATGGCTCCCAGAACCGGTTTGAGCTGGACTGTGCACAGGGACACCAAAAGTGCCCCCAGTACAGACTTTCAGGCACTCTCAGGGTGCACCCACCCAGCCCCAATACACTGGATGCCTATTGTGCTGTCTTCCTCTACTCGAGCTTGGGTCAGCAGCAGGAGGGCAGAAAGGTGTCTCTGCTCGGCAGCATCCATTTTGTCGAGAAGGCTGGCACCGGTAAGACCAGTAACCCCACGAAGCTCGCTTCAGAAGTGTGGAATCTTTCCTCCCACACCAGTTACTGGTGTGGAGGTATGATTCCAAGGTGTTTGATACCAAACTCGATATGTTTCTATGCAGCCGTTTTCGAGATAGCATTTACTGCGAGGTTATACTTCACCTCTACCTATATGTCTAGCTGAGTCACAGACGACCCGGGAAATGCTCTCCGAAGGCTGCAGAGAGGCTCTGCTCATCCAGCGGCACCCTCTCATATAAAACCTTGCACCTTGCCTTCAGGATTGTTAAGGCCTTCTGTAGGGGTGACTTATACGTTTTAAGTGTAGTGACAATTATATATAGTGAACCTTTTTCTATTCTAAGTGATGCAAGCACCATCTTACACAGGCTGCAGTAGCAGACCTTGAGTTCCCTTTTGCATTGCCTCTCATGGGTTGCATGATACATGTTCAGCCCATGGGAGTCCTCTGGGTACCTATGCCCTGTGTACATGGGTACCATATACTAGGGACTGATAAGGGCACCCCAGTATCCAATCTGGAGTGTACCAAAGGAACCATGTATTTCAATTTAAGGGAGAAAGCAGATAGACTGGGTTCCTGATTAGCAGGATCCCAGTCAGACTAGACAAAAACAGTGAGACGTCAATCAAAAAGTGGGGGTAACCATAAGAAGCAGGTCCTACTTTCCTACACATGAAATCTGCTTCCTCAACACCACAACGGGCACAGTTAGAGTCTCCTTTAACAGAAAATTATACAACTACATTGGGGTATAAATACATTTGGTTTAGAAATTTAAACTGAATTATCCTTAAATTACAATTTGATGTCAGTGTACTTAATTGCGCACAGCAAACCTTCCAGTCTTCTTCCCATGTAGGCTGTGGTAATACTGCATTCTTTTTCGCCAATGGTTTCCCCCCCTCCTCTTGTCCCATCTTTCTGTGCTGCAGCATATAATTTGGTAGTAAGGTACTGTCTTGCTGCACTGGGAAGCAGTACTTGCAGTGCCTTGAGAGTGTGTGGGTTCACGGGGAAAGTGCAGGTTGTGCACCTGCACCACTGCTCGGAGTCAGTAATATAGAATGGCTAATAGTGGGGTGTTATCTCACATTGCCGTCGCGTCTGGCATTCTCAAGAATGCGCCATTTATATATAAATCGCCCATAGTATGTAGACCCGCCTCCTGTAACATCTGGAGCGACGCATCCTCCTGTGTCACTGGTATGTCTGGGTTATGTCGTATGGGCATCGCCGGGGCATACAGCATTGGCATCTCTGCCCGCCTAGTTAGTTCGCGCCAAGCCGTCAGTGTTGTGTGCAATGTGTTTATTTCAGTTTGGGAAATCTCATTACGCTTATGCGGTAGGATAGCTTTTAGCAGAGTCGGGTCAGTGTCATCATGTTCACTCATCACATGAGGTATGATATCATGAGTTGTGTACCAGAAGGGTGCAAAGTGAGCTTGCAGGCACAGAGAATATAGTTTAGAATCAGGGGCTCAGAATCCCCTGCCTATCTATAAGAGGATTCGCACCTCCCAGCTGATTCTCGGCTTCTTACCTACCCACACCAGAGGGAACCCAGTTCCTTATTGAAGGCTTCAGACAACACTTTTGGGATGTTGATAAACAAGTATAAGAATTGTGGTAATATTACATTTTGATGACAGCTAACCTCTCTGCCAGGGAAAGTGGGAGTGCAGTCCAGCGCACCACCTGATCCTCCAATCTGGACAATGCCTTCCCATAGTTTTCACGTATCACAACATTAGGGTCTCTGTGCACCCACACCCCTAAGTATTTAACAGGACCTGTTGCCCACTCCAACGGGACTTCAGTCTCACAGGATTGCATCGCAGGTGTTAGCTGGAGAAATATTGATTTTGTCCAGTTAATACACAGGCCAGAGTAATACTCAAATTTTGTAAACTCTCAGATTACCGAGCTGGATGGGAGGATGGTTCTCTAATGTATAACACCATTTGCCCGCATATAATGAAATGTTTAAGGGTCGTAGGTGAAATCTAAGGGCAGCAGCAGCATCTTTCTGTCTTATGATGCAGGCAAGCAGCTCCGTGGTGAGTACAAATATTTATTTACCTATTTATTTATTTATTGAAGTTTTGTATAGCGCTAGCTGGACCCAAGGGTATCAGAGCGCTTCACAGCATGTACAGTTATGAACAAGAAACTTTTGGGTGGCAAACAAGAACACGAGAACAATAAGAGAAATAATAGACTACAGATCATCAACTTAAGAGCAACGAGGAACAGAGTTCGAGAGCGCCTCTTCCGGCTGTGGGGTTTCGGGAGGGGGAGATAGCTGTCCTACCCCCAGTCAAAAGCGGGATTCTCGTTACGGACGAGAGCGTTCTAGGAAGAGGGCTTTGAGTAATGTCTTGAATTTCAGGATGGAGGTGGTCATTCTGATATGGGGAGGGATGGAGTTCCAGATCTTAGGAGCATTTCCCGCAAAGGATTTATTTGAGGTTTTGTGTTTCCGTGATTTGAGTGGGATGAGAAGAAAGTGTTGGAGCTTCTGAGGTTCCTGGAATGACCGGCCCTTTTGAGTTTGGCGGCCAGGTATTCTGGTTTGCCTGTGTGCAAGGCTTTGTGCGTCAGGCAAGCTGTACGGAAGCTGGCTTGTTGGTCAATAGGGAGCCATTTCAGTTACTTGAGTGCCGCGAGGTGTGCTCATATTTCTTCGTTCCTGTGACCATTCTTGCTGCGGCGTTGAGGGTAGTGGAGAGAGGACCTAGGTGAGATTTTGCTGACCCGGTCAGTGCTGCGATGCCATAGTCAATTCTGGAGAGGAGGAGAACCATTTTAGAATCGTCTTTTCAATACCCGATCTCTCCTGGAGGACTTTGAGGAGCAGGGTGTGGTCAACTGTGTCAAACGGGGCGACAGATGTAGGAGGATGAGAAGGCTACATTGGTCAGAGTCGAGTGACATGTGAAGATCGTCTAGGACATTTAAGATTGCGGTTTCGGTGCTGCAGCCCTTTCTGAATCCTGATTGGTGTTGGTCTAGTAGTTTGATATTCTCAAGGTGTTAGGAGTGGCGACTAGGGAGAGCCCTGTTGCGTCCCCCTGCAGACTCTAAAGGTATCTGATGTGTAGCCATTAATACATACCTGTGCTGTTGGGCATTCATATAAGAGTCTGGTCCATCTTAAGAACGACTCTGGCATCCCCATGCGGCCCAGCACTGCATACATGTATGTCCACGCAAAAGAGTCAAAGGCTTAGCCACATCTAATAATACAGCTGCCGCCTTTGCAAGGTAAGCTCTACTTTGTGTATAGGTGGGAAAATAGTGTGTAAATTATGTGTAGCCGATCGAGCAGTTAGAAAGCGACACAGGTCTGTTAGCACTAATTGGCATATCAAGGGCTGTAACCCTATTGCAAGTACCTTAGCTAAAATGTTGGCATCTATATTTATGAGAGATAGTGGTCTATAAGATTTGCTCCTTTCCAGAGCCTTTTCTGGTTCCAGCAGTGTTACTATTAGCGCTTCTCTCAATGATGGTGGGAATGTACAATAAGATAAGCTTCCTCATATACTGAGTGCAGCTGTGGGACTAATAGTATAGCATACTCTTTATAGAATTCCCCAGTAATCCAATCCATGCCCGGGGCTGTACCATTTGGTATGGCTCGAATAGCTTCCTTTATGTCCTTAACTGTCACTGACTGTGTTAGATATTCTCTCTGCCCTGGTAAGAGCCATGGCATAGCCACATCCTTGAAGTATTGGACCTATTCGGTCAATGGCGCTAAGCTCCGTGGTTCATATAGTCTTGTATAAAATTTCCTGAAGGCCTCCAGAATATATGAGTTTGAGTAAAATGTGGTGATGTCATCATCCAGCAAGTGGATAAATGTATCTGTGCCCCTCTGCGATTTCTTTTTTTGTGCAAGGCTGTGCCCAGGTCTCCCGCCCTCAACATATGCTTGAGCAATGTGACGCTTGGACATGAACCGTGACTCTTGTTCTGCAAAGGGTGTCAAATTCTGTCAGGTGTTCCCTGATTGCTGCCAATTTGGCCTCAGTTGGTTGCCGTCCATATTCCCTCTCTAGTGAACTGTGCTTGTCTTTAGCATTTTTTAACTGCGTCCAAATAGTATTCAGTATCCCCGCCTGAGTGCCTATGCATGTCCCACTTATTGTTGAGTTGAAGGATTCCAACAGAGAGCTCCGACTAACTACATTATTTTTATTTATTCATTAAGCATTTTATGACAGTAGCACATTAGTACAAACAGATAAGCAAGTAGTACATCTTAGCACAGGGGATAGTCAATACATACTATTACAAAGAAGTCTAGCAATTAGAGGCTCATATTGTGTCTCCTCGTGGGCAGTTTCTTAGGGAGTGTGAACTCACTGGTACACATGCTACCGTTTAGGTTGGCATAGGCGAGGAGGCAGTGTCTGGGGTATAATGGCTGGGACCTGTGTCATCTAGGCCATGAAGGTAGGAAACCAGAGGCCCCCAAATGTCATGCGGCCTGCTCGCAGTCGGCATTAGATTCAGGAATTCAGTCAGTTGTGTCTGGCAGTGCGCAGCATTGGCTAGCCAGGATCTAGTAGACGGTGCAGGTTTGCGTCCCCAGTGGATCGCCACTCTACACCTGGCCGCCAGCATCAACAACATCGCCACAAGGCGATGGCTGGCATCTGGAACCTACTTAACATATCCGAGCTGGCATGGGAGTGGATTTGATACAATGGGGTGTGAGGTAATGGTGCTAATGGTCACGCATATCGCTTGCCAGTAAGAAGCCACTTTAGGGCATGTCCAAGCCAAGTGGGTAAATGTGGCATCAGGTGCCGAGCAACGAATACATTGTGTATCTGTAACTAAGCCCATTTTATAAAGAGTTGTGGGGGTGCGATAGAGCCTATGAAGACATTTGAAATGTATCTGTTTTAGCCTATATTTGGGGGTTATCTGTTTGTCTGATTACAGGAGTGCCACTGCTCTGGTGTGGGACGGTCAATCAGGTCCCCCAGCCAAGCTCAGCGTGCGCATTCGGACCTATGGGGAAGGCCGCCAGAGTCAATGAAGAAAGTCTGGTGATGAGATTCTGGTGTGAAGTGGTTGTGTGAATGTATTCCAATGCCGGGCTAATAAGTGGTGATGCCGGGAAAATAGTGTTCATCTTTTTACAGGTCGCACAAATTTGATAATACAATAGGCTATCCAACTGGGTAGGTGTTGATGCTTCAGTGCGTGCGGGTGCAAGAAAGGAACTACCCCTCTGGGTAGAGTTCTGTGTTTATGCATATACCAAGTGTCTTTGCGTAGCGCGCCATTCCTTTAGTATGTAGCGGGGGAAGGCTGGGATCTTAGCAAGTTGCATTGATGGTGCATATAGGGTGTCAGCGCCAGTTTGTTTATGAAGTCCCTCCCTGGCTCAGAGCAAACACCCTACAGTGTTTATTTATTTCCTGGGTGCCTTATAGGGTTGAAATAATGCCGTGTTGAGCGGCCAAGGAGAAGCCAGGTCCGCCTCCACTGCCGTGTGTGGCTGAAAGGGTGTTGGGTGGAGCCAAAAGTGTATTAAACTAGCCTGAGCACAGTAGGCATATATTTTCAGATTAGGGGTCCCCAGACCCCCACGTGAGAAGGGCAATGTCAGAATATCATAAGCTATTTGTGGTTGCCGACCCGCCCACATAAGCTTAATAATATTTGAGCGCAGTCTCTTTAAAAATTAAATTGTAAATGGGAGCGGGATGTTTAAAAGCAAATAATGAAACTTTGTCAGGACAATCATCTTAGCTATTGTGATACGGCCAGCTATGGACAGAGGGAACTTATTCTGAATCAGTATTTTGGTTTCCAGCCATTCCATTGCCCTCCCCTAGTTCTCTTTCCAGAGTTCATCTGTTTTTCTACTAAGCCATATGCCTAGATATCTGATCGGCTCAGTAGCCCATTGTAGTGGGTATTCTGTTGGAAAGATGAGCATTGCATCAGTGAGTGAGAGGAAATAAGATGGATTTACTCCAATTACTGTTAACACCCGAGTATCCGCCGAACCGTATGACTTCCCTGATCATGGGGGCTAAGTTTATGTGTGGCTCACGAATATATAGCGCACTTCGTCAGCATACATGGACGTCACCAAAGCGCGGGCAGAAAACCCAGTGCTCTGCTGGGTATGATGATGGCGGAGCCGTGCTGCAAGGGGTCCCATAGCAATAGCAAAAAGCAGGTGCGAAAATGGACATCCCTGCCTAGTGCCTCTGGTGATCGCTGTGGGTCTGTTTATCCATCCATTACGTTTAATGCGTCCTGTAGGCTGGGTGTACAAGGGCTTAATATAGCGTATGAAGTCCTGTCTGATGCCTAATCGGGCAAAGAGCAAAAACAAAACAGAGCCCGTGTATAATGCAAAATATTCGACTGTCGCGCTCCACACCTCCTCTTTAAAGGCCGCAAGTAGGAGTACCGCTGGGCAAAAGCACCAAGTGAATGGCACGCAGGATACAGCATAGCATAGGGGATATTTGCCTTTTGTAGTTGACGCTTAACTGGCTAAAGCTCTCTCCGAGCCGAATGTACCACAATCGTGAAATCCGGGTAAAAAGCGATTTGATTACCCTGGTACTGAACTTCTCCTTTTTTCTCTGGCCAGCCGCATGACAGTATCCCTGTCTCGGTAATTCAAGAGTTTTGCTATGAAGGGCTGCGGAAGTCGCGTCTTGAGCACACAATGAGCATGGCTCCAAATATCGTTGTTAGCATGCCCTCAATGTAGGTCTCCATTTTTCTGGTGTTGGTGGATTCCCAGGTATTCATAAGGTGTTGCGGCGAGAGCTCGCTTCTAAGTCTTCATTCTTTGCATGAATAACTGCTAATACATGCTCTATGTTCAGACCTTTTGGGCTCCAAGTTTGCATCTCATCCTTGACCTTTGATATTCTCTGTTCTGTTGCCGCAATACGTGAGGACTGCTTGTCTATTTTCACCACCATGTTGTCTATACGTTTGTTTAGTGTGTCGATCTTGCCATCGATGGACTATAAGCTGCTCAGCATGGACAGTAGCATTGCTTCAAGGGTACTCCCTTCCGCCGTCCCTGTAAGATGCCTCTCTCCACACCTATATCTGGCAGTTGGTTAGTTGAGCCTCTTGTTACAAATGTTAGTCTTGCTTGCATCTTGTCTGTTTTCCTAATGGTGAGCCCTATGTGGTGCGGCTTCAACACTCCTCTATTTCGTCTGCAGCGGTGACGCTCACCTTCCAGCTCGGTCTGCAGCTGTGGGGGGCTGTTGGTGGTTTTTGCCACCTGGTGTCGTTTATATTGTCTCGCCTAGTTGGGGACTCAAGATTGGGGCTATGCGCTACGGAGTACTGCAATGGTGCTAGCTCATGGCCCTCCTAATGCTGTGCTGTGGCTCTCTAATCCCCAACTTCAGGCTTGATCTGCATGCCCTGCAGGAATACGTGAGCCTTGAAGGATCCTGCCCTTGTTGCCATTGTCTGCAGCGGGTACCTTCATGTACCGCATTATTGCGTCTGTGCGATAGGATTCCAACACAGCATCTGTAGGCCCAAAACCCGGGGTATAAATGGCCACATTGTATTGTTGATAGGCACTCACAGTCACATATCGGACCTCCGGCGATGCCGATCCTGCTGCATTGGCACTACTGCTTAGCCTGGATCTGTTGCCTTCCCATGCCATTTCAAAATTGTTCTCTTCCCACAGTGCTGCTACTTTCTCTCCAGCGAGGCCTGTCACCTCTCACTGCGGCGTCTGTTTTTGTAGGCCAACGCCGCGGCCTACGTTTATTAGCACGGCCTGCAAAACTGTCTAGGGTTCATTCAGGCTCATTTGTAAACCTTTAGCTCAACCCTGGGTAGCTAGTGTAAAGCATTCAAAAGTCAAAACAATTAAATAAGAAAGTCATGCAACACAAAAGAAATCTGACTCCAATTAATAAAAATAGGTTATATTTTTTATGAATAATTTAGACACCGAAATGAGCAAAATCCACAAGAGGGTTCCGTAGATATAGATTTTTAAATTAATGGTAAATCTAATCTTTTTAGACTAAAGTGCAAACAATCATTTGTAACAATAAAGCTTAGAAACTTTTGAAAGTTGGAAAGGGTTGTGTTTGGCTACTCTGGCCCAAGTGGGGCCTCCAAATCCGGCAGGGATAAGGGCAGGAGCGCCAATAAGGAGTAGTTGGATGGTTTACCTGATCACCAAAGCAGTCTCAAGTCCAGTTCCACAATTTACACCAAGACCGCCCTAGTCTTCAATGGAGTGGTCCTGATGTTGGGAATACAGAATGCTTAGGATGCTAAAAGGTGCTCTGGGTGCTGTGCGGTCACTGGGGTGTCGTTGCGGTTATTCCTTGGTTCCCAGGTGAAGGGGGGGACTTTGGCCACGGGTTTATGTCCTTTTTGAGACAGTAGAAGGACATCTGAGATGAGGCTACCGGTCTCCGTACACAGTGAGTCCAGCGGTTTCCTTTTGGTAAAAGCTGGTGTCCATCTATGGTTACTAATCTGGACTCAGATGACACTCCCAGGTCCAGCAGACTCGGATGCAACTTTTGGCCTTTGAGAATCTGTCTCTTGGGCTGCCCATGGGCTGTTAGCAGCGATTCGAAGAATGTTGCTACTTACTTGCCGAGGTGGGCTTCTTTAGCTTTGATGGCCCCGGTGCTAGTTCCAGGTGGTCAGCCGACTGACCCTTAAAGTCCCTTCTTTGGTCCGAGGCTAGGGAGAGAATTTTCCATGAGCTGGGAGCCACAGGCACAGACCTCTCTTTGCTGGGCCAAGGTGCGGCAGGAGCAGTCCGCCATATGATGCAGTCTCTCTTGCCAGTTCCAGGGGTCAGCAGGGCAGTCCTTCCTTTGTCCTTTCTCCAGTTCCGTCGTGAGCTGAGATTCAGAGTGCCAGGGTTACCATATCTATGGCCAGAAAGTGACCTGTGTGGATGATGCTGCCACTAGCCAATGGGCTATCAGGATATCTCCCACCGTGTGACGACTTCCGGCTTGTGTGGCAACTAGCAATTCTAGAGTGAACTATTTTGCCCACTCTCAAGATCTCTGAACCCTTCCTTGGATATTAGGGGATTGGTAGCCCTCCCTAGAGGTGTGGCTATCTTTGGGCTAAACAGCCACAGGAAAAACGGTTTGGGGACTGGTCATTCATCTCTGTTCCCGCCGCCAGACTGTCTCCCTGAACAAAGGCGAGGCACTGGTCATCCATCTCTGTTCCCGCCGCCAGACTTTCTCCCTGAACAAAGGCGCAGCCCTTCAGGAATGTAATTCCCTTTTGCCCACCAAAGGCGGATTCTGCTTTGTAAATGACCTTTTGGGCCAATACCCTGAGTGGCTTCCTGCAAAGGGGGAGGTGACATCTTCCTCTGTTACAGACTACAATTGTTCCTGGGCCTAGTAGTCATTCATGCAAATCTCCAGGAGGGCTATATGGTGGCCAGCAAATGTGTAAGGCACTGGACAAACTGGGCAACATAGGGGCAACTTTTTAAAAGTTGCCTTTCCTCAAAAGTGACATTATGTTCGACTTGGGCATCAAGTTGGGTTTAATGTCACAATTAACTTCATACCTTGAAATGCCCATTTTGATATTCCTATTCGGAAGTTAGTCAGGCTGAGAGCTCTGCCGGTGACTCTGTGTTAGCCAATAGGGCTGCTAACTTTTTCACAGCAAAAAAACAAACAGTTTGGAAGTTTTGCTGTTGGGACATATTAAAAGATTATCTCCTCCTTATTTATAAATACCTGCCTGCCTTGGGGCTCCATAGGACTTTCTTAGGGGAAATATATATATTGTTTAAGGGAAGTGAGGACTTTGTCATTGGTTTAAATGGCAAAGTCGAAATAGCAGTTTTAAAACTGCTCTTCCAGGCTTCAATAGCAGGCTGGGAGCCGTTTTGTTCTCTGTCATGCACTGGGTGGCACAATCAGTGCTGGAGCCCTGGGTGGATGCTCTATCTTACGGGCCCTGTGAACCATTGGTACCATATACTAGGGACCTATAAGTAAGTCAGCTTATGCCAATTGGGGGTAAACAATACAACATACACTTTGTACTGGATTAGAACACCGGCACTGAGATCTGTCCAGTGCACTCTTCGACAAAAAAAGCAGTAGCTAGTCGTCCAAATGGAGGAAAGGTGGGGAAGGGGGCCACAAAATGCCTGTTTCCTCGAAATTACCCGTAAGGGTAATTGTATAAGCCTTAGTTTGTGGTTTGAATCTTTTATTAGCTTTTTCAGATAAAGACAAAAAATACCAGCAGAAGATTCACAACTACCTTGGGTGGGCACCGTCAGTGCGGCTTTACTAAGCATTATTTTGTGCTGATAACAAAAATAACTAATCCCATCCCCCCAATATCACCTCTACACCCCCTAACCCCACAACCCCACTCGGAACGATACCCTTTGTGTAGTTTCACTTCTCTGCAGTTGCTGCTCGGGGGCGCCTCCGTTAGGCATAGTAGCCAGAGGTATCAGGGGGAAGTCAGCTTGTGAAACTCCTGCGATAGATATGACACAAATGGGCCCCATGTATCAGAGCCGCTCTCAGCCAAGGACATGGTGATCTTTTCCATTCCCAGAATGTGTCATATCTTGTGTAACCTGTTGGTATGAGTAGGGACGAAAGCCGTGCCCCAGTGACCAAGAATAATTTGAGTGGCTGCTCCCAGTGCCATGCCTATCTACCAGCCACGTTTAGATTTTGGAGGGAATGTGAGAGGGTTTGGAAGACCTAGAAGTATGTAGGCTGGGAATCAGGGCAACTGTGTATCCAGGTTGCGGTCTATGTCGTCTATAATCTGTGACTAGTTTACTGAATCTGGGGGAAGTCCCACAATATATGTGTTAAAGTCCCCAATCTCCTGCAGCCCACCAGCAGTTGGCGCTTTGCGTGGGTCTTATTCTTCGCATCCTGAGCAGCGTATCATACCAATGTGTTGCGATTTGGTCAGGGGCTCAGTGAGGACTGTGCAGTGGGCTGTGTGACAGGCTCAGTATGATATGTCCTCCAATTCCTTGGCACTCAGAGTCCGCCCAAGTTCCTCCTCCCATCTAGCTTGCCCCGCCTTGAAAGTGTGGTTATGCATTTGGAGTAAGATGGCATATATTTCGGATATAAGACTTGTACCCGACGATTTGGCCAGAAGCCATCTCTCATACTGGGTTAAATAACGCTGCGCATTGGGTCAGCAGATCTGCGTCTGGCCGAGGTCCCCAAATAAAAAGATCCAGAAGTAGCAGACGACTGTTCTCCTAAAATGCTTCCAAGCTCAGGAATTCCATGCCACTCCAGCTACGGTTGATCCTCACTCATCAGACCTTCAGAAAACAACTCAAGACTCTGCTTTTTCCTTAGTCTGTCCCCGTCCATGTTGGCCCACAGCGCTGGGACACTTCCGGGTAGCCATGCGCTTTATAAATGACTTTTCATTTCATTCATTTTCATTAGCGGGTGCATGATCCGGTGTCTAAGTTGTAGGTAGTGAAGCCTGTCAGACTCGGGAAGTCCAAATTCTTCACACATTTGTGAAAGAGAGAGTATGCCATCAGGTTTAAAGAAAAGGCCCATAAAACGGCGGGCTGCCTGTCTCCAGGTTGTGAATCTCCCCGCCATGGCCCCTGGAGTGAAGTCTGGATGGTAAAAAACAGGGATCAAGCGGTGATGGATGGGTGGTCAGTCCATGTTTAATACTGGTTTGATCCCAGGCAATTATCATTGTCTGCGTTACTGGCGATAGATATAGGGATGGATGCCTTGTGTTTTTTAGGGAGAAAGGTAATCTTCCAAAGGGATGTACCCGCCACTGTCCTAGTTTGTATATAACAATCCTAGGCAATAATAACAATAAAATAGGAAAAAGGTTGCAATAAAGGTGGGCATACAAATACACACTATTAAAAACTTGTATGATATTTTAATGTACATTTAAGTTACAATCATAATTCATGAAAACAGAATACATGCTAATAATTATACAATAAAGATAAAAAACATTATAGTATAAAACAAAAATTAAACAAAGGAACAACTTAAAAACATATAATTAATTTTCAAAGAGTGGCAGTTAATAAGTCGACGGGCGATTCGGCGTTAGAAAAATGCCTTCTTCAGGAGCCACAAACAATTCTGAAATATATAGAAAAATAGAAAGACAAATAAAGCTTCATTCTCACAAATTATATTTAGTCAATTAAAAGCAAATTACAATTCATAGATTTACATGTCCATTAACTAAGAACCACCTTAGTGGGCAACCTTTCCTTACATTTTTCTAATATATGTATATTATACATATGACCCAACAAAGGATATAATACCATATTGGAGCAGCCACATTCCCAATTAATACAGTAGAAAGAGAAATATTAGTACAAATACAAGTGGTTAGGGACTTACTTAAAAAGAGTAACATTCTACGTTTCCATTATACAGTCTAACAGTGTGAACAGAAAACTAATGGAAACCCTTGAAGATAAGGAGAAATTACTGTCAAAGTCCCTCAAACAAATAACTAATCATAAATGATAAACATTAAAAAAAAACATGTTTAAAATCGCCCTATAAAATCCTCGATGTTTCATATATAGCTTCAGGCCAACTGGAAACCTAACAATAATTATAAATCATGTAGTTTAATCTTGCTCACCTTGTGTGGAACTAGGTTATTAAAACAAGCAATTGTCAGATATTAATATAGGTATATCCCAATGGACCGTATTTCCAACGGTAGCACGCCTGATGTATAAAAAAAATACAAACGGAACACATATTTTACTATAAATGTTCCATGGTAATAGAAACAATCTCATGAATCCATGATGTTGGATAGCCGGTGGGGTGAACCTTACTTACCTAAATAGGCATAATGACTAATTCACACAAAAAAGGGGGAATCGGATGTTCCAGAGTGCTTGAAATTAAGTAAAACGCTGCACGATTTTAAATTAATGCGGTCGCAGTTACTATCGTGTTGCTGCAGGATACAGGATACTGTATCTATCAACCTAGAAAGATAATATATAGGTTTACTCAAAAATCATATATAGAAAGAAGAAATAAGTATCTAGAGAGAAAGGTCATTGTTGTTGTTTAAGCCTCTAATAGAAAGCCTTTAACTGGCTATAAGTCGGCTAATATCCTAAAGAACCTACTCTGTAGGTAATCAACGCTTACCAAATTCACACTGTATGGCTTACAGGACTTATCTAATCTAAAGAGATATAAATCACACAAAGATACGCGTCATGAGCGACAAAATAAAAGTATAAGTTTATAGCCCAGACAGTACCGTTCGATCAACTATATTTAAATGTGTATCTAAATGTTTGGAAATAACCACCGGGCTAGTGGTTACTTAGCTCATAAGGAGTGATATGAAACATCTAAACATACGAATTAAATACGACGCACCCTTCTATCAGTTACATATAGAAGTGAGTTCTAAATGTTTGAGAAATACTCATATACGAAAAGCGGTGAGGGTAACTAGATTAGCACAGACAAAAACTAAATTCCTGCATACAATAATTGAGAAAATATTTGTGATACAATGTCTGCTCAACCCCTCATCTGGATCCACCGAAGAAATCCAGTAATGTCCATAATATGTCCAAAAGAGATTGAGGGTGCGACTGAATTCAACCATGAAATCAAAAGGTTCACAGATGTGAATGCCCAAGAATGTTCTTTTATTTAATAGTGTTCAACAGAGATGATGACGATCAATCAGTAGCACATCTTCATTCTTTCATAAATCAATATACATAATAAACAGCCGACGCGTTTCGTGCACAGATGGACATCATCAGGGCTGTAATTACCAAAAACATGAAAAAGTAAAAAATTAATGACCTGTGCATACATAAATGACGAAAAATACATAAAATATTACCAATTTACTATGATTATCTGTCAGTAATATATATTGAGACACCTGCCTATATAACAATCTACAAAAATGAAGAGCATGTTTATAATGAACATTTGAACACACTCCCTAGAGCTCGCCATTAAAATAAGTATTAGTGATGAAAAAGTGTTCAGCCTACCTCCTGTTAATATGCACTTTTCAAAAAACGAAATCTTGTCTCAGTATTCGAACAATCCAACTGCAGTACAACCTAATTGGAAATTATTAACAAGCTTAATACATAATATTGCTAATAATCATATTAGAAAATATAAGCTCAAATAGATCCTAAACACCATACATTGACAGAATTCATAAGGTGAATCCACCTTCTATCACATACTAATTCATACATAAGTTTCTTATAAATACAAAGGAATTCATACTAATTAAATTTCATCATATTTAGCGATTAAGTACAGAAAAGAAAATGCTTCCCAAAGGCATAACTAAGTAACTTTATAAAATATATGGGCTTGTACTGACTAAGACACATGGAAAAACCATGACCTATTTCAAAAGTACATCTTACCTGAAAATAACACTTATATTAGTTTCTTTGCCTGAACTTCCCCTTTTCCAAAATTAATTATTTTTCTTTAAATCACTGTAAGATTAAAAAATGCATTTGAAATTAAATAGTAACAAAAAATAAAGAGCTGACGTAGTTGCTGGAGGAAGCATCACACTTCTTAGTCTGAATAACTGTAAATTACACTTCTGGAGAAAATCTAATTAAAGTAGAACAACATAGAACCAAGGGGACGTTTTATAAAAATAAAAAAATAACATTTTTAAATTATTTTCATTATAAAAAACGACCATTAAAAGCCATCCTCTGGCCCAAAAGTAAACAGACAAAGTTTGATTATACAATGATAATTCACCCAGATAAACTATCTAAGCCGGTCTGCACCTCACCTTGCAAAAGTATGAATCTCATATATTCTAGGGGAGTCTCGGCAGGCGACGTCTGGCGTCCTTCCCGACAGCGTGCAAAGAACCAACTCCTGCTGTCTCCCTTTAAGCCCCATATTAGCCAATCAAATGCCGGCAAGGCTTTTCCCGCTCAAACTATCCACCCTAGTTCACAATCCGGTCCGCCCTGCCTCCTACGCATGACTGAAGACCGCGCAAGAAAGTCCTCTGTAAGTTCCCTGTTGCGTCCGTAACTGAGTTCAACGGGCAAATAACATCCGGTTTCGGTGAATATCCGGTATGGATATCACAAGCATATCATTTCCGGTATTGTTACATTTCCGGTATTATAGCAACCAATGAGATATCCGATAGTAGCTACTAATGGAATCGCTAGTTTACCTCCCGAAGCGACCAATCACAGGCAAAAATAAATCGCCGATAGCATACGAGTAAGATAACATTGTAAATAAAATAAATGAAAATACCGATTCGTATTCCACTCTAGGTTAGCTGAGGCTAGCCTTGATATAACTTGACAGTCTCCTGGTTACCGGATTCGGGGCATTACCGATATATCCTGTAGCAAACAATAAGATGACAAAGTATAGTAGCTGTTAGTACGCTGGCCCGCCGCGCCACACGAACCATCACTGAATTTCCTAGAATTGCCGATTACGTGCAACCACTGAATAATTAAATCAGGAAAGTTATTGTATAATGTTTGTGATCACAGTTACCCCAACGTATACCTAAATGCCAACTGACAGTCTCCTGATTATTAAAAGCGTGCTATCCGACATAGAAATTATTTTCTATTCACAAAAAGGTTCACCATACAATTATAAAGTCCCAAGTAAATTTGTTCAAACTACACTACATGTGTTAGCCAATAGGCGTAAGTTCCCAATATCAAGGGACTAGTTTTTGACAATTCCAACCTAATTATAAGATCATGGACCAATCAATAATATTGCTGCGCCGAATCTCAAAATCACATGCTATGCCAAACCGGCAACCGTTTCAATGCAAGAATAAATGCTCGTGTGTGTAGCACTACTTCATATTTAAACCCCTGAATATATATCGTAATCCCTGTGCTCACGAACACATAACTAATGAGAAGCAGATTGCATAGATTAATGTAGCAGTCAGTCAAAAAGAAGCACAAAATATCAAAAACTCTTAATACAACTCTGTTATCTATAAGGTAGCAATTCCCTCAATGATATCTCAATGTGTTACTATAAGACAAATCAGATAACAACCAGTAATCCATCTCCAGAAGTGACTCTAATCTCAAACATTACAGAAAAACAACAAGAGATTATGTAATCTAACCATACTAGAACAAACTAGTGCTTGATAATGTCATAAGGGTAATAACAGGTCCTAAAGTAGAAGATCCATTAACCCAATAAAGTTCATCCCCAAGTTACAAAAAGTAATGAAGCTCATTTTCAGTATTCAATCCTAATTTCACCAATCTACAGCGTGAAATCCATCTCGCCTCAATCTGTCTTAATCGGAGGATCCAATCACCTCCCCTTTTGGTAGAACCTTTTCTACTCCATGGAAGCTTATCCTGGTCTTGAGAGGATGACAGACCTTGATATACTGGATAATAGGAGATCTTTCATCTTGGTTCTGAATAGACTTTACATGTTCTTGAATTCTTATTTTGAGGTTCCTCTTAGTGCTCCCAATGTATACCTTGTCACTTTCACACTTAATAGCATAAACTACACCTTCTCTATTGCAATTAATGAACTCCCTAATCGTATATATCTGATCAGTATTGTAACAGAAATTCTTCACCTTATTGGATCCATAGTCACACACATTACATGTGCCACAAATAAAGAAAGCAGATGGGCGTTTAGTTAACCAATCAGAATGTTTGTCAATCACTGGCTCAAGATAATTCCTGCTGATAAGTTCCTTAACTGTCAGACACCTTTTGAAAATTACCGCTGGGACTCCCTTCAAAATTTCCCAATGTTTACCAAGTGCCTTAAATATATCACCCTTCTGTGCACAATACTTGGTGACAAAAGCTACCTGTCCCTTTGAAATATTCTTCTTTTCTTTCTGAATCAAAGTAGATTTCCTATCTATTTTATAGATTCCAAATTTTAGCTTTAATGAGGTCAGATTCAAGATACCCTCTTTCAATGAGCCTATTTTGTAAAGAGTTGAGTTCTGTACAAAAATCACTATCCTTACTGCAATTTCGTCGAATCCTAACCATCTCCCCATAGCGGATGCCTCTAGTTACTGATCTTGCATGATGACTTTCAAACCTCAAAATGGAGATGGTGGCAGTAGGCTTTCTATACAATGTACTCATAATTTTGTCATTCTCAATGAACAATTCAACATCCAGGAACACTATACGTGAGTTACTGTGTTCAAGTGGTAATGTTACATTAAAGTTGTTATTATTTAAGTAACATAAGTATTCCTGTAGGTCGTCCACCGACCCCCTCCAAATCATGAGAATGTCGTCGATGAAACGAGTCCAAAACAAAATACTATCATGCCATCTACCAGCCTGGCGGCCCCAGGCTTGCTCCCTCTCAAACCAACCCATGAAAAGGTTGGCGTAAGAAGGAGCAAACCTGGAGCCCATCACTGTCCCTCTCGTCTGATGATACCAGATATCTTCAAACAAAAAATAATTATTCTCAAGAATGAATCTGGCCATTTCCAACAACGTGTCTGAATGCTCTCTTAAGCTCACATTTCTGCTTCCCAAAAAATGTTTCAATGCCACTAAGCCCATAATAGTATGAATACAGGTGTACAACCCCACCACATCCATAGTGACCAGGGTGTACCCTTCCTCCCAAGTGACGTCCTCCAACTTATTGAGGACGTCCATGGTGTCCCTGATGTATGCGGGCAGGTTCAATACCAGAGGCTTTAAAAACATGTCCACAAATTCTGACATGTGTTCGGTGATACTATCCATACCAGCTACTATGGGTCTACCTGGCGTTTTTTGTCTAGACTTGTGTAACTCCGGTAGGACGTAGATGAAGGGGAAAGTAGGTTTGGTGATGCAGAGATATTTAAATTCTGCTTCGTCCAACATCCCAACTTCTTTCCAATTGTATAGGCTATCATTGATAAGCGAGGATGCCTCAGGAATGGGATTATAGGTGAGCTTACGATAACAAGAGGGGTCTTGTAATTGGCGTTTAATTTCATTACTGTAATTAGATCTATTCATAATAACTATATTCCCCCCTTATCAGATGATTGTATTACAATCTTCTTATCCATCCTCAAACTTCTTAAGGCTACCCTCTCACCGGGAGACAAATTATCATGAAATTTACTTCTTTTCATACGATCACGATCCTGTATTTTATGCAGTTCCTCTAAAGTTTTATTGATGTACATGTCAATAGCAAAGAATTGTCCACCTTGCGGAACAAATTTAGATTTAGCTTTCAAACCACTAGAACAACTATAATCTGTTGTAATATTCAAAGATTCCGCTACATCCTGCTCCCTTAGGTCATCCCCTTCAGAAATGGACAATAATAAACAAGTGCTTCGTAAATCATTGATAGACATGGCACAATCTTTATTCAACTGAGGATTCACAATCGTAGGTTTCTCATGTTCAGAAAAAAAGGTTTTCAATTTTAGTCTTCTGGAAAAATGAAACAGATCTATTTCCAAGTCAGTATAATTACACTTATACATAGGGCAAAATGATAGACCTTTTTTCAATACTGTTAACTCATCCTTGTTGAGACTCCTATCAGACAAATTAATAACTTAAAGTTCCCCTGATTTGGCCTCTAGCGTTTGCTCTACTATTTCCTTTGTGCATCCTGACTCCTTGTCCCCATCCTCATACCTCCTGTGTTTCCTGCCCCTCCTGTTCCTA